>NC_045630.1:39953749-40578749 GCF_009829155.1 Mustela erminea | reverse complement strand
GGGCAAATAGAATTGAGGATGGAGAAGGGTTTCAGGAAATGGAAACTGAATCTGGAATAATATGATTTGATACTTGAATTGTTAGGGATTCAAGCTTTATGAACATCCGTTTGGATGATCTCAAGTTGCGGAAGAAAACTATTAAGGTTTCCGTATAAGAATTAGAATTAATCTCTTCTCTATTATTTGAGGTTGGAACTATTTTCTGTTTATTTTGCTTTTGTGATCCAGAGGTTTCACAAGATTTGATGTGACTGTTGTAAATATTTGAGAGTTGAGTTGGTCCTTAACTACTGTCAAAATCAATCCTGTGGTCAACGTTTAGAAATTATAATGCTCTGTAATCATTCCCTAATTATTGCAGATACTGCGGCTAGATAAGCATGATACGGCCCATTCATTAATGGGAAAGCTCAAAGGTGAGCTCCCAATTACTGTCCTTCACAGATCATTTCACAAATGGACTCTGAGTAATTTGATTAATTCTAGCTGATATTTGGAATGTAGTCCCTAACCTTTTTTTTTTTTTTTCCTACCTGATAAAGCAAAGAGTTTGTCTCAGGCAGGCAACTGGTAACCTGCTTCTCCTCCTGACAGGATCCCATTGTGCTGTGCTATTGCCCCGCTGTGTTCAGGCAGGGAAAGGTTTTCTCTGCAAGACCCATCTACGTTTCTGTTCAGAAGTGAGCGCTGATGGAACGGTTAAAAGAAGGCAGAATTGCTTTTTTGGGCTCAATTAGCATGCTGCCAGATAGGATTCTGTGTATTTATATAGCTACTTCCCTTACCCTTTATCCTCTAAAGCCCCTTGCCCTTGCTTTCTCTATCAAATCAAAACAGTAACATCTGTTTCATACTTTAGAGTTGATACAAGTCGTTTCATGTGCAATATCTCATTTAATTTCAACCACTCTTGACATGTCCATGAACGTATCGAAACAATTAAAATGTTTCAGGATTAAAGATGAAGAGTTCAGTCCTCCCAAGTTTTACTGACTGGATGACAAACATATGGTGGCTAGAACTAAGGAACCCTTGGAAAAATTAGAAAGCGGACAGTTTGTCTTCTACATTCTCCCACCTTGTTCAGTGTTTCTTTTCCTGACACAGCCAAATCTTCCTTCTGGCATACTACTGCAAAGAGCTTTCACTTGGCCTCCGATGAACCAGGATTCTCTCTGTGAAGAACCTCCTCTGTAAGGCAGCCTGCTTCCCATTTAGTTTCTTTCCCTTCCAGTCATCCAAGTGTGCATGCCTTACATTTTCTCTTCTGAATCTCTTCTTGGCTTATGGCTTATTGCAGTGGTTTCTCTGAGGGGCATTTGCCTCTTGGATGAGAAATCCCAGAGATAATGTCTTCACCCAAAGAAACAAACCAGGAATGCTAGAATTTCATACAGAATGGCAGATATAACTTAGAGAGTCTTCAACTCACAGGAGGCAGGTGACTATCCATGCCCCACAGTATAAAGCAGGTTCTTTCTGGGAGGCACAGTATGGATAAAATAGTCAACTGAATCTTTACTTTTTACAGACAGCTTTAAATATAATGTAGATTGATATTAAATACCTGTTATTTATCATTTTCACCTTTAAGAATAAACTCCCAAATACACTGTGACCACTGCATAACTCATCACCACTGGCAAATGGGTGTTTAAAAGGTGTTTGGGAAGAGGATACTAGTATACATGGAATACTAAGTCTTTTCCCCTTAGGAAAGTTGAGTTGCTGATCATAGAAGTAAGATGTATTTATATTTATAAACTTTCCTCAGAATAAAATAGAAAAGAAAGTTTCATGTGGTTTAAGCTAGTCGAAGAGAACATATAGACCACCAATTTCCCTTACCTGGCAGATGAGGAGACTGAGGCATAAGGAGCTCGGCCTCTTGCATGTTAGCATAGGCTGTGCAATTAGAACCAAGGTCTCCTGACTCCACCTGCGAACCTCTTCTGCAATACGGTTTTGTTGCCCATCGTCAACTGTGATAGTAACCTGGGATGAAGAGTAGACAGTCTCCTCAGGCCTGCTCATCTAACCCCTGACTGTCACCACCCCACTTCGGTTTTCAGTCTACACTGCTTCCGTTATCGCTACTTGAAGCACTATAATTTGGTTTCCTGCCTTATAACCTGAGTGCACACTATTTGAAGTAGACACCGTGTATACATCCCTTTCTCATTCTAAGGATAAAACAGAGCGCCTCGTGCATGGAAGGAACTTAATGTACACTCTGTAAGCAAATGTTTAAGTAATAAAACTAAGATATCTCTGGGTCAATTAGCTTCGTAAAGATAGAGACCCCGTTTTATGCTTATATGCCCACTACTTTATCCTTAGGTGCTAGTGTTAATTAACTGTTTGTGGAATGAATAATAAATAACTAGATGAGTAAAGCAGGTATTTAAGCTATCACTGTTTTCCTAATAATTTGAAACTTTTCTAAGTGATATTTAAAAATATTGTCATTCATCATTTGAGTGGTGTTTGGTAGAAGCTAATTTTGTGTTGATTAAAATGACATAATTCTATATTGAAAGAAAGGTTTTTACATGCACTGAGAGTCACGTCACAGTTTATTTCAAATTATCTTTTTTTTCTTTTAATTGGACAACAGAAATCACATTCATATAGATAGATGCAATTTATTTGTATGAATTGAAAGTTATTTTTCAAAATAGATTTAAACGTTCTTTCTGGTTTCCATGTTAACACAACATTTCACACTTCTGTTATTATTCTGTGTCTAGTTTTTGTTCAGACCCAAGCAACTTCTTGGGAGTCACGTTAGCAGGCTTAAAAGATAGATGACAATATAATTCACTCATTCTCCATGGAAAGCACTATTCTATCATGCTTTATTTTGCTCAGGACTCAGCGGACTGCTGCTGCCAACTTTAGGAAACTGTCAGCTGGCTGATTGCTGGATGAGTTAGAATTTTAGCTCTTGTAGTTATGTGGTGTGCAGGGGCGATGCCTCTTACCATGAGACATTGGACAAGGGTCTTCACCTCTATTGGCCTTTATTTCAGCCAGAAATTTGGGACAATAACACAATTCCTGTTGTGTTGTTACAAGGAAGAGATTAAGTGCATTCAGTGCCCACCTTTGTGCTTACACAGTAGGTGCTCACTGGGTGCTCCCTATACGGTAATTCTCATCACCACTGCGAGGGAAAAAAGGCTCACAATTCATTGAGTAGGAATTTCTTGCATCTGATGAAATGGTTTGTTTTCCTAACTTGGACGGCCCCTGTGGCATGTACTTTAGTAGAGTGGCCAGTCTCGAAGACAATTCCTTGTGGCAGCATTTCATTTCTACAGTGTTTACAGGAGGGCAGCCAGCCAGGAAGCCAGATCAGGGCAGATTCCAGGCATAGGCAGTATAGGAAACATGCATAAAATTATTACCACAAACTGCCTTCAAAGGGTTGTTCTGATTGTCTAAAAATATACAAATAGAACTTACTCTAATGATTTCATTCTTTTGAGGATTTCCTCCCTATTTCTGTCAGCGTTAAAAAAACCACTGACAATGAAGGGAAAACTGCTGCCAAAACTCTTTACAATATGTGTATTTAGCTGGTCATGTGTGGTGGAAAATTACAGCCAGGATTTGGAGATTCAGCCCATCAATCTCAAGTTCAGTGTCAGCACGGCCACAGTTTATATATAATAAAATCCATTGCTTTTCCTATCTTTGATCAACATATACAGATTTAGAAAATATAGCAGATTATATAAATATTCTGGAAAACGAGAATTCATCCTTTTTAGGTTCAGGCTCACACGAAAGCTCATTTTCAATCCTAGGCACTAGAAAATGGTGCTCAAGTGATTTCTGTTCTGCTTTTCTTGGATGCTATTACTTTGGAGTTATCTATTACCTGCAAGATCAATTGTTTCTCACATGCCATTGAAATAGATCATTTCATGATAGAGGCAGAGCTGACAACAATGTTACACTGGAGGCATTTGGTCTGGTGTCACACATCCTGTGACTTGTCCTCTCAAACCACCAACTTCATTAAGTATCTGTGTGATGGGTAGTTCAGCAAAATCAATGGATATTCAACTGGGCTCCTTACCGAGTGGGAGAGAGAAATTATGTGCAATGGCTACTTTTCCGCTCGCACGAAAGAGTTTTATTAGAACAGTAGATGAAACAAGTGGCCTCAAGATCCTTCCTTAAAATTCATCTTACTGCTTTTTTTAAAAAAAAAAGTTGCGTTTAGAAACATTACAAATCACTCATCCATACAACTTCTGCTTTAAAGGAAATAATTAATTAAATAGATGCACAAGGATGTCTAAGCTTTTTTTCTTGATGGATGTTTCCCAATGCTAAAAAAATAAAGTAGAAAGGGATAAAAGAATGTAATGTAGCAGCTTGAAAATGGAAATTTAGAGAATAAGCTAAGATTTTCTAGCCTTCATCTAAAAACGGAAAGCATCAAAGAACTTTGTTTTTCCTGTTCAGTTTGCAGAAGTCTATCTATCTTGTGAGGCATCATGAAGAGAAATTATCTCTTGGAAAGAGGAGACAAGGAATATAAAGTTAACTGCTAGTAGAATCTTAAAACAAGTCACTCTCCCTCCCTAAATGTCAACTTCCTTCATAAAACTTATGTAACACCAGTTCTTATATTATGTTTTAGAAAAATAATAATCAACTTTGGCTTAAAAATGCAGACTGACATGATTGGTAGGTTTAAAGATTATTATACAGTAGTAAATCATTTTATTTTGCTTTGCAGGCTGATTTTCCTATTGGGGGGGATAATTTAGAATTTCAATGAAAAAAAAGATTTCTATTATAACTTTACTTTCCCCACTGGCAAAAGATAAAGAAAAGCAGTCAGCTTTGGAATTTGCAGTAGTGAACTTGTTGTTTTTTGGACTTGTAGGACATTGCAAGTTTGAGATCATAAAATATAAATTGGACAGCACAGGAAATATAGGTGATTATTTTGTCTATATAATATAGATGTTTCTTAGTATTTCAAAAATAATTTGGAGTGATTATTCAATTCATTTATGAAATTTGGATTGGTTTTCATCTATTAGATTATTTTATTTTATTTATTTATTTTAAAGACTTTATTTTTTTGTTAGCAAGAAAGAGAGTGTGAGTGAGCACAGGCAAGGGGAGTGGCAGGCAGAGGGAGAAGCAGTCTCCCCACTGAGCAAGGAACCCGATGTGGGACTTGATCCCAGAACCTTGGGATCATGACCTGAGCCAAAGGCATGCACTTAACTGACTGAGCCACCCAGGCATCCCTAGGTAATTATATGATTTTCCCACTTATTCAAATAACGTTGATTAAGAACTTACTGTTTAACAATATTTTAAGGAGTTCTATATTCACTTACTCCTCTTTATTTCCACATTTTTTCATATAAACATAATCATCTGATGACTTCCATGTATATATTTGATCATTTTTTACCTAAAAAATAGCGATTTCACATGGTTAAAAATCTCTATATATGTGTATACATTCCCAACTGTTATAAAATGGGTATATAGAAAAAAAAAAAAGACCAAAAGGGAACCATTAAAGGATTTTATTTCTCAAACATGATCCATCCTTAAACATAATCCAGAGCTTAAAAACAAGAACTTGTTGAGTTAACATAACTATAAATGTTGAACATATCTGAAGTGACAGGAGAAATATTGAATCTACTATAAATCCCTCCATCTTATTTTCTCCAAAAGGTGCAGTGTCCGGAGTTTTTTATTAGAACAGTTATCAAGTAGCAAAATAACATAATTTCCCCCACTCCTTTTTAGGATACCTTCTGACATATCAAAACAAGGGGAGGGTAGAAGAAAGAGGGGCCAGGAATCAACCACCATCGGAAACTTAACCTGTGAACAACTCAGAATAGACACAGCAGTTGCCCTTCTGAAAGGGAAATATATTTCCATTTGTCTTTCCATATGATTTGTCATAATTACAAAGTACCCCAGCAATGGTCATGCTGTTTATTTCTTTTCAATGTGGAAAGTAATGTTATTAAGTAAATCCTTGAAGTCCTGTATCTTACTTATTACATCAACAAAGGGCTACCTATTTTCCACATACACAGCTAGTCACATAAATTGCTTAATTTCCCCTTTATTACATTAACAGCATGTAAGATTAAACATTAAGCCCTTTGGCTGTTAACAATATGCTTAACAAAAACAATATTCTTCAAGTGAAAAAGAGAAGTTCTTTCAGGAGTTCTGAAAGGCTACTTAGAAATGAGAGCCTACCTATTAAGATACCACATGGTTATCAAATGGTTTAACACATTTTGATTTATGCTTTTCCGTTATAGGTACAAAATACAAGCTAACTGGTTTGACAGTAGAACATTTTGATAAAGAGTAACATTCAGAAAAAAATGAGTGGTGTAGAGAAACCTTAATTTTCTTTAATTAGGAAAGCAGGTTGGGACATCTGACTTCGTGGTGGAACTATAATAACATGCATAACACTTTCCTGACTTCTTCAGAGTATAAATTTCTATTCCTCTGTAGAAAATCCTTTTATCTATAGGAGTTGGTCTCACCCTGTTATCTGCTTCATCTTACCATCAGACAATCTGTAGACATAGAAAACCCCTGAAGTATGTTTCTTTAAGTATGAGTTTAAGCAGATAGAGTAATACCATTGGATGAATGGCATTTCTTTTTGTTCATTGTACCTCCAGAGCCTAGAACAGTGCCTGACACATGCAGTTGTTGAATGAATGAATAATTTGTGGGTGGGAAGGCATTTCAGCAAATGGCCCAGGTTGGGGTTCTTTTTGTTTTTGTTTTTTTGCCAAGTCTCCATCAAAATCTAGAGCGAGACAAAGATCATTTTTCAATGATCTCTCTATCTCTCTCTCATAGAGATACCCAACAAATACAAAAACACAGTCCTCAAAAAGAACCAGTATAAATGTAAAATCTGCGACAATGTTGGGATGAGCTTCCTAGTGTTTACAGACCTGGTGAGTGTCTGTAGGGTTCTTGTATATCTATTTAGAACCACAAGAGTGTTGATTTTATAGATTAAGTTTATTTGCTCCATTTCAGAGTTCATAAGGGGTTCCTCAATATTGGTTTTACAATAGGAGGGAGATTGTAACTGGAGTAAACATGTATTTTAAAGGTTTTGTTTTAATTTATTCTTATTGGATACACAAGAACACTTTATTTCCCAGCATCCCCATCAGTTGGGTTTGAGACACATAATGTATTCTGGCCAGTGGGCTAGATATAGCAATGATCTGTGTAATTTTTCAAATAAAAACATGATAACATGTGTGTCTAGGCTATTCCTTTCACCCCTGTGGCAACTGAGGTCAGTTGTCCTGCATGGAATTGTCAAATCCCTGCACACACTATAAGACATTATATGTCTTACTAGACATATAAATGAGCAAAAAATCATATGTTATTAAGTCACTGAGATTTGTTTCTTCACAATCTAGCCTATTCTGATTAATACATTTTGCAGTCTATAAATATTTCTCCTTAGTTGTTTGACCCAACATTCTAAACAGTGTTTTTCATCAGCTCTGAAACTCTGTGCCATTAAAAATTAGGAAAGGCAGATATATGAAGATTTCAAATGTTTTACTTGGCAGTTTTACAAAAGAAATAGATGAGAAAAAGAATTACTTAATGGTTAAATAAAAAGATGTTTTGTTTTTCCTGTCCCCCGTGCTTCCCCCCCACCGGATTATGTTAAGGCAAGTTCTAGACATCATGTTATTTTACCAATCTCTAATGAATGAGAATAATTCTTTATGTATATAAGTACCACTCCATTATCTCACTTAACAGAATTGATACTTCACATAGTGAGTGTTTAAATTTTTCTGAATGTTTAAAAAATTTGGCAGTAATATATTTACATTAGAATTCTAATAAGGATGACACATTGTCTTTGGTATTTGTCTTAAAATTATTTTATTCTGTAAGATTTCCCTACTACAGTCCCCATTTTTCATGCCCTTGAATTTTTGGGAGAAAAAATGGGTCTTTTGACTTTTAAAAAAATTCCATATTCTGCATTATGCTTATTGCTTTGTTCTGTCTTTTATCTTGCTGCTTCATCCCTGTATTTTATATAAACTGGTAGTTAAATCTAGAGGCTTGACTCATTTCATTTTATTTCATAGTGCAAAAAAATATACCAGCACATTATGAGAAATATAATGTCTGGTTGTTCACCTTTATTGAAGCTAAGTTTGATCATTGGTTTCATGTGCAGTCAGCTTGATCCTTCCATTTTATTTTATTTTATTTTTTTTTTTAAAGATTTTATTTATTTGTCAGAGAGAGGGAAAGAGAGCGAGCACAGGCAGACAGAATGGCAGGCAGAGGCAGAGGGAGAAGCAGGCTCCCTGCCAAGCAAGGAGCCCAATGTGGGACTCGATCCCAAGATGCTGGGATCATGACCTGAGCTGAAGGCAGCTGCCCAACCAACTGAGCCACCCAGGCGTCCCGATCCTTCCATTTTAAAATGCCAAGTGATTTCATGTCTATTAGCAATTGTTGCCTCAATCTATTTGCTTATTTGGGGTTACAAAATGGTTATTTTCTAATTCTGTACACATAAACATGCACATACAAACACACACAGACTCATACACCTCCTTGTTTCATAAAAGAGAGCTTATTAGCTCTGGGAAAATCCAGCTGCCATGATAGGAGCTGTCTTATGGAAAGAAGTCCATGTGTCACAGTAGTGATGTCACTAGCCAACGGCCAGCAAAGATCTAAGGCCTGTCAACCATATGAGTGAATTTGGAAATGGATGGTCCTCCAGCCAAGCCTTGAGATGACTGCCAACACCTTGATTGTAGCCTTGTGAGAGACCGTGAGCCAGACAGTCTAAGCTGTGCCCAGATTCCTGACTTAGAAACTGTGAGATATTTGTTACTGTAAGCCACTAAATTTGGGGGGAATATTTTCTGTAGGAATAGATAACAAAAACAGCTCTGGAAGTACACTGATGTTCTACCGGTTGCAATATATTTCTTATAGAGAACATAGAGTTGGGTCTTATTTTTTTGATCCACTCTTACAATCTCTGTCTTCTAATGGGTGTGTGTGTGTTTATTTATTTATTTTTAACTGGTATATTTAGCCCACTGAGATTCAAAATGGTTAGTTGAGTGAATAGCTGCCATATTTTAATTATTTTTATTTGTTGCCCTTATTCTTTGTTTCTATTTTTGTTTTCTGCTCTTTTACTATTTTCGTGATTTTATTTGAAAATTTTATATATTTTTTTCTCCTTTCTTAGCATATCTGTTATGCTTTTTTTTTTCTTTTTTGTGGTTGCCCTAGATTTTGCAGTATACATTTATAGGTAGCCTAAGTCCATTTTCAAAAAACTCTGTATCACTTCACTGTTAATGTGAGTACTTACAATAGCAAAATAATTCTAATTGCTTTCTCTCATGCTTACATCATTGATCTCATTCATTTCCCTTATACATAAGCATTAGATGCATGTACATACACATACACATACACATACACACACACACACATGCATCACAATCAAATACATTGTTCTTATTATTTTGAATAAACTGCCATCATATCAATTAAGAATAACAAAAATATGCTTTCATTTTACCCTCACTAATTCCTTACTTGCTGCTCTTCCTTTATTTCTGAAGATCCAAGTTTCTGACCTATAGTATTTTCCTTCTCTCTAAAGAATTTCACATTTTTTGCATGGCTGTTCTGCTTGTAACAAATGCCCTCAATTTTTGTTTGAGAGAATCTTTAATTCTTCTTCACTTTTGAAGGATAATTTCATGGAGAACAGAATCCTATATTGGTGTTTTCTTTCTCTCATCAATTTACTTTTTATTTTTATTATATTTTTAAAAAATTTATTTATTTGACAAAGAGAGAGAAAACACAAGCAAGGAGAGTGGCAGGCAGAGGGAGAGGGAGAAGCAGGTTCTCCGCCAAGCAAGAAGCCCTACTCAGAGCTTGATTCCAGAATCCTGGGATCATGACCTGAACCAAACGCAGATGTTTAACTAACTGAACCACCCAGGCACCCCTCTCTCATCACTTTAAATATTTTACTTTACTTTCTTCTTGCTTGCATGATGTTTTCTGAGAAGTCAGATACAATTTTTATCTTTGTTTTTCTATAGGTACAGTGTTCTTTCCCCCCACTTCTCTGCCTTCTCTCAGGATTTTTTCTTTATTTTTCATAGTCTGAAAATAATATGACTGAGTATGTTTTGTTTGTTTGTTTTTCATGCTGCTTTATGTTTTTTAAGCTCCCTGGTTCCGTGGTTTGGCATCTGACATTAATTTGGTTAAATTCTTAGTCACTGTTGTTTCAAATATTTCTTTTGTTTCTTTCTTTTTTTTTTTTTTCTCCTCTGGCGTTTCCTGTTATGTGTAGGTTATACTTTTTGTATATTCTGGGTTTGATCTGTCAGTGCTTGAATATTGGTTTTTTTTTTTTTTTCCCCAGTCTTTTTTTCTTTCTCTCAGTTTTTGAGGATGCTATTAACACAGCTTCTAACTTGGACATCCTTTTCCCTACCACGTCCAGTCTACTTAATACCTCATCAAAAGGCATCACTGTTATGGTGTTTTGTTTTGTTCTTTTTATGTCTAGCATTGCTGTTTGTTCCTTTCTTAGGAGTTCTATCTCTCTGCTTATATTGCCCATCTGTTCTTCCATGTGGTCTACTTTATCCATTAGAGTGCTTAACATATTAATCATAGTTGTTTTAAATTCTTGATCTGGTAATTCCAATGTTCCTGCAGTGTCTGGTTCTGATGCTTGCTCTGTCTCTTCAAATTATGTTGTCTTTATTTTTTTTTTAAAGATTTTATTTATTTGTTTGACAGAGAGAGATCACAAGTAGGCAGAGAGGCAGGCAGAGAGAGTGGAAGGGAAGCAGGCCCCTGCTGAGCAGAGAGCCCCACGCGGGACTCGAACCCAGGACCCTGAGATCATGACCTGAGCCGAAGGCAGCAGCTTAACCCACTGAGCCACCCAGGCACCCAAATTATGTTGTCTTTTGATATACTTTGTAATGTTTGCCTGATAGACATAATGATAGAGTAAAAGGAACTTTTGTAAAAAAGGCCTTAATAATATGGTAGTAATGTGTGGGGGAGGGTAAATGTGTAATAGTAAGGATAATACAGTCCTATGATTAGGTCTCAGTCTTTCAGCGAGCCTGAGGCTGGATTGTGAACTTCACAAGTGTTTCTCAGTTTTCTTCTTCCCCTTTCGGTGGAAGAGGATGGCCAGAGTGGGATGATTGTGTATTTGCCTATTTTCATGGGAAAGATAGAGTGGTTGCAATTGGGTATTTCCTTTCCCTAGGTCAGGGTAGGCTCTGGTTAAGTAGTTCTTTTGAGGGCTGGTTCTGTTAAGGGTGCTTTGGCCAATTTCAAAATGGTTCATTTTCCCTTCCCCCTGCAGAGAGCCAGGGGTCATTTTTTCTCTGATGTTAATATAGGAATCAATTCAAGTCCTAAAGGTAAATCTCACAATAGTGTGAGAGTCCAACTATTATAGGGTCCCTCCGGAGTTTTGAACTCTCAGAGTGTCTACACAGAACCTCCAGCAACTCATCATTTTCAGCTCAAGTGTTTCCACTCTGGTACTGGAGCCCACAGCAGTTTCCATTCAAGAGTTTCTGCTCCAGTAACCTGTTTCTCCCTGTTTTTGTCTATCTCCCTATTTTTGTCTCCCCTGTTTTGTCTATCTTTCCAGCATTGAAGTGAAATGGTTTTTCCTATGACCTCATCTTACCTACAAATCCAAGAAAAGTTGTTGATTTTTCACTCTTCAACTTGTTAGGATAGAGTGACAATGTCTAAGCTCCTTAAATGCAGAACTAGAAAACTGTGTACCATACATACCATTTGTTAAACAGGTTATTTTCTCTTCTCAAATTTTAGAAGTCCTTTATGTATTGAGGATATAATCTCTTTTTTGTAAATTACACTTTTTCTCCAATTTGTCACTGATCATTTAGCTTTTGCTTTTATTTAATAATAGTATTTGTTTTATATAATAAAATTTATTGTCTATTTTCAACAGCTCTTGGATTTCAAAGTATACTTAGAAAGTTTTTTCCAATCAATTTTAAAGAGATACATTCATTTTTTTCCTTCTAGAACTTGTGTAGTTATAATTATTTCACATTCACACCTCTAAGTCAGCTGGAATTTATCCGGTGTGAAGAACAGATCCAATTTTAGGTTGGTTGGTGGTTTCTAACTTCTGTTCCTTTTATTTTTTCTATTTTATTATCTTTTGACTTTTAAACCTATTCATTTTGTTCTCTTATGGTTTATTTTGTGGGTTTATTTGCTGGTCTTTTTTTATCGTTTTGAGATGCATTCTTTATTATTAACATAAGTATTTCATTCTTTTCTCTGAGCACTGCTTTAATAGTATTCCATATATTTAAGCTGTTTCATTGTCAATATTTTCTAGAAATTGTGTAATTTTATTTTGTATTTTTTCCTTTTGATCCAAGGGTTAATTAATGTCATTTATATTTTTTATTTTTAAAAATTATTTATTTTAATGTGAAAGTCTCTTTTTATTATATTTCATTTTATTTATTTTTGTTTCAAGGTTTTATTTAAATTCCAGTTAGTTAACATACAGTGTAATATGAGTTTCAGGAGTAAAATTTAGTGGAATTCAGCACTTTCATATTATACCTAGTGCTCATCATATCAATTGCCCTCCTTAATACCCCTTATCCATTTAACCCATCCCCCTGCCCATCTCCCCTCCAGCAACCCTCACTTTGTTCCCTGTAGTTGGGAGTCTGTTTTATGATTTCTCTCTTTTTTTTCCTCTTTGTTCATCTGTTTTGTTTCTTAAATTCCACATATGAGTGAAATCATATGGTATTTATCTTTCTCTGACTAATTTATTTTGCTTAGCTCACAGATTGGAAGAACAAATCTTGTGAAAATGTGTATACTACCCAAAGCAAAGTACACATTCAATGCAATTCCTATCAAAATACCACTGGCATTTTTCATAGAGCTAGAACAAATGATCTTAAAATTTGTATGAACCAAAAAAGACCCTAAATAGTCAAAGCAATCTTGACAAAGAAAAGCAAAGCTAGAGGCATCACAATTCTGACTTCAAGTTATATTACAAAATTGTAGTGATCAAGAAGGTGTGGTACTGATACAGAAACAGACACATAGCTCAATAGAACAGAATAGAAAACCCAGAAATGTACCCACAACTATATGGTTGATGAAGGATGAAAGAATATCCAATGGAAAAAAGATAGACTTGTCAAATGGTGCTGGGAAGACTGGACAGGTACATGCAAAAGAATGAAATTGGATCACTTTCTTAGACCAAGCACAAAAATAAATTCAAAATAGATGAATATAATGAGATATTGAATATGAGATAGGAAACCATCAAAATCCTAGAGAAAAACATAGACAGCAACCTTTCTGACATGTGCTGTAGCAACTTCTTACTAGACACATCTGAAGAAAGGGAAAAGAGGCAAAAATGAGCTATTGGGACTTTACCAAAATAAAAAGCTTCTGCACAGCAAAGGAAATAATCAACAACAATAAAAAAACCCCTTCAGAATGAGATGTTATTTGCAAATGACATGTCTGATAAAGGGTTAGTAACTTGAACCTATAAAGAACTTAGGAAATTTAACACTCAAAAAACAAATAATCCATTGAGAAATGGGCAGAAAAATGAATAGACATTTTTCCAAAGAAGACATAGAGATAGTCAACAGAAGCACGAAAAGATGCTCAACATCACTCATCATCAGGAAAACACAAATCAAAACTACAAGGCGATACCACCTCACACCTGTCAAAATGGCTAAAATTAACACAGGAAAGAACAGATTTTAATATCACTTTTAAAAATTACAAGTAGAAGGGACTTTTAAATTTTTATTATTTCCTGCTTTTATTGTAATGTTAAAGAATACAGTTTTTACTGTTTAGTTTTTTTGTTTTTTAAGATTTACTTATTTATTTAAAGAGAGAAAGAAAGAGGGAGAATCGGTTGTGGGTGGGGGGAGAAAGAGAATCTCCAGCAGACTCCCTGCTGAGCATGAAACCCCATGTGAGACTCAATCCCTTGGCCCTGAGCTCACGACCTGAGCCAAAAATCAAGAGTCCGACCCTAACCAATTGAGCCACCCAAGTGCCCAACTTTAATATTTTTTAGCTAGCTCCAGTTTTTAAAATTTATTAACTTGTGTCTGTGTCTTATATGTAGTAAATTTTTATGAATGATCTATGTTCACTTGAAAATAACCTATCTACTGTCAAAGTAGTAGTTTACAGTATTTTCCTATACCTTATTGGTTTTTTAAATTTTTATTTTATGCATTTGGGGTTTTAAAGTTTCCTCTATCTTTTCTGACTCAGCCTACTAAATCTGTCTTAAAATGAGAGAGATATTTAAGATAATTTGTAATTAATGTTTCATTACATTTCTTCTATCTCCTGTAGTTGCCTCTTTATGTAAATTGTTGCTGTGTTTGTAGTTTATAGATATTTTTTTTTTTAAAGATTTTATTTATTTATTTGACAGAGAGAAATCACAAGTAGTTGGAGAGGCAGGCAGAGAGAGAGAGAGAGGGAAGCAGGCTCTCTGCCGAGCAGAGAGCCCGATGCAGGACCCGATCCCAGGACCCCGAGATCATGACCTGAGCCGAAGGCAGCGGCTTAAACCACTGAGCCACCCAGGCGCCCCTCTAGTTTATAGATATTGACTTATTTATTCTTCATTATGATTTATAGCCTTCAACATAGTGCATCCTACTTGTTATTTAATACCTTTGTCTGTATTCTGTCTAATATTAATGTAATAATCCCCGCTTTCTTTTTTTTAAAAAGGTGCATTTGCTTATTATATCTCTGCTTTATTAAGAAGGAAGATTCATTAGGCTGAAAAGGAACTCAGGCAGCCTTGAAACAAGAGATATTCTAGCTCAGGGCAGAAAACAGGGGAAGTGAGGTGGGACAAATTCATGTCTCATTCCTATTTGGGATGTGTGTGTTAGAGGACCTAGCCTGAGATGACATTTTTTTTTCAGTTTGGCCAGTATAATCACAAGTTACATTTTTCCCACCTCTAATCATAGTCTGTTTGATTTCATATTCTAACAGGACTGACAGTTTCAGGACAGAAAGTCTTGTTTTCTCTCATGAAGCAAAACATTAGAAAGGTGAAGGGGAGAGAAAAATATTAAGATCAAAACTAATTATTAAGAATTTCTATATAACATTTATGGGTGAGGATTTTTATTCATTATTTTCTGTGGATTTGAAAGAGATAAGATGAAAATAGACTTTTGCAAATAATAGTAATGTAGTTTGCTAACCAGCCAATAAGAGTCTGTTTTTGCTTATGGAGTTTGACTTTACAGTGGTGAATCAAGGGGTCATTTTCATTAAAAATATTTTTACCCACCAATATTTTAGATTTGTTTTTAATTAGATAGGCTAAGGATAGATAGAATATCATGATAGATGGCATGCTAATATTCAAAAATACTTGTTTCTTTTTTAAGTAAAAATAAAATTTAATGGCAAAAATACCATAAACTTGATGAACCATATACAGATTAAGCATGTGAAAGGATTTTTCTTTTTCTTGGTGAGATATTTTTGGGAACTAAATTGGGTTGAAACAGCAGAAAGAATATCCTTTGTTGACTTGCTTATCTCTAGAGGGTATATTTATGTTCTCTTTTCTATAGGAAACACAGTGTAATAAAAAACTCCAAGTTGTCTGTTCATACAAAGCTTAAGTACTCCTGAGAGCAACACGTTCTTTATTGGAGAAAATGAAAGTTATTAAAAACCTCTTAGGCTCCATGAATAGCTCATTTACCTATTTTGTTTAAATGCTAGTCTAGAATTAGTTCTTGACCAGAGAGCTGCTTATTTTGCGATTAGCAAAGAAGTGAGATTTTTTGATAATTTTGTTTACTTGTTCATAAATTAACTAAATGTCGGTTCAGTAGTCTGCTTAAAATGTGGTGCAACATTTAGTACCCAAAGTAATTATTTTTCTCACATGGCATTATTGATAAGGTGTTAAATGTGCCAGAAACTTTATGGTAACTAGTATGTCCTTCTTGAGAAAACCCTGCCTGCTCTACAATATAGAAATGATAACATAATAAACAAACTCAAGAGACAACTCCCTAGGGGATGAGGCATTTACAGGTAATGACAGGTCCCATTTATTGAGTGATCTCTGTATTTGGCCTTAAAGCTAAGTACTTTACAAATGTTAACATTAGTGCATTAATTGTTATATATCTGTAAGGTAGGTATTATTGCAACTTTTTCTAACAGATCGTGAGGCTCAAGTAGGTTAAGTAACTGGTTCAAAGAAATGTAGTAATGATGGAGGTGGGATTCACACATTGATTCTAGATTTATGCTCTTTTAATTTTTAAAAATTAAAGAAAAATTTTAAGAGAGGGTCGGGGAGGGGAGGAGGGAGAGAGAGAAATCCTAAGCAGGCTCAGTACAGAGCCCAAAAAGAGGCATTATCTCTCAACCCTGAGATCATGACCTGAGCCAAAAGCAAAGTTGGATGCTTAATCGACTGAGCCACCCAGGTACCCCCTACTTCTGTTTTTGTTGTTGTTGTTGTTGTTGTTGTTTTCCTACTTATGTTTTTTAAATGAAAACATGTTGATGTAAAAAGATGCCCAAACTAATGCAATAAATATATACATAAAATAGATTATGAGATAAAACATTACAAATATAATTGAAGTCCATTTTGTTCTTGGCTCATTTCTACTCATATTGTTCTCTTTCTTTACCAGAAAAAGCCACTGTCTGAATTTTTTATTATCTTTCCATGTATTTTTTTGTTTAACTGCATGCCAACTTACTCCTAAACAATATATCCTATTTCTTTAAATTAAATATTTTAAAACATTATATAAATTAGAAATTGATAAAACTACTGGTGATATCCTTCTGGAATTTTCTCCATTGTTTCTGTGAGATTTATCCATGTTGAAACAGGAGTTCTTTTTCATCTCTTTTTAATTATATATTGTAGTATGTTCTAGAATGTAACAAATTATTAATCCATCTTCTCCTTGGTAGGTATTGTTGTTGAATCCATTTATTGGATATTTTTGAAACATTTATATTCTAGTTTTCTTTGTACATATCTTAAAGTTTCCTAGGAGTAGAATGACCAGTGGTAAGGGGTGTTCATCTTTAAATTTAGGAGATAGTTACAAATAAACTTCCTAAACACTTGTATTGGTGTACATTCACACTTCCTGTCATTCCATATGTTGCTTTGTATTGTTTAATTCCTTTTTCAATTCAGTTTTGTAAATCTGACTGTGAGGTGACTCGTCCGTGTGGTTTTATTCATCTTTCTCCTTATCACTGGCTACGGATCTTTTCATATGAATGTATCCTTTGTTTTTGTCTTCTGTGAATTGCCTAGTCATAGACTTTGTTTTCCTTGAGAGCTCATTTAAAGTTATTTGCCTTTTCTTTTTTTTAATTAAAGTATAATTAACATAGTGTTGCATTAATTTCAGGTGTGCAATGTAATGATTCAGTGATTCTATACGTTATTCAGTGCATACCGCAATAAGTAGAATCACCACCTGTCACCAAACATTGCAATCTTGTTGATTATATTCCCCATGCTGTGTTTTTCATCTATATGACTTATTTATTTATTTATTTATTTTTGTAACTGGAAGTTTGTACCTCTTAATCCCCTTTATCTGAACCCACCTCTCCTTTGTTCTCTGTACTTGACTTTTTTGTCTCTTTTTCCTTTTTTGTTTGTTTTGTTTCTTAAATTCCATATGAGTGAAATAATATGATATTTGTCTTTCTCTGTCTGACTTATTTAGCTTATACCTTTAGCTCCATTCATGGTTTCCAAGTGGCCGAGCTCATTATTTTTCATGGCTGAGTAATATTCCATTCTTATTTTCTCTATCTCTATCTATTCTATATATATGTTCATATATCTATATATATATGTTCTTTATTCATCTATTGGTGGGTGCTTTATTCATCTATTGGTGGGTGCTTCCATATCATGACTATTATAAATAATGCTTCAATAAACGTAAGGATGGGGTTTTAATTTTCTTTTAAGAATTGCCTTTCTTACTCTAAAATCAAAAAGATTTCCTACATTACTTCAAAAAATATCATTTTGCTTTTCACATATAGTTATTTAATAACTTTGGAATTTAATTTTGCATAAGGTAAACATTGAGACCTAATTTCTTTTTTTTTAAATTTTTTTAAAGATTTTATTTATTTATCTGAGAGAGAGCATGAGAGGAGAGAGGTCAGCGGGAGAAGCAGACTCCCTGCTGAGCCGGGAGCCCAATGTGGGACTTGATCCCGGGACTTCAGAATCATGACCTGAGCTGAAGGCAGTTGCTTAACCAACTGAGCCACCCAGGCGCCGAGACCTAATTTCTTAAACAGAACCAATTGTCCTCACACTATTTACTGATCATTTATCCCTTTCTCTACTGATGTGCAGTTCTGGAGCCATTGTATATCAAGTATGCATATATACATGAGTATATTATTGGAATTTTTCTTCTATTCCATTGGTTATATGATCATCCACATGCCATTATCATATACACATAAACACGTATACATATAAATCAGATATACATATGATTCTTTCCTTTGCTGTGCAGGAGCTTTATATATATATATTTTTTAAAGATTTTATTTATTATTTGACAGAGACACAGTGACAGAGGGAACACAAACAGGGGAGTGGCAGAGAGAGAAGCAGGCTTCCCACGGAGCAGGGAGACTGATGTGGAGCTTGATCCCAGGACCCTGGGATCATGACCTGATCTGAAGGGAGATGCCTAATGACTGAGCCACCCAGGCACTCCAGGAGCTTTGCATTTTGATGAAGTCCTAATAGTTTATTTTTATTTTTTTTTTGTTTCCCTTGCTTCAGGAGACATATCTAGAAAAAAGTTGCTACACCCAGTGACAGAGCAGTTACTGCCTGTGCTCTCTTCTAGGATTCTTATGGCTTCAGATCTCCCCTTTAGGTCTTTCATTCATTTGAGTTTATTTTTGTGTATGATGTAAGATAGTGGTCCAGTTTCATTCTTCTCCATGTTGTTGTCCACTTTTCCCAATACCACTGTTGAAGAGACTGTATTTTTCCCATTGGATATTCTTCCCTTTCCTTTGTTGAAGATTAATCAATCATATAATTGTGGTCCAGTTCTGGGTTTTCTATTCTGTTCCATTGATCTATATGTCTATTTTTGTGCCAGTACCATACTCTTTTGAGGACTTTGTGTTTGTAATAAAACTTGAAGTCCAGAATTGTGATTTCCACTTTTGCTTTTCTTTGTCGAGATTGCTTTGACTGTGTGGAGTCTTTTGTGATTCCATACAAATTTTAGGATTGTTTGTTCTAGCTCTGTGAAAAATGCCAGTGGTATTTTGATAGGGATTGCATTGAATGTGTAGATTGCTAGGGTAGTATAGACATTTTAACATATTTGTTCTTCCAGTCCATGAGCATGGAATGTCTTTCCACTTCTTCGTGTTGTCTTTAATTTCTTACATCAGTTTTATAGTTTTCAAAATATAGGTTTATTCTTTAGTTAAGTTTAGTTAAGTTTATTCCTCAGTATCTTATTTTTGGTGCAATTGTAAATGGGATTGTTTTCTTAATTTCTCTTTCTGCTGATTCATTATTGGTGTATAGATATGCAATGGATTTCTATAGATTGATCTATAAATGTAAGTGAGATATTGAAGTCCTCTACTATTATTGTATTACCATTAATTACTTCCTTTATGTTTTTATTAACTGTTTTATGTATTTGGGTGCTCCCATGTTGGGTGCATAAATATTTGAAATTGTTATATCTTTTTGTTGGATTGTTCCCTTAATGATTGTATAGTGTTCTTCTCTGTCTTTTGTTACAGGCTTTGTTTTAAAGTCTGTTTTGTCCAATGGAAGTATTTCTATTCTTGCTTTCTTTTGACATCCATTTACATGAAAAATTTTTCTCCATCCCCTTGCCTTCAATCTGCAGGTGTCTTTACCCATTAAATGGGTCTCTTGTAAGCAGCATAGATGGGTCTTTTTTTTTTTTAAGGATCTATTTATTTTAGAGAGACAGAGTGTGCCATGAGTGGGGAGAGGGGCAGAAGGAGTGGGAGAGAGAATCTCAAGCAAACTCCCTGAAGAGCATGGAGCCTGAGCACAATGTGGGGCTCAATTCCATGGCCCATGAGATCATGATCTCAGCCAAAATCACAAATTAAACATGCCAACTGAGCCACTCATGTGCCCTGGGTCTTGTTTTTTTAATCTACTCTTTACTCTTTTCCTCCCCATGTTTTTGGGATATGGTGTCATTTTGCATCCTTTTATTTTGTGAGTTCCTTGACTGATATTTTACAAAATTTTTCATTTTTACTGTTTTTTGTTTTCTTCTATCTTCATACTGTTAGTTTTGGTCTTTCCCGTCAAAGAGTTCTGTTTAATAGTTCTTGCAGGCCTGGTTTAGTGATCATGAACTCCTTTAGCGTTTGTTTGTCTGGGAAACATTTTTTTTTTTTGGTCCGAGTATCTCTTTATCTCTTCTCCTATTTTGAATAATTACCTCGCTGGACAGAGTATTCTTGGCTGCAGATTTTTCCCCTTCACATTTTGATTTCATTTTGCCCCTCCCTTGGAATGGCTTGGAAAGTATCTGCAGAAAAATCCCCTTAGAGCCTTATGGGATTTCCCTTCCCTTTTATATAACTGTCCTCTTGTCTTGCTGCTTTTAACATTTTTTCTTCATGACTATAATTTGCCATTTAATTATAATGTGTGTTGGTGGATCTGCTTTTGTTGGTTTTATTCAGGATTCTCTGCCTCCTGGATCTGGATATCTGTTTTCTTTCCCAGATTAGGGAAGTTTTCAGCTATAATCTCTTCAAATAAATTTTCTGTTCTCCTTTCTCTCCTTCTGGGACTTCTATAATGTGATTTATTATGTTTGATGGAGTCATTGAGTTCACTAAGTTTATTCTCATTTGCATAATTTTTTCTCTTTTGTTCAGCTTGATTACTTTCCATTTTCTGTCTTATAGGTTATTAATTCATTTCTCTGCTTTCCATCAAGCATGTTTCTAATTTTGCCTATTGAGTCCTTTGTATGGTGTTGTTCCTTGTTTCTGTGTTGAGTCTCACTGATGTCTTCCACTCTTTTTTCAGTCCAGTGAGTATCTTCATCATTATTACTTTAAATTCTCTATCAGCCATGTTACTTACATCTGTTTCACTTAGATCTCTGGGTGTAGCCTTGTCCTATTCTTTCATTTGGGACAAATTTCTCTGTCTTCTCAGTTTGTCCAAGTCTCTGTGCCTGCTTTTTGGTATTAGGAAAGTCATCTACATGTCCTGTTCTTGAGGGTAGTGGCTTTATGAAGAAGTTGTCCTGTAGTGCCCTGCAGTGTAGTGTCCTGTTCCCCAGCCCCTGATTCTTTAGGGAGTGTCTCAGTATGTTGCTGTGATGAGTGTCCTTATCACTTTATTCTTCAGGCCAATCATTTGCAGGGGCTGTCTTTGTCTGTTGTGGGCAGTGTTTGGTCCCTGGCCTGAATTGGACATGTTTTAACTAAGTATGCTCTGGTCTGCTTCTGAAATGAGACCCATTGCCTCTACCCTTGGAACTGATGCCCTGCAAAACTCATGGATCAGGAGATGTGGGTATGGGCAGGGGTTTGGGCTGGTCTACTGAGACTGAGGCAAGTATGCCTGGGAAAGGTGGTTCCACTGGAACCAAAGTTATGGATTCAGGGAGGTATGAGAAATTAGAGTCCATCAGTCAATCTGTCATGTAGTCAATCTACTAAAGTGCATACCTTTAAATTATATTACTTATAATATATGTATGTATATGTTGACAGTGTCTGAAGTTAATAATTTTCCCTACTCTACTCATGAATAACATATCTAAACACATAAAGTTTATTGAACCCCATTATCTTGTATATATTTTTGTTCTAAGTATTAATTCCATCTTTGTTTGGACTCCATAATTAGTTATTATTATTATTATTTTATATGGTCAATATTTTTCCATCTTGTCTATTTTTTAAAAGATTGCATTTATTTATTTGAAAGAGAAAGAGAGGGAGTGCACAAGTGGGGAAAAGGGCAGAGGGAGAAGCAGACTCCCATCGAGCAGGGAGCCCAATGTGGGGCTTGATCCTGGGACTCTGGGGTAATGGCCTGAGCCAAAGGTAGCCACTTAACTGTCAGAGCCATGCAGATGCCCCCATCTTGTCTACTTTTATATGTTTATTTGCTCCATCCTTTCTTGTTTCTTATTCATTCTTGAATAATTTTAAATTTTCCTGAAATACTTCTTTACAACTTAATTTAGAGAAGATCTGTTGGAGGTAAATCTTCAGAGATGTTAATTGAATGAAGTGTTTATTTTGTCCTATTCTTGAAGATGTTTCTATAGTCCTTGGTTCGGTTTTTTTTCTGTTAAAAATTATACCATCAATTTAATTATTATACTTTTTGCAGTAATATGTCTTCTCTCTCTAGCTGCTTTAAAAGCCTCTGTCTTTTTGTTTTGGAATCTTGTGATATCACTCTTTTGCCCAAGTGTAGAATTTTTCTTTATCATGCTTATGATTTGGATTCTTGAACCTGAATTCTTAGCCACAGGTTTTTGGTATATAGTCTATCCCCCAGTTTATTCTATTCTGTATTTCTGTTACCTCAGTTAGACATGATGTTCTTTCCTTCATGTCTATTAACTTATTATTCAAATTTTACATCTTTTTATCTCTGCAGTTTTCTGGATTAGTCTTACATTGAGTGCCAAATCATTACTTCTCAGCTATATGCAGTCCACTGTGTAATCTATCCACTAAATTTTTAATTTCAGTGATTATATATTTTCTTTCTTTAGATTTTGTCCGTTTGTTTGTTTTTCTTTAACCTGAACAGGATTCTAAATAGTACCTTAAGGATTTACTGTGTTTGTGTATGTGTTTTTAAAGATTTTATTTATTTATTTATTTGTCAGAGAGAGAGAGAGAATGATAGAAAGAGAGAGCACAGGCAGGAAGGGAGTGGCAGGCAGAAGGAGAAGCAGGCTTCCTGCTGATCAGGGAGCACAATACAGGACTTGATCCCAGAACCCCTGGGATCATGACCTGAGCTGAAGACAGATGCTTAACTGACTGAACCACTCAGGTGTTCCAAGATTTTTGTTTTTAAAAAATATTTTTAATATATTGATTTTATGTTATGCGACTGGTTGTCTGTGATCTAAAATCTTTGGGAGTCCAATTCTGTTGCTTGTTTCTCTTGTTGATTTAAAGTTTTATTTCCTGTCATAGGACTTAAATTTATTGCTTCTGTAATTTTATAAATATTATCTATAATATTATATAATATCTTAAGTTGTTTTCATAATAATTTTTTCCTAAATATACATTTTTGTTTTGTTTATAGCTAATTTTATCAAGCTTTTTTTGCAAATGGTTGAAATTGATGTGAACTCTTGCCTTTTCTGGTTAGGATAGTTTCTCTTTCCAATTCAACTGAGTATTTTCTGACACTCTTACCATTTTGTGGCAAACAATATTGAAATGTAAAGAATCCTTTTAGCCAAATATTATACAGTTGCAAATATTAGTCTAGTATAGATAAGATTCAAATTGCATCCCAATCATTGTATAGATACTATCAGACATTTTTTATTGTATTTTGAGTTTTAAACATATCAGGGAAGAAAACAACAAGAAAGCACCAAGCTGAATTAATTATAATTCAGTTAGATTTATTTATAGAACACATACACATAAACAAAAATAAAAACATTTATAATCTGGTGCATACACAGCACATGTGTACATATATCTACATACACATATAGTTTAACAAAGTACAGGAAGATCATGTGATTTTAATTTTTTCAAACTTAAAATTTTACAATTTATAGGTAAATTTCCAGGTAAATAATCTTTTCCATCCACTCTATATAACAAACACACTTCCCCCTCCTCTTCCCAAAACAGAACATGTTACCTGTAGAGTTCTTCTCCAATTATAGTTGCTATATAATGTTTGAGATTTCTTAGTACTTCACTAATGATAAACTACATGACTGTGAAATATCTCATACACTAATTTGCTATTAAGGTGTAGAATTAAGGAATAAACTCTGTTGGATGGTTTTAACCAGGGAAAAAATTATGAATTAAATTTTAAGGTAATTGTGTAATGAGAGACAGGTTCTAGAATTGAGGAATGAGATGTATTAAAGGAAATATTTCACTCTAAGGAAATGATGGTAGGGAAGGTAATAAAGAGGAATATAACAAATCATGTGCTTTTCATGAGGATCAATATTTTCATTATGTGATAAACACTCTTTATAGTTTTCGTTGGGCTATTGCTCAGGCTATATTATATTTAGATCATTTGTCTAGAGTAGGTTTTTAGGAAAATTGGTGTTGATTACTGGTTTTCTTTTTCTTTGCTACACAAACAATAATAAATCAGGAATAATGGAAATCTAAAAATAAAAAAAACTAAACACACAATTTTTCTTCGTCTTGTTCATATGCATGTACAATTTTGCATAATTATAATTATAGTGCTTTCTGATTTTCCTCTCTGCATTTCTGTATCTCTGCATTTCTCTTATTGTTCAGTGTTGTCCTCATTTTTAGTGGCTTCATCATATTTTACCTTTGTGATATGGAACCATTTACTTCACTCTCTCTCTGTTAGTGGTAGACATTTATGTTGTTAACAAGTCTTTATTTTGTAAGAAACACTATTGTTTGTCTACGTAGAATCCATTCCCCTCTTTTTTATTTTTAATAGAACCCCTTTTTGTACAAATACCCATACATCTCCTGTGTGAGTCAATGGAGGATGTGTTTCTTTCTAACCTAAGAATGGAAGCTGGTTAGACAAAGCCTGTTAGTACCTGGCATTCCTTTGGTGACTATCACTGGTCTGGAGTGGCTCTGAGTGATGCAACCAGAGAGAGTTTACATCCCAAATATTTCACTTGCTAACTATGACTACAGGAACAATATTTAATCATTCTGTGTCTCATTTCCCCTATCTGAAATTAAAAATAATAATGGCACCTACATCAATGGTTGTTTGAAGTATAAATAAGTGAATACACCTGAAGTTCTAAATCTGTTTGTTAATGTGTATCATAGTACTGGCATATAGCAAGCATTCAATGTCACCTGTATTCTTGAGTTCTATCACTTATTTAGTGTAATGTCATCGAAAAACAATCAAAGATAGGTTTCCTCCTATAGTAAGATGTCTGCTTCTGTGTGTGTGTGTGTGTGTGTGTGTGTGTGTGTGTGTTTAGGTGCAAAAAACTGGAGACCTCAAACCATTAAAACTTTAGACCTTGGCTCATTATTTAGTCCATATGACAAATAAGATCCAAAGAGGTCAAATGAATTCACTCAAGTCAAACTGTTAGTAGCTGGTTTTCATCTATAAGTTGAATTATTTTTCTTTTTAAAAATTTCATAGTGCATTCTTATTTGTGTATTCACTATTCATTAAACACTTACTATGTGCCAAGAATTTTTTTTAAGCTTCTGGAAAATTTGGAGAACAAAACTGATTATTTTTAAAATATATGATGGCAAGCCATAAGTTGGATTTGGTGGGGGAAAGGCATAACATAAGTCATATTTAAGAAGGACTACTCTAACTTCTATATGAGACTGACTATAGGGAGATCAAAAGGGATGAAAGGAGAGAAGTTAGCAGACTAATGAAGGCTACTTGTGGCCCAATGGGAGAATGGTATTTGGAGAAGAAGTGAGGAGTACAGGGATTCAGGATCAAATCCCCTTGTTAAAATTTTAAACAATGTGTATGATAAGGAAGGAGTGAAAACAATCCTCTTTAGTCTTTATCTCTGATACCACTTATTTTCAAAGATTATTGTTAGTGGTTTAGTATGTATGTATCACCAAACCTTATCCTATGTCATTTACAAACAGTTTATGTATATATAAAAATAAATTAATTATTTTCAATCTATTTTCAGTTTTTTCCTCCTTTATTCTGTGTTGCTACCTCCTTTTTTGGAGCTGAATTAAGAATTAAATCTTAATGATTTGGAATTCCTCAGAAACAACCCACTTCACAACAGTTGTGATCTTCTATATAAAGAGTTAATTAAGACAAGTGAACAAAAAACATCAGCTTAAGTGAATCTTTTTTTTTTTTTTTGGATTTTAGATAGACTGAAATTTCCCAGGATTTGAAAGACTGTTTCCATTCATTTTTCATTTTTCTTCTTCTTTTTCCCCCAACGTTTTTGGTGGTGTTGTTTTTTTTTTTTTAACTTCAGGCTGAAAACCAGTAGAGGGCACTGATAACCCTGTACATGCAAGAGATCTAATGGAAAGATACTCACAAACAAAAAGTGGAATAGGGTTTTCAGACAGGATCAAAGCACAAGACACTACAGAATGTAGTTTTGGGATTTTTCTGAAAGTCAAAACTATTTATACTGCTAAGGGGTGAAGTCCTCTTCATCCACCCATCCCCTTGGCACATTTGAATGTGGGCTTCTAGAAAACATTCTAACATATACAACAAATATTTTTGGTGGAATGAAAGTTATTATTTAATAATATTTTCTTATTTGATTGTCATTTATTTTATTTGATTTAAAATGGTCGGACCCTGAAATCCTTTGAGTAATGTAAATTGGTTAGAAAACTGAAGTAGCCTTGGTTAACAGAAAGATTGTATTTTTATAGTCTTTCCGATTGTGTGTGTACATGTGTATGTATTCAAAATCTTAAAAAGTATTCAAAAAAGTTATATCTATACCTGTCATGGGTATGTAAAGTGCTTGGGAAGAGCAAATGTAGTTTGGAATCACTATTTCTTCCTGTGTTAAAACCCCAAATTGATGTAAGTTTTGAATTTGAATCTTCAACAAAATGTAAATAAGCAGTAATAGTCTAGAATTAATATATTTGTTTATTAATTGACTGACACAGAGAATTTGGGCTATGGAACAGCTGTGAAAACTGACCCTTACATAGTCAGTAATATCAAATGATGGAGTACTAGAAAAATAACATATCATTTTCTCTCTAAGTCAGAATCTATATAATAAGGAACTCCCTCAGAGTAATCCCAGCACTTTTCAGCTCTGTAAAATCTTTTAGGATTTTACTTACTAATTTGTACTAAAATTATTTACCTTATATATTTTGAAAAATTTTTGGAATCGCACGTTCAAATGATGGATATTAGTGTCCTAATGGGCTTTTCATAGCCAGGAAATACTATATTTTATCCATGCTGAAGGGTAATGAACTGCCTTCATCACCCACTGGAGACATTAGTTTTAGTGTCTTCACTGAGATATCATGTAAGTTCAAAACAAGAAAAATATACTTTCAAAAACATGTAGAAGAGTTCATTTTCAGGATGTTTCATACTTTTGCACTTTGAGGAGTCTGTGGAAATGGTTAGCCTTGTACACAGAAAGCTGCATTCTCTTTCACCATGACTAGCTTTGATGAATGCTAAATATATTCCAGCACTTATGAAGACAGAAGGACCACAGACCCAATAACACTTGATTATAAGTATTATTTTCCTATTCTTTGATGATTTAATGGGCAAAACTGCAACAATGTATACATTTTCCTTGGCTTACTTCCTTTTTGGTTAAACTGTAATAGGATATGGCAGTTCATGGCTTTCTGCCTCTGGATGGCAGTAACTCCTGCTTAAATGTTCATAACCCTTAACTGTAATATCCTGAAGTAAGGATTTGTCAGTTTTCTATCCAAAGAAAACACTAATTTTACTTAGGCTAAAATATACATATAAATATATATTTATATACATGCATACATATATATCTTTGAAATTTACACACACACACATATATACATAGACACATTTGAAAACTAAGTATAAGTGAGGAATCTGTTTAACGTTAAAAATTGATAGCATAAATCCCAGGTTAAAAGGAAAATGAGGACGCAAAGAGCTAACCTAAAAAAATTGGCATTTGGATATTTCCATATGTTTATATGTGATTCATTTTCCTTCTTACATAAATTAACAAATGCTGTCGAGCCAACCATATTTCTTACCTCGAGACAACGAGGCATTGCGAAGACTCTAGGAATATATCCAGGCTTTGGGAATAAGCACGTCTACCACTAAAATTATGTGCTCTGATTAATATAGTCCATCTGGATTTTCTGACTGTGACTTTTCATAGACACAAAGAATTAAAGAGCTTAAACATTAAATAAAATGAAATGCACACATGTTTAATGTAGTTCACTAAACTCTCCCTGCAGTGGCTACTGGAGTGCCATAAGCCAACATCTGGGTTGGGCTGTGGGTTGTAATTTATTGTCTGTAATATTTTTTTCTGGTCCTCCTCGTACTTGTCCTTTTAAACCTGCTATTTCGTTCCTGGTTCTCCACCTCAGCCCCAGATACCCTTGCATTGCCCACCCCCTAAAATAATCTGTGTTTGAAAACCTAGTTAGTCACTTTTTAGATCTTGCTGTCTGCATGGAGGGGCTACAGCTGTGCTTAAGAAGCCCTTCTGCAGCCTGCTTTGTTCCATAGGTTGCATAGCCTACTGGTAAAACTGCACGGCCTCCTTGCTGGGGAGGGAGGATGAGTCAGTAAGTAAGAAAGAACACTGTTGGAAAATGTACTACATTTCAGGCATGCTTTATCCTTTTAACAAATGTCCCTCTGAGAATTTAAGGCTTTTTGAAAGTGATACATTAAGACCAAAATTTGCTGCATAAGATAAATTCTTGGGCATGTCAACTTTTGATGTCTAATTGAAGTGACATCAGTTTCTGATGACTTCATAATAACTACCTTCAAACCAATGTTGATTTAATAGACTTTACTATGTACTCATGCATGTAATTCTTTTTAACTCAGAAAAATGAATGTAATTTTAATGGCATCTGGATGATACATTTTTAAATAAATATTATTACAATGATGATTTTTCTTTGCCTCCAATAAAAGTCTATTTATGAGGATGAGTATTGGGTTTCCTTTGGAATAGAGTGGAGAGTCTTCACTCAAGGTAAAGATGGACAGAGAAATAGCTGGAACAGAAAATGGTCCTAAACACAGAAGAATACATAACCTTGGTACTAAAGGAAAGAACTCAGAGTTACTGAATCCCATAGTGTTTAGAAGCAGGTATGGAATCTGGCATATAAAACTTAGCATCTGGGTTCAAGTTGACAAGAATAGGTATAAGAAAGTCCAGCAAATTGGGAGGTGAAAGAGGAGGTCTTGAGAAGCTGCTTCTTCTTCTTCTTCTTCTTCTTTTTAATGTATCCTGTAATTCACATTAATTGCGGAGCTACTTCTTAGAGGATCTTCTGTTTTAATTTCTCTTTCCTAAATTAAGAGGTGCAAATCTTTGTGCATTTAAGTTCATGCCATAACCTACTTAGACTGGTTCTTATCATTGGCCAAAATAAAGCTGTGACTCGAGGGAGTTATTGTATCTTGCATCAACTGGCCAGATGATGCAAGATACAATAACTCCCTCGAGTCACAGCTTTATTTTGGCCAATGATAGGAACCAGTCTAAGGATGTGCAATGACATCCTCAACCCCAGGTAGGCAAGAATTGACCACATTGCTAATAAAAATAATGTCATGGGTAGAATCCAGTGTTCTGAGGATTTGTGTCTGAGCTGGGTCAGAGCCCTTAAGATTTTCCACTCTTCCCACTTCTGAAACTGTAGGGTACCTTTTAAAAATGTCTAAAGAGTGTTTTTCATTTAGTGGAATTCTACTAACTTCTATTTCCACCCTTCCTCCCTGGGTTCTCCTTTGACTGGTTTCCATGATTTTCATTCTCTTGCCTTGTGGGTATTCATTTAAGAAATATTTATTAGGTCTTTAAAAAATGCCAACTATTGTGAAGCATTGTAGAGGGTACTAGGTATACAGTACTGAAGAAATAGATACTGACCTTCCAACATGATGTTTATAGTTTGAGGAGGGATGCAGACCAAAGGGAAAAAAAATACAAATCAGAGGGATGAGGACTCCATGAGAGTGTACGTTGTGCTGTGGAAGCCTTAGTAGGATCATCCAACATAGATTTTGATGGTGGTGGAGAGGTCAGGGAAGGTTTGCCAGGGTATGTGATGCCTGAGCTGGTATCTGTTGTCTGTGGTCAAAGAGGCCAAAGTTGAGGCCAGCCAGGTGAAGGGAGGATGGATATTTGGGCAGAAAAACAGCATATCGAAAGACTCAGAAATGAGAAATAGATAAAATTGATTGTACTTGTTTAGTCTTCCAGGAAGTAGATGTCAAGATAGAATTGCATGTGTGAGGGATTCTCTGAGGGAAATGCTTGTGATGGATAAAGAGGCAAGGAAGCAGAAGTGGTAGTGGAAAGTCATAGAGCTTGATGCCAGCCTAATACTTGTGAAAGGAAAGTAGGAGGAGAGGAGGGTAGAGTAGGAGAAGCCAAACTGCAGAGCTTCTCTGCAATGTCTTGGCCAGCTAGAACAGTTACTTGTTGGAAGAGTCCCAGAGCCCTCATGGGAGACCAAAATGGGTCAGACTCTAGTTCTCCTGGCCTCAGTCACCCACAGTGCTTCAGTCATTTTCTGGAAGGATCCCAGAGAAAGTGGGGCTTTGGAGTGAGTGCTTTGGCAGATTCCTAAGGTGCAGCAGCTAGAGGCTGTACACTAACTTGCTACTGTTGTTACTGTACCCAGGGCAGATTCTCTCTGGAAGGGATATCTGAGTGGCATACCCCATAGTTGCCTAAGTTTACCCTTTTCACAGTACCAAGTCTACATCTATGGTTCAGGGAGAAGTTCCTTCATGGCTCCTGTTGCCTCTCCTTCTTGGGGGAAGACCTAGGAGAGGGAGGTAAATGAGGGAGAGGGAGGTAAAAAAAAAGGGAGGGAAGAAATACAGCCCCATAGCTACGGTTCCTTTCAGGGCTGTGAGTGGTGTTCACTAGCTCCCTTGTCCACAATCTATTCTAAATTCATCCCAACCTCAGCCATCGCCTCTGTAGGTCTTGGTGTTTTAGTTTGTCGAGTAATCTTAGCCCTCATTCCTGATAGGCCTGAACACCTGGTAATTACAACCCTCTTAGGTCAGGGCTGTTAGACATTCATAGTTCTAGTTGGGCATCCTAAGCGAATGGAGTGGAACACCTGGGTTTGATTTATATTCTTCACTTCACTCAGTGTGTGAAAGAAGTACTATATTCTTTTATTGTTGCTGTTGTAAGTATTCTTTTCTTAATTTATTTTCATTTTAAATTTTTTAAAAATTCAAATTCAATTTAATTAAGATATAGTGTATTATTGGTTTCAGAGGTGTGAGGTGGTATCTCATTGTGGTTCTGATTTGTATTTCCGTGATGCCAAGTGATATTGAGCATTTTTTCATATATCTGTTGGCCATTTTTATGTCTTCTTTGGAGAAATGTCTGTTCATGTCTTCTGTACATTTCTTTTTTTTTTTTAAGATTCTATTTATTTATTTGATAGACAGAGATCACAAGTAGGCAGAGAGGCAGGCAGAGAGAGAGGAGGAAGCAGGCTCCCCACCGAGCAGAGAGCCCGATGCGGGGCTGGATCCCAGAACCCTGAGATCACGACCAGAGCCGAAAGGAGGCCCCAACCCACTGAGTCACTCAGGCGCCCCTCTTCTGTACATTTCTTACCTGGATTTTTTTGGTTTTGGGGTGTTGAGTTCAATAAGTTCTTTATAGATTTTGGATACTAGCTCTTTATCTGATAAGATATTTGCAAATATCTTCTCCCATTCAGTAGGTTTTCAGTTTTGTCTACTATTTCCTTTGCTGTGCAAAAGCTTTTTAATCTTGATGAAGTCTCAATAGTTCAATTTTTCTTTTGTTTCCTGTGTCTTTGGAGACATGTCTAGCAAGAGGTTGCTGTAGCTGAGATCAAAGTGGTTGCTGCCTGTGCTCTCCTCTAGGATTTTGTTGGATTCCTGTCTTACATTTAGGTATTTCATTCACTTTGAGTTTATTTTTGTGTAGGAAAGTGGTCTAGTTTCATTCTTCTGCATGTAGCTGTCCAATTTTTCCAACACCATTTGTTGAAGAGACTTTCTTTTTTCCACTGAATATTATTTCCTGCTTTACTGAAGATTAGCTGGCCAAGAAGCACTATATTCTGCTGGTGTTCTATGGGACCTCCATATGGACTTAAAATCAAATGTCCCTGCCCCAGTGTTGACTTTTCTTCTTTGGTCTTTGAATACAAGAAATCCAGAGTGCCCAAGGGACAAATATGACATGTAGTTCAGTGGGATCCATGGTGTGTCCCTTGGCAAGAGTGTGATCCTTTGGGAACCAGGACTTCTAACCCAGTAGGAAAAGTCCCTCAGTGGGTTGTTAGGGGTGATGATAATTAAGACCACTCCTGCTTTCATTCCTTATTTCCCTGACTCATGTGTTCTTTCTATTAGAAAGAACCATATTGAAATTCTCTAATTCAGTGTTATACTGTATCCTGGCCACATAATTCCTACAGAGTATTGCTTCCAAGCTGGTACTTCAGGCACATTTTCAATAGACAGTTCTAATACAGTATGAGGCCAGCTGCTTCTGGGTGGTGCAATGCATAATTTGAGCAGTAGATCTCATGATATTGAGTCTACTTTTACATTGCCTTCATTGTGCAGTGAATCCACTGCTAGATACTATTTTGGTATTCCATGCCTGGGACTCAGGGATTCTGTAAACATTCAGATAATGATGGTGGCTGAGGCTCAATGAGCACAAAAGGCAAAACCATACTCATAAGAGTTGTCTGTCCCTATGAGTGCTAACCACTAGCCCTTTCAGGATGGAAGAGGCCCAATGTAGTCAACTGTCTACCATAGGCCAGCTCATGCTCTTAAGTAACAGTGTCATATTAGGGATGTAGCATTGGTTTGTATGGTTGGTAGGTTGGGCATTCAGAGATGACAATAACTAGAGTAGTCGTAGGAAGTGGAGGTCTATGATGTTAGACTCATGCACACCCTCCATTTCTTCCACTATGATTATTCCCGTCATTTACCCTTGTGCAAGTTCTGGGGTTGCTGCTGCTGCTGCTGCTGATTGTCTAATTTCAATGAGATGAGTTGTATTCTTGGTTATTTAATGTGCTTTCTGCTAGACATTAAAATGTGATACAAAAAATCTTTATGCTTTATTTCTACTTCCATATACCACTAACATATCTTCTATTTCTTTCTTTTGTGTCCCTGATCAGACATTTAGACCATTGGCCATTGCCCAGAATCTACATATATACTAGCACTGACCCATTTTCTTTTCCACACAGCCTGTCTGACCAGACATATATACATATAATATCATTTTCTTTTCTAAGCATTGGAAGATGTTCTTTCTCCATTATTCCTTAAGGCTACCCATAAGGATGGCTGGAATAAAATCATCATCTCTTTTTCGCTTTTCATCACATACATGGCCAATTGTCATGTGAAGATTGGGTTTTTTTCTTCCCTCCTTTAGCTCATATGGGACCTTTATATGGCCTTAAGTATGAGCTGAAGGAGGGGCACTGATGCAACTTTGAGATGTGACTTGGGTATCTGCTTGTGCCCTCTTGCCATGGTTGGATTTGGTATAGAGGTAACCTTTCTACCTTACAGTGTACTGATTCTGGGTCCACCCAATTTTATGGATATTTGGGTCTGACAGAATTGAGACCAAAATGGCTGGGCTTTTATACTCCTGCCTACCTTAGACACTATATGTTGCTTCAGAAAAGTTCTGATTGCAGGTGAGGTGGCTTTCTGTTGATAGCTTTCCCAAGAGGAAAGAACATTCCAAATGGAGCTATTAGAATAGGTAGAGCCATGATGATATGGCATTTTCAGGTGATAATTTTTTTTTTAAGATTTTATTTATTTATTTGACAGAGAGAGAGAGAGAGATTGCAAGTAGGCAGAGACAGGCTGTGGAGGTGGGTAGGGAAGCAGGCTTCCTGCTGAGCAGAGAGCCTGATGTGGGGCTTGATCCCAGGATCCTGAGATCATGACCCCAGCCGAAGGCAGAGGCTCAACTCACTGAGCCACCCAGGTGCCCCCAATAAAATGTTTTTATGTTATTAGAACATAAAATACAAGGCAGAGAGATGTTGAAGGTAAGACTGTAGAGTTATATCAAGGTCATGCCATGGAGGGCTTGTGTATGCAGCGCTAAATAAGGATTATGAATGTGAAATACTGATTTTTTGTTGAGTTATTACTACATGCCTTTTGTTTTATTTATAATATTCTCATTTAGTCCTGAGGTTGCCAAGATATTATTATTGACCATTTACATATCAGGAACAAGGCTCAAAGAGGATATGTAACTCCCAAGATCATATATTTAATACATAAAAGATTGGAACTTCTTTTGCCATTAAATCCTATTCTGTATCACAAAAACATTCATTAATTGACTGAGAGCGTGAGAGTCACATGGTCGGACTTTCAATTTAGACAGATAATTCTATGGGAAAAAATATGAGGACCGACCATATGTCAGAAATGTGGAAGATTGGATAGGATGCTGTTATAAAAATCTAGTTGACAAATGATAAGGGCCTGGACGAAGAATGGGGATGGAGAGGAGGGGTTAGAATTTAAAAAGAAATTAAAAAAAAAAAAACCTAAAACAAAATAAAGTTATCAAAACATTGAGAATGGCTGAAAGTAGAGATTTCAGAGCATGAAGAATTAAGGAGGACTTCAGATTCCTGTTTTAGGGGACATTGTGAATGGTGGTACTATCAACAAAAGGTATACTTTTGGGTATAATTATTTGTGTATATGTGTGTCTCTTCCATTAAAATGTGGTCAGAGACTACTAATTATTTCTGTGTTCCAGCCCTTAATATACTACTTGACTCAATCTGTAAGTGTAGATAGGAATGGATTTTACCAATAATTTAATCACCACCATCATAACATGAAATTAGTTGAGTCAATATTGTTCAAGGATAATAAACTTTTTGAGGAATATGAGAAAACATTTATAATATGTCTTCATTACAATTTTCATTTTGCAGAAGTATAATTTCTGTTTATTGAGGATTCCTATATTTATCTTTCTTCTAGCATACTCACTTTTTAAATTATTTTAAAATTTTTTTTATTTATTTTTAATTTTATTTTTTATAAACATACAATGTATTTTTATCCCCAGGGGTACAGGTCTGTGAATCGCCAGGTTTACACACTTCACAGCACTCACCAAAGCACATACCCTCCCCAATGTCCATAACCCCCCACCCCCTCTCCCAAACACCCTCCCCCCAGCAACCCTCAGTTTGTTTTGTGAGATTAAGAGTCACTTATGGTTTGTCCCTCCCAATCCCATCTTGTTTCATTCATTCTTCTCCTACCCCCTTAACCCCCCATGTTACATCCCCACTTCCTCCTATCAGGGAGATCATATGATAATTGCCTTTCTCTGATTAGCATACTAACTTTTAAGTGTTAAAAAAATTCACTTCACTTCTAGAAAACAATTATTTACACAGAACACATGAATTAAACTTGATTGGTGAGAATTTTGGCAGAGAACTCAACCAGGTACCTGGTAAAATTAATGTATGAGCAAAATTATGACACGTTTTGGTACTAGAGTCTTGATGCAATGAGTCTTTCACTTTGTTCACTGACATGATGGACCTTTTACTTACCTTTTAATGTCATATGCTTTCTAAATAAAACAACATTTAACTGAATTCTTTTAAAATTACAGTAAACCCTTAAACCCTTAAGCTTCTTCTGTTTTATAATAAATTATGCTATTATTTAGAAAGACATTAGTATATTTTTATTAGTTAAGTATCTAGGCTTATAAAGTGATTTAATTAGTACATGAACCAGGTATGTATAATTGTAACAGAAGAATTTAAGAATGTCCAATAAATACTGTCTACTTGTTTTATTCAAATAGCCATGTGGAAAGAGTCTAAGTTCTATAGTCAGATCCAATTTGAAACTAACCTTGGTTACTTGCTATTTGGGTAGAGCAGTCACATAACCTCAAAACTCAGTTCCTTGTTGTAATATGACGATGATAAAACCTTTGCAAGATTGTTGCCAGGATTATAGATAATGAAGGTAATGTATCTGGCATATAATAGGTAGTCAGTAACAGGAGTTGTTATTATGGTTGTTGTTATTAATTAATACTGGTTGTGCAAGTGTGACTTACAAGCTTTATGACCTGGTGACATGAGCTCTTTGAGCTCTTCCATTTATTTCTCAGCCCATATTTGCGAAGGGATGTGAATCACATCTGAATTTCAGTCTAAGTATAGTTGTAGGGTAGGGCCAGTGGGTTGGTTATAGTAATATAACTGTGTTACCACCAGACAATCTAAAAGTCAACCCCTGACTTGATCAGGAGTTTTCTCAAAGAACTGTGAGAAAATCCTTGAAGTTTAAATGTCTTTTGTGTTTTACTTGCTGAAATCGAATGGAAGATTTGCCATTTGGGAATTGCCTGCATCAGTGCTTCCTTCCATTAGCAAAGATAGGTGAAAGTTGACTGTAATTAGCTGTAATTAGCTACTGATCTTTTTGGACAACCAGAAAATCTGGTTTTTCCTCCAGACATTAAAAGGGCACTCAGAAAAGATAGAACTTTTATAGCAGATAATTTTAAAGCAGATGATATTGAATCCTTCAAAAGCAGCACTTTTACCATTGTTGGTTCTGTATGTATTTTTAGCATATTTGTTAAGATGTGTCATTGTCTAATGGGGGAATTAAGAAAGAACAAAACATGTAAGAATTTTCCAACTGGCTGTATATTGCTTTATATGAAACACTGAAGCTAATTGAATTGAATGGCTTTGAGCCCTTGGAAGTCACAAAGTGACAGGGTTTGCTTGACAGCTAGTGAGCGATTATTTCCCGTCCCACTGATTAATTTGGTCAATTAGTGGCAAATAAGAATGTCACAAGTGGAAAGGGTAATGAGAGTCATTATAAATGTAAAAGTAAAATTGAGGGCAACCTTGTCACAAAGGGGTCTGCTTTGGGTAGCTCAGGCACTGATGGGACTAAGAGTTTGTTCTCATTTCTGTCTCTCTTTCCTTAGAGACTGAATCAATTTGACCAGAATGTCTAGGAAATCAAAATGGACCCATGGCAACATTTTCTAATGTACATATAGAAAACTTTTTTTTTTTAAGTAGCATTTAAAATATTTATCTTTTATTTGGTCTTTTAGTTATATTATCAAATTAAAATTTGCAGTTGTATTTTAGAACAACTGAGATAGATGCAGATTTGAATACTCCAAATGCTGAGTATACCTATGATTTCCTAATTGGAGAATGCTAACTGAAGCGTTAGAACAAGACCACTGTGTTGGTTTTCTGTGCCTGCTGTAAAAAATTAGTGCAAAATGGGTTACCTAAAACAACAGAAATTTATTCTTTCTCAGTTCTGGAGGCCAGAAGTCTGAAATGAAGGCATTGGCAGAGGTAGTTCCTGTTGAAATGGCCCCCTAGCATAGAGGGCAAGGAGAGACTGAAGAAAGAGACAGATCACTTCAGATTGATAGATGGCAGTTTTAATTAAAGCAAGGGAACTTACTTATGAGGCTTGTCTTGAGTGAATAAAAGAGAAAATAGATCTCTATACCTGCCCACCAGAATCTTAAAATTTTATATATAGGCCTTAACTAGGTCCAGTCACATATACTGTCCAGATGGTCTCAACAAAACCTTACTGTCTCAAGGCCATGTCCTTGGAATGGCTCCCACTAGAGGAACAGTTGGCTGAGCTATATATTCAAAGGACACTGGAGAGGGCCTCTGCCCAGATCCACCTCAGGAGTCAACCAGTGGTCATATTTTCTCTATTACTCCCTCCAACAATTACTTCTGGAGGCTCTGAGGAAAAGTCTGTTCTGTATATCTCGCTTAGCTTCTGGTAGCTGCTGGAAATCCTTGGCATTCCTTGGCTTGTAAATCTGGCATAACTCCAGATCCTGCCTTCTTCACAAGTTCTCTCTGTGTGTCTTCTTTCCTCTTCCTCTAAGGTCAGTTGCCATTGGATTTAGTGCCCACCTTAACGCAGGATGATTTGGTCTTGAGATTCTTAATTTACATCTGCAAAGACCCTTTTTCCAAAGAAGGTTATATTTACAGGTTATAGTGGAATATATCTTTTGGGGGACCACCATTTAATCCTCCACATTCATTTTTACAATGAATCATGTCCCAAGAATAAAACTGAAAGGCTCTATGGGGTAAAGAGGATTCTGTATGTGTACAGACAAGAATTTGTGGTCTTTGCACTATGACTTCAGCTCGCAATGGCTGATGAGCTGATAGTGCCTACCAGACCCAAGGTAGCCTACTGACAATCATCTCTGTATCTGATGCATCTCTGTACCTCCCTTCATCAGATGCTATCGCTTCATGCTTCCTAACTTAGTGCTCTTACTTAAAGTTCCTTACATTCAATCCTAAATGTATCTATCTTTCTCCATTCCTAAAAAAGGACTGCATGATCAGGTGCTACACTGTCCTAGAGATGAATTCAGTTGAAAGGCTGAAATAATATTCTTGGGAAAGGATATATTTTTTTCTTTGAATTCAACTTTTATATTCCATTTGTCCTGCTTTCCTTTAGTTTGGCTTTTGAGCATTTTTGGCTAGGAACATCTCTTGTACTTGTAAATGGCTTTCTGATACTATATCATGACTTTCCTTTAGATGGTATACTGTTGACAGATATCTTCTCCTAAAATAACAAATCTCAGTTTTGGTTGAACTTTTTGGTGATCCCATAATTACCATGAGACAAACTAAAAAAGCATTCACATGAAATAAAATTCAACTCTAACCTACACCTTTGGCTTTGTTTCCCCCTCACAACTCTTATATCCATGATATGAGAAGATGAACAATGAATGAGTTTCTCACTAGGCCCCAAAATGTGTAACTCTCTGTCAGATTTTCTGTGCCTTTGTGCACACTGATTCCTATATTTGAAATGTGTTCTATCTTTTCCTTTCGACTCCTTATTAATCCTTCAAAACCCATTGCATATATCTTCCCTTCTCTAACACCTTCGCACACTCCTGGTAGCATAGGTAGTCTCTTCCCTCTCAGCACTATGTTTATGCCAATAGTATATCAAATATAAGGCCATATTAACAATGTATGTGTAGTCATTCATTCAAAGACATGCTTGAGTGAACTCACTATGTTCAGGAACTTGTGCTGTAATTTTCTGAATATGCTTACTTCACTGGTCATTAAGCCCCATGGGGAAAATTATGGATTTTGTATCCATAGTGCCTCATACAATGACTATGAGATCCAAATAAATGCTTTACAAATACATGAATGAATATGCAAATGAAAGGAGAGATTGAATGTTGCTAAAGAATATTTTGGTCAATTCAGATATATTCTTAGGCTATAGATATACCGGTCAACCTTCTTAACTTATGATTCTTTACATTCCATCATATAATTTACTTACTATTATATAACAGAATTAAACTGTTATTCTAAGAAAAAAAATATATATTCAAAGCATAACTAAAATACTTGAGAATGAAAGGACCAAGTATTGGCTTTCTTCAGAAGTGATATGTCAACTATTTTACATTCAGACCATCTAGAAATTAATCTCTGTCTAAACGTAAATTCCCTCTAAAAAGCATTCTGTAATAAAAACAGGTTTGGCTGTGCCCTTTAATGCTTCCTGGGGTGACTCGTCAAGGTGACACATTATATACATTACATCAGTGTGCCTTATTGTCAACCTCTGATTTGTCCGCTCTGTCCTTGTGCACCTTCCCAGGCAGGAAAGCACTGAAAGTACATGCTGAGGTGGAGGAGGCTGTATTTGGCAATAAATGCAAGGGCGCTGAAGACACATGCTTTAGGTTGACATGTAATATCTCATTCAGAGTTTCATTATCATTAAAATAAAAAGGGAGACGGAGGTGAGTAGAAAAGGGGATGGTAATTCATATCCTAAATGGAATATCGGGCTTTCATATGTCCTGTTTTATATGGCAAGGCCAGCAGCCTTTGAATGCAACATTCTTCTCTGTAAGATACCTTGACTTTGACACTGCACCTTGATGAATGCCTACCCAATGCACTGTTTCTCTCCCTTATATTTTGTTGGAACAAATAGTAAGTTGTCCATTATTTTCCACACTTTATTAAGTATATCTCTGTTGATGTCCATCTGTAAAGCAAATTAACAGGAATAAGAAAGGAATAAGTCTTTATTCATGCAAAGCAATGAAATTATAATCCCAGAAATACAAAACACATGTTCCTCATTACCCTTATCAAATGGATAACAGAGTTTATTTATTTATTTTTTTAAAGATTATTTATTTATTTGACAGAGAGAGAGAGGGCTCATAAGTAGGCAGGCAGAGAGAGAGGGGGAATTAGGCTCCCCACTGAGCAGAGAGTCCGATGTGGGACTCGATCCCAGGACCCTGAGATAATGATCTGAGCTGAATGCAGAGGCTTAACCCACTGAGCCAGCCTGGCTAACCTCCTGGCCAACAGAGTTTAAAAATATGACTTGACTTGTGTGTCATTCTTAATGTCCTTCAGTTAGATACCTGAAACTATTTACTACCTAAAGTATGGTATGTACTCAGGTGGTCAAAGATGGTTCACATATAATGTTCAGTTTTGAATTTTTTTAAAAAACATTAACTCTTAGTGAATGGAAATGATTTTGTGTTCAAAAGATAGTATATAGGGGCACCTGGGTGGCTCAGTCAGTTAAGCGTCTGCCTTTGGCTTAGGTCATGATCCCAGGATCCTGTGATCAAGCCTGGCATCAGGTTCCCTGCAGGGAACCTGCTTCTTCCTCTCCCTCTGCCTGCCACTCTTCCCCTTCTTGTGCTCTCTCTCCTTTTCAAACAAACAAATAAATAAATTTTTAAAAAGATAATATATAAGAGGCAAGATGATGCATATAAAAGCAAATGGACTAAGAGTTATCAGACATTTATGGCATTGGGCAAGTTCCTTAACCTCTTTTTGCCTCCATTTCCTCATCTGTAAAATTACAAGGTTGAATAAAGTCATAACAGCATACCCTTACATAGGATTTATTCTCTTCCTGACACTGTTCTAAGTGCTTTTTATATAATTCATTAAATACTCACAGAGATCATATGGAGTGATATCTATTATCAATTCCATTTTTTTTTTTTATAGGTGGAGAAATACAGGCAGTGACAAGAGGTAACTTGCCCAAAGTCACACTGCTAGTAAGTGACTGAGCTCAAATTTTCACTGGGGTATTCTGACCTTGGGATCCATGTTCTTAATCATTATCCTATACTTCGAGTACTTTAGTGACTATATTTTTACTGTTGTGTAGGAAGGGGAAATGTTATCTAGAAACTAGTACCTAATTTTGTATAAAATTTGTTTTCTTGCCCAGAATCAGTAGGAGGTATAATATTCGTACACCAAGCCAGTATGAATCTGTTTTTAAAAATCTTTTATGAAATACTTTCTTGAAACCATGATGAATCATTTCAGTGGAGAGGACAAAAATAGGACAGTGGAGCTGAACATTCCCATCCTTAGTTCATCTTAGAAAGAATTTCCATTTCTTATTTATTTATTTATATTCAGCATAACAGTATTCATTGTTTTTTGCACCACACCCAGTGCTCTATGCAATTTGTGCCCTCTCTAATACCCACCACCTGGTTCCCCCAACCTCCCACCCCCCGCCGCTTCAAACCCCTCAAGATTGTTTTTCAGAGTCCATAGTCTCTCCTGGTTCACCTCCCCTTCCAATTTCCCCCAACTCCCTTCTCCTCTCTAACTCCCCTTGTCCTCTATGCTATTTGTTATGCTCCACAAATAAGTGAAACCATATGATAATTGACTCTCTCTGCTTGACTTATTTCACTCAGCATAATCTCTTCCAGTCCCGTCCATGTTGCTACAAAAGTTGGGTATTCATCCTTTCTGATGGAGGCATAATACTCCATAGTGTATATGGACCACATCTTCCTTATATGGCAACCGTGGCCATTGCTGCTATAAACATTGGGGTACAGATGGCCTTTCTTTTCACTATATCTGTATCTTTGGGGTAAATACCCAGTAGTGCAATTGCAGGGTCATAGGGAAGCACTATTTTTAATTTCTCGAGGAATCTCCACACTGAATTTCCATTTCTTAATGATTTTGGACTGATTCAGTCAGAGTAGACAATATTTTCTAGGGATATCAATCTTTTTTTAAAACTTTTTATTTAAATTTCAATTAGTTAACGTACAGCTTAATATTAGTTTTAGGTGTACAATATAGCGATTTAACACTTTCATACAACACCCAGTGCTCATCACAACAAGTGCCCTTCTTAATTCCCACCACCTATATAACCCATTCTCCACTCCCCTTTCCCTCTGGTTTGTTCTCTATAATTAAGAGTCTGTTTCTTGGTCTGCCTCTCTACCTCTCTTTTTCCTCTTTGCTCATTTTGTTCTGTTTCTTTAATTCCACATATGAGTGAAATCCTGTGGTATTGTCTTTTTCTGACTGACTTATTTTAATTAGCATAATACACTCTAGCTCTATCCATGTCATTGCAAATGGCAAGAGTTCGTTCTTTTTTATGTTGAGTAATACTCATTAATATATATATGTATATACATATATATATACACATATATATCCACCACATCTTCTTCATCCTTTCATCTGTCTATAGACATCTGGACTCCTTCCATATTTTGGCTATTGTAGATAATGTTGCTATAAATATTGAGGTGCATGTATCTCTTCAAACTAGTATTTTTTTATTCTTTGGGGAAATATCTGTTCTTTGTATTCTTTGGGTAAATATTTATTCTTTGCTAGATCATAGGGTAGTTATATTTTTAGTTCTTTTGAGGAAACTCCATACTGTTTTCCACAATGGCTATACCAATGTGCTTTTCCATTAACAGTGCAAGAAGGTTCCTTTCTCTCCACATCCTTGCCAACTACTGTTGTTTCTCATGTTGTTGATTTTAGCCATTCTGACAGGTGTGAGGCAATATTGCATTATAGTTTTGATTTGCATTTCCCTGGTGATGAGTGATGATGAACATATTTTCATGTGTTTTTGGCCATCTGTATACCTTCTTTGGGAAAATGTCTATTCATGTCTTTTGCCCATTTTTAATCAGATTATTTTGGGGGGCATTGAGTTGTATAAATTCTTTATATATTCTGGATACTAACCCTTTATCAGATACGTCATTTGTAATTATCTTCTCCCATTCTGTACATTGCCTTTTAGTTTTGTTGATTGTTTTCTTCACTGGGAAGAAGCTTTTTATTTTGATGAATTCTACATAATTTATTTTTTATTTTGTTTCCCTTGGCTCAGGAGATAGACCTAGCAAGAAGTTGTTATGGTAGGACTATCAATCTTAAAGATTGGGTGGAAAGCATAGAACATGCATAAAATTCCTGCATATCATTATCTCCTGTATAGATATGGAAGAAACAAAAAAATATTTGGCCATGTTCCTGAGAATTGGACTTGGTTTGGCTAGAGAGAATTCTAGTTATCTTTCTATTCTTGATGATGTCAATTGGGTGATGGATAAGAATGTGGCCACTATGAAAACTTTAAAGTGATAGATAAAATGTTATTTTCTAGTAAAATTTTGACATGCCATTAGTGTTGTTTGTAAGAAATTTGTGATACTTGGACTCAAAGCCAGAATTTGAATTCAGAACATACCCTTTCACTGTCTCATGAGCCGGGAAAATAAATATTTACCCTTCAGATTTGTCATCTATAAAATGTAGTTAGTAATAATAATTTATCTTAAAGGTCTGAATGATAATTAGTTTTGTATGCTTTAGGGGATCATATGCAAAAAAGGTATTATTATGATTGTTATGAAATATTTATTAGGCATGCCTTACCAATGAATGTGTGATACCCCTTCTCCAGTTTTCAACCTCACACTTTTTTTCCCCTGCATCTTAAGGCTTGGGGTAATATTTTCCAGATTTTTCATATTCCAATTAGAGACATTTTTTTAAAACAACATATGGACTAATAGAAGAAGGAACAAAATGAAATTTGGGAAAGGATAATAGAAAAGGAAAAAATTAGAGGAACAAAACAGTGTAGTGATCATCTTTTGAGATTTCCAGCTTGTTAGACTCCATAATATTCTGTTATATTTTGGTAATACCACTTAGCCCCTGCCTGTGGTTCCTGTGAGGCTGTCATTCACAGAATTATACTTTCAGAGAGGTGACCTGATGACCTAGACGGCCACTTGTTTTATTCATTGATCAATGGAAGCAGAGTTCTTCCCTGCACTTTTGTTGACTCTTAAAAGAGAAGAGCTCTCTTCACTTTTATATCAATAGCTGAGACAACATAAATGTGGGACTTTCTGTGGCCATGTTATCAACCCCATCCTCCCACCATATTGCAGAAGAAATTTACCTTAGTAGGAGAGAATGAGGCTAAAATACAGAGAAAACAAAACAGAGACAATGGACATAGAAAGCCTACATAGATAACATGGTTATGTGTATTCAACCAGTGGTCCCTGAGGCCCAATCTACCTCTAATTTTCCCATTCAGTCAGTGAATACTTACTGAGTGCCTACCAAGTCAAGTGCCAAGCACTATTCTAGGTTTTGGGGGTTTAAAACACTTAAAAATGCTTGTCTTGTGGAATTTACATTCTAGTAAGAAGAGACAGATGATAAACATGAAAATCAAGTACATTACGTAGTACATTACAGAATGATAAATCCTGTGAGATACAGGGAATCAAGTAAGGTGAAAAAATATGGAGGCAAAGCTGGGAGAAAGGAAGTGGGCAGGTTTTGATTTAAGTAAGAGTTACGGCAGGCATTTGACCATATTTGAAAGAGGTGAGAGAGTGAGCCAAACAGGTACCTGGGAAGAATGATCCAGGGAGTCAAACAGCAAGTGCAGCAACCTCCAGCAAGAACATGCTAAGTATATGCCAGTGGCAAGGTAGCCAGTGTGGCTGAAATTGACTGAGAGAGAAATTGAAGGAGGTAAGGCAAGAGAGCAAAAGGGGGATCGGTCCAGATTATATAGGGTAATATAGCCATTGCAGGACTTTTGCTTTTATCTCTGTGAAATGTGAAGCCATTGCCAGGTTTTAAGCAGCAGAGTGAAAGGATCTGGATTATACATTTGAAGGACTTACTGAGAAGGACTGTAGGGAGAGGAAAATGGAAGTAGAAAAAATTAAGAAGGAGGTTATTTTAACAATTCAAGAAAAAGGTATTACTGGTGACTTGGACAAGGGTGTGAGAAGAGGTTGGATTATGGTTTTGAATACAAGGCCAGTTGGATTTCCTGAGGTATAGGATGGTATTAGGAGGGAAGGAGAAAGATCAGTGATGATATGAGCAACTGGCAAGTGGCTTTGCTATCAGCTGAGATTGTGAGGGCAGTAGGGGGAGCAGGAATTTAGTTTTGGACATGCTGAGTTTAAGAACTCTGTTAGACATCTGAGAGGTTACAATAGTAAGGAATTGAATATGTGATTCTGGAGTTAAGAAAATGGGTCTTTGAGAGGTATGAATTTGGAATTTAATGACATGAAAATGTAGGAGTTTGCTAAAGCAATATATGAAGGTAGAGAAAATCCAAGAACAGAGTTCTGGGGTAATCCAACATTTAGAGGTCATAGAGTTGTAGAGGAATCCCATGGAGAAAAAAAGTAAACTGTGCTGTGGGAGGGAAACCAGTAGAGGGTGGTGCTCTGTCAGACAAGTGAAGAAAGTGGATCCGGGAGGAAGGCTTGAAAAATTGTGTTAAATGGGTCAGCATGGAAGCCACTGATGGCCTTGATAGGAGGAGTTCCTGGAAGTAGTTTAAGTGCAACAGCTGGAGCAAATCTTGACTAGAATGAATCCACCTGAGAAATCATAGGAGAATAATACGCAGACACTGAGGATAAGCAACTTTGTTGTAGGCTTTGCTCTGAAGGGAAACAAATAAATAAGGTAGCATTTTAAAGCTGGAAAAAAGGATTACATTTTTTAAAAAAGTTTTCTTTTTTAAAAGGAGAAATTATAACACATTTGTAGATCAATAGGAATGATCTAGAGGGAAAGAAAAATTGCTGATGAATGAGTAAGAAGGAGGAACCGCTGGATCAAATTCCCTTAGCTGGGGAGAGGAGAATGGAATTAAGGGGACAAATTCAGAAGGGTTTTACAAGGAAATAATACCTCTATAGTAATAGGAAGAAAGGCAGAATCAGCAGAAATAGATACTGTTTTAGGTTAAATATAGGAGGTTAGAGTTTGGGGAAATTCTCTTTCCAGTTACTTGAGCCAATGAATTTAGCTTACACCACTTCAGATAGTTCCTAATATAACCAAAAGTCTCTTGAGAGAACAAACAAAGGAAGTTAAATAATTTCCCCAGAGTCATATAGCTAATAATATAGCACACTGCTTAATGGAATGGCACTGGAGTTAGCCAGATCTTGGAGCTTGTTTTTGATCCTAAGTCTAACCTAACTCAGGTCTATAAAGAGCTTCTTATTCATCATTCTTGCATTTGTTTGTTGAGTGACGAATAGACATCATATGGGAAAAAAAAATAAAAATGTGACAGTATCAATGAAGAAGAAGAGTTACCTGATGCATTGCTAAAATACAATAGGGAGATTTCATTGGTTCAGAAATATCTAGTGAGGCTTCTGTAAAGATTGTGAGGAGTGACATTAAACTGAGACTAGAATGATGGGGAGAATTTAAGAAGCAAAGAGAACAGGAAAAGCATCTGAGGCACTGAAGACAATGTTGACCACTGTTTGTGGTAGGAGAGAACATGGAAGTGTGATGAACAGAATGAAGAACAAGAACTGGAGCAGAGACTCCAAAAAGAACTTGATATGTGATGAGACTAGAACATAGGTTGAGCAAGATCATTGTTCTAATATGGTATTTAAATACAAGTAGATCGGGGCGCCTGGGTGGCTCAGAGGGTTAAGCCTCTGCCTTCAGCTCAGGTCATGATCTCAGGGTCCTGAGATCAAGCCCCATGTCGGGCTTTCTGCTCAGAGGGGAGCCTGCTTCCTCCTCTCTCTGCCTGCCTCTCTGCCTACTTGTGATCTCTCTCTCTGTCAAATAAATAAATAAAATATTATAAATAAATAAATAAATAAATAAATAAATAAAAGTAGATCAAGATATGAGTAGGAAGAACCTGAGCTCATCTCCTCCCATGGACACACCAAAATATTCAATTAATAGTACAACTATGTCTGAAAATGAGATGAAGTCTGGCAGAAAAGATCTTATATAACTAATTTTTTTTTTTTTAAAGCCACTTTGAAATGGGTAGCAGGTGTGGAAATGGTAGCAGGAGTATTTAGGACCCACACATCTAGCTTGACTACTCTAAAGTGGGAGGGATATAACAAACATAGAGGCTCACCCTGAGGAATGAGGGGTCTGAGCCTCCACACTAGGCTCTCCAGCCTAGAGAATCTGTACTGGGATGATGGCTCCCTATAATGTCTGGCTTTGAAAACCACTGGGACTTAAAACCAGGAAAGCTGGGAGGGGTAGCTGAGCTACCCCCTCTACTCTTAAAGGGCATGCACACAATCTCACAGTCCAAGTCAGCACAGAGGGGACAGTTTGTAAAGTACCTGAGTTTCATGTAAAGAAGATCCATTGACAAATTTCAGGCATGTGCTAGAGTGGCACCAATCTATTGGAATATTCTTCAGGAATGAAAACACTGAAAAATGCCATCATCTTCCTTCCTTCCTTCCTTCCTTTTACACTTCCCTTATATCTATCTGGCCCAGTGCAGGCAGACATCATTTCTGACACTCCATCTACTGTGCTAGTGCTATTCATCCTGCTTTGGCATTCTCTTGTGGACTCACCTTGCCCAAACCACTTGTCCTAGCCCTACACACGTCCCTACTGGCTTTCCTCCCTGCAGAGGAAAGATAGGCAGATATAGAGCATTCCATCCCCAAAGAGCAAAATGGATATTCTTTTCAAGAGCATATGAAATATTTCCCAAAATAGATCCCATGATAGGCCACAAAATAAGTCTGAATAAATTCATTAAGATTGTTATCATATCAAGCATCTTTCCTAAACACAATGGTATGAAACTAGAAATTGATTACAAGGCAAAAACTAGGGGAAAAACAAAAACAAAAACACAAATGTTTTGAGGCTAAGCAACATGCTACTAAACAACCAATAGGTCAATGAAAAAATCGAAGAGGAAATTAAAGAGAGAGAGGCAAACCAAAAAACAGACTCTTAACTATAGAGAAAAAACTAATTGTTACTGGAGGGGAAGTGGTTGGGGGGATGGGTTAAATAGGTGATGGGGATTAAGTGCTGTGATGAGCACCTGGAGTTGTATGGAAGTGTTGAATCACAGTGTTTAAACCTGAAATTAATATTAACAATGTATGTTAACTAACGGGACTTTAAATAAAAACTTAATAAATAAAAAATACCTGAGACAAATGAAAATAGAAATACAGTGGTCCAAGATCTATGGGACACAGCAAAAGCAGTTCTAAGAGAAGTTTGTGGCTAAACAGATCTACTTCAGGAGACAAGAGAAATCTCAAATGATTTAACCTTACACGTAAAGGGTCTAGAAAAAGAAGAACAAGCAAAACCCAAAGTTAGCAGGAGAAAGGAAATAATAATGATCACAGTGAACATAAAAGAAATAGATACTAAAATTTAAAAAAAAAGTAGAAAAGATCAACAAAACTAAGAGCTGGCTCTTTGAAGAGGTAAAAAAATTTGATAAACCTTTATTTAGCAAGACTCATGGAGAAAAAAAAGAGAGAGGGCCCAAGTAAATAAAATCAGAAATAGAAGAGGAGAAGTTACAACTGATATCACAGAAATACAAAGGATTGTAAGCAATTACTACAAACAATGAAACCAATTAAATAAACAAACAAACAAACAAATAAATAAATAAAAGGAAGGAAGAAAAAAGATTACAGGCTAATGTCCCTGATGAATATAGATACAAAAATCCTTAACAAAATATAAAATATTAGCAAACCAAATTCACAATATACTACAAGGGTCATGTGCTATGATCAAATAGGATTTATTCCAGGGATGCAAAGATGGTTCAGTAACTCCAAATCAATTAATGTGATATAACACATTAATAAAATGAAAGATAAAATCGTATGATCATCTCAATAGATGTAGAAAAAGCATTTGATAAAATTTTACATCTATTTATAATAAGAACTCTTAACAAAGTGGGTATAGGGGAGATATACCTCAAAATGATGCATGCCAAACGACAAACCCACAGCTAATATTATACTGAACAGTGAAAAACCGAGCACTTTATCTAAGATCTGGAACATGACAAGGATGTTGATTCTTGCCATTGTTATTCACCATAGTATTGGAGGTCCTAGCTGTAACAATTAGATAAGAAAAAGTAATAAAACGTACCAAATTGGAAAAGAAGAAGTAAAATATTTGCAGGATACATGATTCTATATACAGAAAACTCTAGGAATGGCACTAAAAACTATTAGAACTAATAAATGAATTCAGTGAAGTTACAGGATACAAATTTAATATATATAAGTCTGTAGCATTTCTATACACTGATATTTAATTATCATAAAAGAGAAATTAAGACAACAATCAAAAACCATAAAATAACTAGAAATATGCTTAACCCAGGAGGTAACAGACTTACACTCTGAAAACTATGAGACAGTGATAAAAAAATTGAAGATGACACAAATCAATGAAAAGATATACTATGTTCATGGATTGAAATAATTAATATTGTGAAGCAATTTACAGATTCAATGTGATCCCCATGAAAATACCAATGACATTTTTTACAGAACTATAATAAATTATCATAAATTTGTGTAGAATCAAAAAAGACCCAGAAGAGCCAAAGTAATTTTGAGAAAAGAACAATGTTGGAAGTATCACACTCCCTGATTTCAAACTATAGCTTCAAAGCTATATCAACCAAAAGAGTATGGAACTGACACAAAAACAGACACATAGATTAATAGAACACAACAGAGAGAAATATGCAATCACTTAATCTTCAACAAAGGGCCAAGAATATTCAGTGGAGAAAAGACAGTTTCTTCAATAAATGATGTTGAGAAAACTGGACAACTAAATGCAAAAGAATGAAACTGGACCACTTTCTTATATTATATACAAAAACAAGTTCAAAATGGATTAAAGACTTAAATGTGAGACCAGAAACCATAAAACTCCTAGAAAAAAACAGAGGCTATAAGCTTTTGGTCATCAGTACTAACAATATTGTTTCGGATCTCCTTAGGCAAGTAAAACAAAACCAAAAATAAACAAATGAGACTATATCAAAATAAAAAGTTTTTGCTCAGTGAAGGAAACCATTAATAAAACAAAAAGGTAACCTATGGTATGAGAGAAGATATTTGCAAGTGATATAACTAATAAAAAGTTATCCAAAATATATAAAGGACTCACACAACTCAGTATTAAAAACCCAAACAATCTACTTAAACAATTGGCAGAACACCTGAACAGACTTTTCTTCAAAGAAGACACATAGATGACCAATAGATGCATGAAAAGATGCTCAGCATCACTAATTATCAGGGGAATGAAAATCAAAACTGCAATGAGATATCCCCTTACACTTGTCAGAAGGGCTATTATTAAAAAGCCAAGAAATAACAAGTGTTGGCAAGAATGCAGAGGAAAGAGAATTCGAGTTCACTCTTGTTAGGAGTGTGAAATGGTGAAGTCACAATGGTAAACAGTATAAAAAAAATTAAAAATACAACTAACATACAGTCCAGTAATCCACTTCCGGGTACTTATTTGAAGAAATGAAAACACAAATTTGAAAAGATAAATGTACCCCTATGTTTACTGTAGCATTATTTACAGTAGCCAACAATATGGAACAATCTAAGTATTCATTGATAAGTGAATGGATAAAGATGTGGTGCATATATATATATGTAATAAAGTATTACTTACCCATAAAAAAGAATGAAATCTTGCCTTTTGCACAACGTGGATGGACCTAGATGTTCTATGGTTAGTGAAATAAGTCAGACAAGAAAGACAAATACTGCATGATTTCACTTATATGTGGAATCTAAGAAAATAAATGAACAAACAAAGCAGAAACTCAGATACAGAGAGCAATCTGGTTGTTGCCAGAGGGGAGGAGCATGTGGGATAAGCAAATAGAGAAAGGGTGTTAAAAGATACAAATTTCCATAAGACTCCGGGATGCAATGTATGGCATAGGGAATATAGTTAATAATATTGTAGCAATTTTGTATGATGACAGATGGTAACTAGATTTACTTTGGTCATCACTTTATAAAGTATATGAATGTTGAATCACTATATTGTACACCTGAAACTAATATAATGCTGTATGTCAACTTCATACCAGTGAAAAAAAATAGTTACTGTCATAAAGCACAAATGTAGGGTGGTATGAGGGTATATTTAAGATATTGGTGATAATAAAAACATGGTGTCACTTAAAATACTTCTACATAAACAATGTCATCTAGATCTCACAGACTAAATATTTGTTAGTGTATAAAAGGTGGTATTTTTATTTATATTTTACAGATGAGGAACGTCAGTCATTGGGAGAACTGCAATTTAAATGTCAGCTCTCTACTTCCAAAAAGCTTTCTTTTTCCCACTCAATTGTGGTTTGGTAAACATCTCCTAAAGTGTGCAAAAAAATGACAGATGATTTATAAAATAATCTTTTAGTTGCAATATAGAAAATATATGAAATAACCTGAAAATTAATGAATGGAAAAAGAAAATGTAATCATGAGTTAAGAATAAAATATATACTTTGGTGGGCAATTTTATATTAATAATATAAATATGATTTTATCCTTTTTTTCTGTTTCTAAGATTTCTTCAATAATAGGACTTTTTTTAAATTGATATGTAATTGACATTCAAAATCCTGTTAGTTTCAGGTGTACATTATAATGACTTGATTTTTTTTTTAGTAACAAAAATATACATTTATTTATAGCAGATAAAACTTGATGCCAATGCAAGGAGTATTTACTTCTTTTTAAAATTTTATTTATTTATTTTTATTATGTTATATTAGTCACCGTACTCCTATATGGGGTTTTCATTAGTTTTTGATGTGGTGCTCCATGATTCATTGTTTTTGTATAAAACTTGTGCTCTTTGCAATATGTGCCCTCCTTAATACCTATTGTCAGGCTCACCTATCCCCCTACCTACCTCCCCCCTGAAACCCTCAGTTTCTTTCCTGGAGTACAGAGTCTCTCATGGTTCATCTCCTGCTCTGATTTCCCCACCTTCATTTTTTCCTTCCTTCTCCTAATGTCCTCCATGCTATTCCTTATGATCCACATGTAAGTGAAACCATATGATAATTGTCTTTCTCTGCTTATTTCACTTAGCATAATCCCCACCAGTTGCATCCGTGTTGATGCAAAAGTTGGGTATTCATCCTTTCTGAGGGTTGAGTAATATTCCATTGTATATATGGACCTCATCTTCTTTATCTATTCATCTGTTGAAGGGCATTTCGGCTCCTTCCATAGTTTGGCTATTATGGACATTGCTATTATGAACACTTGGGTGTATATGGCCCTTCTTTTCACTACATCTGTATCTTTGGGGTAAATCCCTAGTAGTCCAATTGCTGGTTCATAATAAGGCTCTATTTCTAACTTTTTGAGGACCTCAAACTGTTTTCCAAGGTGGCTGCACCAAGTTGCATTCCCACCAACATTGTAAGAGGGTTCCCCTTTCTCCACAGACCTCTCCAACATTTGTTGTTTTTTGCCTTGTCAATTTTTGCCATCCTAACAGGTGTAAGGTGGTATCTCAGTGTGGTTTTGATTTGAAATTCCCTGATGGCTAATGATGATGAACATTTTTTTTTCATGTGTCTGCTAGCCATTTATATGCCTTCTGCTCATTTTTTTTGACTTGATTATTTGTTTTTTTGGGTGTTGAGTTTGAGAAATTCTTTACAGATCTTGGATACCAGCCCTTTATCTGTAGTGTCATTTGCAAATACTTCTCCCATTTCATGCATTGCCTCTTTGTTGACTGTTTCCTTTGCTGTGTGGAAGTTATTGGAAGATAAACAGAGGGGAGAGGGAGCTGCCATAAGCTGGCCCTGGGAAGGTGATATGATAGGGGAGAGCAGAAGTGTCCAGCGTTGGAGACCTGGCACAGACTCACAGACTGGTAGTGGCAGGGAACAGACTTCAGTGCAGCCCCCAGACAGGATCCAGGGGCAGCTTGCATTTTTGAAGCACAAAGGACAGAGATGTGCTGGCCCTGAGCTCCACCTCTGGGAGTATTGTTATGGGGCGCACAACCTGAGAGGCTGTGATTTTTAGCAGTGCAGAGGGGAAGGGAACAGTGTGGCCTGGAGAGCTCAGTGAAGAGCTAACTTGATATTTTATACATTATGAGATGATCTCCACAATAAGACTAATTGCCATTTGTCACCATACAAAGTTATTTTAATATTATTGACTATATTCCCTATGCTGTATATTATATCCCCATGACTCATTTATCTTCTAGTGGGAAGCTTGTATCTCTTAATACTCTTAAGTAAGGGTGCCCACCCTCCTATTTCCTTCCCTCTTGTAACTAACAGTATGTCTCCTGTATCTGCAAATCTGTTTCTCTTTTGTTTGGTTTGTCCATTTGTTTTGAAGGTAATTAAAATTTGAAACACACACACACACACACACACACGCACACACACCCTTCTGAAAATCAGAAAAATCTATGGTTTTAGAAGACAAAACAGAAATATAATTTGTATAGGTAAATGCTTTACCCTAATTTTAAAACTTCTCTGTCCTAAATTATAAATATTTGAAAGATGCAAAAAACTTGCTTTGTATAGTACTTTCTACTTGAATTCTTTCTTTCTTTCTTTCTTTCTTTCTTTCTTTCTTTCTTTCTTTCTTTTTTTGGACATATAGAGAGAGTGCATGTACTAGTTGGGGGGCAGAGGGAGAAGGAGAGAGAATCCTAGGCAAGCTCCATGCTAGTGTGGATCCTGTTGGGGGAGGGTGGTGGGGAAGGGGTGGTGCTTGATCTCACAACCTGGAATTAAGAGTTTGACAATTATTTGACTGAGCCACCCAGGTACCCCAAAGAATTCTTTTGAGAAGGAATTCTAAGCCTAGCATTATCAATAATATTCTGAATTTATGAGGAAGAGATAACACTGTGATTATAGCTGTAGCCTGTTTTATGAGGTCCTTCCTACATTATATATGGCTATAGATTGATCAAATTAAATTGGGAGTATTTTCAAGTGTTCTATAATTACCTATTCTTTATTTTGTGCATTTTATTGAAGAACTTGCACTTTTAAAAATTTTTATTTATTTAATTATTTTTAAAAATTTTATTTATTTATTTGACAGAGATCATAAGTAGACAGAGAGGCAGGCAGAGAGAGAGTGGGGGAAGTAGACTCCCCTCCAAGCAGAGAGCCTGATGTGGGGTTCGATCCCAGGACCCTGGGATTATGACCTGAGCTGAAGACAGAGGCTTTAACCCACTGAGCCAAAAATTTTTATTTCAATTCCAGTTAGTTAATGTATAGTGTCATGTGTTAGTTTCAGGTATACAATATAGTGATTCAACAATTCTTCATCTGATCTTCATCACAAGTACACTCCTTAATCCCCATCACCTATTTAACCCATTCCCCACCCAATTTCCCCTCTGGTAACCATCAATTTGTTCTCTATAGTTAAGAGTCCATTTCTTGCTTTGGAGACGTGTCTAGTAAGAAGTTGCTAAGGTTGATGTCAAGGTACTTACTGCCCTTGTTCTCTTCTAGGCTTTTGATGGTTTCAGGTCTCACTTTTAGGTCTTTAATCTATTTCTAATTTATTTTTGTGTATGGTATAAGAAAGTGGGCCAGTTCTGTTCTTTTGCATGTTGCTGTCCAGTTTTCCCAACACCATTTGTTGAAGAGTCTGTCTTTTTCTCATTGGATAGCCTTTCCTGCTTTGTTGAAGATTAATTGACTGTATAGTTGTGGATTTATTTCTGGATTTTCTATTCTGTTTCACTGATCTATGTGTCTGTTTTTATGCCGGTACCATAGTGTTTTGATTACTATAGCTTTGTAATATACTTGAAGTTCAGAATTGTGATGCCTCCAGCTTTGCTTTTCTTTTTCAAGATTTCTTTGTCTATTTGGAATCTTTTGTGGTTCTATATAAATTTTAGAGTTGTTTATTCTATTTCTGTGAAACATGCTGTTGGTATTTTGACAGGGATTGAACTGAACGTGTAGATTCTTTTGGGTAGTATAGACATTTTAACAATATTTATTCTTCTAATCCATGAGCATGGAATGTCTTCCCATTTTCTATGTGTCAGAAAACTTGATCTTAGCAGAACTTTATGCTTGGTACTGTAGGGAATGAAATGATTCTTACCCTTATGGCGATTATAATTAATATAGATGTAACAAATCAAAATATAATAAGGTAAGGTAGAATGTAAATGACAGTGAGAACACCTACTATTCATTGAACAGCCATAATATTCTAGACTATTTCCATATTTCCATGTGTTATCTCTAATCCTATTAGCAACACTGAATAATAGAAATTATTGTCCAAAATGAAGAAATGAAAACTTTGAGCCATTAAACAATTAACCTATGGTTATGTGACACAAAAAAAAAAAAAAAAAAAAAAAGAGCAAAACCATAGATACATGAAGTAGAGACACAGACACACACATAAATATTTATAGATATATACATAAGGTATATACACATATACATATGTATACAAGTATATACATATATATATACAAGAAATAAATATATATACAAGAAATATACAAATATATATACAAGAAATATGCAATTTCTTGTATATATACAAGAAATAAACAAGAGTATTCCATGTAGTATTCCATGTATATATGTATGTATCCACATACACATACAAAGTAGCTCTACATGGAATACTCTTGTTTATTTCTTTGTTTTTTTTTTTTAAAGATTTTTAATTTATTAATTTGACAGAGAGAGAGATCACAAATAGACAGAGAGAGAGGGGGAAGCAAGCTCCCCACTGAGCAGAGAGCCTGATGTGGGGCTCAATTCCAGGACCCTGAGATCATGACCTGAGCCGAAGGCAGGGGTTTAAGCCACTGAGCCACCCAGGCACCCCACTTTGTGCTTTTTTTTTTTAAACAAATTTTTATTACTTTTTATTGAAAACTACACTGAATGCTAAATGTCTACCTTTACAATAAACAAATACAGTAATGGTAACTCACACTAGAATGAAACATTTCTTATAGCCATTATTTTTCTGTTTAGGAAAATTTTAAACTTTTTTTGGTCACAAACACAGGAATATCTCTATACAATAGCTCAAAATAGGCCATCTCTCAAATAAAAAGTGATGATTCACAGAAGACTATGAATATAACATGTAACTAGTTGTTACAAATCTAATAGGATTTGTTAAAATTAGTCACACACCATTAGTGTTCACATAAATAAGATGTTATCAATGTCTAAAAATGTGGGTTTATGCATAGACAATCTGACAAGTTATCATAAAAAGTGTTTTCTGAGACATAAGAAAATGTAACATTTGCTTGAACTCTTTTAGCTCAAGACTTTCCACTCAATAATGTAGCTGAGGATCTGAAACTGAGAAATATATATTTGAATATAAACAGCTTATACAACTTAGTTCTTTCTTTTTCTTTTCTTTCTTTTCTTTTCTTCCTTTGTTTTCCTCCCTTCCCATTCCTTCCTTCTTTCCTCCTCCTTCTCCTCCACCTCCTTCTTCTTTGTTTCTTTGTTTCTTTCTTCTTTTTTTTTTGCATCATTGGCGGGTATTACTGAATTCACAACCAACTTGCCAGCTCAGTGTGCAATTGAGATGGGAGAGAGACTTCTGTACAGGAGCCTGAATGGTCTTCAATCCTATGCTGGCAGTTGCCTAACACAGGCAAACAGTTTTCTCCCCATTTTGTAGTAATTTAATTTTCCTATTATCAAAAGAGGTCTTCAGCCACCATGCACTGAAGGGACTAGAGTCAGACGATGGGGGTTTCCTCTTAGTATTTTTTGTTTTGACTTTTGGAACTGCTTGAAGCAACATTCTAAAGCAAGGTATTCGGGACCTGCTGTGCCCAAAGGACTAATAAAGGAAAAAGATCCATTTATTCTTTGTGATTTGATGCACAGATGAAGAGGACGACACATCATAACAGACGTTGGTTGTTAATAAATCACATCCTAATCTTTCAGCGCTTCTGTAACCAGAAGACAGCTTCAGCTTTCCCGTGTCTGGGCTTCTAGCTCTTTTAACCCTGCAATATCAAAGATGCATATGTCCGGAATCAGTTAAAAAGTCAAATTCCTTTTCTCAGTTCCTGTAGTTTTTCACTGTCTCTTGGTTGCAAGTTTATCTGAATGATTACCATTTGTCATTCTCTGCTATTGTTCACTGAGGTGCTTTCTATTATCTTCGTGTTTTGTAGGCTGGCTGGGAGAGGGAGCTTGGGAAGGGTGTGGCCCTGCAGGGAGATTGTGAGTCACCAGTGTGCCTCCAGGGATGGTCCCTTCCCTGGCTTCAGGAAGTCCTCTGGGAGCCACACCCACAATGCCTGGCCCGAGGAGAGCTTGATGATCTATTACTGACTAGGGAGGGGCTATGAAAAAGAATTCCTGGTTCACAGTGTTTTAAGCTTTCAGGGATGTGACCTGTGATTGCCTGGCAGAGTCTTGCTCACTATACCAGACTCTGTGGCGTGTACAAGTGAGATGCAGTGCATCTTTCAAGGGACCCTGAGCAAAACTGAAAGGCTCTGATTCATGCACTTCGAGGGCTGCCCCTTGTATCCTGCCTTCCTTGAGTGCTCAGCCTAAGACTTTCTCGTCCACAAGCCTACCACTGACCACGTTCACTAGGAATGCTCCATTCCTTACTGATGAGGTGTGGGTTATGTTCATTGAGATTATGGTGCAAAGAGACTTAGTTGCTCTGATACAGTAAGTCCTAAAGGGGATAGACCCTCTGCATAACCAGGGTCTACTGTACCCTGTCCTGTAAGTAGGGGTCATAAAATATGAAGCTGAATCCAAAGAACTTGTCTGGAACAGAAATGCAACAGAAGCGGATGAGGCCCAGTGCCTCCCTGTGGATGCGGACAACTCGCTGGGTGTTCATCTGCTTAACATTTTGGACCAGTGTGCCTTCTTGCAGCACCTGGTACAACCATGTGTTCCACTGGTATAGGTTAAGGATGTGACAGATGCAGGAATCAGCCCCTCTCTTCTGCTGCTACTGAGGGATGTTGCACGTGGTGATCCTAAGCTTGCCAGCAGCCTTGATGTCAACGTTCTCTTAGCTGCTGCCAATCCTCATGATCACTCTCCAGGCTTTGAACCTCCCCAGGTCTTCCCTAGTAAGGGTGATGGTATGGCATAAGCATCACAGAAGGCCACTGTGGCCAGGTCCCTCAGGACTGGTATCTCCATGGTCTGGTCTCTGCCACTGAGTAGAGCGACCAGAGTCGGAGGGTATAGGGGGCCATTCATGATCTGGGGGTGAATACCTTCTCAAATTCTGTTCAGTCACTGTCTCTTGATTTTGTGCTTATCCATAAGACCATTCTTTTTGTTTGTTTGTTTATTTATAGTGCAACAAGTGGGGAGGGTTTGGAGGGAAAGGGAGGGGAACTCCAGCAGACCCCTTGCTGAGCTTGGAACCCAAAGGATGGGAGGACCCAGAGATCCTGACCCGAGCTGAAACAAAAAGGCCATTTCTCAACCACCTGAGCCACCTTGGCACCACAAAGTTCCATTCTTCATGGAACTTTGCAACTCTCTGATTCAAAAGGCAAAGCCATCCTCTAAGAATTTAGGGGAATGACCAGGAGTGAGTGGCATTATGCCCCTATGAACCCAGTATGAAGCTGTCCATAAACTATAGTTTATACAATGGGCTATCTCTGTCTTTAAGGGAATCCCGGTTCATTAGGTCAAAACCATTTAAGGTGATGAAACTCTGATTCAGCTCTGGGCCTTGGGTGCAGGTTCAAGGCCCACCTTTCGGTCTTGCATTTTCTTGTGGCTCTTTCCCAGTTCTGTCCTGGGACCAGGAGGTGTGTCAACAGCCCTGTGGTTGTGGATGGTGGTGGACTGACCTTGGCTGCAGGGGTCAGACCCTGCACAATGGCCTGTGGGAGGAAGGAGCCATTTCTTTTGTTCTTTTGTTCTATTTCCTTGCTTGACAATAGAGGCACAGAGTTTGCAGTATAAATTATTATTATTTTTTTAGCTCTTTATTGTAGTTTGTGATTTTGAATGTTTTCTCATTATTCATTAAAGTGTAGAAAATTAGAAAATATATAAAAATAAAAAAGAAGCAAATAAAAATTATCTGAGAGCTTGCCAGTGATAGTACCATTCACATTTTAGAATAATTTATCTCTATATTTACATACTTGTATATTTATGTGTAATTATATATATGTTTATTTATATATGTATATAATTTTTATGGTGTAAAATTATAGTAATGTTACCTACACAACTGGCATTATATATACACACATATATACAAGTGCTTTTTCACATCATGTTTTTTCATAAGAATTTCCAGTTATCAAATAAACTTTGAAAATATTACTAAAATTCCTATAATACTCCATGTAAAGGTGTTTCCACAATTTACATTTATTTATTTCTTTACTTATTTATTTCAAAGATTTTATTTATTTATTTGACAGAGAGAGAGAGAGACTGCAAGTAGGCAGAGAGGCAGGCAGAGAGAGAGGAGGAAGCAGGCTCCCTGCTGAGCAGAAAGCCTGATGCGGGGCTTGATCCCAGGACCCTTGGATCATGACCTGAGCCAAAGGCAGAGGCTTAACCCACTGAGCCACCCAGGCACCCCTACAATTTATATTTATATTTATAATTTATTTATATAATATATTATATTATATATTATGTATATTATATTATATAATATATTATGTATATTATATTTATATTTATAATTTATATTTATATCCTTTTGTTGGGTTTTGTTTTCAGTTTGATACTATTACAAGCAATTCTGCATAATATATACTGTACAACAGATTTGGTTCACAACCGATTATCTCCTTAGACTATATTCTGAGAAGAGAATTTATTCTATTAAAATGTAAGAATACCTTTAAAAGTCTTAATGAAAATCACAAAACTGTACTGTATTTAGGTGTATTTAGTCCTGTTGGGGAGACTCAGGAAAACTCTCTTTAGGGCAAGGGAATATTAACAGTTTACTTACCTCAGCATTAATTCTTAAATTCAAAGTATGTACCAACAGTTCTCTTAGGTGTTGGAGATCATCAGAGATGAAAAAGGCAGTTTTGCTCCAGTGAGATATAATCCAGGGAAGTACTGTGCTTCTCCTCTAGTCAAGATCATCTTTTACTAGGAAGGCCCACCTTTCCGTCCCCCAACACAACTCCCAGTTTAGCTTATCTCTTTCCTGTGGAGGCCTTGCTGCATTTTGGTTATGTTTTCCGCTTCCTGAGTCTTTACTCTTGGGTTAGATCTTAATTCTGTCCTGTGTATTCTTGGTTAAGTTAACATTTTAAACTTTTCCATCTGTAAAATGAGGATAACACTGCTACTGATATCACTGTTTTTGTTAGTTTTAAGTTACTTTATGTGTGTAAAATAGTATAGTGTCTTACATGTGATAAACTTCCAGTAAATATCAACCATTATTATTATGTTTCTATGTTGAGAAGCCTGAGTGTCAGTCCAGTGCTTACTTAGGTCCTGAGCAGTTCTAGAGCTTAAGTTTCAATGACAGGTAAAGATCCTAAGTAAAGGTAGTATGTAGAAGGAAGTAACAGGAGACTGTTCATATCACAATAAATGGGAGGAATGCAGAGAAACGATGTTAATTAGGTGCCTTTTAGTATTTTGATTTGTCCAGTTATTGTTTTAACTGCTTTACATATATTACCTTTACCCTGCAGGTCAGGCACTGATGTTATTTCTATTTTACAGATGAGAAAACTGAGGCAAAGGGGAACTACATGGTTTGCTTAATAATTTACAAAAAGAAGTTAATTATGGTGCTTCTCTGCTAAGCATTTAGAAAGTCTTTTTTTTTTTTTTTAAAGATTTTATTTATTTATTTGACAGAGATCACAAGTAGGCAGAGAGGCAGGCAGAGAGAGAGGAGGAAGCAGGCTCCCCACGGAGCAGAGAGCCCAGTGCGGGGCTTGATCGCAGGACCCTGGGATCATGACCTGAGCCGAAAGCACAGGCTTTAACCCACTGAGCCACTCAGGTGCCCCAGAAACAGTCTTTTACCAGTGCTTTCAGTAACTCTTCAGAGTAGTCACTGAAATAAATATTATCGTTCTCACTTTATGGATGAGGAAACTACTACTATCAGGAAAGTGTCTCTGGTTCCATGACTAGGAAGGATAGTTGCATTTGAATACACAGTGGCAAGCCACCCAGACGGTGTGGTTTTCTCTTCCCACAATACCTCTCACTTTCAGGAATACACAGTCAATTGTATTAAGATTTATATTTTATATAAGTTATTTTATAACTAATGTAATTTATAACTTTATAATATGTTTATCTAATACATATAAAATATATATATTTGTATTTGTATAACTAATACCTATATCTATATCTATATAGATATATATGTATTTGTTTTCTACCATTCATCCAGTACACCACAATCTAAAGACAAGAATATCATAAAGTAAATGAGTAGGTTTTTTTTTTTTTTTAAGATTTTTATTTATGTATTTGACAGAGAGAGACACAATGAGAGAGGGAACACAAGCAGGGGGAGTGGGAGAGGGAGAAGCAGGCTTTCTGCTGAGCAGGGAGCCCTATGCGATGATGATGCTGTGGGGTTCAATCCCAGGACCCTGGGATCATGACCTAGGCCAAAGGAAGATGCTTAATACCCAGGTGCCCCAACGAGTAGGTTTTTCCCAATGAACTTAAGGATTTAACATTATTGTAATTTTCAACTTGCTTTAGCCTAGAAACATACAGATGCAATCATTTGACTTTTGACAATTGTATAAAAAATAATTGTAGCTTTTCACCTTTTTCAAAGCCAACATTTAAATGAGGACAACAAAATCTGATTTGAAAGTCTTTATTAGGTCATTCCCCAAAGAATCTTAATTGTAACAAATGCTCTTCTTGCCAACTGGTAGAGTTTTCCCATTGGAGCTGTGTGTTTATTCTACAATATGGAACATAATTTGAAAAGGAAGTTCAAGGCCTAGCACTGCTATGTGTGACTGGACATATTGAAATCCAATAGGATTGCAGAAGTAAGTGAACAGCAGGTGCCCCATCTGTAGACCCCTCAATAATGAGTTTAAACAAGTGAAGTTTCATCTCTCAGTTTCACTCTCCCTGTCAGTTGGAAAATTAGCAAGACACATTTTGGAGTGCAGATGAGGTCACTAGAAAGAGCTCTAGGCCTTTTCCGTAAGATTAAAATATTAGATAATAGGTTTATTAGATCGAAGTGTACATTGAGGCTTTAAATGCAAAACCACATTCTCTGTCTTTCAAGTAAGCCTAATCAGTTTACTGAACCAAAGTATGTCCTGTTTGTTTGTTAAAAGTCAGTCACTAAGGATTTAAACCCCAGGTCAGTGGTCCTTAACAAAATTCCTCTGTGCTGTAGAATGTATTTAACTTCTTCCACCAGAGTCAAGATTTGACAGAAATAAGCATTTGATACAGATCCACAGGGCTTTACCTGCAGTTCCAAACTTAGAACAATTTTGAAAATAGAGCTTTAATAAAAATGACCTCAAATTTCTATAAAATAACCAATCCTAAATGTTTAGTTAGATGAGTTTTGACAACTGTATATACCTGGGCAACTTCCCATACTTTCAAAAAAGAAGGAAACTATTTCTGTTACTCCACAAAGGTTCCTTATCTTGCAGCCTGCTCCCTTTTGTCCACAATCTTCCCAGAAACCATGTTCTAATTTTTCTATCACCTCAGATTAGTTTTGCCTGTTGTTGGACTTCACATCAACATAGTCATATAGCAGCTGAATTATTTCATTCAAAAACTTTGAGATTCATCCTTATTGTATCTGAAATATGTTCCCTTTTTCCTGAGTTGCATTCCATTATATAAATATAACACACTATGTATATCCTTCTGTTGATGAACATTTGGATTGTTTCTGGTTGTTGGCTTATGAATAATGTTGGTATGACTCTCCTTGTACAAGTCTTTTTTGTGGGTATCTATTTTTATTTTTCATGGGTAAATATCTAGGAATGGAATTGCTGGGTCATAAGTTAGAAATTTAACTTAAGTAAATGCAAAATAGTTTCTAAAGTTATTTTACTCTGTCGTACTCCCACCAGCAAAGTATGAGAATACTGGCTGTTTTTATTCCCACCAATATTTGGTATCGTTGGTCTTGGTCCTTTGGACTTTAAATACTCTAGTGGATATGAAATGGTATAACATTGTGGGTTTAACTTATATTTTCTGATTACTAGTATTGAACATTTTTACAGTGCTTACTGGCCATTCATACCTCCTGCTTTATGAGGAGGTTTGCAATTTCTTTTTACCCTTTTTTGATTAAGATTTTTAAATTGTTGATTGTTAGAATTCTTTTTTTTTTTTTTTTTACAATTCCTTATATATTTTGGATATAAACCTACTGCCAGGTATGTGTACTGCAAATATTGTTTTTCCCATAGTCTGTGGTTTGACGATTAACTGAAAACCAAACATTTTAAGATACATTTGAATAAATTCATTTAGCAGGAAATCCTAATCTGAAATAACATATAGTCTTTACTTATGCCACTTAGTATCAATATTCATATGTTTCATTATAAAAATATTAATGTATTTCATTACATGGTATTATGTCAGAACCTACTGGACGTTTTCCATCATTTATGGTATATATACTGTTCTACAGTCAGGAATATTTATAATTTCAAAAACATTCAGTCATAAGAGTTAGGAATTGGATGTATTGGTCTTTACATGTCCTAGAATGGAGATAATGTTATCAGAATGCTGAGTGGTACAATGTGGCAAAAATATTGGCAACTTATATAAATATACTTCATTTAATTGTCATTATTATAAAAGTTTTTAATGGATGGCATGTAAAATTACAAGGTTTTAGAAGTCATAAACCATGCTTATTTTTAACTCTTTCAATGTAAATAGCAAATTAAATTTCGTTAGTTAAGTTATAGAAATAAATCAAATGTATTTATTATAGTGATGCATAGTCTGATAAATAAAACAGATTTTTCCATTGTGAATTGTTCAAGTTGTTTATAGGAGCTTTCATCTCTGACTTGATAATCCTTTATATATTTCCTTATTTTCGGTACATTTGCCTTAGAAACCTGTTTCTTAAAAGAACAGTGTAAACCAAATTTTCGGTTGTAATAACTGAAAAAAATATATATGTATGTGTACATACATGTGTATGTGTATATATTTATATGTGTGTATATATGTGTGTGTATATATATGTGTGTATACATATATATGTATAATGTATATGTATATATGTATAAATAAAATCTTATATAGGTATGTGTGTATATGTATATGTATATGTATATGTATACACACATACCTATATAAGATTTTACTTATTTATTTGTGAGAGAGAAAGAAAGAACAAGCACACAAGCAGGGGGTGTGGCAGGTAGAGGGAGAAGCAGTCTCCCCACTGAGTGAGGAGACTGATGTGGGACTCGATCCCAGGACCCTGGGATCATGACCTGAGCCTAAGGCAGATGCTTAACTGACTGAGCTACCCAAGCATATCCTTAAAAATATATTCGGCTGATTTTTGGTTTTAGATAATAAGCATTCATTGCTGGTGAGATGGCAAGCTATGCAAAACTTGGAGCAGTAGTTAGTAAAATAGTTTGTGAGTTCTTAAATAGATCAGCAGTTAAGATGTGGGTTTAGGTAAAGTTGAGAACCCCTTTTTTGTTTAAAAAATTTTTTTTGCTTATTTTATTTTATTTTATCTTACCTATCTTATCTTACTTTATTTCATTGTGATAAGTGTACTCTTTAATCCCCATCCCCTATTTTCCTCATAGCTCCACCCACCTCCCCTCTGGTAACCATCAGTTTGTTCTCTATTGTTAAGAGTCTGTTAAGAGTTCTTGCTTTGTCTCTCTTATTTATGCTCATTTATTTTGTTTTTTAAATTCCACGTATGAGTGAGATCTTATGGTATTTGCCTTTCTGTGACTGACATTTCACTTAGCACAATACTCTAGCTCCATCCATGTCATTGCAAATGGCAAGATTCCATTCTTTTTTATGGCTGAATAATATTCCAATTATATATATATTTATATAAGGTATATGTAAATATATATATTTATATGTCTATAAAATCACTTCTTTTTCCATTCATCTATTGATAAACACTTGGGTTTCTTTTATATTTCTATATCTTCGCTATTGTGAATAATGGCTATAAATATAGCAGTGCATACATCCCTTTGAATTAGGGATTTTTTGAATTTTAGTGTTTTTGTATTTTTGGCATAAATACCCAGTAGTTCAGTTACTGGATCATAGAGTAGTTCTATTTTTAGCTTTTTGAGGAAACCCCATACTGTTTTCCACAGTAGCTGTACCAGTTTGCATTCCCACCGACAGTGCAAGAGGGTTCCTTTCTCCACGTCCTCACCAACACCTGTTGTTTCTTGTGTTCTTTGTTTTAGTCATTCTGACGGTGTGAGGTGATACCTCATTGCAGTTTTGATTTGAATTCCCTGATACTAAGTGATGATGACCATCTTTTCATGTGTCTTTTGGTCATCTCTATGCCTTTGGAGAAATGTCTGTTTATGCCTTCTGCCCATTTTAAGTGGATTATTTGTTTTTTGAGTGTTGAGTTTATCAGTTATTTATAAATTCTGAATACTAACCTTTTATTGGATACGCCATTTGAAAGTACCTTCTCCCATTCTGTAGTTTGCCTTTTAGTTTTGTTGATTTTTAAAGTTGAGAACTCTTAATTCTGTTATGTTGACATACATGAATAATTTTGATTATATTAAGTACCAAAAAGTGTTTTGGAGAAGTTATGAAAATAATTTATGTATTTTGTCTTTTTTAGTTTTAATTTATTTCTCACTCAAAAGACCTTTATTGTGTTTGCATGTCCTTTTATTTTTTGGCATAAGAAAACATGTATTTAATACATTTTGTTGAGTTATGTTTTGCTCATATCCTTGGACTGCTTTTGAAAAATAAAATTAAATATATTGATTTTAGGGATGTCTGGGTGGCTCAATTGGTTAAGCATCTGCCTTTGGCTCAGGTCAAGATCCCAGAGTCCTGGGATCGAGTCCCACATCAGCGTCCTTGTTCATCAGGGAGCCTGCTTCTCCCTCTGTCTGCTGCCCCTGCTGCTTATGCTCTCTCTCTCTCTAACAAATAAATAAAATCTTATAAATAAATAAATATATTGATTTTACATCATGCTATCCATTTCATGGATTATAAAATAGTAACTTTGACTATTAGGAAATATTTCACTCTTTCTTATATTTCTTAATTATTAATACTATTTTTAAAGATTTATTTATTTTAGAGAGAGCATGAGCGAGCATGTGTGAGAGCATGAGCAGGGGGGAGGGGCAGAGAGAGAGAAGCCGACTCCCTGTTGACCATGGTGATCAGGACCTGAGCTGAAATAAAGAGTCCCACACTTAACCCACTGAGCCAACCAGGCACCTTTCTTATTATTTCTCAATGTTAAGGAACTTTTAAAAATATCTGTGGAAGAATTGCATAGGTGATTGAAAAGTCATTGAAGTCTTTAAAGATATTCATATCTAATAAACCCATGCTATTGGGACATAAGATATTTACAGAAAGATTTTTTTCCCTTAAGAACTTTTAATTTAAAATTATATAAATTAGTCATTATTAAAAGGCAAATAAATGATTGTTTCTCTTTATTTTGTTAAAAATGAACTAACTATAAAAACATGTAGTAGATACACAATACATTTTATTTTTTTTCACAGTCCATTTTAATTCTACAGTAATGAGTTAGAATAAATTGGAGAATTTCCATTTTTATATACCAGAATTTTAACTGCATATGTACCTACTTGTAAGTCAGAAAGGTAATGGCCAGTCAGAGATAGATGGTACTTTACTCTTAATTGAAGCATAAAATTATTAGCCAAGAAATATGTAATTCTTCAAAAAACAGAATATTGTTTATAGTCATTGTTTAGGGGCTTAATTATATTCCCTCCCAAATTCATATGCTGTTGCCCTAACCTCTGGTTCCTCAGAATGTGGCAGTATGTGGAGATAGAGCCTTTAAATAGGTAATTAATTTAGGCCCTTAGCATGTGCCCTAATCCCATCTAACTGTTGTCCTTATAAGAAGACATTAGGATACAGAGAGAGAACCAGGGATGCAGGCACATGAAGGAAAAGGCCATGTAAAGAGACAGCAAGACCAACCCTACCTACACCTTGATCTTACACTTCCAGCCTCCACAACTATGAGAGAATAAATTTCTGTTGTTTAGAAACCTGGTTTATGATATTTTTGTCATGTAATATGACAATTTTGTAATATGATTATCAAGCCAGAAATAAGGATATTAGGCGTGGGAAGGGAAGACGAGAGAAAGAAAAGTAAGTGAAAGAAATAATGAAAGAGAATTCTTTTATCCTGGAAATGGCTTAGTTATATGTCTTTTCAACTCTCATTACATTGGTCTTTCAGAAGATAATGGGGATAGTAGAAATGTTCATTGGATGTTTCCAACTACAGAGTTCTTAGAACAGATCTCTCTCTCTCTCATAGTTTAATGAGGCGAATAGAAGTGAAGATGAGTGAAAGAGTAAGTGTAACAGGTTTCTCATATACTAAAAAGTATTGGGTTACTTTTTAATCACCTTAAAGCAGGGCCATAGATGCAGAGCAAGCACACATCCCATGTCTTTTTTGTCTAGTAAGCATTATCAGACTTCACTCAATACCAGGGGTGTGAGACAAAATATTTTCAATGAACAGAAGAGAAACCACATTGAATTTGCTAATATTATTTTAATAGGCTCATTACATCCAATGTTAGTCACACCATACACTTTAAAACTGCACTGTCCAATACAGTAGTCACTAACCACATGAGACTACATAAATTTAAATTTAGTTTAATTAAAAATTCATCTCCTCAGTCATACTAGCCATATTTTGTTGGCTCCCGTATTGAATAGCCATGATATAGAACATTTCCATCATCAAAGAAAGCTCTGTTAGATGGTACTGCTTTAGAAACTAAATCTGACCAACCTTATAGAGATAGCCAGCCATATCCATTTGAACTGTTTAAAATTCCTATGCTTGGGGCGCCTGGGTGGCTCAGTGGATTAAGCCGCTGCCTTCGGCTCAGGTCATGATCTCAGTGTCCTGGGATCGAGCCCCACATCGGGCTCTTTGCTCAGCGGGAGCCTGCTTCTCTCTCTCTCTCTCTCTCTGCCTGACTCTCCGCCTACTTGTGATCTCTCTCTCTGTCAAATAAATAAATAAAATCTTTAAAAAAAAAAATAAAATAAAATTCCTATGCTATGTGTATCTTTCTTAGAGTTGCTTTCTGTCTCTTTTAGAGAACATATGATTTCCTTCTTCTTGCGTTAAAACCAAAAACACTGGTTTTAATGTGTACAAAAGATGATATATCAGTAACTTCTGAGTGAAAACAAATGGAGTTGGGATAGGGTAACTCTACCTTTTTGTCCTCCCAGAAAGATCAAATTTCACCTAGTGTTAAAAATTGTTTCAGTTGGGGTGCCTGGGTAGCTCAGTTGGTTAAAGCCTCTGCCTTCAGCTCGGGTCATGATCCCAAGGTCCTGGGATCAAGCCCCGCATTGGGCTCTCTGCTCAGCACGGAGCCTGCTTCCCTTCCTCTGCCTCTCTGCCTACTTGTGATCTCTGTCTGTCAAATAGATGGATAAAATCTTAAAATAATTTTTTTTTTCTCAGTTGGCTGCATTCAGACTATTGACACGTACACACCTCTTCTCCGCATGGGGGCACCAGTGGGACCGGTGGAATAAATGTTTCAGGGGGTCTCAGTTTGTCTTCCAGCATGTTTGGGGAAGCAGAAGATGTGGCACCCTCTACCACAACTGCCTGCCCCTGCTGCCCAGTATCCTGCCCTTCCCCCCACCTCCCACCAGGGCAAAGACCAAAGCATCAAAGGAAGGCACAAATTCCTCACTGCACATTTAATTGTGCAATCCTACACCTGGGAAATGTTTTCTCTGACCAGGACTGGTGATCAGCTTATGCCCTAAAGCATGAGAAAAGGGTCATTAATTATACAGCGAACTGGGTTTTATAAGGATCACTTCAGTATGGAAAATAGAATGCAAACTGCTTTTAACTAATATGTTTCTGTGTCCTTCCCATTAAAGTGGAACATGGGAGGTTTTATACTATTTCTTATTTTTAAAAAGAAAGAAATATTGACCCCCTAATTAAGAATATTGCCAGCAGGCTGTAGAGAGAAAACAGGGTTAGAATGGAAAGTATGTAAGTGTCTGGCTAGGGGCGCACTATTCTCTTTCTTCTTTAACTATAAAATATATAAAAGGTGTTAGGGCTTACAGAGCCTTTTTATTGTTTTGTTTTAAGCCTCTGAAAATGGCCTATAGAGGTTTAACCCCCTTCACCCTTAAGAAAACTGTGAACCTTCCCATCTGGATCTGGAGGGAGGGGAGGTGGCCGGAAGAAAAAGATTACTTGCTGTCACTTAGCATGAAATACCCCAAAGCTGGAGTGAGGGGCCGCCCCTCTGTGGGTATTTCCCCTTTACAGCCCGCAGTGGAGATTAGGTACCTATAACTGTAATGACAGGGGAGAGCTCTCATCCTACAAGGGGAAGGTCACAGTATGCTTGATGTCAACACAGCCCTCAAATCTGTAAAGAGGGTAGGCCAAGGGGGAGATGGATGAATGTCATCTTTGGTAAAGTTACATGCATTCCAGGAGCTCCCACAGCCCTAATGCTGTCTTTTCTCACCATGCTCTTATGGTGCCTTTGACACTTAGCTGCAAATTACCCAGCCTTCCTCGACTTTCTCTGTGTCTTCATCTGTAAAACAGGGACAATGAAGTCTATGCCACCATATTACTCTGAAGAAAAATAAAACACACGAACTCCCTAGTACACAGTAGGTTTCAAATTGATGGTGGCTTTTACGGTTGTGACTATTGTATGGTTGCCTTTCCTGAATGGTGTCATAGATTCTCAGGATCACGCACACCCAAATACAGCTTTCCTGTCTCCTCTCATTTATTTAGGGACCCTATGTTCAGCTTTCTCAAGTGACATCTGTGATGGGGAAAATTTTTGTGTGTGTGTCAAAAAAATCAAGTGTTTAGATTTTCCCTCTCAGAGCTTTTCTGTTCTGCACACTCTAAGGAAAGGCCTGCTGTTTCCATACCAATTCTTTCATCGTGGGCTTTCGTGATATGATATTATAATTAAGGAGGGGCCACACGGGGACTCTATATGGTAGTAGGTAGAAGAAAAGGGGAATATTAAAAAAAGTCAGAAGAAGAAAAGAAAGAAAAGAAAAAAAGGGGAATACGTAGAAAGGCAATTGTCATGGGCCAGAGTTGGGAGAATTTTGCAGGCAAAGGTGAGAAGGATCTATGAGGGCAAGAGAAGGGGATGTGAAAGGAGAGGGGAATTTTAAGAAAGGTTCCAGTGAATAATATTTTAGAAATGTAAGGGGAAAAAGTACTATTTAGAACTGTTCTGTTTTCCAGAGTGCTTTTGACTACACCACCACACTAATGTTAAACACCGCAGACATTTCTTAGCAACGTTCACAACTCAGCAAATTCTGAACTCATCCATGCAAACGTGTTCATGGAGAATGTACTTCTTGAGCAGAGGCCTCTCACCTCCCCTGTGGTCACACATGTTCCGGTGGGTAACGCACTGTGTGTCTAGTGTGACTTTATCAGGAGCTAGTTCAGACCAGGAAGAAGGTCCTAAGGAAGAGTTTTACACAATCTGGGTACCCATGGGATACCTCAAATCAAACTGTGGGAACCGCTTTTTATTCTTGTGTGTGGTATGGAGGAGACAGGAAGGCTTGAGGCTAGCCGTTTTTTAAATGTGGGAAATTTTACTGGGAGACATTAACAGCCACTCCTTGTTGCTAGTACTGGCTGCCTTCAGCCTGTACCCAAGAATATCATCTGGTTTAAGAATATTCTTTTCCAGGCGCCTGGGTGGCTCAGTGGGTTAAAGCCTCTGCCTTTGGCTCAGGTCATGATCCCAGAGTCCTGGGATCGAGGCCAGAGTCCTAGGATCGAGGCCCGTCTCAGGCTCTCTGCTCAGCAGGGAGCCTGCTCCCTTCCTCTCTCTCTGCCTCCCTCTCTGCCTACTTGTAATCTCTCGCTGTCAAATAAATAAGTAAAATCTTTTAAAAAAAGGAAAAAGAATATTCTTTTCCATTTGCTAAGCCCATTTGTGCCTTTTGCAGTTTGTAGAGAGGGAGTGATCAGAGAATGTGATGTTCACTCTTGCCCTCAGTTTACAAAATCATGCTATCATTCCTTTCAGTCATTTAGAATTGTAGGAAAACTTTGAAGCATTTTTAAAATTCCAAGTCGGGGTGTATTAAAACCTTTAGCAGGCCTTACCCACTGAGAAATTCAGGGAGCCTCTCCCACATATATTAAAAATAAAAACAATTCTAAATGATAGAAGAAGAATAGGTAATACAAGAGAGTTTTTTTTTTTAAGGATTAACTTCTTTGATATGTCTAATTTTCTTTATATTTCCACATATATTTATTTAGTTCAGTATTTGATATGTCTAATTTAAGTAACAAAATATATTCTTTCTGATATATTCCTTGTGGGGTCTCTAATCTGTTGGCACCCTAAAACACAGGTTTAGGCTAGCCAGTAGGTAACTTTTTGAATGGTAGTTGACAGGTGGATTGAGAAAGCAAATGAAGGATAAAGCCAGCTTTATGGGAACAAGGTAACTTGGCTGAGATAAATGCGTGAGGTGGAGCCCTGGATTGCAAAGTGAGACAACTAATTGGAAGTCATCAGAATTTCTTTCTTTCTTTTTTTTTTTTTTTAAAGATTTTATTTATTTATTTGACAGAGAGAGAGAGAGAGAGATCACAAGTAGGCAGAGAGGCAGGCAGAAAGGGGGGGGGGGGAGCAGGCTCCCTGTGGAGCAGAAAACCTGATGTGGGGCTCCATCCCAGGACCCTGGGACCACGACCTGAGCTGAACGCAGAGGCTTAACCCACTGAGCCACCCAGGCACCCCATTATAATTTCTAAACTACATCAGATAATCTAGCTTATTTCCTATTTTTGCCTCTCTGGTAGCACAAAGGGATTTTTCTTTATGACAAAGCTCCTAGCTAGTTTCCCCTAATAAATCTTCTTGGAAGTATCCACCATGATATTATGTACAAATATTTTAAAGCCATTTGATATTTTTCAGTTTTCTCCAAGTTATATTGCCAGAGTCCAGAAAATTGATAAAAACAATCCTTATTAAAGTAATAATGTTATTACGATGATAATGATAATAGTAGCACAAATAACTAACACTTGCATTGGACTTTACAATTTATAAGGAATGTGATTTCCCAAATATCTTTTCATCTGAACCTTCTATCAGTCATGTGATATAACAGGAGAGTTATTAAAAGTCCTATAAAAAAATTAATGAGCAAGACTTCTTCACATTTTTACAGGGACTATCTGGAGATAGGTTTTCTTGACACCAGAGATCAAAGCATTGTTACTAGCTTATAATCATGATTATCCCCCTATGGGGCAAGGGAGAGGTCCCACTGGCACTATAAAAACCATGTTATAAAATGTACCTATACTCATTTTCAAAGTACTTAATCTTTAAGGCCTATGTTAAATGTTACCTCCTCTAAGGAGCCTGCCTCACTGCCCAAGGAACATTCTTTTTTTTCTCTAGCTGCCAGGGGTTACTCAATGAATGCTTTTATGTGTTTATGCATCCTCCGTAGATCAGGAGTCTTTCAGGATTATTTTATCCTCTTTTCTATGACTAGCATGTAATGCAGTACTTACAGCATGTAGTAGGTGCTCAGTAAATATGTATTGACTGATCCATGAAGTACGTGAGTGAATGAATTAATAAATGAATGTTTGAGACCAGTGATAGGTATTGAAGATAGTTCGCCAAATCAAGATTTCTAAATTTAGCGAGGATTTACAAGCTGGAGGATTAGGAGGAGCCCTTAGAATTTTAACTCAGATTCCCTCTTTGTCATTATCAAGTGTAGCTTTACATCAGCCCCCTGAAAATTGCATCTTTTGAAATATTTCAAAATATAAGTAAGTCTTAAGAGATTTCAGACATGCAGAAAACGATGAGAACATTAGATGGGTCTAACAGTCCATAGGAGGATGCCTTCCAATTCTGCCCTTCCCATAGACTAAGAAATTCGTAAGCTGTAGAATGCATTTTGGGTACTCTTTTAAAGGGTTGCAAAAATTCTCAACGGCAGCAGCTTGTAGGCAAGGCTCCTGGCAACATTCTACTGATTTCTTAAGTATTCAGTTTTTTTTTTTTAAAAAAGAGCTCAAATGTGAAATGCATCTTCTGATCCCGGCTGCTGAAACACAGCAGTTATCATTAGCACTGATAAGCTCCTTGTCAGCACTCTGACTCTTCAGTGTAGAAAAGCTGCAGGCTTTCCTCCCTGATTAGCACAAGAGCTAGTGAAAGGCTTCAATAGCGACATTTTAGACAGATCTTCTGTAGTTTAAAACACATAATCAACAGAGTTCTTTATGGAAATCCAGTGGAAGTTCATACTTCACACCTTGGTACATTAATAACATTAATTTCACTCAGCCTTTATAATCAGAGAGTCCCACCTACAGACATTTATTTGAAGATGTCTGAGGGCCCACACAAGTAGGAAGGTAATAATACTTCTTCTAAAGAAAACTGCTCCATGGAGAAGGTGGAGATTAGGAAGAGTAATAATTATACCTGAAATGTTAATAACTGGATATCTTTTTCTGAACTCTTGCAAGTATTTACATTTAAAAAGATAAAATTGCTTAAAAAAATTAGAAGAAGAATAAGAGCAGTTTCGGTGAAAAATGGGCAATTTTCTTTTTTGTTGTTGATGTTACAGCCTAGTTTCCTTAGTGATTCTTCTATGTAAGCCTGGAAAACTGAAGGAGACCATTATTATGCAAAGCACTCTGGCACAAATGGCATTACATATCTCATACGGTAGGGAATTTCTTGAAAAAAAAAAAAAGAAGAAGAAGAAGAAAGAAAAAGAAAAATGAAGCATTCAGTGTTTGGGGTTTTCATGAAAATTCATTGCTGTGCTTGCCAATATTATCCTGCAGCTGGATGTATGCTACTGCTATACTGTGAGGGGAGAAATTAGAAATTCAAATAGTTTCATATTAAGCTCTTAAATTCAAGTTAGGGAATAATAGAATCTAACTTTTAATAAATTTTAACATTTCTCTATTCATAAAGGTCACATAATAAATATCATTCACAGAGATGGAAGAGTATAGGCAGAAAACGTCAAATGTCTTTAAAATTATTAGGAGATGATATGAGTGAAAATTAGAAAAGAGACCATTGTACATTTTTAAATTCAATATAAAGAAAACAAATGATGCTGTCCCATTAACAAAGCAAAGAACTCAGTTACTAAGAACTCCAAATCTAGAATATTTGCTTTGTGTATCTGTAACTTTCCTCTCAGCCCAAATGAGAATTGGATTTACTTAACGTAAAAAGATAAATGAATCACATATGTTTCAAACTTAGACTCTTGACCATACCTGTCTTAAAAGAGAAATGCCTGGAGGACTGTCAGGTTATTACAGTTCTCCCCTTTGACCTTGGCCAAAGCTAAGCTATTCCTGCCTCGTCCTGTGTTTCCACCTTCTTGATCCATAAAACTTGCTGTCAGTCTACAAAGACTGAAGGAAACATCATTAAAAGGGAACCGGGCTGCTGTATAGGTGTTCAGATCTCCCAATGCCATATACATTATATTCCAAAACTTCCGTACTTCATGATGTTCTAGTAACATGTGTAATAATCTTTTTAGATTTGTAAATTTTTTGTATTAGATTTTCAATTTTAATTTTAGTATGGTTAACATACAGTGTTATATCAGCTTTAGGTATACAATATAGTGATTCAATGATTCTATACATTGTTCAGTGTTCATCATGGTACATGTTGTACAATAAGCTTTAAGAGAAAAACAAAATAGTCTTCAGAAGGCTAGAGAAAGGTAAACTATCTTGATTTTTTAAAGCAACTTTTTATTACTGAGAATGTCAAACATATTTGAAAATAAAATTATATAATAAAATCCCCGAACTTATTATACAACTTCAACAATTATCAACTCTTATACTTCTTATACTATACTCTGTTGCCCATTACATATCTACTTTCTCCTAGCCTACAAAATTTCTAGTCAAATTTCAAACATCTAATTTCATCTCTTTGTATTTCAGTATATATCTCTAAAAGAACTTACTTATTAATGTAATGAAAATATCAATATCCTAGCTAAATCATATTGCATGGAGCACTGGGTGTGCTGCATAAACAATGAATCTTGGAACACTGAAAAAATAAAATAAAATAAAATAAAATTTAAAAAATAAAAATTGAACAATATTTTAAAATATTATCCTATATCCAGTAAGCATGGAGATTTCTCATTGCCTCATAAATTCCATAAGTGGATTTTACAGTTTATTTGAATAGGATCCAAATAAGTCCATATGTGGCAGTGGATTTTTTTTTTTTTTTTTTGTCTCTTTTAATCTTTGGTTTCCTTCTCCATCTGTATTTCTATTCCCCTTTTATGTCTTGCCTTTGTTGTTATTGTTGTTAAAGACAAGCAGGCTGTTTTTATGTACTCAAACAGGTCCCTCTTTTATATATCCTGAAAATTGGCAGTTGAATCTAGAGTTCTGATCAGATTTGTTCAGGTTTTTTTTCAAGGCAGTTTCATAGGTGGGGGCATGTTCTATCAGAAGGCAAATGATGTCTGGTTGTCTCTCTTTTTGTGATGTTAGCAGGCACTGATGCTCGGTGCTTCGATGAAGTACTTTCTTAGGGGAGAAAGTTGTGATATTCTACTTCTGTCCTTCATTATTAGCTGGAATCTGGAATACTATTATAAAGTGAAACTTCATCTGATCTGCTGTTAGGTTACTCAGTGGTACATTAGTATTGGAAAGGTAGGGCAAATATTTGATTATTTCTCTTTAATTTTTTTTTTTTTAAGAGGAGAGAGGTGGAGGAGAGGGAGAGATGATGATGATGATGATGATGATGATGATGATGATGATTTTGAGAGGGAGAATTTTAATCAAGTTCCACCCCCAACATGGAGTCCCACACTGGGCTTGATCTCATGACCCTGAAATCATGACCTGAGCCGAAATTGAGTCAGTCACCTAACAGACTGAACACTCAGCACTGCTGATTATTTCTCTTCATTTACTGATTTCTAAAATATTGAGTTCAGTTCTTTCCATGTTCTGATGATGATCAATTAGGTCTTTTTTTTTTTTTTAGTTATAATAAAGTCATGTAACTAAACATGTTTGATATATTTTGGTACATTGCACCTATTATTTTCATTGATAGTCAAATTAAATCATTTTGGGACTCCTGGCTGGCTCAGTTGGTTAAGTGTCTGCCTTGGACCCAGGTCATGACCCCAGGATCCTGGGATCAACTCCTGGATTGGGCTCCTTGCTCAGCAGGAAACCTGCTTCTCCCTCTGCCTGCCGCTCCCCCTGTTTGTGCTCGTTCTCTCTCACCCTCTCTTTCTCTTTCTCTGATGAACAAATAAAATCTTTTAAAAACATTAAATCATTTTGGCCAGGAAGAGCCTCTTCAATTTGGCTTCTGAGATCTTCTGAAACTATTTGAATCACTTTTGATAGGTTCATGGCTTTCTTGTATTATAGTTCAGCCATCTTGTATGTTTCTTGTCCCAAACGTGAATAACTTTTTGCTAAGAATCCCTGGGTCTTTTTAGTAGGAAGTGGTACTTAGAGCCCACAGCTTGGGTTTTAGGTAATAGTTGCACACATTGTACCCAAGTTGGTCATTGTTTCCTTTTCAGTAGACAGAACTAGATATAAGTTCTTGGTTTTTAAAAATAAATATTTCATGCCTTATAGTGATATGTTTTTATTAAATTCAGGTTTTTACATTTGTATTTTCTTTCTTCCATACTATCAATCTCAGTTTTAATGACATAATTTTTATGTCAATGTTTCTCAGGTCATCTTTGTTCTCTGAAGCCCATTTTGTAGAAGATTCGTCAGGAAAGGTTTGAAGGTCATCACTATGAACTTGTATATTGTTAATCTATCAGTAACTAGATATAAAATCTGCCTCACACTTTTTTCTTCAGGTGTCTTAAAAAAGTTATTCCATCATATCTTCTGTCATTGCTGCCATTCAACAGCATTGCCAATGAAAAGCCTAATTGTAGTCTATACTTCTTTCTAACTTAGAATTTTTATTTTTAAGTTCCAGTGATTTTATTAAACATTTTTGGTGAATTAGCTTTTTATTGCTGCTTAACAAAATACCACAAACTGAATGGCTTACAACAATACAGATTTGTCATCTTACCGGTCTCTAGGTCAGACGCTTAAAATGGGCGTCACTGGGCTCTAATCAAGTTATCAGCAAAGATGCATTTCTTTATGGGGCTTTGAAGGAGAATCTACTTCCTTGTCTTTTCTTGGTTCATGGAACCCTTCCTTCATCTCCAAAGCCAGCATTATCACATCACATCTCCCTCTTTCCTCATTAGTAGTCACATCTCCCTCTGACCAGGGTCAGGAAATATTCTTCTACTTTAAGGATTCATGTGGGAAGGTTGGGCCCACCCAGATAATATGGGATTATCTCATCTCCGATCCTTAGCCTCAATCATACCTGTAAAGTCCCTCTGTCATGCAAGGTAGCACATTCACAGTTCTGAAGATCAAGGTGCAGACATCTTGGAGGGCAGCCCCTCCCACTCTGCCTACCACTCTTTTTTTTTTTTTAAACTATTTGTTTGACAGAGAGAGAAATAGGTCACAAGTAGGCAGAGAGGCAGGCAGAGAGAGAGGGGGAAGCAGTCTCCCTGCTGAGCAAAGAGCCTGATGCGGGGCTCAATCCCAGGACCCTGAGACCATGACCTGAGCCAAAGGCCGAGGCTTAAACCACTGAGCCACCCAGGCGGCCCTGCCTACCACTCTTGATATTTTTTGTCCTGCGTCAATTTCCCAGGAACGTAGTGGATCATTTCAATACGAAGTTTCAAACCTTATCCTTATGTTTGAAACATTTCCTTGAATTACAGGTTTTTGTTCCTGAAGTTGTTCTATTTCATTGCTTTACTCTTCTAGGGACCTCTATGATGTATGCTGGAGCTTCTTTACCAGCTTCTATTTCATCAGTTTTATCATTTATTTTTCTGTATCTCTCTTATATTATTTTTTTTTCTTTTCTTTTCACCTTCTATTTCCCTGAAGTTATTTTGCTTGGGTTTATATGCTCTTGTGTTTCTTCTGGTTTAGTCTTTATTTTTGAATGCTTTTTTCCTTTTAATTCTTTTCTGGGTTTCTTTTTCAGTTTATTTATTTTTTTAGAACAGTTTTAGATTAACAGAAAAATTGAACAGGTAGGTACAGAGAATTCCCATATGTTCCCCATCCCACAATACAGCTTCTCCCTTTATTAGCATCATGCATTAATGTGGTATATCTATTAAATTAGTTAGCCAATATTGATACATTATGATTAATGTCCATAATTTACATTAAGTTTTTCTTTGTGTTGTTAGGTCTTTGGGTTTTAACAACTGCATAATATCATATATCCTCCATTGTAATATCCTACAGAGTAGTTTCACTGTCCTAAAAGCCCCTTATGAACTGGTGTTTTACCTATTCACCCCTCATCCTCACCCCTGTCTCTGGAAATACTATTCATCTTTTTACTTTATAATTTTGCTTTCACCAAAATGTCACAACAGTTGGAACTGAAGTCTTTTCAGCTAACTTTGGTCTCATAATAATATGCATTTAAAGTTCCTCCGTGTGTATTTATGGCTTCTCAGCTCTTTTTTTTTTTTTTTTTAATCATTGAGCAATATTCTGTTGTCTGATGTACCACAGCCTGTATATCCATTCACCTACTGAAGAACCTCTTGGCTGCTTCCAGTTTTTGGTAACTATAAATAAGTTAAGCCCGCTATAGACATTCAGATACAGGCTTTTCTGTGTACAAATTTCAACTCCACTGGGTAAATACTTAGCAGTACAATTGCTAGGCAGTAAAATTATATTTAGGTTTCTAGAAAACTACAGTCTTCGAGTGACAGTACCCGGTGTGCACTGTACCAGCACTGATGGGAGTTCCTGACGTTATGCATCATCTCCCCATTCTCAGTTTTTGTGGATTTTAGTCATCCTAATAGGTGTATACTAGTACCTCATTGTTTTGATTTGAAATTCCCTAATAGCATATAATGTTAAACATCTTTTTTTATGCATGTGTAGATGTTCTGTCTAGTTCTTTTGCCCATGGTTCATTTGGATTGTTTGGGTTCTTTACTGTTGAATGTTAAAGAGTTTTTGTACATTTTGGTTGTAAGTACTTTGTTATGTGTATGTTTTGCAACTACTTCCACCCATTTTGTGGCTTGTCTTTTTATTTTCTTAAGAGTGTCCTTAAGTAGAGCAGAAGTTTTTAATTTCCATAAAGTACAAAACATCAGTTTTTTTCAAGGAAAAGCTTTTGGTATGTGTGTAAAAACTTGATTGCTATCCAAGGTCATCTAGATTTTTTCCTGTGTTATTTTCTAGAAGTTATAGTTTTGTCTTTTACATGTAGGTCTATGATATATTTTGATTAATTTTGATAATTTTTGTTTATTTTTTATATATTTTGATTAATTTTGATTAATTTTTGTTAAGGTATAGTCTCTTTCTACATTCATTCTCTCTCTCTCTCTTTCTCTCTTTTTTTTTTTTTTTTTTTTTGCATGTTCCAGCACCATTTGTTGAAAGACTGTTCTTTCTCCATTGAGTTGCTTTTGCTCCTTTGGCAAAGATCAGTTTATATGATTATATTTTATGACTATATTTGTGAAAGTCTATTTATGGACTTTCTATTCTATTCCACTGATTTGGCTATTCTTTTGGAAATACTATGCCATCTGGATTAACTTAGCTTTATAGTAAGTCTTAAAATCAATTCTCCAATTTTTTTTCAACATTGTTTTGGCTATTCTGGGAATTTTGCCTTTCCATATAAACTTTAGAATTAGTTTGTCAGTATCCACAAAATGAGATTTTGATTGGGATTGGTTAGGATCTACAGATAAAATTGGGAAAAATTGACATCCTAATGATACTAAGTCTTTCTACCAGTGACCATGGAAGATTTCTCCATTTGTTTAGAATGTCTTTGATTTATATTATAGTTTTCCTCATAATGATCTAACAATGTAAATGAATTGTTAGATCATTATGTTTACATTAATTAAATAATATTGTGATTTGCTTTCTTTCTTTTTTTTTTTTTTTTTTGAGAAAGAGAGCACGTGAGGAAGGTGAGAGGCAGAGGCAAAGGGAGAGACAGAATCTTAAGCAGCCTCCATACTTGGCATGGAACCCACATGAGGCTTGATTTCATGATCTTGAGATCATGACCTGAGCCAAAATCAAGAGTTGGATGCTTAACTGACTAACCCCCCAAGGTGCCCCTAAATAATATTGTGATTTACATGTCAAATTCCAAGTATTTATTGCTGGTATAAAAGAAAGAAATTCACTTTTTATATTAACCATATGTCCTGCAACTTTTATATAATCACTTATCAGTTCAAAGTGGGTTTTTTTTTTTTATTCTTTGGGTTTTTCTTCATAGAACAATCATGTCATCTGCAAGGATAGTTTTATGTCTTCCTTTCCAATGTCATATTGGATTAGCTAGGATTTCTCATATCATGTTGAATGGAAGTGGTAAATGGAGTCATCTTTGTCTTACTCAAACTTATGGAGAAAGCATCTAATTTCTCACCATCAAATATGATGTTAGTTGTAGGTTATTTGCAGATGGTTTTGATCAAGTTGAAGAAGTGCTGTTCTAGTCCCATATGGCTCAGTTTTTATCATGGACTAGTGTTGGGTTTTGTCAGGGTTTTTTTTTTTTTTTTTAACCTATTGATATGATTATGAGTTTTCTTCTTTAGCCATCAATGTGATGGATTAAATTAACTGATTTCTGAGTTTTGAACCAGCTTTGCATATCTGAATCAGTCTCATTTGGTCATGCTGTATAATTCCTTTTATATATCATTTAATTCAGTTTGTTAATATTTTGTTGAGGATTTTCACAGCTACATTCATGAGAGATTGGCCTTTTTCTCCCCTTTCTCATAATGTCTTGACTTGGTTTAGATATTTTGTAATGTTGGCCTCCTATAATGAGTTAGGAAGTAATCCCTCTATTACCATCTTCCAGAAGAGATTATAGAGAATTGATGTCATTTCTTTCTTAAATGCTTGGTAGAAGTTATCAGTGAAACCATCTGGGCCTGGTACTTTCTTTTTGGAAGATTATTAATTATTGTTTTACTTTCATAGATATAGACATATTCAGATTATTTACGTTTTCTTTGTAAGTTTAAGTACCTTGTGCCTCCCCACAATAGGTCCATTTCACCTAAGTTATCAAATTTGTAGGCACAGAGTTGTACACAATATTCCTTTAGTATTCTTTTAGTGTCCCTAGAACCAATAATGATATCCTCTTTTTTACTTCTGATTTTTATAATTTATGTATTCTCTCTTTTCAGTCTGGCTAGAGGTTTATAGAATTTATTTATCTTTTCAAAGTACCAGCTTTTGGTTTAGTTGATTTTCTCTGTTGATTTTCTGTTTTCAATTTCATTGATTTTTGCTCTAAATATATTGTTTCTTTTCTGCTTGCTTAGGTTTATATTGGTCTTCTTTTTCTAGTTTCCTAAGATGGAGGTTTATATTATTGATTTAGCTTTATTTTCTTTTGTAACATATGCCTTCAACACCATTAATTTTTCTCCATGCACTGATTTCACAGCATATCATAAATTAGGTATGTTTTATTTTCATTTTTATTTAGCTCAAAATATTTTTAAAAATTTTAAACTTCTTTTCCTACCCATGTGTTATTTAGGAATGTGTTGTTTAATCTCTAAATATGTTGGGATTTTCCAAATATGTTTCTGTTATTGTTTTCTAGTTTAATTCCATTGTGGTCTGGGAGCATACATTACATTATTTCTATTCACTTTATTTTGTTTAGGTATGTTTTATGACCCAGAGCATAGTCTGTCTTGGTGAATGTTTCATGTGGTCTTGAGAAGAATGCATGTTCCACTGTTGTTGGGTCCAATTGCTTGATGGTACTGTTAAAGTCAGCTATACCCTGAATGATTTTCTACTCATTGGATCTATCAAAATTGAAAGAAGCATACTAAAGACTCCAGCTATAATAAATAAATCTGGCTATTTCTCCTTGAAGTTCTATTAGTTTTTGTCTCATGTATTTGGTGCTCTGTAATTAGGCATATGCTTGTTTAGGCTTGTTATGTCCTCTTCGAGAATTGGCCCTTTTAACATTTTGTAATGCCTTCGTTATCCTTAATACTTTTCCTTGTCCTGAAGTCGCTTTATCTGAAATTAATATAGCTATTGTGGCTTTCTTTGAATTAGTGTTACCATGGTATATCTTTCTTTAGTCCTTTCATTTACACTATCTGTGTTTGTATTTAAAGTGGATTTCTTTTAGAAAATATATGCTTTTGGGGTACCTGGGTGGCTCAGTCGATTAAGCATCCAACTCTTGATTTTGGTTCAGGTTGTGATCTCAGGGTTGTGGGATTGAGCCCTGCATTAGGCTACGTGCTCAGCACAGAATCTACCTGTTCCTCTCCCTTTGTTCCACCCTCCTCTCACATCCTCTCCCTCTTTAAAATAATCTAAGCTCACTTTCTAAAAACACTCATGCTTTATAGGTATTATGGGTATTTTACAACTGAGTATTTCTAATCCCCCCACCATTTCTTATAAACTTGCTATGATTATTTATCCATATACTGTAATCACCCCATATGTTGTTCTTATTATTTTGAACAAATTGTTATCTACTAGACAATTAAGAAAGAATAAGAAAAAAAAAAATTTTATCTTTATTTGTTCCTTCCCTAATGTTGTTCCTTTTTTTTGTTTTGTTTTGTTTTGTTTTGTTTTGGTGGTGATCTGAGTTTCTGACATTTATCTTTTTCCTTCTCTCTGAAGAACTTCTTTTATTTCTTGCAAGGCACATTTCACTCTACTTTCTTGTTGCTTGCATACTTTTTGATGGGAAGTCTGATGCGATTATTATCTTTGTCCTGTATGAGTGTATTAGTCTATTAGGGCTGCCATAACAAAATATCACACACTAGGTTTTAATAAGAAAAATTCATTTTCTCACAAGCCTGGAAGTTAGACGTCTAAGATCAAGGTGTTGGCAGGTTTGATATATCCGGAAGCCTATCTTTTTGGCTTATAGTTGACCATTTTCTTGCTGTGTCACAAAAGACCTTTCATTTCTGCATCTGCATCCCTGGTATCTGCCTTTCTCCTCTTCTACAAGCATCAGTCATATTTAATCAGGTCCCACCTTTATGACCTCATTTAACCATAATCATCTCCCTAAAGGCCTTATCTCCAAATCCAGTTAAAGGGGGTGTTAGAACTTCACATATGAATTTTGGGAGGACACAATTCAATCCATAATGATAGGTAAGTTATTTTATCCTGTGGTGGCTTCTTATTTTTCTTTCTTCAAGTTTTTATTTAAATTCCAGTTAGTTAGCATACAATGGAATATTAGTTTCAGGTGTCGAATTGAGTGATTCATTACTTACATTTATTACTTATATACAACACCCACAACAAGTACCCTCCTTTACAGGTGATGACCTATTTAATCCATCCCTCTTCCCAGTTTCTTTTGAGGATTTTTTTCTTTGGCATTGGATTTATGCTGCTTGAATATGATAAGCCTAGGCTTAAATATTTTTATATTTATCCTGCTTAGTGTTCAGATTTCTTAAATCTGTGCTTTTGTGTCAGTCATTAATTTTGGAAAATGTCAGCCATTTTCCTCTTCATTTGTTCATTTGTTTGTTGGTTCCTCCCTCTCTCCCTGCTTGTACCAGTAACAGTCTCCAAAATCTTTGCTGCAGGTAGGCTGATGTTGTCTTGATTCTCTGTATTTATGTGTTTCTTAAGATTTTGTCTTGGCAGCCCCACAATTTTGATTCTCTTAATGAATCTAAGAAAAATCATTGATTTTCAACTCATTCAGTGTTTTTTATTTTTTGTATGAGGCAGTGATAACTTCCAAGATCTCTACATATTGGAAGAGAAACAGAAGTCTTTCCTTATTTATGTTTAATTCTGATTTGTTTTTATTTTATATCTTGTATTTCTTAATTTCCTTTATCCAATTTTGAAGTATTAAGTTAAAATTTTTATTGATTTTGTGAGCCTGCCTTTCTGTCATTTTTCTCTTCTTGTAGTGGTATTATCTTGTTCCTTATTATTCTTTTATTATAGTGACATTATTTGGGATTCAATCACAATTATTTTTTGTTGCACATTTTTGCTTTCTGAACTTTTAAAAGGGAAAAAATAGGTTAGGACAGCAGTTACCTTCATGACCCTAATGTTCTGTGTTTTGTTATTTTCATGAAATAGTAAATAATATGTAGTCATGGACGTTTTGAGATTTCCTGTTTTTGTACTTCTTCCCAGTTTTTATCTAGAACTTCTATTTCCTTCCACCCCTTATTATGAACTAAATTGTGCCCTTCCCCCTGCCAAGTGATGTGTTAAAGCCCTAATCCCCAAAATAACTACATTTGGAAATAGGGCTTATCAGGAGGTAATAATGGTTAAGTGAGGTCATGAGAGTGGGATCTTACTCTGATAGTACTGGTATTCTTGAACCACGAGAGAGACACATCAGGGAACTCTCTCTCACCATGTATGCACAGATGAAAGGCCATGTGAGGCCGTGTGAGGACTTTTCTTTCTGAACAAACCAGAAAGAAAAGCTCCATTGGAAACCAAATTTTTTAGCACCTTGATCTTGTATTTCTAACCTCCAGAAAATAATTTCTGTTATTTAAGCCACCCACCCTGGTATTTTGTTAGAGCAACCTTAGCTGACGAAAACACCCCTTATTCATGTCCTATTCAATTTATATTCTGTTCCTGTGACTTTCTCCTTAGTGTGGGACTTTGTTTTGGAAAGAACATTGGGGTAGTTTTGATACATCATAGAGCCCACACTACTTTCATTTCTATATACCTTACTCTCAAACTCACATTTTTAGGTCATATTCCAAAATTGGCCTGCCATACTTCCCACTCAGTACTTTGGCTGTTTAGAGGTTCTCCTATTTTTAGATTTGTCAGATTCTCTAAGGTTTCCCCCATCTTGTTTATGTGTGGATATTATATGGGTCCTGCTTTTCTCCACTCGCAGTCTAGTTAATTTGTTTGTTTTGATGGGTCACTTGGAAACATTAAAAAATGACACGTACCTGCCATTTTCCAAGAATTCTTGTTTTTTTTTAATAGAAAGGAAGACACTGGAGATTGCTTATTATTGAACTTCATATTAATATATTGATATAGATGTTAGAATTAAATGTTAAATGTATTAATTATAAGTACAGAGCAAAAGAAATAGCTCAGTAGGTGCCAGGAGTGGTCATATTAAGTGTATTAAAAATAACTATTAAACTATTAAAATACCTTAAAGTGTTTTTTTATTTTTTCAGTTAATGTACATATATATTTCAGTAATTATATATATATATATGCTGATGAGAATTTTAGATAGCATTGTAATATTATTGTTCATTTTCATTTCTTTCCTTTTTTAAAAGTCTTTATTATAATTCCAATTAATTAACATATAGTGTTATATCAGTTTCAGATGTACAATAGGATGGTTCAGCACTTCCATACAACACCCAGTGCTCATCATGACAAGTGTATTTCTTAATCCCCGTCACCTATTTAACCCATCCTCCCCTCCCAACTCCCCTCTGGTAACCATCACACTGTTCTCTATAATTAAGAATCTGTTTCTTGGTTTGTCTTTCTCTGTCTCTCTCTTTTTTCCCTTTACTCATTTGTTTTGTTTCTTAAATTCCACATATGAGTGAAATCATATAGTACTTGTCTTTTTCTGGCTGATTTATTTCACTTAGCTTAATACTTTCTAGTTCCCTCCATGTTGTTGCAATGGCAGGTTTTCCTTTTTCATGGCTGAATAATAGTCATAATAATATTAAATAATTATATCACATATAATAATATATGAATATATGAATAATTATATAATATATAATAATAGGTGAATAATAGTCCTATGTATATATATCTATATCTATATACACTTCTTCTTTCATCCATTCATCAGTGGATAGACACTTGGGTTGCTTCCATACCTTGGCTTTTGTAAATAATGCTGCTATAAACATAGGGGTGCATGTATCTCTTTGAATTAGTATTTTTGTGTTCTTCGGTTAAATACTCATTAGTGTGCTTACCATCTAGGGTAGTTCTATTTTTAACTTTTTAAGGAATCTCCATACTGTTTTCCACAGTGGCTGCACCAGTTTGCATTCCCACTAACAGTAAAGAGTGTTCCCTTTTCTTCACATCCTTGCCCAAACCTGTTATTTTCTTGTTTTGGTTTTAGCCATTCTGACAGGTGTGAGGTGATATCTCATTGTAATTTTGATTCATATTTCGCTGATGATAAGTGATGATGGGAATCTTTTCATGTGTCTGCTGGCCATCTGCATGTCTTCTTTGTAAAAATATCTGTTCATGTCTTCTGCCCATTTTTAATTGGATTATTTGTTTTGGGGTTATTGAGTTGTATCAATTCTTTTTTTTTTAAGATTTTATTTATTTATTTATTTATTTGTTTGTTTATTTGACAGACAGAGATCACAAGTAGGCAGAGAGGCAGGCAAAGAAAGCAGAGGAAGCAGACTCCCTGCTGAGCAGAGAGCCCAATGCAAGGCTGGATCCCAGGACCCTGGGATCATGACTTGAGCCAAAGGCAGAGGCTTAACTCACTGAGCCACCCAGGCACCCCAATTCTTTTTTTTTTTTTAAGATTTTATTTATTTATGTATTTGTCACAGAGAGAGAGAGCACAAGCAGGCAGAGGCAGAGAGATAAGCAAGCTCCCTGCTGAGCAAGGAACCCGATGTAGGACTTGATCCCAGGACCCTGGGATCATGACCCAAGCCAAAGGCAGTGACTTAACCAACTGAGCCACCCAGGCTTCCCTGAGTTGTATCAATTCTTTATATATTTTGGATTCAAATGCTTTATCAGAGATGTCATTTGCAAATATCTTCTCTCATTTCTTAGGTTGCCTTTTAGTTTTGTTGATTATTCCCTTCACTGTGCATAAGTTTTTTATTTTGATGTAGTTTCATCATCTCAGTGATAGTATGATGTATTAGTCCATAATCTATACATTGGAAGCAAGAGAAATTTAACTCAAGCTAGCATTAACAAAAGGAAATTTTTTTGGCCCAGGAAACCAAGTTAGTTTTTCTTGTAGTGAACTAGGTCCTTGTAGGAATCCTACAGAATAAAACTGGAGCCTCAGTTCAAAGAAAACTTTTTTTTCAAATGCTTGTCTTTACTTGACTTTATACTTTCTTACTATAAGCTTTCCTGATATACTGGAAAAGAAGACCATTAACAGTTCCTAATTTACATCTTCACAGGAAAATACTCAAAAAAGAGAAAGTTCCTTTTCCTTTAACCTGAAATAAAACAGTCCTGGGAAAGAACTCTGTTGGCCTAGATTAAGTCATCTGCCCATGCTGGAATAATCACTGGACATAGAAATTAAGTGCTTTGATTAGATCTCTATCAATGGTCCAAATGTGAGTCTATGGAGGACAGATATTGCAGGTGCACTTAGTATCCAGCTATAGAGAGAGGAGGCAGATTCTGGACAGAAATAATGTCTTAATGCAACTGGACATGATTGAGTTTTTAGCCAATAACTGAAAATTATGAATTTGAGGTTAATATAGTAATTATAAACTTAGAGTATTGATTGGAATTGTTGACCTACTAAAGGTTAAGTTCTAATGATGAGCAAAATGATGTAGTGCATAGCCACATCTGATTCTATTTTACTAACTACAACAGAATCAATAAATGTATTTGAATAATAATTTGTAGAAGGCATAAACCTTGAGGGGCATAAGTAGCGTACTTGTAGATAGTAGTCTTTAATTTTATATCCATCAGTAGAGATTGACATTTATTTATTGAAGTATATATACAGTGAAAATCAATGCACCCTAATGATACAGGTTGATTAGTTTTGACAATGTAACCTACATTTCAAAATATAAATTTCATCACCCAGAAGGTTTCCAGTGTGCCACTTTCCATTCAGTTCCATTACTGAGAGGTCACTACTCTTGGAATTTCCATCCCATATATATTAATGTTGCCTGTCCCTGAATTGCACATAATGAAATTATATGTATGTACTCTTTTGTGTTTGCATTCCTTCTCTCAACATAATATTTTTGAGATATATCCATCTTTGTATCAGTTGTCCACTCATTTTCATTGCCAAGAAGTATACCATTATAATTTTTGTTAATTTTTCTGTGGTTGGATATAAACGTTTTTAATTTTGGGACTTTAAGAATAATACTACTTGTACAAATCTTTTTGTAGACATATGTTTTTGTTTCTCCAGGACAGTAATTGCTAGGGCATGTGCATGTTTAAATTTATAAGAAGTTTTCCAAAGTGATTGCATTCCCACCAATGATTAAAAAAAAAAAAAAATCCAGTTACTCCATATCCTCACCAACATTTTATAATATCAGTTTTCTTAATTTTAGCCATTCTAGTGGGTGTGAAATAGCCCATTTTGGTTTTAATTTACATTTCCCTGATAACTAATGCTATAATATAATTTATTATGTACTTGATAGCTATTTATATCTTTCTTTTTCCTGGTAAATGTCTAATTAGGTGCTTTGATCATTTATTTTCTCAGGAGTTATTTATTTTAGATATAAATTCTTCATTAGATATTTATATTATGCATATTTTTTGCTGACAATGAATTTTTCAAGGTCTCATTGATCTTAAAATGCCTTTATTATTAAAAGATAATTGTGCTGGATATAAAATTCTAGGTTGACATATTTAGTTTTCTTTGGTACTTTAAAGATGATGTTTCATTTTCTTATCACTTGCATTTTTCTGATGAGAAGTTAATCACTTTTATCATTGTTCCCTTGGAGGTAATGTGTCTTTTCTCTGAATTTTTTGACTTACTTTTTATATTGTATTTTCAGAAACTTGTTTATGATGTGCCTGGATAAGGCTTTCTTTGCATTAACCATAATTGAAATGTATTACATTTCTTATATTTCTGGGTTGATATTTTAAATTAAATTTTGTCCGACATCTTAGTGAGGAAGATGGCTTCTTCAGGTCCTTTTTTTTTTTTTTTTTTTTTTTTTTTCCCCCTTCCTCGTTGTCTCTCTCCTCTTCTTCTGGTAAGGCAATTACAAATGTGTTAGGTGGCTTGATATTATCTCACATGTTACTAATCCTCCCTTAGTTTTCCTGTCTTTCCTTTTTCTCTCTGCTTCAGTTAATTTCTATTAATCTACAGATTTTCCTTTAGTAGCTGTGTTTTTTCTTGATTATGGGCCATTTTTTCCTGCTCTTTGTATGTCTCATTTTTTTTTTTTTGTTATATCATGTATGAAATGGTAGTGGTGGTTGTTTTATTTATTTCATAAGAGAATACAAACTCTTTTCCTCTATCTAGTGGTTGGGGTGAGGATCTAAGAGAGCAAGTATTTTGGCACCTAGGTCTGAGATTCATTTAGACTGAGCTCAGTGACAGTCTTTGCTAAAGTCCTGCAGCACCACATTCCCATTTTCAACAAGTAGTATTTGATCTGAAAGGGAACTGGGTGTCAGTTTCCTCTGTTTTTGTTGTTGTTGTTTGTTGTATTTTGTTCTTCTTGGTTTAGTTTGGTTCATCTCTGGATTCAACTCCAGTATGTCTCCACAATCTGATGCTTGTGAGAATGTGTGGGACGATTACTGTTTCTTTCTACTTTTGGGCCTGATCCCATTGTTCCTTTCCTGGTGAAAATCAGTGGTTGGTTAGGGAGAGATTGTTTGGGTATCATGAGATTTGTTTTTACATTTGCTGCACTTCCAGGTTCCAGAATCTCCCACCAGACTACACTGTTGTTTGAGCATCAGCTTATTTCTTGCCATTCCTACAAAGTTTCTTTATTTGAGACTTATTTCTCCACTCATTCACCTGTTCTGAGGCCCGGGGTCTACTCTCAGGTTTAGAAGATGCTGAGGCTTTCTCCTCACTATGAAGGGCTCATTTCTTTCTAGAATTCAGTATAACTAGGATTCTATGCATCTTGTAATTTACTTTCCTTATAGGAAAATATTGTTTTTGTTCTGTTTAGACTTTTCTTGTGATTATGTTGGGACCACAGCAATTTCACATTCTACATCCTAACTGGAAATGTAAGCTTGATAAATAATAAAAAGATTTTTAAAAGTCAGATGGAGCCTGAAATATGGCCAGAACACCAAAATAAAATTTTATATATGAGACAACACTCTTTTGTTATTAAAAGTTTCGATAGAAAATTTATAAAACACAGAAATACAGAGTAAATTTGATATATTCCATAATCTCATTTTGCTAAATTACTCATTCTTTAGTGTTTATATAGAATACAAAACACACTCAGATAGCTACAGTTAAATATTTATAAGAATTGGGATAAAATAATGCTTATAATTTTGTTAATATTATTTATTAAATTTAGGTCAGTTTAATTTGTTTCAATATTTTTAAGTCCCGAAATGCTAAGTACTAAAAATAGAAGCATATGCAAAGCAAAACCTAGCTCCTAACCTCCAGGATTTTGCAACTGTGTAGGAGAGATAGATATGCATGCAACAAAGTATGTAACAATATTTGAAGTGCCAATTTTGCAGATGAGACAGTGGCATGAGAACTTAAAGATTGAGTAGTTTATTATGTATATAGTATGATTATATAAACTATCTCAAGGACATTTGACTAGAGCTTTGATGTATTATTAGAATTCCATGAACATGGAAATGGGTATTATATTTGTGTGTGTGTATGTATGCACCTGTGGTGAGCAATTGCTCCGGGGAGTGATGAAGATGTCGCAGGGAAAGTGAGTAATATCGGGGCAGAAACATTTAGGATGTGTTCAGGAAACAGCATGCAGTATCTAGTATGGGTCCAAGAGAGTCTGTTGAGGGGCTAGTGGGTAAGTAGTAGATAAGGATAGACAGGACGATTGAAGGCAGGTTATAAAAAGACAGGAGTGTCCTGGCAGTTATTACAGATTATATTAAAGACTTTACCTTGCATTTCTAGAGCCAAGCAGTAATATAAATGTATCTGTTATTTCACGATGCATTTCTATCTACAATGAGGAAGACAAGTTCAAATGAGAAGAGGCCAACCTGGAGACAGGGAGATAAATACTTAGGCTATTATATTAGTTTAGGGTAAGGATAATAAAAAACTGAACTAAAAGGTCATGGAACATAATAGATAAGACTCATACTCAGGAGCCAGACTGCCTGGGTTTATATCTATACATTAGATATGTCACATTGGGAGAATCATATAACCTCTTTGTGCCTTAAAGATAGTTATAATAATAATAATAATAATAATAATAATAATAATAATACCGTCCTCATAAAGTTGTTAGGATAAAATGAGTTAGTGTTTTCAAAGTGCTTAGAACAGTACCTGGCACTCAGTAAGAATTATATGTTTGTTAAATAAAAATAAACTAAACAAAAAAGGCAGTAGATAAGAAAGATAATCAATATGGGACAATTTCAGAGGAACTGACAGTGTTTATAGATTTTGCATACATGGCTATGACTGAATTTTCTAGCTTCAAGTGTAGATTAGAACACCATGGAATGAGAAAGAAAGCAGGGGATTGATGGTTTAGAGGAAGGAAAATAAGTTTAGCTTAATATACAATTTTAGATTAAAAAAAAGATCAGTCCTATATGAGCAGGACTGGAAAGGCTTGATGTAAAAATAATTAACATAACAAAACCCACAAGATTGTGGGTGACCACAAGATTAATGTGAGTGTCAGCATCAGGGAGGGTTTGCTTAGTCTGTTAATAGAGAAGTGATGTTTATCCTGTGCTCAGCCTGAGCTGAACTGCATTCTACAGCACAGTGTCAAATTCTGGGCCCCGTGTGAAATCTGGTATTTATGCTCTGGAATATAGCCAGAGAAAAGTGACAGACAGTGAGGAAGCAATTTACAGTTGCATATGTTGAATAGTTAAAGGTCCTGGGAGTAGTTCCTCTATATGTTCCCATAGCACTTTGCTCCTACCACTTGTATAACGTAACGTACCATACATTGTGGATTAGTTAAGAACATTTATATCTGCCACTTCCAGTATATTATAATACTGTTTTTTATTACTAAGCACCTACTATGCGTTTGACATAGTAATAGGTACTTTACAAAAATTATTGTATTTAATAACCCCCAACAAACTTATTTGGAAAGTATCATAAATAACTATGGATGGATGTTTCTCTGATTATAAGAATATAAGATCGTCACATAACACTCTAGAGCTAAGATAGGCAAAATCATCTGAAAGATGTAGGAGGTTATATGGATCTTATAATTAGCACACTTACAGAGATACAATTTCAATAAAAGAAAGCATAATCATTTATAGAGGTATAGGAAAGAAATATTACAGAAATGAGGATGTCTTGAATATTTTGGTAAGGCCAACTGCTAAGGCTCTCTTTAAGGCAAAGATAAAGCAGAGAGTTGTCAGCATTAGCCTTCAACTGTTTCTGCTTCCACGTACAAAATCACCTTTTTTTTTTTTTAAAGATTTTATTTATTTATTTGACAGAGAGAAATCACAAGTACACTGAGAGGCAGGCAGAGAGAGAGACAGAGGAGGAAGCAGGCTCCCTGCTGAGCAGAGAGCCCGATGCGGGCCTCGATCCCAGGACCCTGAGATCATGACCTGAGCCGAAGGCAGCGGCTTAACCCACTGAGCCACCCAGGCGCCCCAAAATCACCTTTATTGTATGAAGACTGTATCCAGATTCTTGTAATGGCTTGATACCATTAACTATTCAGTTGTTCATATCTCCTTTATTCTGGTTCTGTGTTCAAAAAACAGTCTTCTAATCACCATACAATTTTACCAACATGGGAAATACACTAATCATATAGTTATGGGTATTTTTGTCCTGCTTTACAATAATTTTCCCCAAGAAATCAATAAAGTGGTTTCTGATTAGGTTTTGGCTTTCTGTGCAACTTGACTGTAGGAGAGCATGTGCTGAGCATATGGCCATCACATATTTCTGGTCTGTGTGACAGGAATTTTTCATTGTAAATCAGTAAGTTAGCATTCTGATGTCTTGAGCTTATCTTGTATATGTTTCTGTGCTTGTGAATCAAGCTGTCAGGGTCTCACCTCCACGTGATATAACAGGAATGAGTCCCTGGGTCTTCTAAGCAGTAGGTGAGAACATACTGCTTTACCGGTTTCCTTTAGATCACATGGCTGGAGATAAATTACATAGATATATATATTTAAAAATATATATAATATATATATAATTTATCTAAATATATATAATTTACTTTTATTGTTTTAGTGCTTGAAATAAAGCATTATGTAGACTCTAAACTGCATGAGGTTCACATCTGTTTTGATCACCACTATTTACTCTATGGGTAGTACATAACCTAGCATGTATCGAAAGCTTAATGTTATATTTTACTCATTGACTAATTGGGATGTTCACGAAAGAAAAAACAAAAAATAGTGATAAGCACACAGAAGACCAGAAAGCAGACAGAGAGAAAGTGAGTTCAAATAGGCAGAGACAAGACTGAAGGCAATCTAAGCTGAGGGTCAGATTTTTTCTGTAAAGGGCTAGATAGTTAATATTCTAGTCTTGCCAGCCTAGAGTAAGGTCTTTGCACAACTACTCAATTCTGCAATACTAACATGAAAACTACCATAGATAATATATAAATTAAAGAACTCGTCTGTGTTTCAATAAAACTTTAGGCTCATGGGCTGTAATTTGTTGACTCTGGTCTATACTGTAACACCCTAGAGTAAGGATGACGATAAACTGAACCTTGAAGTTTGTGTTCGTGAACGCTAAATACACAATGTGCCAGAAGGAATCCAAGATAAGAATGTTTAGTATATTTATCATGTATAACTTTATTTTTACTCATGCTACTCCCCTCATTCCCTTCCCTGAATAAATTCCCTGATAGGGTCAAGAGGATACTTAACAAAGTCAAGAAAGCTACCAGGGAGGGGGTTCCAGTATCTTTGAAAAGCCCTGTAGTGGTTCTCTGTAGAGAAAGAAGCTGCTTTTGGGATAGGCTCTTTAACTTCAGTGTGGATTATGGGATCATGGAGAATCCAAAACCAATGTGACAGCATTTAATTTCTAGAAACCAGGTGGTACCTTGACCATAAAGGGAAGCAGGGATGCAGTGGTAATCAGAGTTTATAACCTTTGGAGTTCTTTCACACTGGCTAGTTGATTATGGTTTCCCTGCAGACTTGTGACCCATTATATAGATGTCAGTAGGCCCTCTCCCTTAGAATCTCTAGTGTTGCTCAAAGGGCTCAAGTACAAATTGTTCTTTGTAGGAGGGATACAGTTTATGTATGTATTTACCAAGAGCATCCCCTCACAAAGGCTTGATATAATACTGTAATTGCCAAGTGCTTAATTAGCCTGCAACGGACTAATATTCAGTCCTTGATATGGACCATTCCCTGAGGAAACCAAGCAGCCAACTCTTGGCAGGTTTGGCACCTTCTATCATGCACAGGGCAGTGATTCCTTACTATAAAGGACACTTACTTTGAATACAGAGTTTTCTTTCTTGTTAGCAGTACTTTTTCCAGAACAACTACCCGTGGACTTAATGCAGTTCTGATTCACTATCGTGGTACTCTGCACAACATTGCTTTATTTTATTTTAATTCCAGTGTAGTTAACATACACTGTTACATTAGTTTCAGGTGTGCAATCAAGAGAGTCAGCAATTCCATGTATTACTTAGTGCTCATCAAAATAATTGTACTCTCAAACCCCTTCACCTATTTCACACCTACCCTACCACTTGCATGCCCCCTCCAACCCATAAGCATCTGTTTGTTCCATGTAGTTAAGAGTCAGTTTTTTTGGTTTGTTTCTTTCTCCCCCCTTCCCTTTGTTTTATTCCACATATGAGTGCGTATAGTGTTTGTCTTTCTCTGACTGGCTTATTTCACTTAGCATTATACTCTCTAGATCGATCCATATTGTTGCAAATGGTAGGATTTCATTATTTTTTTAATAGATGAATAAGATTCCTTTATATATTATATATATAATATATATCACATCTTCTTTATACATTCACGTATCGATGGACACTTGGGCTGCTTCCATAATTTGGCTATTGTAAATAATGCTGCTATAAATATAGGGTAGCATATATTCCTTTGAATTAGTGTTTCTGTATTCTTTGGATAAATATCCAGTAGTGCGATTGCTGGATCATATTGGAATTCTATTTTTAATTTTTTGAAAAAACTCCATGCTGTCTTCCATAGTAACTGTACCAGTTTACGTTCCTACCAATAGTGTAAGAGGGTTCCTTTTTTTCTACATCTGTGACAACACTTGTTTTTTCTTGTGTTTTTGTTTTAGTCACTATGACAGGTGTGAGGTGATATCTCATGGTGGTTTTGATTTGCATTTCCCTGGTGATGAGTGATGTTGAGCACCTTTTTGTTTGCCTGCTGGCCATCTGTATGTCTTCTTTGGAGAAATGTCTGTTCATGTTGTCTACCCATCTTTAAATTGGATTATTTATTGTTTTGGTATGGAGTTGTATTAATTCTTTATATATTGTGGATACTAACCTTTTATCAGAGATGTCATTTACAAATATCTTCTCTCATTCAGTAGGCTGTCTTTTAGTTTTGTTGATTTTTATTTCTTTCCCTGTGCAAAAGCATTTTATTTTGATGAAGTCTAATAGTTTATTTTTGCTTTTGTTTTCCCTGCTTCAGAAGACATAACTAGAAGGCTGTTACACCTGATGTCAGAAATTACTACCTTTTCTCTCTTGTAGGAATTTTATAGTTTCAGGTCTCATATTTAGTTAGGTCATTAATCCATTTTGAGTTTATTTTTGTGTATGGTATAAGAAAGTGCTCCAGTTTCATTCTTTTCCATGCATCTGTACAGTTTTCCCAACAACATCTGTTGAGAAACTTTTTTCCCATCGCATGTTCTTGCATCCTTTGTCAGAGATTTATTGATAACTGTATAGTTATGAATTTATTTCTGGGCTTTCTATTATGTTCTGTTGATCAATGTGTCTATTTCTGTGCACGTATCAGTATTTTTGTTACTACAGTTTTGTAATATAACTTGAAATCTGTAATTGTGATAACTCCAGCTTTGTTCTTCTTTTTCAAGATTGCTTTGGCTCTTTGGGGCCTTTGGATTTTAGGATTTGGGGATTTTGGGGGGATTTAGGAGTTGAGATTTTTCCTTCTAGTTCTGTGAAAAATGCTGTTGGTATTTTGATAGGGATTACATAAAAGTTGTGGATTGCTTTGGGTGGTAATAAACGTTTTAACAATATTTGTTCTTCCAATCTATGAACATGGAATGTCTTTGTGTCATTATTTCATTGGTGTTTTTTGTAGTTTTCAGAGTATAGGTCTTTCATCCCCTTGGTTAAGTTTATTATTTTTGATGCAATTATAAATGGGATTGTTTTATTAATTTCTTTTCTGCTCCTTCACCATTGGTTTATAGGAAGGCAACAGATTTCTATACATTGATGTTGTATCCTACCACGTTACTGAAATCATTTGTCAGTTCTAGTAGTTATTTTGGTGATGTATATAGGGTTTTCTGTGTTATAGTATCATGTCATCTGCAAATAGTGAAAGTTTGACTTCTTCATTACCAGTTTGGATGCCTTTTATTTCTTTTTGTTGTCTGATTGTTGTGGCTAGGACTTCTAGTACCATGTTAATGAAAGTGGTGAGAATGGGTATCTTTGTATTGTTCCTGACCTTAGGGGAAAAGCTCTCAATTTTTCACCATTGAGTATAATGTTAGCTGTGAATTTTTCATATTTGGCCTTTATTATGTTGAGGTATGTTCCCTCTAACCCTGCTTTGATGAGGGTTTTTATCATGAATCGATGTTGTACTTTGTCAAATGCTTTTTCTGCATCTACTGAAATTGTCATATGGTTTTTATCTTTTCTCTTATTGATCTTATATCACATTGATTGATTTGTGAATGTTGGACAACACTTAGAACCCAAAGAATAAGTCCCACTTGATTGTAGTGAATTTTTTTTAATGTAGTATTGGGTTTGGCTTGCTAATATTTTGTTGAGGATTTTTTCATTTATGTTCATTAGAAGTATTAGCCTGTAGTTCTCTTTTTTATTGGAATCTTTATGTGGTTTTGGTATCAAGGTAATGCTAGCCTCATAGAATGAATTTGGAATTTTTCCTTCCTCTTTGATTTTTTGGCAAAGTTTGAGAAGAATACGAGTTGAGCAAGATGGCAGAGGAGTAGAAGAACTAAATTTTATCTGATCCCAGGAATTCAGCTGGATAGTTATCAAACCATTCTGAACACCTACAAACTCAATAGGAGATTAAAGAAAAGAATAGCAAGAACCCTCTGAACAGAAAAGTGACCACGTTCTGGAAGGTAGGACCTATGGAGAAGTGAGCTGAGGCAATATTTGGGAAGATTGACCATGGCAAGAGGGAGCCTCCATCAGCTGGCTACTGGCAGGTGACAGAACAGTGGAGCACAAAATTGGAACCTTTACAAGTCTGCTCTGGTGAGGGACGTTGTTCCAGTGGTTAAGTGGGGAGTGGAACCTAGCTGGGACAGTGTGGTCTCAGGACCCTCAGGGTCACAGAAGGACTGAGGGTGCCTGAGTGCAGCAGAGCTCTCAGTTATCAGAGCAGGAAAGCCAGATGCAAAGAGTGAGCTGAGAAGTGGACTTTCAGGTTGGACTTGCCATAAACCATGATCTGCCACAGAGCAGTGGCCCAGCAAGTGGCAGATCCAGGGAGACTCCTCTTCCTCCCCTTAGAGGAGTGGCACAGAAGTGCACTGTGGGAATCTACTGGGTTGGGAGACTCCAAACAGGGTCATGTGCTAAAGACAGAAATGCTCAGTCACAGGCCAGGTGAGCACAGAGAGCAGCTGGAGACCAGGGAGACAGGAGTAATTGACTGCTTTTCTGTGAGGGTGCAATGAGGAGTAGGGCTCCTACTCCTTGGCTCCTCTGGGGCCAGAGATTGGGAAGCTTCCATTTTTCATTCTCATCCTCTAAATCTGTACAGAAAGCTTTCAGGGAACAAAATCTACTGAGGGCAAACCCAAGCAGATTGCTTAGCTTGGCCCCTGGCAAAGGTGGTGCAATTCTGCCTTGGACAAAAACATTTGAGAATCATTGCAATGGCCCCTCCCTGAGAAGATCAGCAAGAACATCCAGCCAAGACCAAGTTTACTGATAAATGAGAACTGCAAAACTTCGGCACTAGGGGAATAGAGCATATAGAATTTGTGGCTTTTTCCCCATGATTCTTTAGCCTTTCAAAGTTAATTTTTAAAACTTTTGTTTTGTTTTCTCTTTCTATTTCTTCTTTTTAAAATTTTTCTTCTTTCCTTTTTAACCATCATCTTACCAATTCCTTTTCTAAAATCTTTTTTTAAAATTCTCATTTTTACAGGCATATTCTATCCCTTCATTGATATTTTAACTTTATTTTTTTGTATATACATATAAGTTTTTCTTTCTTTAAAATTTTTGGGTGGGGTTTCTAACAGACCAAAATATACCTAGTGTATGACTTTGTTCTATTCACCCATCTGATCATACAGTCTCCTTTTTTTTTATTTCCTTCTTTCTTTCTTGAACCAACTTCTTATCAATTCCTTTTTAAAAATCGTTTTTAAGTTTCATTTTTACAGCCATATTCCATCCCTTCATTGTATGTACCTTTATTTTTGTATATATATGTTTCTTTTTTTTTTTTTTTTTTTTTTACTTAAAATTTTGGACCAAAATAAACCCAAAATCTCTTGTGTGGCTCTGTTCTATTCACCTGTTGGATCATATTCTTCATATGTTTTTTTTCCTTTTCCCCTTGGTTTTGGGTCTCTTCTGATTTGTTTAATGTATATTTTTCTGGGGTTGTTGTTACCCTTTTAGCATTTTTTGTTCTCTCATTCATCTATTCTTTTCTAGACAAAATGACAAAATGTAAAAACTCACTTCAAAAAAAAGAAAAAGAGGCAGTAACAACCAGGGGCATAATCAACATGGACATTAGTAAGATGTAAGAACTAGAGTTTAGAGTGACAATTATAAATATACTAACTGGGCTTGGAAAAAGTATAGAAGGTACTACAGAATCGCTTTCTGGATAAATAAAATCTAACCAAGTTGAAATAAAAAGGCTATTAACAAGGTGTGATAAAAAATGGAGGCTCTTACTGCTAGGATAAATGAGGCAGAAGAGAGAATTACTGAGACAGGATACCAAATGATGGAGAATAAAGAAGCTGAAAAAAAGAGAGATAAACAACTACTGGATCATGAGGGGGAGAATTCAAGAGATAAATGATACCATAAGATGAAACAATATTAGAATAATTGGGATCCCGGAAGAAGAAGAAATTATAGTGGAGAACTTCCCTAATTTGGGGGAAGGAAACAGGCATCAAAATCCAGGAGGCAGAGAGAATTTCCCTCAAAAATCACTAAAAATAGGTCAACACCTCAACATCTAATGGTAAAACTTACAAATCTCAGAGACAAAGAGAACATCCTGAAAGCAGCTTGGGACAAGAGGTCTGTAGCCTACAATGGTAGAAACATTAGATTGGCAGCAGACCTATCCATAGAGACCTGGCTGGCCAGAAAGGACTGGCATCATATATTCAGCACACTAAACAAGAAAAATAAGCAGCTAAGAATACTATACCCAGCTAGGCTGTCATTGAAAATAGGGAGACAAAAAGCAGCCAGGACAAACAAAAGCTAAAAGAATTTGTGATCACCAAATCAACTCTAGGAGAGATATTGAAAGGGGTCCTCTAAGCAAAGAGAGAGCCTAAAAGTAACAGAGACCAGGAAGGAACAGTGACAATATAGAGTAACAGTCACCATACAGGCAATACAATGGCACTAAATTCATATCTTTCAGTAGTTACCTTGAATGTAGATGGGCTGAATGCCCAATCAAAAGATGCAGGGTATCAGATGGGATAAAAAACAACACCCATAGATATGCTGTCTCCAAGAGACTCATTTTAGAATAAAAACACCTCCAGATTTAAAGTGAGGGAGTGGAAAACCATTTACCATGCTAATGGACATCAAAAGAAAGCTGGGGTAGCAATCCTTATATCAGACAAATTAGATTTTAAACCAAAGACTATAAGAGATGAGGAGGGACACTATATCATACATAAAGGGTCTACCCAACAAGAAGATCTAACAATTGTAAATAGGAGCAGGCAATTATATAAGCTAATTAATAACAAAATCAAGGAAACACATCAACAATAATACAATAATAGTGAGGGACTTCAACATCCGCCTCACTGAAATGGACAGATCAACTAAGCAAAAGATAAACAAAGAAATAAGGGCTTTAAATGACACACTGGACCAGATGGACTTCACAGATATACTCAGAACATTCCATCCCAAAGCAACAGAATACACATTCTTTTCTAGTGCACATGGAACATTTTCCAGAATAGATCACATCCTGGGTCACAAATCAGGTCTCAACCAGTACTAAAGATTGGGATCATTCCCTGCATATTTTCAGACCACAGTGCTTTGAAACTAGAACTCAATCACGTTAGGAAAGTTGGAAAGAACTCAAATACATGGAGGCTAAAGAGCTTCCTACTAAAGAATGAATGGGTCAACCAGGAAATTAAAGAAGAATTTTTTTAAAAAAAAATCATGGGAACGGGGCGCCTGGGTGGCTCAGTGGGTTGAGCCGCTGCCTTCGGCTCAGGTCATGATCTCAGGGTCCTGGGATCGAGTCCCGCATCGGGCTCTTTGCTCAGCAGGGAGCCTGCTTCCCTCTCTCTCTCTCTCTGCCTGCCTCTCTGTCTGCTTGTGGTTTCTCTCTGTCAAAATAAAGAAATAAAATCTTTAAAAAAAAAATCATGGGAACAAATGAAAATGAAAACACAGCTGTTCAAAATGTTTGGGATGCAGCAAAGGGGAAAGCATATAGCAATACAAGCCTTTCTCAAGAAACAAGAAAGGTCTCAAATACACAACATAACCCTACACTTAAAGGAGCTGGAGAAAGAACAATAAATAAAGCCTGAACACAGCAGGAGAAGAGAAATAATAAAGATCAGAGCAGAAATCAATGAAATAGAAACCAAAAGAACACTAGAACAGATCAACAAAACTAGGAGCTGGTTCTTTGGAAGAATTAATAAGATGGATAAACCCCTGGCAGACTTATCAAAAAGAAAAGGGAAAAGAAAGAAAGAAAGAATGAAAGAAAACTGTGAATGAAAGAGGAGAGATCACAACCAACACCAAAGAAATACAATTATAAGAACATATTATGAGCAGCTATATGCCAAAAATATTGGGCAATCTGAAAGAAATGGATGCATTCCTAGAGACATATAAACTACCACAACTGAACCAGGAAGAAATAGAAAACCTGAACAGACCCATAACCAGTAAGAGGATTGAAACAGTCATCAAAAATCTCCCAACAAACAAGAGCCCAGGGCCAGATGGCTTCTCAGGGGAATTATACCAAACATTTAAAGAATTAATACCTATTCTTCTGAGACTATTCCAAAAAATAAAAATGGAAGGAAAACTTCCAAATTCATTTTGTGAGGCCAGCATTACCTTGATCCCAAAACCAGACAAAGACCCCATCTAAAAGAATTACAGACCAATATCCCTGATGAACACTGATGCAAAAATTCTCACCAAAATACTAGCCAATAGGATCCAACAGTACATTAAAAGTATTATTTACCATGATTAAATGGGATTTATTCTTGGGCTGCAAGTTTGGTTCAACATCCACAGATCAATCAATTTGATACAATACATTAATAAAAGAAAGAACAAGAACCATATAATGTTCTCAATAGATGCAGAAAAAGCATTTGACAAAGTACAGCATTGTTTCTTGATTAAGACTTTTCACAGTGTAGATAGAGGGTACATACCTCAATATCATAAAAGCCATCTATGAAAAACCCACAGCAAATATAATTTTCAATGGGGAAAAACTAAGAGCTTTCCCCGAAAGTCAGGAACACAGTAGGGATGTCCTCTATTACCACTGCTATTCAACACAATACTAGAAATCCTAGGCTCAGTAATTAGAAAACAAAAAGAAATAAAACTGTTCAAATTGGCAAAGAAGAAGTCAAACTCTCTCTCTTTGCAGATGATATATTTTATGTGGAAAACCCAAAAGACTTCACTCCAAAACTGCTAGAACTCACACAGGGATTCAGTGAAGTGTCAGGATATAAAATCAATGCACAGAAATCAGTTGCATTTGTGTACACCAAAAACAAGACAGAAGAAAGAGAAATTAATGAGTCAGACCCATTACAATTGCACCCAGAACCTAGGAGTAAGATACCTTGGAATAAATCTAACCAAAGAGGCAAAGAAACTAGAAACTATAGAACACTTATGAAAGAAATTGAAGAAGACACAAAGAAATGGGAAAACATTCCATGCTCATGGGTTGGAAGAAAAATATTATGAAAATATCTATGCTGTCTAGAGCCATCTAACCATTTAATGTAATCCCTATCAAAATACCATCAACTTCTTCCACAGAAATGGAAAAAATAGTCCTAAAATTTGCTTGGAACCAGAAAAGACCCCAAATAGCCAGAGGAATGTTGACAAAACCAAAGTTGATGGCATTACAATTCTGGACTTCAAGCTCTATTGCAAAACTGTAATCATCAAGACAGTATGGTACTGGCACAAAAACAGACACATAAACAAATGGAACAAAATAGAGAGCCCAGATATGGACCCTTAACTCTATGGCCAACTAGTCTTTAACAAAGCAGGAAAGACTGTCCAGTGGAAAAAAGACAGTATTTCAACAAATTGTGTTGGGAAAATTGGACAACCACATGCAGAAGGATGAAATTTGACCATTTCCTTATTCCACACACAAAAATAGACTCAAAATGGATGAAATACCTCAATGTGAGATAGGAGTCCATCAAAATCCTTGAGGAGAATACGGGCAGCAACGTCTTCGACCTCAGCCACAGCAACTTCTCCCAAAGGCAAGGGAAGCAAGGGCAAAGATGACCTATTGGAACTTCATCAAGATCAAAAGCTTTTGCACAGCAGAGGAAACAGTCAACAAAACCAAAAGATAACTGACAGAATGGGAGAAGATATTTTCAAATAACATATCAGTTAAAGGTTAGTATCCAAAAATCTATAAAGAACTTATCAAATTCAATGCCCAAAGAACAAATAATCCAGTCATCAAGAAATGGACATAAGACAGGAACAGACATTTGTGCAAAGAAGATATCCAAATGGCCAACAGATGTATGAAAAAGTGCTCAACATCACTCAGCATCAAGGAAATACAAATCAAAATCACAGTAAGATACCACCTCACACTAGTCAGAGTGGCCAAAATTAACAAGTCAGGAAATGACAGATGTTGGCAAGGATGCAGAGAAAGGGAACACTCCTACAGTGTTGGTGGGAATGCAAGCTGGTGCAGCCACTCTGGAAAACAGTATGGAGGTTCTTCAAAAAGTTGAAAATAGAGCTACCCTATGGCCCAGCAATTGCATTACTGGGTACTTACCCCAAGATACAAATGTAGTGGTCTGAAGGGGCACATGCCCCCCAGTGTTTGTAGCAGCAATATCCACAATAGCCAAACTATGGAAAGAGCCTATATGTCCATCAACAGATGAATTGATGAAGAAAACACAGTGAAGAAAACGGGGTGCACGTGTGTGTGTGTGTGTGTGTGTGTGTGTGTATATGTGTGTGGTGGAATATTATGCAGCCATCAAAAATTGAAATCTTGCCATTTGCAATGACATGGATAGAACTAGAGGGTATTATGCTAAGTGAAATAAGTCAATCAGAGGAAGACAATTATCACATGATCTCACTGAAATGTGGAATTTGAGAAATAAGGCAGAGGATCACAGGGGAAGAGAGGGGAAAAAAAAAAGTGAAACAAGTCAAAACCAGAGAGGGAGACAAACTATAAGAGACTGTTAATCTCAGGAAACAAACTGAGGGTTGCTGGAGTGGGTTGGGTGGGAGGGATGGGGTGGGTGAGTGATGGGCACTGGGGAGGGTATGTGCTGTGGTGAGCGCTGTGAATTGTGTAAGACTGATGAATCACAAACCTGTCCCTCTGAAACAAATAATACATTATATGTTGATTTTTTTTAAAGTTTGAAAAGAATACATATTAACTGTTCTTTAAATGTTTGGTATAGTTCTTTTGTGAAGCCATCTGGTCTTGAACTTTTGTTTATTGGGAGTTTTATTTATTTATTTATTTAGATTTTATTTATTTGACAGACAGAGATCACAAGTAGGCAGAGAGGCAGGCAGAGAGAGAGAGGAGGAAGCAGGCTCCCCGCCGAGCAGAGAGCCTGATGCGGGGCTGGATCCCAGGACCCTGAGATCATGACCTGAGCTGAAGGCAGAGGCTTAACCCACTGAGCCACCCAGGCGCCCCTATTGGGAGTTTTTTGATTACAGATTCAATTTCATTGCTGGTAATCAGTCTGTTCAAATTCTCTTTCTTCCTGCTTCAGTTTTGGTTAGTTATATGTTTTTAGAAATGTATCTATTTCTTCTAGGCTGTTCAAATTGATGGCATATAATTTTTCATAGTATTCCCTTTCAACTTTGTTTTTCTGTAGTGTTGGTTGTTATTTCTCCTCTTTCACTTCAGGTTTTGAGTCCTGTCTCTCTCACTCTTTCTTGCTCTCTCTCTGTTTGTTTGTTTGTTTGTTTTGTGAGTCTGGTTAGAGGTTTTTCAATTCTTTTGATCTTTTCAAAGAACCAGCTCCCGGTTTCTTTGGCCTGTAATATTGCTTTGTTTTGTTTTGTTTTTAAATTTTTATATCATCTCTTTCTATTCTAATCTGTTTCATTTTCTTCCTTCTTTTGGCTTTGAGTTTTGTTTCTTCTTTTTCTAGCTCCTTTAGGTATAAGGTTAGGTTGTTTATTTGAGACTTTTTTAAAAAAATATTTTATTTATTTGACAGACAGAGGTCACAAGTAGGCAGAGAGGCAGGCAGAGAGAGAGAGGAGGAAGCAGGCTCCCCGCTGAGCAGAGAGCCCCATGCGGGGCTTGATCCCAGGACCCTGGGATCATGACCTGAGCCAAAGGCAGAGGCTTAACCCACTGAGCCACACAGGTACCCCTATTTGAGACTTTTCTTGATTCTTGAGTATTGCTATAAACTTAGAACTGCTTTTGCTGCATCCCAAAGATTTTGACCATTGTTTTTATTTTCATTTGTCTCCATGTATTTTTTTAAATGTCTTCTCTTATTTCCTAGTTTAGTCATTCATTGTTTAGTAGCATGTTGTATTTGTGCTCTTTCCAGTTTTTTCTTGTGGTTGATTTCTAGTTTTATAATGGTTTGGTCAGAAAAGATGCACAGTATCTGTTTGGATTTGTTGAGACTTGTTTTGTGGTCTAATATGTGATGTAATCTGGAAAACGTTCTATATGCACTTGAAAAGAATGTGCATCCTGCCACTTTAGGATTGAATGTTCTGAATGTATCTGTTAAATTCATCTGTTCCAGTGTGTCATTCAAAACCACAGTTTCTTTGTTGATTTTCAGTTTAGATGATCTGTCCATTGATGTAACTGGGGTATTGCAGTCCCCTACTATTATTGTATTAATCAGTTAGTTACTTTTAATTGTTATTAACAGTTTTATGTATTTGGATCCTCCCATATTGGTTGCATAAATATTTAAAATTGTTATATCATCTTCTTCTTGAATTGTCCCCTTAATAATTATATTGTATCCTTCTTTGTTTCTTGTTACAGTCTTTGCTTTAAAATCTATTTTGTCTGATATAAGTATTGATACCCCAATTTTCTTTTGATATCTATTTGCATTATAAATGTTTATCCATCCCTTCACTTTCAATCTGCAGGTATCTGCAGGTCTGAAATGAATTTCCTGTAGGCAGGATATAGGTGGATTTTTTTTTTTTTTTAAATCCATTCTGTCACCTTGTGTCTTTTGATTGGAATGTTCAGTCCATTACATTTAGGGTATTTATTGATAGATATGTATTTATTGCCATTTTATTGTTTTTGTACTTCTTCTCTATTCCTTTCTTCCCTTGCTCTCTTGTCTCAGAAGTTGGTTTTCTTTAGTGATATACTTGGATTCCTTTCTCTTTATTTTTGCTTTTATATTACTGGTTTTTGACTTGTGGTTATTATTATATTCATATATAACATCTTTTGCATGTAGCAGTCTATATTAGGTTGATGGTTGCTTAAGTTTGAACACATTCATTACTCCTCTACTCACCACGTTTTAGATATGTGGTGTCATACCTTACATGATTTTATTTTTGTGAGTCCCTTGATTGACTTTTACAGATATACCTATTTTTATTGTGTTTGTGCTTCCTACTTTTCTACTTTTCTTACTTTTCTTATTCTTACTTATGATCTTTCTTTTCTACTTAAAGAGTCTCCTTTAATATTTCTTGTAGGGGTGGCTTAGTGATCATGAACTCCTTTAACTTTTATTTGTCTTTGAAACTCTTTATATCTCCTCCTATTCTAAATGATAGTCTTGCTGGCTAGGGTTTTCTTGGCTGCAGATTTTTTCCTGTCAGCCCTTTGACTATTTCATGCCATTCTTGGTCTGGCCTGCAAGATTTCGACAGAAAAATCCGCTTGTAGCCCTATGGAGTTTCCCTTGTATGTAACTGTGTTCTTTCCTCTTGCTGCTTTTAAAATTTCTTTTAATCACTACTTTTTGCCATTTCAATTATTACATGTCTTGCCAGGGATCTCTCTGCTTCTTGATCTGAATTTCTGTTTCTTTCCCTAGATTTGGGAAGTTTTCAGCTATTATCTCTTCAAATAAATTTTCTGCCCCTCCCCCACTTTGGCATCTGTATAATGTGAATATTGTTTTGCCTGATGGAGTTGTTGTGTTCCCTAAGTCTATTCTCATTTTGCATATATATATATATATTTCCCCGCTCACACAAGCTCATGTGGATCATTTTCCATTGCTCTGGCCTCTGTATTGCTAGTTTGTTCTTCTTCCTCTAGTCTATTTATTCCACCCACTGTGTATTTTTAATTTTAATTACTGTGTTCATCTCACACTAGTTCTTCTTTTTATCTCTGTTAAGGGTCTCACTGATGTCCTCCAATCTTCTCAAGTCTAGGGGGTATCCTTATGATCATTACTTTAAATTTTCTATCAGGCATGTTACTTATCTCCCTTCCACTTAGGTCTCTTGATGTGGTATTGTCCTGTTCTTTAATTTGGGATATATTCCTCTGTCTTCTCATTTTGTCTAACTCCCTGTGTCCCTTTCTCTGTGTTAGGAAAGTTAGCTTCATCTCTTGTTCTTGAAAGTAGTAGGCCAGAGGCACAGTTTTGTTTATTTTTTTAAAGATTTTATTTATTTGAGAGACAGAGATCACAAGAGGCAGAGAGGCAGGCAGAGAGAGGAGGAAGAAGGCCCCCCACTGAGCAGAGAGCCCAATGCAGGGCTCGATTCCAGGACCCTGAGATCATGACCTGAGCCGAAGGCAGAGGCTTTAACCCACTGAGCCACCCAGGTGCCCCCCAAGATGCACAGTTTTAACAAGGCATGTACTGGTCCTCCTCCAGAGATGACAAGCTTCCACCGCTGAAACCGGAGCTGGCCAGGTGGATCTGCAAAGCAGGTGGGCAGGGCACTGAGTTATAATAAAGTGTGTGCCTCCTCCATTGGAGGTGACTGACTGGCTGCCACCACTGCTGCTGGTTATGAGGCCCTGTAAAGTGCCTGGCTGGGAGACATGGTGTTTGCAAGGTTTATGCTGGTCTTCTAGAGGAGGGGATCTGCAGCACAGAGATTGAGGCAGGCCCTACTGGAGGGGATGAGAATGGTATAAGCAAGTTAGGTAGTGAATGCCAATGCTGCACTGGTTCCTGCAGGTGGCTCTGTGTTTATGCTAGGTGGTAGGGGAGGGACATAGTACTTTCCAGCTCCTTTATTCCCAGAGGAGTCTCCCAGTGAGTCCCTGTTCCTCTTGGACAGGCTTTGGGATTAGTAAATAACTCTTCCTCCCATATGTCCCAGTCATTTTTCAAATTGCTGCTTCTATGCTGTATCTCTGCAGACTTCTTTTTTATGCTGTCTGTTTAAGGGTGAGGGCTCAGTTTCCTCTCACCCTAGAGGCTCTTCCAGAACTGAGCCTGCTAATTTTTAAAGTTTCAGGCTTTAAGTCCTGAGGGCTGAAGAACTCAGAAATTTGGTCTCTTTGGTTTTCAAAGCCAAATGTTTTGGGGATTTGTCTTTCCTGTGTGGGCTCCCTGGTAGGATAGTCTATTTCTCTTCTGTCTCTGCACTGGTGGCTCTCTCCCTCCTGTGGAAAGACCCAAGGGTCCAATTAGCTCTTTTCTGCCCTCTTCAATGTGGCTTCCTCTCTGTTGTTAGTTGTAGAGTTCTGCCAGTCTTCAGGGTTTTTTTTTGGGGGGGGGAGGGGTTATTTACACTGAAGTGAGTGTTATTCAGTTCTATTTGTGGGATGAAGTGAGCTTAGTGTCCTCTTACTCCACCATCTTCCCCAGGAGTCTCCTTCTACACAACATTGCTTCTAACCAAGAAACTCATTTAGTAGAAAAAGAAGTAAAGCAATAAATTAATTCTCAAAAAATTTATTAATGTTCATATCTAATCACCCTGCAATAGTTTAACTAATAGAAGATGCAGTTAATATGTCAATTGGAAGAAATACTTGCAAGGTTAGGGCATTATCCCATAGGACATGCTTTTAACAAGCAACTGGGTCTAAAAAACAAACAGAATTGGAGAAGCACTTTAACAAGCTTTAACAAGCACTTGGGTCTGAAAAGCAAACAGAATTGAAGAAGCATCTCTTATTACAAAGATGAACCATTTGAATAACTTGGGTTTTCTAAAACTTCAAATTTAAGCTCTAATAATTAAGATATGTTCATCTTTTGGAAATAAAATTTCTATGAGGGAATTCACTAATTGAATTCCATTGAGTTGGGGGTTAAGATTTCCACCTGACCATACTGGGCTCTTTATGCCAATGAAATCACAGGCAAAGAAGGCAATATCTCCTCTGTTTGGGGTTATTGACCCTGATTATTAAGGAGAAAATGTGTGGTTGGAGCCAAAGGGGACTTGGTAAGCTCTGTATCTGGATTCTAGGAGATCTGGGGAAGGGACTTCTTAGTCTTCCCATTCTTCTTTTTACCTTAGTAAAACTTAACAGACAACTAGAGCAACAAAGTAAAAATGGTGCTTTTGAGAATTCATATCTTTCACAGATGAAGTTGTGTGTAACTCTGACAGGTTATAGAACCCTGACCAGCTGAAGACAAAGAGGGCATGGGACAGGTAGAAGAATACAGAAGATATTAAAAAAACCTATATTTTTGAGATTAGATTTAGAATCAATGACTGTAGCCTCTAAGCATATTTTTTTCATGATACTTAATATATATTAACTACATTTTCCTTTCTTTTGTCTTTTCCCTATCCTCTTAAGTAATGGTTGCTATTGGTGGCAAACTTTAATCCTTGTGTTACACAATGTTTAGGTAGAGGTTGAATGAATTAGAAGAGGAATAACATCATCCAGAGATAGGTATTGCAAGTTTTAAACCTTTGTATCTGCCCTTTCTGGGAAGATGAGAGAGTTTTTATTTTTATGAAGGTTACTTGTATCTTGTTAGGAAGATAAATGACTTTGTTTTTGTTGCTCTATGGTGGTTTAAATAAAGATGGTGGAATGCTCAGTGGCCAAAAACATAGATTTTGCTATTTATCTACCTACCGTGTCTTCGCATCAAGCTTGCCTTACATACTTTATTCTCTGATGCTGGGATTGGGATTCTACAAGTTACATTTTCCAGACTACTTTGTAAACCTCCTTCCAGCTGGTGTTATAAATGGCAGTCACTGATGTCAGAGTGGAGGGAGAGAAGATAGGGAGAAGGATTTATGTTCTCTTCTCACCTGTCAGCTTTCCACAGGTAATCAAGGACAGCTGTGACTGTAGTCTCCAGCTTCTCTTTGCTCCCTCATTACCAATTGTGCTAGGCCCCCTCAGAATTGTTGTTGTTCTTGTTGTTGTTGTTTAAGATTTTATTTATTTGGCAGAGAGAGAGATCACAAGTAGGCAGAGAGGCAGGCAGAGAGAGAGGGGGAAGCAGGCTCCCCACTGAGCAGAGATAGTGATGTGGTGCTTGATCCAAGAACCCTGAAATCATGACCTGAGCTGAAGGCAGAGGCTCAACCCACTGAGCCACCCATGTGCCCCCCTCCTCAGAGTTTTGAAGCTAGCAGACTATTCCACTTTAGTGGTGCATGCACTAGCTACATGGCATAGTTGCCCCCAGGGAATGCTGAGCACCAGGTATGCTGTGCTACCCTTACAGATCTAGGCACCAACCATGAGGGGGCTCCTCTGCCAAGTTGCTAGGTTCTGTTAGCTCTACCTCTTCAAAATGGTGATCACTGCTTCCTCTTCAACCCTTGGGATAGTAATTTCTTCCTGTGGATAATAGTAACTGGTTACCTAAACCTTTCAGCTCTCAGTTTTTCAACCTTAGTTAATTCCCTGTATTAAATTCTGTTTGCTTGAAATTCTTACTGTAGTCTTAATTTTTTAAATTTATTTTTATTTTTTTAAAAGAATTTGTTTATTTTTCTGAGAGTGAGATATAGAGTACACAAGCATGGGGGTGGCAGGCAGAGGGAGAAGCAGGCTCCTGGCTGAGCAAGGAGCCCAGTGTGGAACTTGATCCCAGGACCCTGGGATTATGACCTGAGCAAAAGACAGATGCTTAACCAGCTGAGCCACTCAGGTGTCCCTCAATTCATTTTTTAAATTGAAGTACAGTTGACATGCAATATTATATTAGTTTTAGGTGTATAACATAATAACTCAACATTTATATACATTATAACATGCTGCCCATGGTAAATATAGTTACCATCAGTCACCATACAAAGCTATTACAATACTGAATATATATCCTATGCTGTACTTTACATCCCCAAGGCTCATGTATATAACTGAAAATCTGTACCTCTTAATCCCCTTTCCCTATTTCACCCATCCACCCACCACCCCTCCCTTCTGGCTACCATGAGTTTGTTCTATGTATTTATGAATCTGATCTTTATTTTGGGAAGCTAGACCCTGACTGGCATACTACTCAAGGACAGGCATTAGTTCTGATTAATCTTTAAGTCTTGCCACTTAACTCAGTGCTTGACACGTAGCATTGCTGGATAAATGCAAAAGGAGAGGCATAATGATTTTTATAAAGCATTTGAAGCACTGCCAGGTAAAGAAGTATGAAAGTCTTCAAGCCATATGTCTGATTATATTAGAAATTATAGAGAATATTTTAATCCAACATAAGGAGAAAATTTCTATTCCCATTAATGGAATAAACTGTCTAAAAAAACCCAACATGGGATGCCTGGGTGGCTCAGTAGGTTAAACTTCTGACTCTGGATTTTGACTCAGGTCATGATCTCAGGGTCGTGAGATCAAGCCTGACTTTGGGCTTCATGCTCAGCACTGTCTGCTTGGGATTCTCTCTCTCTCCCTCTGCCCCTCCCCCTGCTTTCTAAATGAATGACTGAATGAATAAATAAATAAATAAAATCTTAAAAACAAAAAACGAACACCAAATTGTCCATCACTGGACTTATTTAAGCAGAGGCCGAGTGACCTTTTGTCAGGGATGGGGTAGAGGACAATTCCTTAAATGAGTTGAAAATAGATAACATAATATTTGTTTGATTTTCTAGCACTAAGATTATGTGATCCTTGTTTATATACTATATCCTAGTTAATTCAACTAAAATATGCCCCATCTCTTGATAATAATACTGACACTGTTATAGCACTGGAGGTTGGTAATAGTTTGTATTTATATTGTTCTTTACCATTAAAAAATACCTTATATTCATTTTCCTATTTTTACCAAGTTTTCTGAGGTAGGTAGAATAATATCTATATATTACAGATGAGAAAAAACTGAGGTTCCAAAGATATAACTTATCCAGTGTTCTTTTATCTTAAAAGAGGTCAATACCACAGAGAGAATGCCATGTTTGGACTTTGTCCTCTATGTGGGGTGTGTGTGTGTGTGTGTGTGTGTATGAGAGAGAGAGAGGATGGAGGGGGAGAGAGAGAGAAAGAGAGAGAGCTTAGAGTCAGAGGGCATCAGGATGGTATCTGGAACCCTAGAAGCTTTGAAACTTGATTTGTAAAAATATTCTTTAAATATTTATTTATTTATTTGGGGGGAGGGGGAGAGGGAGAGGGAGAGAAATCCTCAGGCAGACTCCCCACTGAGCACAGAACCAGATGTGGGGCTTGATCCTAGAACCCTGAGATCTTGACCTGAGCCAAAATCAAGTGTTGGCCACTTAACTAACTGAGTCACCCAGGTGCCCCTTGATTTGTAAAAATGTTTAATGTCACTTTCCTAACTTTTATTTCTGTTTTCTGACACAAAATGTATTTTAAGATCTAGCCATTTGGGCCAGAATTCCAAGAGCAGCTGGTTTTTTAAAAAAATGTTTTCTTTATTAAAAAGCAAACAACATACTGTGTACTTATGGAATATACATTTTTTAAATACTGCAATTAGGACCATTCCTGATTTTTGACCTTTCTTCCTGCCTTTGCTTGGTAGTGCTCTGATTTTTAATTTTATGTCGAAGAGCTGAATGGTGTAACACCTCTGATGATTCTATGTATGCAAAAATGAAAGAATGACACCAAGCAAATATTTCTGCTAAAATATGGAGGTTATAGAACCATTCTTTGGCACCAGTATCTTCAGAAGTGAGAATTTCCAGGCCCCCGAAACAGTGTGGCATTTAAACACTAAATGCATATAAGCCCTTAGTGTTCATTAAAATTAGAAACAGAAAACAGAGCTTTGGAAGTGTGCTCAATGCTGAACTCAACTCTAGGAGTTTAATATGCACTTGAGCTAGGAAAGATACCAGACATGCAGGTTTACACCCAAGAGACACCTTGTAGGTTAATAAATATTCCCTCTGGTTCAAAGAGACTCTCCTAAATTTAAATGTTGAGCTACATAAAGTTGTATTTGTGTATTCTCCTTGGAATCAAACACATAAACACACACCTCTATTTTGTAACTTTTTCTTTCACATTTATTAGAATTAATTAGTACTGATTTCAGTAAATAAGCCAGTAGGCTGAAATTTATTTTTCGGTTGCTGGTTTATATTTGAAACCCCTGAACCTCACTGTCCACATTGTCTCAACAACAAATATAACATTTTTTGTCCCCCAGGGGAGTGCTTTCTGCTCATCTGGAGGATGAGAAGCTATTATAAGAGGGCAGTGAGTCTCATGGATGTTAACTCAGTGACTTGATCAAAGCCATGGAGTTATTAAATGGTAGAGCAGGAATTAAAACCAAAGGCTTGAGAAGGCTATAATGACTTTGAATTATTTTGCCTTACTCAGAAAGTACTTTCTTCTAGATTATTGAGCAAATATTCTTTGTCTCTCTCCAGTGAAAATTGAGTGATTTTGTCAAGTTATTCTGGGTAACACACGACTTACATTTTTTTCCAATTCTTTTAATTTTGGAATTAACTTTAGGCTATTTTTATTTCAAATCACAAATATTTACTGAAGTATCTGCCCTTAAGGTACTAACGGTACAATAGTGAATAAAATAGATCAAAGCAATATAGTTGGGGAGAGGTGCTTTTTTATGAGTTTGTTTGGGGAGATCTCTCTGATTATATTAGAGCACAGTCCTGAGTAAAGTTAAGAAGTGAGCCGTGAGTCCCTCTGTAAAAGGAGGTCCAAAGGAAGAGAAGAACATTTTCCATAGCCCTGAATTAGGAATAAAATTGACATGTTTGAGAAAGAAAATGGGGGCCAATGTGAATGGATTGAGCAAAGGAAAGGGTCAGAAATCTAGCAAAGGGACTGATTGCCTAGGACTACAAATAAATAGAAGTAATAAATAGAAGCCATTGGAAGGGTATGGATATAAGCCTAAAATTATTTTAACAGATTACAAGGTGAAAATAAGTAGACCAGTTAGGAGTCTATGAAATAATCCACTTGAGAGGTGATGGTGGCTTCCACCAGGGTAGTGGTATTGTAAACCAAAGAATTTGTTAAATTTTGAATAATTTTTGAGAAAAAATTGACAGTATTTGCCATTTTTTGGATGTGGGGTATAAACAAAAAGTGAAGATTTGAGATAGTTCCAGCAGTTTTTGCTTGAGCAACAGGAGGCATGGAGTTGCCATTTACTAAGATAAGAGGATCTCTGTATGAGCAGATTAGGGGGATGTGCTGAGAGAGGGATGTGCTGTGTAACATTTTCCAAAAATTTTGACCATAGAACTATTTTAACATAAAGCTACTGTTAAGATTACTTTGCAAGACATTCACTTTGGGAAATGCCATTTTGGGTTTCATCTTCCTGTTAACAAATGTCATGCCTAAATATAGTACTAGTCCTAGTATTAGCACACCACCTAGCAAATAACCATTGTAAAGTCCTTTATTGACTTCCTCAACCCCTGCAGTGTAATTGACTTTTGAATATATATGATGGCTAATATTCGTAGGAATTGGAAATCTGAGGAATCAGTTGAGAATTAGTTCACTCAAATTTTAATCTTCAAACTTAAATTGATGACAACTAATTTTTTTTCCTGTCTACATGTCTCACTGAAGTAAATAAGTGATAAAGAAAGGAATAGAGACTAAAGCAGGAGACAGTGTGATGTTGGGTGCCCTATTGGCGTTTTCTATCTATCTCCTTAATGGCCTCTCTTTCCTAATTTTAACTTTGTCTAAAAGAGGAAATCCTACTATTTTTCAAGGATGAGGGTCCATCTCTTTTTCTTTTCTTTCTTTTTTTTATGAGACGGATGCGCTGCCTACTGCACTAAGAGGGCGGCATTCTTTCTTTTTTTTAATTTATGTGACAGAGATCACAAGTAGGCTAGGAGGCAGGTAGAGAGAGAGAGGAGGAAGCAGACTCCCTGCTGAGCAGAGAGCCCAATGCGGGACTTGATCTCAGGACCCTGAGATCATGACCTGAGCCAAAGGCAGAGGCTTAACCCACTGAGCCACCCAGGCACCCCAAGGATCCATCTTTTTTAACCATGAAATGTTGACTTGCTTTTTATATAATTTTCCTGTCTTCGTGACACTTAAACCATGCTTAATCCAGTACTTTCTTCTTTCCTCTTATCAGAATAATGCTACAAAAATACACTGAAAAAGTATTTTCAGTGTAGAAAATTAGGACATTATGACCAAAACCAGGAACAACATTGTACACATTGGAGCAGTGCATAAATATCATTCCTATGCGCAGCCAAAAAAGTTGAGTAACAGAGGGCTTAGAGGACTTTAGGTAAAACAGAAGTCAGTAAGTGAATACCTGACTTCCTTAAAAAAAACTATTGTAATGTATAATACAAAATGTTGATTAACTCATTCTGTGTCCTTTTATAAGAACCCCTGAGTTCCTAACACCAACCAGAGAGCTAGAATATTGAACAATGGCACATTATTAAAAAAAAATATTAAGATAGATTTTCAAATAGATAGTTCCCTTCTCTGCTGTTAAAATTTATGTATGACCTTGATTCAATTCCTTATTCTTAAGGCCATGGCTTTAATGAGGTCAGAAAATACTGGGTTTAAAGGAAATTATGCCCCACTGGCAGAGAAAAGGGAGAATATTCAGGGAAGAAAAGCTCTGGGAAGTGTGGGGAGAGTATCAGTGGGAAAAAGCTAGCAGTTCAGAGGTGATATAGCGGAATTCAGACAGTGCCATGGGCATTTGGGGTGCTGTCAGCCATTCTGAGCTCGTGGGATCCTTTAACAAACCCTGAGTATTACAAAGCCAAAGTCTAGGGGCACCTGGGTGGCTCAGTCAGTTAAGTGTCTGCCTTCAGCTCAGGTCATGATTCCAGAGTCCTGGGATCAAGCTCTGTATTAGGCTCCCTGCTCCACGGAGGGTCTGCTTCTCCCTTTTCCCTCTCCCTCTGTTGCTCCCCTCCCTGTGCTCTCTCTCTGTCAGATAAATAAATATAAATCTTAAACAAGCAAACAAACAAAAACAAGAAAAAAATGAAAACAAAAGTCCAATTATAAAGTGAAAAATCCAGGATTCTTTTGGCTTTGTAATGTTTTAAAAGTCTAAAAGCCAGTCTTCTAATTTGTCTAGCAGTACAGTGATTATCATTATTGACTCTCTGTATTATATTTTGGTGCCATTTTTCATTTTAATATTTTCATTTTATCTGTATACCCAATCTGTTAAATTAAATGCATTTAATATCCTGGAAGGAAATGAATGGAATCCAGGTCTACTTAACACTCTGTGAAAGCATAAACATACACAATAGAGAAAGTCTATCGATGTACATGCATTTCTTGTCTTTTAGATTTATGTTTAAAGCACTGAAGTCAATAATATGAATACCTTTATGACAATATTTATCCAGTTTTAGTTCAACCTATGAAATTCTACCAAAAGTTCTTCTAAGTGAAGAGTCATTAAAATTCTTTACCCAGAATTTCTTAAAAAAAAAAGAAAGAAAGAAAAAGAAAAGAATTGTATAATGAAGGCTAATTTTTGTCACTAAAATTCTTTTTTTTTTAAAGATTTTGTTTATTTATTTGACAGAGAGAGATTACAAGTAGGCAGAGAGGCAGGCAGAGAGAGAGGGGGAAGCAGGCTTCCTGCTGAGCAGAGAGCCTGATGCGGGGCTCGATCCCAGGACCCTGAGATCATGACCTGAGCTGAATGCAGAGGCTTAACCCACTGAGCCACCCAGGTGCCGTCACTAAAATTCTTATCAATGTTTTCTTTCCCCCTATGATTTATGTAAATTAAAAACTGTATGTTTGGTAAACAGAATAATGACCCTCCAAAGTTGTCCATGTCATAATCTCCAGAAGCAGTGAATATATGTTACATGGCAAAGGTTCATTGAGATAGCAGATGGAATTAAGGTTGCTAATCAGCTGAATCTGAAACAGGTAGATTATACTGAACTAGTCACCTAGGCTCAGTGTAAGTACAGGGGTCCCTAAATGTGGAAAAAAGATACAAAAGAAAAGGCCAGAGGGCTAGGATAGGAGAATTTAAAAGTATTGTTGGTTTTAAAGATGATGGAAGGGGTCAAGAGCCAAAGAATTTAAGTAGTTCTCTCTCTTAGGTTCCAAGGATGGAATTCAGTCCTGCAACACCTTGATTTTAGGCTAATGAGACCCATTTCAGATTTCTGACCTTCAGAATAGTAAGGTAATAAATGTGTGTTTAGGTCCGTGGTTTTGTAGTAATGTGTAATAGCAGCCATAGAAAAATAACAGAATGCATTATAGTTAAAATGACCTTGATTATGACTTTAAATAGAAATATTTAACTGTATGTTTCTTCATGAAAAAGATACATATACATTTTACAAATAATGGATTATGTCTTCATAATTAAATCATACTTTGTTTACATTACAATTAAACTATCACATGTAGGACTTGGATTCTTTTTTTTTAATTTAAAGGTTTCTGCATTCCCTAGTTGAGTATTCTTTTTGGTTCATAGACGGTGATATTTTTTGAATCTTATGTCTTTTTATTACTAGTAAAATTGTCTAGTAAAATGAAAATCATTTTCCATATCAAAGCTTATCTTTCCCTCCTAGTAATATTAATTCTTATTTACTGTTGTGTGAATTAATTCACCTACCTTTCCAGGAATAGAAAATGAGGTAAGGAGAACTTTGCAATGTAATCATTAAGATATGAATTCCATTTCTGGACTATCCTTTCATTTCTAAACAAAGCAGCAAGGATGGATTTCTTTATTTTTTTTTCAATCTCATTGTTTCAAAATATCATAATTACATGAAAAAAAATCTCAATTTGAGCCCAAAAACTGGTTTAGGAGTCCCTTAGATGTTGAGAAGTAATTTTTCTGTGTGTGGGGCGGGTAGTGGTATATGATGTATTCATTAAAAATTAACTGACAATTATATTGAGAAAGCATTCACTGACAAAAGGCACTTTTAGCTCAAATTTTTCATCCTGCTTCCTCTGAGACTAAGAAACTTGGGACCATCATCTCTGGCTCTTGGGTAAAATCCTATCAGTGCCAGGAGGGAGTAGCTCCATAAAGGAAGCTATGTCAGCAGTTCCACATGGATTCTTATTTTCAGAGATTCATAAATTTGCCATAAAAAAATCTACTGTTGACTGAAACTTGACATACCAAAACTTCAGTCTGGGAGCAGGTCTGTTTTTCTTCAATTTGGAGAAAAGCACCTCAATGGATTGAATTTCTAGAAACATTAGAAGTTAGGTGTTTCAAAGACGTCCTGTGTTTTCTTATAATAATATGCCTTTATTCTTTTAATTATAGAAAACAAGGATGATAATATCAGTGTGGATTCCTCCCACCCAGAAAAGGCCATAGGTTGGCTCATTTATTGGATAACCAGTGACTGTGAAAACACTCCTTTGCTGGTTTGTTAGTTAAAATAATGATTAAGTGACATGAAGTTGCAACTTACAAAAAAGGCTTTTAAAGAAGACCCTCCCATAGCAAGACCAACCAAAATCCTATCTAATAATCTGTGGGGCCAAATGAAAACAGTCTAAAATGAAACACAACGTTACTAACTAGTGTTACTAAATGACAAAGGGCAAAGACTACACTGAATTAGTCTGAACTTGCAGTCTTTTTAAATAAATGAACATCATTAAGAGGGGAATTAAAGCTCAAGGTAGGTGGGTAGATTAAAAGAGATACAGTTGTTTTAAATGACTTCAAGACTCTAGGCCCACACAGATTGTACATCAGGATCCTGAAAGAACCTGGAGATGGAATTGCAAAACCACCATTTGTATCTGAGGAAATGTGGGAAAGGAGAAAGTTGCTAGAAGACTCTAAAAGGTCCAGTATACAACTTCAATAAAAGAATAGATGAATTTAGAAAATGACAAGTCAGGAATAGATTGTTGATCTTCAGAAATATTGCAGAAAAATTTTAGGAAATATTTGTATGACTTTAGAAAATGATCAAAGAGAAGTTTTACTCAACAGGAACCAACACGAACAGTGCATCCATACCTTGGCTTGCCCTTTTAACTCCAACTCATTGACTTGCCCCTAGACAGCTTCCTCCAACTCCTTCTTCTTAGAGTTCCCCATATATCAAGTGAGACCATTATTTTCTATTTCCAGGCTCAAAATCAGGTCTTCCTTCTCTAGATGCAGGTCAAATAGCTTAGAAGACACTTAAAAAGGTATGTGATCAGGGTCTTAAGTGACATTTTTAAAAGAACATTTTAGGACAATTTTCTATTTGTGAAAACCCAAAATACAACAATACTACATTTCACAAATTTTATTATGGACATTTAAGAATGTCACTGTTATGCTAATTATTTCTTATAACCATGTAAATTCTTCCTGGGTTTAGTTAAAGCTAACTTTTATTTTTCCTTTTTTACTTCGTGAACCAAAGAGAACAAGAGATGAACATTTCTTAAAAACCCTTCTTATTTTTGAGAACAGCAGTGATGCTATTCATTAAGCTGTTCTTCTCTCCTCCTTCCCTATCCCTTTGTAATCTTGATTCTCTTCTCATCATTCTGAGGAAACTGCTTTCTTGATGGTTGCTGAGGACTTTATTATTACCAAATTTGGTGCCATTCTCGATCTGAATTTAAACTTTGACTTTTCTGTGACATTTGATACAACTTGAGATAGTGATTAGTAAGTGCTTATGCTAGACTATTAATTTCAAGTTTTATTTAACCTCTGTGAAGTGGGGACTACATTTGCCTTTTCACCAGTATATACCCAGTTTCTTACTTTGACATATGACAAAGTCTCAGTAATAATTGCTTAATAAAGAAAATACAGTTTCAACACTCACTTGTGCTCTAAACTATACTTTTCAATCAAACAACCTGCCATTGCCTTAACTATAACATATTAAAAATGTAATTGATGAATTCTTATTCCTCCCTAATCAAGTTTCTCTTCCTCAATTTACCATCTCCTCCAATGACAGAATCACATAGGCTGTGAAACTTCAGATTAGTATTTAATTCATTCTATAAATTTTACTTTTGTCTACATCATTTCCTTCACCAAATCTTGCTGATATTTTACTTGACTCACATCCTTTCTAGTTTTTTTTTTTTAATTGATTGAGAGAGAGAGTGAGAGAGAGAGAAAGAGAGACTATGAGAAGCAGACTCCCTGCCATGCAAGGAGCCCAACACCATCCTCTCCAGTTTTATGAGCATTTTAGATCAGCTGTTTCTATTATATTAGTCCAGAAGGATAAAATCCATCAATTTATGAATAATTAAGTATAGTTAAATAAAATACAAGTGATTTATAGAATTTTGCTACTTTTTATTTTGAATTGTAGAATAAGACAAGCAAAAGAAAATAAGCAAGCCACCAAAACAAGTGCTAACATTTACTGTTACACTTATTTCATTAAACAAACAAACAGGACAACCAAACAAAAAAACTCAAAACCCTAAGCCAATTTGACTTTTCACAGCCTGTCAGGTTCTTTTGTTAAATGCCAGTAGTCTGTGACAATTAGAAGAGGGTGAGAACTATGTGACTCCTTGCCTACAACCTCACCTGCTATTGTGATGTTATGATGAATCAAAAGTCTGAGGATGAGTTTTCTAAGAAAGCAAACATTTATTAGCAAGCAGGCACCAAAACAATCATCAAGCATATTCTAGGCAGTGGGCAAGGACCTTTGCCTTCTGGCCGTTCAGGTATTTTAATAAGCACTTGGCGTAAAAGGTCACTTCAGGATGGAAGCAAAACAATGCTGTTGGCAGGACCAGTGGATTTTTTTCTAGTTTAGTCATGTGATTGCATCCTCTTTTCTGTGCAACGAACCAAGACGAGTTTTCTCTAAAGGTGTTGGTTGTTGGAATTGCTATTCTTATATTTTGTTCACGCAAAGATATAGATATCCATACAGTCTCTCTGGCCAACCATATATCTTGAACACTGCTCAGTTTAATAATTTTTTCTAATACCCTTTATCTAATTAACAGGCCATCTAGTTCTGTCCTTCCCATTTAAAACACAGTTCTGTGAGTGTGGATTCCTGACTACAGGAACCAAAACAAATAGTGCATCCATACCTGGCTTGCCCTTTTAACTCCAACTCATTGACTTGCCCCTAGACAGTGTGCCCAGTGCAAACTAAACATACTTGTATTGTAAATTCTTGACTAAGGTGCATTATATGCTAATAATCTCTGCAAGTCTTCTACTAAGGCTCAGATTGAAGGTAATTTATACACTTGTACATGCTGTTTATGCTGAACTACTTTAAAAACAATAGAATACTATATTGTAAAAAAAAATTGAAACTTCTATAAATAGGATTACCGTATAATAGAAAAAGGACAGTTTAAAAAGTGGCAACAGATAGTAATTTGAGGTAAATTGTGTCTGGTCAGTCTACAGACAAAGGATAGTTCTTTAAATAATGATAACTTAGTTTTATAAAAATGTAATACTCCTATCATTTCTCTTATTTTGTTATAGATTAGTAGTTTTTATTTTACCATAAACTGTTATCAGGTATTGGGAACTGTCCTTTTTGAGTTATAATTTATTGACTAGCTAGATGCATGATAAAAAAGAGTTTTTTAAAATCATTTTTTGTTATTTTGATTATTTGTTTTTAAGTTTAATTCTTTGGGGAATGGTGGGTATTTCTGTCTCATTATCGCTTTGGAAAAGTCACCTGGATATGTCTTCTTTAGTTATACTCTATTTTAGCAAATGTTTCTTTAATGCAGACTGGTTAATATTATCATAAACAGGACGTGTTGTCATGACATAGTAGGCTCACTGGCTCGTAGGTGATTCCCGTCAGCAAATAAATGCTTCTATCCTACCAGATAGCAGCTGAACCTCAAGTGTACATTGAAGTTAAGCCCAGCACCTAACCAGGATGTGGTACTGGTTGTACCCGTATGTGCTTCCTTTTGCTTCCACTAGGCCAGATGTTCTGTCTTGCAAGTGCATTTGCCCTATCTCCATGGATTTGCAGCTTTAATCTTTTCCTACAATCCTCTCTAGTTTGACCTTTATTTTTCTCCCCCAAAGGTAAAGCCTTATACTCAATGAAAATTTTTAGGGATTGAACATGTTTTCTTTTTTTAACTGTGCTTGAACTTTTTTTAGGTTGCTATTGTTTATGTTAGTGCTCTGAACAAAAAGCTCCAGAGGTTCGCACTGATCTTCTTCAACCCTGTTTTTCCCTTAAAATGATATTATTTTTATTCATTTTCAGAAGGTGACTCTTTGGGGAGAGTGTTTCTATTACATTAGCAGAAACTCCTGTTATGTGTCAGATAAAATAATAGTTAACTATCTATTGTTCTTAGAGAAAACTGGAAAAATCTTTTATGCAGATGGTACAGATTGAAGTTCCAAGAGGTCTGCTGAGGGTGAAACAGGTGCACCTTATCTACAGCATCTCCCTAAAGAAAGGGAAGAACAACTTGTCTAAGAAATAGAAATCTAAACTGCAATGTTGATATCCTCCAAATGGAATTTTAAATCAGCATGACTGAGATTTAGACAAATGTGTTGTGAACTATTATAATGGCCTCATCTTTATGTCATATGCTTTATCCTTTTTACTTAATTTTTTTAATCAAATGAGGCAAATTCAAAGGAAAACAAAGATTTAAGATTCACAATGTGATAAGCAATAACAATTTGTTAATTTTAAGATTCAGCTTTCTGCACTGGTTTTATTTTATACATTATTATGGTGTTATATATCCTTTCTTTTATTTCCATTTTCTAGTATATTTCTTCTCTGTCTTTATTTCTAAGTCCTATTGTTAGTTGGTTTATTTCTTATTAGCATAATTAACAGTGTCTTTAAAATATTTTATCACACGTATTTACATATTTCTTCCTATGTTTTCCTATTGCTTTCCATCTCTCTCCCACCCCTTTCTGTCTTTCAATACAATAATAGGGTTTTTTTCCCGTATGCCTCTACTAGCTATAGTGGTTACCATCAAATTTTGAGTACACCCACTGAAAGTTTGCCAACAATGTCAATAATATTTATAACCTATTTTCTCTTCATCCTCAATTATGCTATAAGCTATCCAAGTTGGCCCAAACACCAACTTTGTTGAAGTATAATTTTCATTTCCCATTTTTGGATATTACGAATAAAGCTGTTACAAATGTTATTGTAGAAGTCTTTTTGTAGACATATATTTTTATTTATCTTGAGAGTAGAATTGCTGGGTGTAGGGTAGGTACATGTTTAAATTTATAATAAATTGCCAAACAGTTGCCCCAAACAGCTGTGATATTTCAGATTCTCACTAGCAAAATAATTGATGTAATGGTGTTCTAGTTTCTACATACCTTCATCAAGACTTAGTGTTGGCACTCTACTTTTTCATTGTTGTGATGTCTAATTTATCAATTTTTTATTTTATAATAATCATTTTGTATCGTAAGAAATCTGTGCTCTTCCAAAGTTTTAAAGATTTTCTCCTACATTTCTTTTCTTTTTTTTATTAAGATTTTTTTACTTATTAATTTGACAGACAGAGATCACAAGTAGGCAGAGAGGCAGGCAGAGAGAGAGGAGGAAGCAGGCTCCCTGCTGAGCAGAGAGCCCAATGTGGGGCTCGATCCCAGGACCCTGGAATCATGACCTGAGCCAAAGGCAGAGGCCTTAACCCACTGAGCCACCCAGGCGCCGCTCCTTCATTTCTTCTCAGAAATTTTATTTTTGGTTTTTACATTTAGGTCTATGGTCCATGTCTGGTTATCTTCTGTGTAAGGAATGAGGTAAGAGGCAAGGTTAAATTATTTTTTTCCTGTGAATTAACAGTTGTTCTGGCATCATTTGTTGAAAAGATTGTCCTTTCCTCCATTGAATTACCTTGACAACTTTGTTGAAAATCAATATATGTGTCAATCTATTTCTGTTCTTTCTAACATGATCCATTGATGTATATACTATATACTATCCTTACATCAATACCATACAGTCTGCATTACTGTAATTTTATAATAAATCATAAAAGCAAGTAGTGTAAGTCCTCTGAATTAGTTCCTTTTCTTTTGCAAAATTATTTTAGCTGTTTGAGTTCTCTAACACTTCCATATAAATTACAGAATCAGCATTTCAATGGATAGTTTCTTTTTTTTTTTTTTAGGGTTTCTTTAATTTCTGTCAGTGGTGTTTCATAGTCCCTAGTGTATAATTCTTATACTTCTTCCTTTTTAAAAAAAAAATATTTTATTTATTTATTTGACACAGATATATCACAAGTAGGCAGAGAGGCAGGCAGAGAGAGAGAGAGGAGGAAGCAGGCTCCCTGACGAGCAGAGAGTCTGATGTGGGACTCGATCCCAGGACCCTGAGATCATGACCTGAGCCGAAGACAGAGGCTTAACCCACTGAGCCACCCAGGTGCCCTATACTTCTTTCTTAATTTATCCAGAAGAATTTTGTTTTTGATCCTATTATACATGGAAATATTTTATGTTTCATTTTTATTTGGATTTTGATGTTATAAAAAATGGCTTCTGCTTTTGAACTTAATTTTTATAATCTTTCTAAATTCACTTCTTAGTTATAATAGCTATTATATGAATTTCTTAGAATTTTTTATATATATGATCATGCTATAAATGAATAATGAGAGTTTTACTTCCTTCTTTCCAAACAGAAGGCTGCTTCTTTTTCTTGTCCTCCTGTTCTGGGGCATCCAGTACATTGCTGAATAGCAATGGTAAGGGAAAAACATTCTTATTTTTATTAATCTTTGGGTTTCATCTCTAACTATGGATTATCTATAGGTTTTGGCAGACACTCTTTATGAGATTAATGTAATTCTTAGTTTACTGAGAGATTTTGTCTTGAATGGATGTTAAGTTTTGTCAAATGTCCTTACATCAGTTGAAGTAGTTATATGCTTCCCCTTTATTCTGTTAATGTGATGAGTTGCATTATTTATTTACATATTTCCCCCCCGATAATGTGATGAAATACATTGGTTATTGATTACGATGACTGATACTCACCTACGTTGAATTAATGGGATAAATCCCACTTGGTGGTGATAGTATTTATGTATCACAGTATTACAGGTATTTTATTAAGGATTTATACGTCTGTGTTTAGGAAGGATATTGGCCTCTAATTTTCTTCTCTTTTAATGTTTTTCCCTGGTTTTATTATTAAGGTATATAAATTGAGAATTGTTTCCTTCTGCTCTAGTTTCTTTTTCTTTTTTTTTTTATTATGTTAGTCACCCTACAGTACATCATTAGTTTTTGATGTTGTGTTCTATGATTCATTGTTTGCATATAAAATCCAGTGCTCCATGCAATACATGCCCTCTTTAATACCCATCACTGGGCTAAACCATCTCCCACCCCCTCTCCTCTAAAACCCTCAATTTGTTTCTCGGAGTCCATAGTCTCTCAGGTTCATCTCCCACTGTGATCCCCCCCTCGTTTTCCCCTTCCTTCTCCCAATATCCTCCATGCTATTCCTTATGTTCCACAAATAAGTGAAACCATGTGATAATTAACTTTCTCTGCATGACTTATTTCACTTAGGATAATCTTTTCCAGTCCCATCCATGTCAATGCAAAAGTTGGGTATTTATCCTGTCTGATGACTGAGTAATATTCCATCGTGTATATGGACTACATCTCCATTATCCATTCATCTGTTGAAGGACATCTCAGCTCTTTTCCACAGTTTGGCTATTGTAGACATTGATGCTAGGAACATTGGGGTGCATATGGCCCTTCTTTTCACTATATCTGTATCTTTGGGATAAATATCCAATATTGTAATTACTGGGTCATAGGGTAGCTCTATTTTAAATTTTTTGAAGAACCTCCACACTGTTTTCCGAAGTGGCTGCACCAACTTGGATTCCCACCAACAGTGTAAGAGGGCCCCCCTTTTCCCACAACCTCTCAAACATTTCTTGTGTCTTGCCTTGTCAATTTTTGTCATTCTGACTGGTGTAAGGTGGTATCTCAGTGTGGTTTTGATTTGAATTTCCATGATGGCTAATGATGTTGAATATTTTTTCATGTGTCTTTTAGCCATTTGAATGTCTTCTTTTGAGAAGTGTCTGTTCATGTCTTCTGCCCTTTTTTTTTTACTTGGTTATTTGTTTTTAGGTGTTGAGTTTGAGAAGTTCTTTATGGATCTTGGATATCAGCCTTTGTAGTCATTTGCAAATATCTTTCCCATTCCGTGGGTTGCCTCTTTGTTTTTTGACCATTTCTTTGCTGTGCAGGAGATTTCTATCTGGACCAAGTCCCAAAAGCTCATTTTCTCTTTTGTTTCTCTTGCCTTTAGAGACACGTCTTAAAAGAAGTTGCTGTGGCTGATGTTGAAGAGGTTACTGATGATGTTCTCCTTTAGGATTTTGATGGATTCCTGTCTTGCATTGAGGTCTTTCAACCATTTTGCATTTATCTTGGTGATTGATGTAAGAGAATGGTTGAGTCTCATTCTTCTATATATAGCTGTCCAATTTTCCCAGCACCATTTATTGGAAAGACTATCTTTTTTCCATTGGATATTTTTTCCTGCTTTGTTGAAGATTATTTGACCATAGAGTTGAGGATCCATATCTGGGCTCTCTATTCTGTTCATTGGTCTATGTGTTTGTTTTTGTGCCAGTACCATGCTGTTGTGGTGATCACAGCTTTATAATATAGCTTGAAATCAGGCAGCATGATGACTGCAGCTTTGTTTTTCTTTTTCAACATTTCCTTGGCGATTCAGGGTCTTTTCTGGTTCCATACAAATTTTAGGATTGTCTGTTCCAGCACTTTGAAAAATGCCATTGGTATTTTGATTGGCATGGCATTGAAAGCATAGGTTGCTCTGGGCAGCATAGACATTTTAACAATGTTTATTCTTCCAATCCATGAGCATGGAATGTTTTTCCATCTCTTTGTGTCTTCTTCAATTTATTTCATGAGTGTTCTGTAGTTCCTAGAGTATAGATACTTCACCTCTTTGGCTAGGTTTATTCCAAGCTATTTTATGGTTTTTGGTGCTGTTGTAAATGGAATTGATTCTCTAATTTCTCCTTTACAGTTACATTGTTAGTGTTTAAGAAAGCAACTAGTTTCTGTGCATTGACTTTGTATCCTGCCACATTACTGAATGGCTGTATAAGTTCTAGGTGGAGTCTTCTGGGTTTTCCACATGAAGTATCATGTCATCTTCAAAGAGAGAGAGTTTGACTTCTTTGCCAATTTGAGTATCTTTTATTTCTTTTTGTTGTCTCATTGCTGTTGCTAGGACTTCTAGTACTATTTTGAACAATAATGGTGAGAGTGGGCATCCTTGTCGTATTCCTGATCTTAAGGGAAAGGCTCTTGGCTTTTCCCCATTGAGAATGATATTTGCTGTGGGTTTTTCATAGATGATTTTATGAAATTGAAGAATGTTCCCTCTATCCCTATACTCTGAAGAGTTTTAATCAGGAAAGGATGCTGTGTTTTGTCAGATGCTTTTTCTGCATCAGTTGAGAGGACCATGTGGTTCTTGTCTCTTATTTATGTGCTCTGTCACATTGATTAATTTGCAAATGTTGAACCACCTTTGCATCCCAGAGATAAATCTCACCTGGTCATTGTGGATAATGCTTTTAATGTACTGTTTGATCCTATTAGCTAGGATCTTGTTGAGAATTTTGGCATCCATATTCATCAGGGATATTGGTCTGAAATTCTCCTTTTTGTTGGGGTCTTTGCCTGGTTTTGGGATCAAGGTAATGCTGACCTCATAGAATGAATCTGGAAGTTTTCCTTCTGTTTCTGTTTTTTGAAACAGCTACAGGAGAATAGGTATTATTTCTTCTTGAATGTTTGGTAGAATTCCCCAGGGATTCCATTTGGTAGAATTCCCCAGGGAATCCATCTGCTCCCGGACTCTTGTTTTTGATCACTGCTTCAATCTCATTACTGATTATTGGTCTATTCAGGTTGTCAATTTCTTCCTGTTTCAGTCTTGGTAGTTTATAGATTTTCAGGAATGCATCCATTTCTTCCAGGTTGCTTAATTTATTGGCATATAGCTGTTGATAATAATTTCTTTTTTTTTAAAAGATTTTATTTATTATTTTGACAGACAGATCAGAAGCAGGCAGAGAGAGAGGGAGGAAGCAGGCTCCCTGCTAAGCAGAGAGCCTGATGCGGGGCTCGATCCCAGGACCCTGAGATCATGACCTGAGCCGAAGGCAGAGGCTTAACCCACTGAGCCACCCAGGCGCCCATTGATAATTATTTCTGATAATTGTTTCTATTATCTTGGTGTTAGTTATTCATGATTTAATTAATTTGGGTCCTTTCTCTTTTCTTTTGAATAAGTCTGGCCAGTGGTTTATCAATCTTACTAATTCTCTCAAAGAACCAGCTCTAGTTTTGTTAATGTCTTCTACTGTATTTCTGGTCTTTAATTCATTGATCTCTGCTCTAATCTTAATTATTTCCCTTCTTGTGTGTGGGTTAGGCTTAATTTGCTGTTGATTCTCCAGTTCTTTAAGATGTGAAGATAGTTTGTGTACACAGGATTTTTCTATTTTTTTTGAGTGAGGCTTGCATGGCTATGTATTTCCCCCTTAGGATTGCCTTTGTCATATCCCATAGGTTTTTAGACCAATGTATTTTCGTTCTCATTGGTTTCCATGAATTGTTTAAGTTCTTCTTTAATTTCCTGATTGACCCAAATATTCTTGAGCAGGATGGTCTTTAGCTTCCAAATGTTTGAATTTCTTCCAAACTTTTCCTTGTGATTGAGTGCCAGTTTCAAAGCATTCTGGCCTGAGAATATGCAGGAAATAATCTCAGTCTTTTGGTATCGTTTGAGCCCTGATTTGTGACCTAATGTGTGGTCTAGTCTGGAGAAAGTTCCATGTGAGCTCAAAAAGAATGATTGTTCTGTTGTTTTAGGGTGTTTAGGTTCTTTATATATCTATGAGGTCCATCTGGTCCAGTGTGTCATTCAGAACTCTTGTTTCTTTGTTGATTTTCTGCTTAGATGATCTAGTTATTGTTAAGAGTAGAGTGTTGAGGTTTCCTACTATAATGTATTATCATCAACATGTCTCTCTCTCTCTCTCTTTTTTAAGGTTTTATTAATTTATTTAACAGAGAGAGGGAGAGAGATCACATATAGGCAGAGCAGCAGGTGGGGAGGGGGGCGGGAAACAGGCTCCCTGCTGAGCAGAGAGCCTGATACAGGGCTCAATCCCAGGACTCTGAGATCATGATCTGAGCTAAAGGCAGAGGCTTAACCCACTAAGCAACCCAGGCACCCCAGCATGTCTCTTCATTTTGGTTAACAATTGGCTTATGTAGTTGGCTGCTCCCATGTTGGAGGCATAGATATTTACAATTGTTAGATCTTCTTGTTGGATAGACCCTTTAAGAATGATATAGTGCCCTTCTGTATCTCTAACTACAGTCTTTAGCTTAAAATCTAATTTGTCTGATATGAGAATTGCTACTCCAGCTTTCTTTTGAGGTCTGTTGGCAAAAAAAGATGGTTTCAGTCTGAATGTATCTTTGGGTTCAAAATGAGTCTCTTGTAGACAACATATGGATGGGTCCTGTATTTTCATTTAGTTACAGCCCTGTGCCTTTTTATGGGAGCATTTAGGCCATTCACATTGAGAGTGATTATTGAAAGATAATGTTTTATTATCATCATGTTGCCTGTGAAGTCCTTGTTTCTATAGATTGTCTCTCTAGATTTCTGTTCTATATCACTCTTTGGGTCTTTATCCTCTTACAGACCCCTCCTTAATATAACTTGCAGGGTGGGCTTGGTGGTCACATATTCTTTCAGTCTCTGCCAGTCCTTTTCTTTCCATCCATTCTGAATGACAGCCTTGCTGGATAATGAATTCTTGGCTGCATATTCTTCTCATTTAATACCCTGAATACATCTTGCTAGTTGTTTCTGACTTGTCAGGTCTCTGTGGACAGGTCTGATGTTATTCTAATGTTCCTCCCTCTGTACTTAAGGACACTTTTCCCCCTAAGTGCCATTAAGATAGTTTGCTTGGTTCTAAGATTTGTGAGTTTTACTATTACATACCTGGGTGTTGTCTGTTCTCCTTGACCTTGGGAAGGGTCCTCTCTACCTCTAGGATATGAATGCTTGTTTCAGTCCCCAGATTAGGGAAGTTCTCAGCTACAATTTCCTCAAATATATCTTCTAGTCCTCTCTCTCTTTCCACTCCCTCAGGGATCCCAATAATTCTGACATTTCATGGTGTCATTTATTTCTCTAATTGTGTTTTCATGGGTTTTTAAGCTGTTTATTTGAGGCCTCCTCCTGTTCCTTCTTTTCTATCAGTTTGTCTTCTAGATGACTAATTAGTTCTTCTGCCTCATTTACCCTAGCTGAGTATCTAGATTAGATTGGATCTCATTGATAGCATTTTTGAGTTCTGCCAGATCAGCTCCCATTTCTGATCTTAGAGAATCTATGTTGCCATGAATGGTTTTCTCCATCCATCTATTGCCTTCATAATTTTTACCCTGAAGTCTATTTCTGACATCTTGCTTATATCCATATCCATTAGTTCTGTGCAGAGGTCATGGTCTCTGAGTCTTCCCTATTTTGGGGGTTCCTTTTCTTCATTCTTTTGAGGGGTGGTTGAGGGAGTGTACAGAATCCAAATGACTGACCACAACCCAAGCAAGATGCACCTATTTTATAGGGACCATAGGGTTGTCAGCCTCTTGTACTACAACACTGCTGGGCAGAGTTGCCCTGACCCCTGTGGGGGGTTGGTGGGCTCAGTATAAACCAGTTTTGGGGGGCTTTTGTTCTCTGGCAGCTTTCCCTGGCAGTTTTACACATGTCTTCTGAGAGTTAGAGCAGAAGTGACCATATCCAAACCTCTGACTCAGAACAAAGAGATCACAGTCAGTTCCTCAGTGAGCCCTCCAGGCCACACTGTCTCCATTTCTTCCATTTCTGATGCAGGCTTCTGTGCTGCTAAAAGCTGCAGAATCCTGGGTTGTGTGTCCCACAGCAGCACTCCCAGCCCTTGCTTCCAGGTCCAGGCACATCTCTGCTCTTTGTGCTTCTGAAACCAACTGCTGGTCCCAGTTTACATGTGTGCCCCTCACAGCTCCAGGTTTCAGTCTGAGGGGATGCTCTAAATTCCTTTCCCTGCCTCTATCTCTGAGTCTGTACCCTGTCCCCAGCACAGAAGGCTTTTGTGCTCTGGTGGTGCATGATCCCAGAAGCTCCTTCTCCCTTCTGTTTATCTTCTGTTATATACCTGCAGAATCACTGCTCCCTGCTTCAGACCTCGAAACCAGCCACTGGAGATACTCTGTTTGTAGAGGTACAGGTATATCTTCTTAGATCTCATGCTGATTTCCTGGGTGTTCAGAATGGTCTGATAGATATTCAGCTCAATTCAGGGGACTGGTTGAAATAGGTTCCCTTACTCCTCCACCATCTTTGCAACTCCTCCTTCTCCTCTAGTTTGTGAAAATGTTGATGAAAGATCTATATAATTTATTGCTTAGCCATTTGATAAAATTCACCAGTGAATCCACCTAGACCAGGAGTTATCTTCAGGGTTATGTTGTGAATTCAATTATTTATTTTAGATATGAAACAATGCAGAATTTCTGTTTCTTACCATTCAGTTTTGGTAATATGCATCTTTTAAGAAATTCATTTATTTTATCTAAGTTGTTAAATTTATTGGCATAAATTGATTAGGTCTCTTATCCTTTAAATGTCTATGGGATTTATGGTAACGTCCTCTCTTTTATTCATGATTTGGGTAAATAATATGTATTAGACCACTTGATATTTTTTCCCAGGGCTCATCAGAGCTCTCTCTACTCATTCTTTTTTTTTTTTTTAAGATTATTTATTTATTTGACAGAGAGATAGAGAGAGAGAAAACACAAGTAGGCAGAGAGGTACGCAGAGAGAGAGGGGGATGCAGGCTTCTCGCTGAGCAGAGAACCCAATGTGGGGCTCAATCCCAGGACTCTGAGATCATGACCTAAGCCAAAGTCAGAGGCTTAACCCACTAAGCCATCCAGGCCACCCCATTCTTCATTCTTTTTTCTAGTTCACTTCTTCCCCCCCCCCCCGCCTTCTGTGCTTTATTTTGGATAATTTCTATTGTAAAATCCTCAAGTTAATTGATCTTTTCTTCTGAAATGTCTAATTTCCCAATTGGCCCATCAGTATATTTTTTATTTTGTATAAAAATTTTTTTCAGCACTAATATTCCATCTGTTTCTTTTTAAATCCTCTTTATTATGGTAATATTTTCCTTTAAATCCATGAAATTTATAAAAGTTTCAATTCCATTGTATTTGGGTCTGTTTCTAGTGACTGATTTTTCTCTTGGCTACTTACTTCATATGTCTAGCAGTTCTTGATCAGATGGTTGACATTCTAAATGTTATATTTTGAAGTTTTGGATGTTATTCTTTAAGAGCCTATATTTTTTTTTTCTTTGATTATTTGTTAGGCAAGTAAGTTATTTGCAGGTCAATCTATTTTTTTTTTTAAGGCTAATTTCTAAACTCCCATTAAAGAGGTTCTATAGCAGCCTTCAAAGATCATTTAGTTCTACTAAATTTACCCTTTAGAGTCTCTACTGAATACCCTGGGATTTGAATAAGTAATCTTTACTTTGGTCAGAATTCAAACAATTCTCAGTCCTATTTCAGGTCTGGAAATCATTTAGGTACAACTCCCAATAATTGTTTCTTCATCGGTAGTTTTTGTTTAACTTTATGGAATCTTCCTACCTATGCCCAGCTTAGTATTGAGCCAAAAATTCAAGGGCTCCTCTATTGCAGATTTCTGGATGACTGCATCCTTCCTTCCTTTCTCCCTCTATCCATCCCTCCCTTTCTCCCTCTATGCCTCCCTCCCTCTTTTCCTTCCTTCCTTTTTCCTCCTCCTCCTCCTCTTCCTTCTTTTCTTCTTCTATTTATTGTCTTTCTGGTTCTTTGCCTTTTAAACCATGTAGGCTCTCCCAATCTTTATTTCTGTGTTTTCTGTATACAAGACACACTCTGCAGGTTATATTTTCATGCATTGCAGTCTGGCAAGTGCCCCCAGCTAGAAAGTTAGGGTAGTATTAGGACTGCATTCCTCTTGCCTTCCTTAGTAATCACAGACTTGTTTTGCTTGTTGTTCAATGCCTGCTAACAACTGTTTCATATTTAGTGCAGCTTTTTAATCATTTCCTATCAGGCAAATCTGATAACAGTTAATTCATCATGACTATAGGTAAAAGTTAAAATTATCTTTTAAAAATATATACTTTTGGGGTGCTTGGGTAGCTCAGGTGGTTAAGTGTCAGTCTTCAGCTCAGGCCTCCTGGGATTAAGCCCCATATCAGGCTCCCTGCTCAGTAGGGAGTCTGCTTATCCCTATCCCTCTGTGATCCCCCTGATTGTGCTCTCTCTCTCAAATAATTAAATAAATAAAATCTTAAAATATAAATCTATATATCTATATCTATATCTATATCTATATCTATCTATCTATCTATATACTTTTAATGATACCTATTGTACAGGGAAGCAAAACAGCTTATAAAACTATATATTCATTTGGATAACAATTTATTAATATATTTATAGAAAGGAGACAAGGGCATGTATTAAAAATTTTAGGGATTGGTATTGAAATTTTTGTCCTTTTTAACTTCATTTTTCAAATTTTTAGTCATCAATATAGATTTATTTTTTCATTAGAAAGTTGTTATTTTAAAAGTATATGGTAAGATGTGTAGTATATGGTAAGATGTGACCTATTGTATGGTCTTTTTATACATTTCACTTTTTAATAGATTCATTAGCATGACTTTAAAGTCCCATTGTAGTTTTTTTATTCCCTACCATGCTGTGTCCTTCTTTGAAGAGGCCTGGAGGTATCTTATAAGTTAATGAGTTATTAGAAAACTGGACATTTATGTATTTAATAGACTCAAAACAATAAACAATGCAGGATTGTATTCTATAGTTATCTAAGATTGTGTAACTGGGAGCAATTAAGTTTTTTGTTGTTAAGATAAAGTTGGATACACACTTCCAACTAGAATAAGCATGCATTTATATATTTATGGAGGCAAACTTTTGGCAGGGTACTTATCATAAATAGGATTTTAGTGTGAAAATGCACTCATATATATTTATAACAAATTAAATGACTCACTTGTAAATTAACAGGATCAATTTAACATATTCATGTGTAAATGTCACTGAGAGAGTACTTCTAAGTAAGTTAGACATCTGCAATATTATTTGTAGTAATATGTTGCTGAGTAAACCTTATCTTCATATACCACAAAATAGAAAGTTTTAGCTCAGCTCAGGTCAAAATAAGACAAATTCTAATCAATTTATTCAGAATAAATGATATTTTATCATGATTCGGATTTTGGCATACACTTAATTCTCTTTGTAAATTTCTCATGTAGCTTCCTCACTAACCTTGGCAAAGTTGGACAAAGATGGACAAATGTAGCCTGTTCAGGCCAACCCCAGTTTTACTCTATCAACATTTCTACTTCAAGAATGCCAAAGAGTTTAGTCCTCATAAGGAGGCCATAATTAGAATGGAGTATCTGTCTTATCTCAAAATGCAATGAGGATTAATCCTATTATTCTCATCATCTGAAGTTATTTAAATCTTCACAAGAAGTCTGAGATTCATTCTTAAAACCTCCTAAGTCTCCGAACTCCTCCATTGTATCTATGAAATACATTACTTTTAATGAGTAAAATCCCTATATCCTCACTTTCCTCTGAAAGTAATATTATCCCCTTCTACTAACGCTTGGATGCTTCCCGAGAACACTGATTCTACAGAAATTCTTCCTTTCATACTCATATACTGGTGAGCCTGGGGGGAAGGAGTTAGTGTTCTTGTTCCTAATTACTGCTTCCAGAAGGTTGCTTCTTCCTTCCATATAACATGCCCAGATTCTTTGAATTTCAATCATTCATTACAGCCACAGCTGACACATATAATTATACAATGACAAAAGGGCACCCACACAATACTTTCTAATCTAGAAGTTTCATGGAACACTTCTTAAGTCATGAGACTTGGCTCAGGGATGCATTTGTATCATGGAGGACGCTCCTTTTTTAAAGATACTCAAATGAACCATTGATTTCCTAGTTGACCTTCTGTGCATCAATGTCTCCCCAAAGAGGGGTTGGGTTTACCCCTAGCCCAAACCCCTGTGTCTTGTCAGTTCTTCACATGCTATTTTTAATTTGTCTAAAAGGCATAAAAGCTTCCTGAGCGCTTTACTTCTTTAGGTCTTCATTCTCTTATAAAGGTTCCTGGTATGTGAAAAAAAAAAAAGAAAGAAAGAAAGGAAAAAAATATGTGGGTGTGTGTGGGTGTGTGTGTGTGCATATATATATATATATATATATATATATATGCACACACACACACCCACACACACCCACATATTTTTTTTTTAAAGAGAGAACTAGCACAAGGGGAGTGGGGAAGAGGGAGAGGGAGCAAGAATCTTAAGCAGACTCCCTGCTGAATGCACAGCCCAATTTGGGGCTGGATTTCATGACTCTGAGATCATGACCTCAGCCAAAATCCAGGATTAGATCCTAAACCAACTTAGCCACCAGGGCCTCTAATTTAATAAAATTTGTAAGCTTTTCTCATGGTAATCTTTGTCAGTTTAATTTTCAGAACCAGTCTGGGACCCTAAGAGAGGCAAAGTAATCTTTTTCCCTCCCTACAATGTCCAGAGCAAAGCTCTTGATTCCTCTGCTCACAAATAGCTCTGTCCTCAGTATTCCTCCTCTCAGGATATTGGCCAAGCCCAAATACTGAGTAACCCTTAATTCATATTGTCTAATAATCCATCTCATTTCATGAGGAAATTCTAGGGGCTACTCCTTCTAAGGACATCTGGAGTCGTTCAACTTCCCAGAGGCTGGGTCTAAGTCCCTCAACTCTCACTTGTACTATTCTAATAACTTCCTAGCCAGTATTGCTGCATTCACCCCTACTTCTGTTCAGGCATTTCAACACAGCATTCAGAATGACACTTTTAAAACTTAAGTTACGTCAATCATGATTTAAAAGCATGTCAATCTTATGTTCTAAAACCCTCTAATCAATTCCCATCATACTCCGAAAATCCAAAATCTTTGTCACAGACTAAAAATAACTACATAAAAAACTTTTCAGATCTAATTACCTATCCTCCCCCTCAATTTACCTACACTGCCTCATTACTGTTCCTTAAACACAGTGAGTATCATTTTACCTCAGTACCTTTGTACTAGAATGTTCCCTCTCTGCTTAGAATGTTCCCTCCTCACTACCGGGCCTAGTAGCTACATAATTCATTTCCACACATCATTTAGGTCTTTGCCCAAATATAACCTAATTTGAGGTGGTCAGATCTTTTGGAACTGCTCTCTATAAATGAGAATAACCTTCCAAGGTGGGGTGCACTCTTTTTATCTACTTTGTTTTATTGTCTTCATATTGCTGATCATAGCCTGATGTTCTATATATTTATCTGTTTGTTTATTATCTTCTTCCCCTTTTGGAAGGCGATCTCAATGAGGATCTTGTCTATTTTGTTCAATGTGCTAAATCTAATGCCTTGACTGTGCTTAGCATATATTTTTAGATGATTGATTGGATAATTGAATGAATTAATAAACTTTAAAGCTCAGGATACTGTTTACTCTTACTTGACTCTCCCTTTTAATGCCCCATACTTAATATTTAATGAACATCCAAATGTTATGCTGAATATCAGTAATACAAGGTAAAAAAAAATTTGTAAACACAGACTCTAGTAGAGAAAATAGACATCTACTGAAGTAAATATAACGTGATTGTATTCTAACCATGGGGCAGAAGTGTTTGCAAAGTCCAGGGAAAGACAACTCACTTAGCCTGAGGGAGGAAGAATTCAAAATTGAACTAGTGTTTGGCAGACAAAGAATAGTTGATGAAGATGAGTATTGATACAGACAAAGCAAGATATAAAAAAGCCTTCTACCTGCATTGGTTGATAGGGTCTCATAAAGCTTAAAAAGACAAATATAATTGGGTATTTGACCAATTTATATTCCTTTTTACCTTCATCATCCTTCTGCTTGTTACTTGTAGATACTGGTTTTCAAGGGACCTGATTTGAAAAAAATTGATTTTCAGGGTCAAAAAGTTCAGGGTCATTTAGAATAAAGACCTAAGAAACATATTTAGGATTCCCTTTACCTATAGATATCTAAATATTGATTATATGTGGAAAATAAGGTGTTCTATAAAAGAGAAATCTCTCCTGAAATTTTGTTAACATTTCACATGACACAGAGTTGTATTTCAATAATATTTAGTGAAGTATGACAATATTTGAAATCCGAATCAAGTTTTTATTCTGTGTTACCTTGTACTACTTAATCCTTCTCAAATTTAAGTACTCAGGCAACTGAGCTTTCAGTGCTTTAGGGAAGGAGTTTTATAATACAAAGTGGAGGCAAAAGAGCCATTTCTGCCTTTTCATGGGCATAAGAAGAAGCCTCAAGGGGACATGAGACCCAAAGAACAGATTCAAAACACATGAAGAACTCAGAGTAGGGCTTCCTGTCTAGAGGCAAATTTCACTTTTCCCAGATTAGAGTGGGAATCTCCTTAGAAGGGAAGCCAGGAGAGCTTAAACTGCTGGGCTTGTGAGAAACATTGCTGTCCCCATGAGTGTAAGTCGCACACCCAATGCAGAAATCCTACATATAAATCCTAGTTTTTCAGAGCCAAGAGGAGCAAAAAAGCTGTGTCTCTGTCCTTATGAAAGACAGAACAATGTCAGTCATGCATATGCTCAAGGGTGACCTAGACATCAACAGGGTTTTAATTCCATAAAATTTCGATGAGTAGTGTTATCTAGCAGCAACAAAATGATGCCCATGCACTGAGGAAAGACATCAAGTTAGTAAGGGCAAAATCTTGTGAGGCCTTGAGGTTAGGAATGAGGGACAATTCAGCTCAAACTTAATGGCTGATGAAGGACCAGGGGAATGAGGATTTGCAGTGGCTATCATTAATAACCAGTCTTGAAACCAAGGTTCAGATCAGACCCCTTCCTCTTCCACAAGTTCCACCTCATGTTAGAGATCCAGGAACTAACTGAAAACTAAGGGAAATAGGGGTTAAAAATAGAAAAGTAAATTCAATGACAAAAACGAAGTTTTGATTCTTACACTTTTGAGTGAGTGGGTTAAGAATTGTTTTTGTTACATTTATTATACATGCACACATTACCATAGCAAATTTCTAAAAGCTTGTAAGGCCTATTTGTTATAAATCCAAAAATGAATAGAAGCCATAGTAGGGATTTTCTCAAATTGGCTGATTCATTATCTTTTTAAACCTCCATTTTCATGTTCTTAGTAGTACCTGAGAAATAATTAATATTCTTGACAAATGCACAAGAATGGAATGCAAAGCTTCTCTGAATGTTTTCTTCCTAAATTAGTTTTAGGCATTTACTTTATATAAAAATGGTCTCAGGGGTGCTTGTGGCTCTGTCATTAAGCACTGCCTTTGGCGCAGGTCATGATCCCAGAGTCCTGGGATTGAGCCCCACATTGGCTCCTTGCTCTGTGGCAGCCTGCTCCTCCCTCTTCCACTCCCCCTGCTTGTGTTTCCCTTCTCACTGTGTCTCTCCCTGTCAAGTAAATAAAATTTAAAAAAAAAAAAAAAAAAAAAAAGAGAAAACTCTTAGACCTACTGAGAAGGTAATTCTTAAATTGCCATCATTTAAACATTTTTAAAAAGTTACCAGGGCTAAGATCCTGGTTAAAATACAGATTATTGAAGACTCAAGGCATTTAACAGGCTTTAAGGGAAAAATAAATTTGAGTATTCGAAGAGCTTTGTAGCATGGACTTCAATGTATTATTATTACTAATAATGCTGTCTTTGAATGTTGATCTCTGAGAAGCTACCCACTTGGCAAACAGATCAGCAACTCCCATTGCCAGAGCAGTTGATATGAATGTCAGTTCCTGACGAGGCAGATTAATTTTCCATGAACACGTCATTAAAGCCAGCTTTATATGCAATATACAACATCTCAGCAATCAAAGATCTGTGGAGTCCCAAATATGCAAGAGCAGCAGCTGAAATACAATTTACTTCTTGCTAAAGGAAAAGTGATCACCCAGGCACAAAATCTAGTCTGTGGAAAAGCAAATGAGCAGGATGGAACCACTTGAGAGTTTGAGTCACTTGCTGTTAACAGAGTATTTCTTGGGACTCGGCTACTGTGATTTATATTCCCCTTGAGGTTGACTGTGACAGACCATTGGGGAGATTGGGAAGGTGTCCCCTATGTATTTATGCAAAAAATATGGGCATGTCAAAAAAGTCAAATGATCGTATATGCTTCTTGCTTGTACTCATATAGTGCCTTGATTTAAAATAGCATCTACTTCACAGTGGGCAACATATTAACCAGCTGGAATCTCTGGTCCTTGTGATTGAGAGAAAAGAAGCAGCCACATGAAAATTAGAAAGAGTAAAATTCTAGCAGACTCCTAATCCAAAAGAGAGTTACCTGGGAATACTTTATCAGAGGGGCTCATTGAACTCTATTACCAGATGTGAAGCCCCACCAAGAAAATCCACACTGTGCTTTATTGCTACATTTTATATTTCTTCCTGCAGAGGATAAATTTGTTAGCGTGATTCAGTGTACTCATCGCTCTCATTTAAAAAAAAAAAAAGATTTCAAATTAGATCTTGTATTTGAACTCTCTAATTCACTGGTATGAGATAACACATAACAAAAGTTCCTGGGAAAATGATGAGCTCTAATTTGTTGAATGCTTAAGAATGGCCAAATCCTTTGCTAAATATTTGTGTGTGTAAGAAATAAAGCATCTGAAGTAGATATTATTTCCTGCGTACAGACAAGGAAAATGGGGTTAGTTTCTGGTTCAACAACAAAACAGGCAACACAATAGCAAAATAGGCATGAAATCTAACAGCACATTATAAGAGAATGTATCTAATGGTCAATAAAGAACTGAAAATGGGCTCACCTCACCTACTAAGCATGGAAATTCTAATAAAAATACAAAATAAAAATGTCACTACGCTTACCAGAATGACTAAACTTCAAAGGAATAATAATATAATCCTATAAAGCAATGAGAATCCTCATACATTGCTGGTATAAATGTAAATTGGTACAACCACTTGAGAAATGTTTGGCATTGTATATTGAAGTTGAATATATTCATACCCTATAATCCAACATAGTTACACCCAAGAGAAATGTGCACATGTGTATCAAAAGACAGGAATGTGGCTGTTCATAGCAATAGTGTTGTAAGGGTTAATTTCAGCAGGCCTAGAATTACCCAAAATTGTTCTGCTAAAGTTTTTGCAACACAGCGACCCCTGATCAAGGCATGAAACTTACTGATTTACAAAGTTTGCTTTGTAACCATATGTCTAAGAAGTTTTGACATAGTTTGTACTCAGTTTATTGGCATTGCTTGTTGTAAGAGTGATATTGATGATTCTCACCTCATTTTTTTAAAGATTTATTTATTTATATGAGAGAGAGAGAAAGAATGTGTGTGCGCACATGTAGTGGGAAGGGTGGAGGGAGAGAATCTCAAGCAGATTTCCTGCCAAGCTCAAACTCACTACCCTGAGATCATGATCTGAGTGGAAACCAAGAGTCAGAGGCTTAAACAACTGAGCCATCCAGGCACCCCAATTCACACCTCACTTGATGAGACTATTGTAAATTGGTTACAAAGCAGAAATATGCCTAGTTGACCAACAAATTATAGAATTTAGCACCTGAGACTCCATATTATGCTCCTTCTTCTAGAGTGGAGAGTGGTCAGTATAATCCTTAACAGAGGGAGGACATTTAGATCCTGAGTCTGATCTATCTGGACTGCTTGTTATTGTCTATGATGCATATTGTTTCTTTAATGTTTTTGCTGTATTGAATCCTCTTCCTGCAATAGACTTGGAAAAGGGTCGGGGTGGGGGGAGAATGTTCCTGGTCACACAGCTAAAGAATAACAGCTCTGAGTTTCAAAGGCAGGTCTTATGGACCCCAAAGTCCTTGTTTGTGCTACTATGCCATAATCTTTATTTTCTTATGGACAGAGTAGCAATAAATATCATGCTTGCTTTAACAGCAGAGCCACTGAGGTTAGGGGGAAATATATACCTAGGGACATAGCATTAGATGAGCTCAGTAGGAAGTCAGACAGATGCTCATTTCCCAGGAGCCAGACTGTCAGCATTCTCTGCCCAGTAGGTTGAAATCTCTTGTCCAGATTGTTCAGAGGAGCTAATATTATCCCTTGAGGGGGACTCACAAGTTACCAGATATAAAAGGAATGGAAAACAAATCCACTGAACATTTAAACACAAAACTAATGGAGGGATAGGCATCATGGTTCTCTGTAAAAGGAAATTATGCTTAACTAACCTATGCAAGTTCTTGGAGTAGGTAAATAAACATGCAGAGAGGGAAGAAGCAGTGGCCATAACTGAAGATGGATTTCGGCTTTCAATAATCTTTCCCCAGTGAAAGCTTTTGGGCAATATAATTACCATAAGTTTTGTAGCCTGTTTTACCATGTCTAGGGAGCTATAAGAAAGATAGAAAGCCAATGACGGAAAGAAAGGGATACTTTATATAATGGAGAAATGTGAGTGGTATAGTACCCCAAGGATTAATGCTTGCAAAAAGTTTACTTTTAAATTTTTATACGTAGTCTTAAGGAATAAAAACTTCACATTCACACACAACACATTCTAATTTGAAATACTAAGATAAAAATTCTTCAAGGTCATGTGAATGAGCTAGAAGATGAAAGATGAATTTGTAGTGGTCAAGAATTCAGTAGCATGTATTCAGTCATTCATTGACCATCTACCACTTTTTAGTTTGAGGCCAGACACTGGAAATAAACAAAAGGCTCCAGCAACAAATTAATTCATGATCCTTGGTTTGTAAATGCAGCATTGTGATTTGCGGTGCCAGATGATTTGAATAAAATGGATAAAATTTCCTTCCTTTAAAGAGTATATAGTGTAGATACAAACAAAAAATAATACAATGCAATAAGTACAAGGGGAGATACACATAGAAAAGGCTGTAGTGCAGGACTTATGTACCTTAGTATTATAGACATTTAGAATTTTAAGTTGGATAATTTTTAGTCATGAGGGGCTGTCCTGTATTTTGTAGGATGTTTAGCAACATCCTTGGTCTCTGTCTACTAGATGCTGGTGGCACCACTTCCAGCCAACTTCTGACAACCCAAAATGTCTCCAGACATTGCTAAATGTAACAGAGCTGGGGTGTAAATTGCTCTTCATTGAGAAGCCCCATTGCTTCAAGAGTTTTTAATCTCTTTCTTTGGCTTCTTAAGCACAATTTTCCTTTCTTCCTCTTCAGCCATTTTCTAGTCTTATTTGGTCTTTTATTGTTCTGGTCAACATTCAACACATAATTTTTGAGAGCCTGCCATGTAAGAGCCATTATCTTGGGCAATTTTGGTGTTCTAAAGGGATAGAAGTGTATCTAGAGGGATGCTTGCCTCTATTAATCTATATTAGCGGCTTTCAATAATTTGGGAGTGAGGTGGAGAGTATGAAAAATATAGGTTTATTTTTATTTTGTTTGTTGTTAACCCTCTCATATGTACTTGAGTGAGCTTGTTGACATGGTCAAAATCACTGGTAATGAGGGGTATATAGACTTTGAAGCTTAATTATTTGAAATATTCTTCCAGATAATCATGCAAACCTGAACTTTTTAAAGATTTTCTCTATCTATCTATCTATCTATCTATCTATCTATCTATCTGAGAGAGATAGCAAGTACAAGCAGGACGAGCAGCAGGCAGGGGAGAAGCAGGCTCTCTGCTATGCAAGGAACCTGATGGGACACTGGGATCATGACCTAACCCAAAGCGAGAGGTTTAAGTGAGCCACTCAGGTGTCCCTAAACCTGTAACTTCAAATACCTCCTTTACATTAGTGACTTTGATTCTCCCTGACTCATCCAGACCTTCCTTCCAAGCCCCAGAACCATTTCTATATACACTTAGATATCCCACAAACTGAGCATATCTAGAAAACGATTTATTATTTATTCTCCAAATTTCTTATCTCCTTCTATAGCATCTGCACCAGTTAAACTCACAACTGTCCATGTAGAAATTCAACCAAAGGTTTGTTTACCTTACATTCCATTCTCCATCATCCTTACTTATAGTCACACATCAAGAGCTAGATATTCTATCTCCTTAATATATCTTCTATCATTATATCCTATATTTTTCTCTCTTTTTCTTTCTCATTGACTGATATTATTAAAAAGAATTCTAGACTGTCTTTCCTCTTCTAGTCCTCTACACTGTTGTCATAGAACAGCAGATCAAGTCACATCCCTGCTTAAAATCTTGACGTTCCTTAATATTTCCCTATAGCTATAGAATAAATTAATTCCATCCATCTAACTTCTCTTTTGTTTTATTATTCATATTCATTTATCTGTCTTTCTTCAACCCCAGGACCACAAACCTGATCCAGATCATTGTCATATCTTTCCTGGGCAAATGGAGTCTTGGCCATTGTTCTCTGTGGTCATTCTTGCCTTTTCATAATCTGTTCTCCACATGGTATCCAGTGTAATCATTTAAAAATATCATTCCTCTGTAAAACCCTTAATAGTTCTCTGTGAACTAAAAACAAAATACAGTCTTTAACATGCCCATGGGACACTGCATGAGCTGGCCCCTCCTATCGGCCCAACCTGACCTCAGTTTGCTCTCATCCTTCCTCAATATGCTCCAACCACAGTGGCTTCTCTTCAGGTCTGCAAATGTGCCTAGTTCGTTCTTTCCCCAGGGTCTTCCCACACACTGTTTTCTCTGCCTAAAATATTCTTCCCTTCACGTTTTCCCTCACTAAGTCTTACATATCCTTTGGGTATCATCTTCCCAAATAACTTGTGGTTTTTAAAAAATGCCAGGCTATTTGTGTCACCACTCTTTGCTATTTTTATTTTCTTAGTATGAAGTAGTCTTTCACCCATCCAACGTCTTGTTACTCTGTCCTAAGGAACTCAGTTCATGAGAAGTTTTCTCATTCAGGAACATTTTCTGAAAATCTCAAGCTGACTTGGATATCGTTCCTCTGTGTTTCTGTGGATTATGATCTAACTCTATGCACCTCATTTCAGTTAAAGTCTCCTGAGAGATTTTTCTGTATTGAATTTCTCCTTACTAGTGAAAATATTAACCAGCCACGTTGATTCAGTGTATAGAATGCAGTGGTGAGTTTCCTGGGATTTCAGTTTTAAAATTCTGGGCAATCTGAAGTCAGAACTTTACTTTTATTGCTCAAACTTCATGATTTTTCTCCGGTGACCCATAGCACAAAAAGTCATAAGGACCACTTGCTCAACTGAACTTACATTTATATTCCTTTGGGGTAAAATTATTTTGGATGAACCTGAGTTTTGCTGGACTCGTTTTTTTGTTTTTTTTTTTTTGAGATTTGGAGAGGGTTGTAGGAGATGGGGAGATATTAACTTTGTTTTGTTTATTTTATTATTATTCTTATTTCAATAACTTCATATTTGAATGGCTCTTATGCAAAAATGTTTGCGTATCCTTATATTTTACTACCTTCGGGTTTACCATAAGTCCCTGTCAGTCGGTTTTCCCAGAGATGGTTTTCACAGTGAGGTTGGTTTCTCCTTTTGTACATGGCAGAGTCACTGGAAGATTTTTGCAGGAAGAATTACTGAGGACATATTTCTCCTAGGGGGTGGTAGGAATGGTTTTCATTAGGCAGTTCTATTATGTGGCTGGCAATTTCAAAATGTCCTACCTAAAGTGATTCAGTTATTATCCCTTTACTATCTAGAGTATTCAAGAGAAGCTTTTAGAATATATTTAAGTAATCATACTGGTTAAAAAAAAAACATAAAACAAACTCAGCTTTATCCTTAGAAGTCATTACAACTTTTTTTTTTTGCTGATGAAGGGATGACAAACATGATTTTTCTTATTTTGAAAGATCAAGAAAAATCTGCTGTATGACTGAAGATTAAGATGCCCAGGTAAGGCATTTCATGCTGCTTACCTTATTGGAGCACAGGGGTTTTATTAAAAGACTGTCCAGAAAGATGGTATAAATGATTAATCATATAATGAGGGAATGATGGTCATAGTTGTGTTGTTAATATATGCACATGCAATACCAGTTGGATTTAGAGTGCAAGATACTAATCTTACATGCACATTATTGACATCATTTCAACTGGATGCAGTGTTGCTTTGAGAGATTTTAAAATAGCTACTACCCATTCTTCAATTCTGAAGAAGCAATTGTAACGAATGGAGGAAAGCAGGGAAAATGGATGCCCTCCCCTCTCCTCCTTCCCCTGCTTTCTTTCTCTGTTTTCCTTCCTATCTCTTTGTAGTCTAATAATTTTATTAGGTATGTATCTGTGTCAATGATTCAATGTTTCTAAGTTGCTAAGCTAACAGAATGTTATAAACAACCTTGGAGCTCAAATTTATTCAAGTTTTAATGATTCCTCTTGGACCCCGTGGCCTCTTTGGGCTAGTCACTCTATAGACTCAGTGTGATTCTTATGCTGATGTCTGCATCTGGGGTGGAGCAGACCCCACAGCCAAATGGCATGGACAAACCAGGATTAAATGACTTTATAATAAATAAAGAACCAGAAAAAGTAGAAATGGATGTTAGGAAGGCAAAAAGAGTATGTCCCAATATGCTCTAACTCCTAGGTATTTATGATCCACATAAATTTTTCTTTTGATACATAGAATTTTAAAAACTTTCCTATTGGGTTTTATGCCATTATGCCATTATGAAAGACCATATATTTACTCCCTCCTAAGCAGGAGAAAACCAAAATTTATATCTAGTGGCATTGAACTCTAAGTCAATACAAGGTAAGGTTCACTCATCTTGATTAGATTCAACATAATTTTTCATAGTCTGGAGACTTGTGGATAAAATGCTCAATGCAACTACTGCCAAACCACTTGACTTCCCAGGAGCAGGAAAACAAGAAAATTCAAATATAAACTTGTATCTGAAGTTTACAACTTCATAGAATATAGTGTATTCTTCTAAAGTAAGAGAGCAAAAATTTACCAATCTGGATTCTCCTGTTTTTTCTTCTTGTCCATTTTTCATTATTCTCCGTGACACATTGGAGTTGGGTATTAGGAAGACACCCATTTAAGGGTTGTGCTTATTTGATGCAGATTTGGAAATGTGAGGAACATTTTAATATTTAAATAATCACAGGTCTTTGTTTTTCAAGCTTGGTGTTTACAGGGGAGTTTTGGTCAATTGTTGTTAACTCATGGTCTAATACCCAAAGTCAGATCTTATCACATTGTTGCCCTTAAACTTAAACTTGGCTTGGGGTTGTTCATCTCTTAAAAACCAAATTCAGTGCTTTTTTAGCCAAACCTCGAACCCTTAGATTAAAAGTTTCCATGTTAGCTAATATCTTGGGTAAATGGAAAGCCTGCTTGGGAGGAAGGCATGATTTACTCCTGCTTATAGGCAACATCTCAGTGATGGCCCTTTACAATGAGGGTAATTGTCACTGTGGTCAGGCAGGGAGTGACAAGCAGAGGTACTTAGGAGGGCCTGGGGAATCAGAAAGTATCTCCTCTCAGGTCATTTCCCATTTCATTCCCAGCCTTCTTATCTTTGCTCCCAGGTCCTTCAGTTTAGTTCAGATAATTTGACTGAACAAAATGCACAAGGATCTAGGTGTTCAGTGACCTTAAATTTCTGGCCAAAGGCAGATAGAGTAACTCTAGCAAAAACCTATTTTCTTATATTTCTGTCTTCTTCAATCTAAGTTTTGTCTTTCTCATTGGATTTTACCAAGAGCTTTGAGAAATTGTAATCACAAACCCGATACTTTTTTATGAAGTCACTCAAATTCCAGGCTCAGTGAAGCATAGGCTTTATGTCTCCCAAGAAAATAGGCATCAGCTGAATCAGTTGCTTTCCTGCCATATGCAGGAACGTCCAATTTCTCAGTTCAAAACAGGGATCTCATCACCACTCAGAACTCCATCTTGATGTACATAAGCTCATATTTTAGGATTCATCATGTATAACATTCTATTTCCAAGTACTGATTTCTGTATTATTTAGTTTTTTTTTTTTTAAGACACAAACGACAGAAATTCAACTCAAATTGACTTACATAAGAAAAATCCTTAAGCTGAATCCAGATGTCCAGTGAGAGCTTTTTCAGCTTTAACTTTGCCTATGATGCCTTTATTCTTTGGCAGGGTGTCCTTTAGCCATGGCAAATGGCTAGTTTGAATCACATAGATGAGCAGCTCAGCAAAGAAAGATTTTCATTCCCACTGGTTTTAGCAGAAGCCTTCTGACATTGCCTAGGTGTATTAGTTTTCTAGGGCTGCCATAGCAAATTACTACAAAGTACATGGTTAAAAATAATAGAAATTTATTGCCCTCCTAGTTTAGGAGGCTAGAAGTCTAAAATCAAGGTGTTGGCAGGGTCATACTCCCTCTGAAGGGTCTAGGGGAGAACCCTTCCTTGCCTTGTCTAGGTACTAGTGTTCCTTGGCTTATGACAATGTAACTCCAATCTCTACCTCTGTTGTCAGATGGCCTTATTCCTTATATGTCTATGTCAAAAAGTTCTCTGTTATAAAAATAACAGTCATTTGATGAGGTCCCACCCTAGTATAGTATGACCTCATTTGAACTTGATTATATTAACAAAGAACCTATTTCCAAATAAGGTCACATTCTGAGGTTTTGAGCAGACATGAATTTTGGGGGAACACTACTCAAACCAGTACATTAGACATCACCAAGTTCTTTCTCTTTTAAGAGTCTTTGTTCTTGCAAAAGTAACTAAAATTCTCTAATTCTATCTCTTCTTAGATTAAAAGTCACCTCCTCAAAGAGAAGTATAATCTAAGTAATCTCTTCTCATTATTTTCTTTATTATGTCTTTTGGTTTCTTTCTATGTACTTACAACAACACATAATGATTTGTTTCTTCTCCTTCAGAAGAATACCACCTTCCTGAGATTGCAGAGCCCTTGTTTATTTTCTCTTTTATCCTTAGCATCTGTCAATAAAAAATGTTGAAGAAATAAATAGATGGATAGATGGATGGATGGTTGGGTCAGTGGATGAATAAAATAGCTAAATGTAAACAACAGGTATTTTCTACTTAATTATACTCTGTCAGCCAATGTTTTGTACTTTGCTTTGATAAATGATGATTATATTTTATATACTTGCCTGTTTGTATCTAAGTCAATATCTGTTGAAAATGCTGAAGGTCATCTATGTGAGGTGATGTCTTGGAGAAAAAAATGACAACAACTTAGATTCAATACTTGTGTCCCCAAAACTTACAATTTTAGAAGAAACAGATTTTTTAAAAAGCACAATGATCATCCTTGAAATTTTTATCCTAATGGTGGTATTAATTCAACTGCTTCTATATATTTAAAAAATGTAAAATTTGGGTTCATATGTAGTTCACATTTATACTGAGTAGCAATAACAAGCCTCTCTCAGAGGGTCTGGCACATAATAAACACTCAATAAATATTAGTTGGATGAATTAATGAATAAGTAGTTTGTAAAATGCCTGTAATGGAAGTTGGAAGCAAAGGAATACAGTCATTATTTCTAAGGAACAGACACAGTATTTGCAGAGCTTAAACTGATAAGAACCATTAACACCCACAATGTTCATGAAGTGTTTTCCTACCAGCATTCCTGGCTAGACTAACTAGTGTATGGCATGATCTCTCTTGCTATTTGAAAATGTCTGGGCGAAGGATCCAAAAATGACAGCAGACTTAGCTGGGTTTCTCTCTTTTTAATTTGGGGACATTCCATGACCCCTTTCAAAGAAGGATTGATTCATCGATGTTTAAAAAATTAATTTCTCTATCTTGATAAGCAAGACAAACTTAGTAGTACTCTGTGCCATGAAAATAGGAAATTTCATATAACCTGTGGGCTAGACTACAATGGGACATTTAAAATATATATATATATATATTCTTGTTCTCTGCCAGATAAGGGGAGTGAAATTTGACTTTTTAGACATATTACTAAACATGTCTTATGACAGTTTGAGCCATGGTGTTGGCAGTTTTCTTGGCAAAAAGCCTGAGGCTGTTTTCCTAATTTATCAACCTTACCTTGCATATCTGAGCTTACTTTCTATAAGTCTCCTGCTCTCGTTCTCTTGGACCTTGTATTTCTTCCCCATATTAGGAGTTAACAGTGTTTCTCCTTTTTCATACGCCTGCCTTTAGATGAATAATTTTATTCATCACTGTCCAGGAAGCCTTTGAAAATTCCTTTGTTGATCAGTTACACAGCTGTATCCTGTCCCAAGACCACGTTGAAGGCCCTTAATAACGTACGCTCTCACAGCCCCTATTGTCCGTTCTGGGAAGTTCCCCTCATTGCGTGTATGTTTCTTGCAAATAATTTTTTGAGTTTTTGACATGATCCTGAACCGTCAAGCTGGCACTTTATTCTCCCAGAGATGAAGGAGCAGGAGTGATTGGGTTTTCCCTCCCCCACTCCTTCCTGTTTGCTCAGATCTGTGAGCTGCTCAGAGAGGAGTCATTCCGACACGTGTCACAGGCACTGTCAATTAGGTTAATAGACAAGCAGGCAGGGCCCTGGCATTGAACTGTGTCATTTGTCGATGCTGGTATACTCAGAATGAAACCAAGAGAATCAGAATCTCTCTGACTCATGGTGTGTTCTTTTTGAAGAATGCATTGTGATTTTTGACAGAGAAAGGAAGGAATTCAGACAAAACAAGGGAAGGAAGAATCTGTTATTTCTTACTACCAACGAACTCCTTGGTTCCTGTTGCCAAGAATATGACTTTAATTTATAAGACAAATATAAATCTAATTATATATCATTTAAAATTTAATTTGGAGTAATGCCGTATCTTTGGAGTCCAATTCTCTATTTTGAGGCAAACATGAAAAACACGAGACAAATAGGAACTAAAGGGAGTGCCATAATGCAAATTATATTACTGGCGTATGTGATTAACACAAATAAAATATGTTGAATAAAATTAGATGTTATTGGATTATACCAACTTTTAAATGATGTCTGCTGAATATTAATTGTTATAATACGGTGTGTGTTATGATTTTAGCAAAATATAGGAAATAACATAAGTATAAGACATAGATAAGTATAAATTGGACCCCCAAATTATGATATGATAATGATACAATATACAGCTTAAAACCTAGGAGCACACCTACAAATAAGGTGTAGGATCATCTACAAATAAGCTTAAGGCACAAACCATCAAATTAAAAAGACATGAGAAACCCAAAGTTATGCTGAGGGGATCATTTCCTGTTTGTTTGTTTTTTTTTTCCATTCCAAAGTAAAAATGTCCCCACTAAAGCCCACCGTCCAAAAAATGTCTATATGAAATACACTCTAGTTGTGCTGATCCTTATCTTCTCCATGTAGTGGTTTTCCTGTCACCAAGAAGGCTTTTGGCATGACTCTTTCTTTCTTTCTTTTTGTTTTTTAATTTTTAAGAATTTTTGGTGTGACTATTACTAAATTCCAAACAGTTAGCTTCAACAACAACAACAACAGAGTGTGTTCACCAGTTATCAGCTGGTCAGCATGACAATTCATGTGAAGACAGCAACCTGAAGCCCAGTGAACTTTTTTTTGAGAGTAAGCTAATGCTCATTTAGAGCTAATGTTCTCCTGACTCATCAGTTGTTCATGACCGTGGGTGAGTACTGGATTTTATTCTTTACATCCAGGTGTGAAGAAAATTATAGAAAATGTGAACACAAAATATATTAACCAAGATAAATACTATATGTTCAAATACTGCTTTCAAGAAATCACAATGTTAAAGTCATTTCTAGCAATGTTAAATTGAGCACACTGTTCACTGTTTTTTCACTGAAGTGCTTATCAGGGTAAAAATTATTAAAACATATAAGTGGAATGAATAAAATTAATACTCCATTAATGTGGAAAAGAAAACTCAGAAGAGATAAGGAGGAAAAAAAATCCAAAATAATTCATTAAATTTTCACGGAGTAAAGTGAGTAAAAAATCATAATTATTTTGCACATTAATAGTAGTGCTCAATGTTCATGTTTCTCCAGAGAGCTAAAATGCTTAGGTGGTTAAATTTTAAAGTTAGTAATTCTATGGTGCTATATTTTTGATACAGAAAGTCCATTTATTCTATGGTTATATTTATTTGTTCTGAACAGAACAAGAGAAAAGTCTCACTGGATTTTTCTACTAGAAATTTCCATTACTAAAGAACACTGTATTTTTCCATTTGGTGATTTGGCCATTTTCCTGGAGTCCTTGTGTTCTAATATGTTCTTTAAGACAGAGGGGCACGTCTCACTGCTTCTCCACTTGCTGGAACAGAAGCAGCCTATGTCACTTCTATTTGTAAGACAATCGTGCACATCCAGACTGGTATAGGTCAGGAAAATCCATCAGTTAAATACACTGTTTAGAAAATTATGAAGCTGAAAACAAGCTGTGGTGTGTGTATGGTCGGGATTTCAAGATTTAATCAATGGCAAGAAGAATCATAAATATTTGTGACTAAATAAAGGTTTCATCAGAAAAATACTCCAATTGGAAACAACCAGGGTTGTCTTCTGTTGGCTCTAAAAGGACTTTGCTCCCGACACTGTGCATGCCTTTACCTTCATACATCTTTAAAGTTTCTTTTTTAACTGAATTGGCATATAATCTTATAATAATTTCTATCAAAGGAAAGTTTCTTGACCTCCAATTCTTAATCTAGCTTCTGCTCCATTTTTGTTCCCCTTTATAGCAAAATTTATATAAAAATTATGCACATTCCCTGCGTCCAGTTCTCTCCATCTATAGCCTCTTTAACATGCCAATCACACTTTAATTCCTTTAACACCAGTGACACTGGTCAAAGTCACAGATGATATCCATGTTCTCCAACCTAGTGTGTAATTTTCTGTCGTTTATTTCACTGACATTTTATGCCCTAAGCAGCATTTGATATAATTGACCAGTCCTTTTATTAAAAACTTCTCAGCATTTGTCTTGCATAAGTAAGTACTGGTTTTTATCTTTGACTTTACTAAATACTTCTTCTCTCTCTCTGTCTTCCCCCTCTATCTATCTTTATCTCTCTCCATCTCTATATATAGGATCCTCCCTTTCCGTATCTACTCTGGCTTCCTAGGTGATTCTGTTCAACCCTGTGTCTTTTTTAATGCCTTTCTTCATAAAGGCACACATTATTCTCACAGCTATCACCCAAACCCTAAGACTAGATTTGCCTGACTCTCATTTATTGGAGCATTCGGAGTCAATGCACCCTGTTGTTGCATTGTTGCATGTATCAGTGGTTTGCTCTTTGATGTTGTTGTGTACTATTCCATTGTATGATGATTCTACAGTTTTTATCCTCAGTCTATTGCTGGTGGAAATTTGGGTTGTTTGTAGTTTGGAGATATTATGAAAAAAGATGTTATAAATATTCTTTGCCATGTTTTTTATTGGATATAAGCACTTACGTGTTCAAAAATGGAATCAATTCTCTTCTTGGATATAGGTATATTTAGTTTTGGTAGGAACCATAAGAAAGTTTTCTGAAATGTTGGTATCAAGCTGCACTCATAATCAATGTAAGAGAGTTTTCTTTAGTCCAAATTTTCACTAGAATTTGATACTGATTTTTAATTTTAGCCATAGTGGGTGCAAAGTGGTATCCTGACTTTAATTTGTATTTTTCCTAAAGGCTAATGATATTGAGGATCTTTTCATATGTTTAATGTCCATTTTTGTATCTTCCTTCATGAAGTGTCAAGTCTTTGCTTCTATTTTTTTGAGTAATTTTTTTATTGTTAATTTGAAAGTTACCTTTTAGAAATCCTAAAAAGTTTTATGTATTTTATGTATTTGAAATACTGTTTTCCAGTCTATGGTATCCTTGCCTTAATAGTATCTTTTGATGAGTAGAAATTCTTAATTTTAATGAAGTCTAATACACTGATTATTTCTTTTATAATTAGTGATTTTTATTTTTTATCCTGCTTAAAAAAACCTTTGTCTATTCCAAGGTCATAAAAATATTATCCTCCAGTTTATTTCAGAAGCTGTCAGATATAGGTCTACAACATATCACATTAGTATGTGTTTGAGGTACAGGTGAGGCACTGGTAAAGGTTCATTATTTTCCATATAGATTTATAATTGACATAGCATTACTTATTATATATATCATTCTCTCCCCCAGTGAATTTCAATTCTTTGTTAAAAATCAGATAATTGTATTTGTGTTGGTGTTTCTGATCTCTCCATGTACTAGTCTATACTTGTGTCAGACAATGTTTTAATTACTATAGATGTATGTTAAGTCTTGATATCTCATAATGTAAGTCTTGCATCTTTTATCATCTTTGATACTGCTTTTAGTGCTCTAGGTCCTTTTCCTTTCCATATAGATTTTAGAATGAGCTTGAGAATTCTTACAAAAAACAATAAAAATATGTAACAACCACTGTGACTTTGACATGGATTGCCTTAAATACAACAATTTGAAGAGAACTGAAATATTTTAACAATTTTGAGTCTTCTAATTCACAAATGTAGTAAAAAACTATATTTTTCTGGGGTCTTTAATAATGTTTTATAATATGGGGTAGAGTTCTTGAAAAACTTTGTTATGTTTACTCTTAGTTATTTGATGTTTTTGATGTTATTGTTAGTGATATTGGGTTTTAAATTTCATTTCCACTTATTAATTGTTACTATATAAAAATACAATTAATTTTAGTATATTGATCTGAGACTTGCTAAATGCACTTATGAAATATACAAATTTGTTTTGTTTTGTTTTGTTTAGAATTATTAAAATGTTCTAATAGATTAAAATATTTTTGTGACTAAAGATAGTCTTACCTCTTCTTTTCTGAAATGAATATGGAATTTTTGTTTTGTCTTATTGCATTATCTTGGTTTTTCAGTTTTTCCTGTTGAATAGAAATAATAAGAATACATTGCTTTGTTCCTAATATTAGGGAGAAAACATTCAGTCTTTCAACATTAAATATGATGTTAGTTGTGGGTTTTTCATAAATGAACTTTTTAGAAAGCTTATATTTCTAATTTTTTTCCCAAATCATGAATAGTGTTAATGGTTATATAGATTAGGTATTTTCATGTAATATAAAAAATATAAACATATATAAATAAATATACAATACTTATAACATATATACATACACAATACAGATAAGTAATAATAAATATATTTAATCATTTATAATATATAAATATAATATATAAATAAATATATATTTATTATATTTTTGTATATTAAGCATATTATATAAATATGTATATATTATTATATTATAAAATAAAATATATATTAGAATATATGGATATAATAATAAATATATAATTGTTATCTTAATAATTATATATATATTATTAAAATGAATCTGCTTACATGATTATGTAGGCTGAGAAGTCCCACTCTGCTATCTACAAATTGGAGATGTAGGAAAGTTGCTGGTAGTAGTTTGGAGAATCCAAGGATTGATGGTATAGGTCCCAGGTGAGGGCAAAAGTCTGATGTTTCAGCTCAGTCAGACAGAAAGAGAGAGAAAATTCAACCTTCCAGCCTTCCCCCACCTTTTTGTTTTATTCAGACCATCAACAGGTTGGATGAGGCTCACCCATGATGGAAAGGACAATCTGCTTTACTCAGTCCGATTCAAATGCAACTGGCTGGGGGTATAGCTCAGTGGTAGAGCATTTGACTGCAAATGCAACCAACTCAGAAATATTATTTAACCAGATATCTGGGCATTCTGTAGCTCAGTTAAGTTGACCATCATAGTCATTAAGTATTATAATTGTAGATGGTGCTGAATTCGATCATTGAGATTTTGTTACAGATATGTGCATCTGTAATCATGAGAAATATGTGTCTGTCATTTCCTTTCCTATAATACCTATTTTTTTATATTAGGGTAATATTGGCCTACTTCATTTTCCTGGAAACATTTGTGTAAAAATGACATTATTTCTTCTTTAAAACTGTAGGAAAATTCACAAGTGAAACCTGAAGTTGTTTTTATTGGAAGATTTTTTTAAACTATGAATTTTATTTCTTTATTATATATATAACTATTCATATTATCTATTTCTTCTTGGCTGAGCTTTGATAGTTTGTGTTTTGTTAAATGTGTATATTATTTAAGTTGTCAAAATCATTGGTATAAAATTGTTTACAGTAGTCCTTATTAACTTTTGAAAGTTTGAAGGATCTGTGGTGATAGCCCTCTTTCATTCTGATATTGGTTAATTGTGTCTTCTCTTTTTTTCCTGATCAATCTGAATTGAGGTTTAACTTTATTGATCTCATCAAAGAACCAGTTTTTGGTTTCATTGATTTTCTCAGTTCTTTTTTCTGTGTCATAGTTCATTAATTTGTTCTTGTCCATGTGGTCTAAGCACTAATTATGCATGCTTTCAATTCTTTAAACTTATTTAGAATTTTTTAATTGCCCATAATGTGGTCTATTTCGTGACTGTTCCAAGTGCACTTTAAAAGACTTTATATTATGCCATTGTTGGGGGAAGTGCTGTATACATTTCAGTTAGGTAGATTTGGCTAATAGTGGCTGCTCAGTTCTTTTATATACATTTGACGGATTTCTTGCCAACTTCTCATAACCATTATTTAGAAAGGAATATTGAAACTTTCCAATATAATGTGGATTTACAAAATTTTCCTTTTAGTTTTATCAGTTTTTGCTTCAAATGTGTTAAAGCTGATTTTAGCCTCATTTATATACAGGGTTGCTATGTCTTCTTGATGAATTGATACTTGCTCTTGCGAAATATCTTTTTTTGCAATATTTTTTTTTTTTTTGAGGGAGACCCAAAGAGAGAGGGATAGAGAGGGAAGAGGAGCAGAGGGAGAGGGAGAAATAAAATCTTAAGCAAGTTCCAGTGCATGGAGCCTGATGTGGGGCTTGATCTCACAACCAAGCTAAAACCAAGAGTCAAACACTTAACTGACTGAGCCACTCAGGCCCCCCTTTGTAATAATTTTTGTGTAAGGTCTAAATTGTCAGATATTGATATAGTCATCTGGTTGTCTTCTCTTCCATTCAGTAAAATTCATCCCACTGAAAAATTCTCCCATCTTACCGTACAGTTTCATAATTTTGCAAGCACATATGCTTGTATACTTCTGCCATAATCAAGATATAGAACAGTTCATCAGCCCCTCCCCAAATTTCCCCATATCCCTTTATAGTTAACTCTTCCTTTCACTAGCCCCTGTGACAACTGATCAGTTTTCTGGTTCTAGAATTTTCCTTTTCTATTAATGCCCTATGAATGGGATCATAGAATATATTGCTTTTTGATGCTGCATGATTTTCTTAGCATCATGATGGTGCATGGGCCAGTGTTTTGTTCTTCATTTATTGCTGAGAAGTATTCAGTTTTATGGCTGTAGCAACATCATTGTCACTAATTTTCCAATAATGCTCTTTCCAAGTTGTTGACTATTCAGTTCAACTTTTAACTACTGGACAAGAGTCAGTATAGATTTGTACCTCTAGCCATCTCTTCTTTGAGGCAAATGAACAAATAGTTGCACTGCTTGAAATTCTGCCCACTGGCAGGATTCCCCTTCACAATTGCCCTTAAAGGGGCAGTAAGACTATTGTGATGTAGTTATTTGCTTTGACATATCATACAGAACTATCTTAAAGCTGGGGGCAACTGGGTAGCCCAATCAATTAAGCGTCCAACTCTTGGTTTCAGTCCAGGTCATGATCTCAAGGTCATGGGATCAAGTCCCACCTTGGGATCCATGCTTATAATGGAGCCTGCTTGAAAGTCTCTTTCTCCTTTTCCCTCGGCCTGTTCCCCTACCAACCTCCCCCAAAATAAAGAAAGAAAATCTTAAAAAAAAAAAAAGAAGAAGAAACGTATTTTATTCTTCAGTCATCCATTTATAACAAATTCTTCATGAGGTCATAGGTGTGGGTTGAGAGAGAAGGCAATCTAGCAAGAGTAGGAGACATGAAAATCTGGGTTACTTTCTGAGTAATTTATTAGTGCATTCAGGATCTGGTCATGCCTGATTCCATATGCATTACTTCTTGATGATGAAGTTCAGTGATGCATGCCCAGCTTTATGGCTGGGTGGACCAACAACTCATATGCATGGGAAGCTCATAGTGCATGATAACTTGGAAGCCTGTGATCAAGTGCTCAGTTGTTAGTAGGAACCAGTGGTAAGTCAGAAACTGTATCTACAAAAGTAGGATAATTATCGCCAAAGGATAAAAAGCTTGGTTCCAAAATTCTCAAGGCATGAACAGGTTTATTCTGGGCCCATGCATTCCATGAGCTGCCTCCAACATATAATAAGTGCTACAATATACACTAAGTCAGGCCCATTCTCTTAGGATGAAGTGTCTGACAGCTGATCTTAGTTTGAGGTCTCCTTAACAGCTGTGCTGAATTTTTGTTTTATTGTTTTGTTTTAGACTGCATAGCTGTCTAGGATACTTCATCCAACCTCCCTTTCCTCTCTCCTTCACTTGGGGTCACACTTGCATTGTAGACCGACTCATCTGCCAACCTTTCCTGTCTCTTTTCCTATTTTCTGTTACACAGCATTTGACTACTAAAATCCTTGCATGTTAATCTTCCCATAGAACCTTCTTTCAACTGCCTCCTCTTGGTTCAAGCAATGTCTTCTCTGCCCAGGCAACTGCAATAGGCTCCTAACTAGTCTCCATGTCATCCTCTAGCCCCCAAAATCTATTCACTTGTATTTTTATATTTCTACTATTGTGGCCTTGAGAACCAAAAGATCTCAAATAGTCACTAAGTTTATAGTTTTTTTCTAGACGTACAAGTTGATATGTAATTATGAAAATTCAGAGTGTCTTGCTCTAAGCAGAATACTTTGTGGCTACATAAAGAAATATGAATTGTGGCTCCTTTCTTTGAGAAATCTTATAATTTACAGATTTATATATATATATAAATTACAATTAATATACAGTTAATATATATGTGTGTGTATGAAAAATAGCAAAGATAATGTATATTGTCATAAATTTGGGGCATTTATCCTTCATGTTCATTAATCTTTCCCAGATTTTAGAACTCTACTTTGTATACAGCAAATCCTTCAATAAATATTTGTGAAATGAATTAATGAGATAATATATAACCAATTACAGGGTCATTCCTTCATTCAACAAATATATACGGAGCATCAGCTGTGTGTCAGCAGTATTCTAAGTGTTAGAGATGAAGCAAGAAATAAAATAGGCAAACATAACTAGCTATAAAGCTTCTATTTCTGCATGTGTGGGACAGACAATAAATAAAATAAATTAATCTAGGAAATGATAGCTTAGATAGTGATAAGCATTATGATAGAAAATAAAGCAGGAAAGAGGAATAGGGAATAGGTAGAGTCATGTTAGTGATGGACCTCACTGAGAAGATTGCCTTAGAACAGAGAAAGAGAGGCACCTGCGTGGCTCAGTCAGTTAAGCATCTGCCTTTGGCTCAGGTCATGATCCCAAAGGCCTGAGCTCAAGCCCCACGTTGGGCTCTCTGCTCAGGAGGGAGCCTGTTTCTCCTCTCCCCCCAACTCCTGCTCTCTCTCTCAGTATCTCTGTCTCTCTCTCTCACTCTCAAAAAAAAAAAAAAAAAAAAAAAAAGAAAGAAAGAAAGAAAGAAGAACAGAGAAAGAATTGGGAGGTGGTGTGGGGGTAGCTAAGCAGCTGTTTGGAGGGAAGGTCGCTGCAGGTAGAAGGAAGAGCAAGTGCAGGTGCCCTAAAACAGAAACATGTATTCATAGGGCATTGTCAGGATATTGGTGTTTACTCTGAAAGAAATGGGAAGCTTCTGGAGGGTTTGATGGAGGGTGATGTGGTCATACAAATGCAGTAGAACCTCGCAGACAGGGAGGAAGAGCAGCAGGCTGGACCATCTTTGTGGAGATGATCAATTTCCATCAATTTCCAACAGACAGAGATCCTGATTTATTTATTCATACCACAAATGCTTACCAAGCCACTACTAGTTGATCAGCCACTAAGTATGAGGACTCAGGATAGAGAATGAAGTGACAGTTCATACTGATGGGAAGGAAATCAGTAGAGTGGATGGTTAAAGTTATTAGTGAGAGAGTATGAGGGTTAATTGATGGCAGAAGTTTCTGAGGAAGCTGGAGGAGGTAAAACACTGTGCTTCACTGGAGACACATTCTCTCACTGCAGACCCAGAGGTTTTAGAGTGAGATGCTGAGGCAGTGCCTGTTTGATGGCATTATTTTCTCTGGGAAGCAGGAGACCGGGTCTCTGCTGAGAGTGCAGGAGGAAGTTGAATGCTCTGATAATTTATTCATGTGCTCAGTGATTGGAAAGTCTCTGAGCATGAGTCTTTGTTGTGGCCAGTTCTGTTGGTGCCGTCTGTCTAAAACTGAAAGGAATTAAAAACCAAGCTTTGTGGTCTTTAAAATAATGACTGTGATAAAAACGAGGGGCTGAATAACAAAGCATTATTGGATATATGCATAGATAGATAGATAAGCAGACTTAGATTTCCCAGCAAGCCTGGCTGCTGTGGCACGTGACATGAGGTATATCTTTAATACTCCCAAGAATTCTGTATGACAGTGTTTTATTTTATTATCCCACTTTCTATGTGGAAACTCTGAGCATCAGAAGGTGCTACACTTCACCACAGCAGAGCCAGAATTCTACACTTCACCACAGCAGAGCCAGAATTTGAAACCAGGTTTGTTTGACTCCTGAGCCCATTTAATTGTCATTTAAATATTTGCCCAGAAAACATGATCCAGGGTAGCAAATCCTAAATAGGAGAGAAGCATTAACTATTACAAGGAAGGAGCTCTCCCAGAGGAGAGCAATAAACAACACTCAGGAGTAGAAACACAAGCTCTGTGGGAAAAGCAGTGGGGGGCTTACCAGGGAAGGTAAATTCCTTTAGGAAAGGAAAAGCAGTGAAGGGGTAGCTCATAATAATTTTCTAACACGTGGACCTCTCTCTTTCTGGAGAGAATCAAAATGTCATTCCATCAACATTAATAATCAGAATAGAGCAACATGTCATCACTTAACAGTATGTGCTAGTTACCACAGGAGTTAACCAGCACCGTTCCTATTGACTATCTGGTTAGGGAGACCTCCCATATGCTTTGGAAAGCTGTGGAAGAACCCATTACAGAATAAGTGCTATAGGAATGCAGAAGAGGAACACCCAAACTAGACAAGGGTGGGGGTGGATATTGGGAGATCCTGGGAAGGTGAGGAAACAGGGCACATGTGGAGAGCTGCTGGCACTTTATTAAATAAGGCTGAAGAGTCAGATTTAAGCAGAGTGGGAAATGTGCCAGAGGTAGGCAGGGACCAAGTTCACAGAGACATTTGTACATCTTGTTGTAAGCCTGTGAGCACCTTTGGAGCCAGAACCAAATCCTGGTCACCTTTGCATTTCAAGCATAATGCTTGAAAGCTGGTTGACTCTATAAACATGCTGATAAAGAAATTGTGTTTTATTCTGAAGGCAAAAGAGATATTGCAGGATAAAGCACAAAGGTGTGGCATAATTAGATTTGTGTTTTAAAAGGCTTGAGGGAGGGGCGCCTGGGTGGCTCAGTGGGTTAAAGCCTCTGCATTCGGCTCAGGTCCTGATGGTCCTGGGATTGAGCCCCACATAGGGCTATCTGCTCAGCGGGGAGCCTGCTTCCCCCTCTCTCAGCCTGCCTCTCTGCCTACTTGTGATCTCTGTCTGTCAAGTAAATAAATAAAACTTTAAAAATAAATAAGTAAATAAATAAAAGGCTTGAGGGATTCCAGGTGGCTGAGGTAGAGGCAGGATGATGTCCAGTGCATTTGACATGTGGTAGGGTGAAGACCTCAGGCTCAGGAGCAGGTCAGTGCAGGGAGCAGTGAGGGAACAGATTCGGGGAAGTCCTGCTGATGGTGATCCTGCAATGCCAAAATGAGCAGTTTGGACTAAAATCAGGTAGGAAAATTAAGGGCCATTACAGGGCAATAGATTGAAAACAGTGTCTTAGAAAGCTTGATTAGACAATGAATGTAGGGCAAAGCCTACAGGTTGAATGTTCAGTTTGGGGGCTTCATGGAGGTAATTATGTACCCCAAAGCAGAAATTCAAACCAGGGTTTTGAGGGCAGGGATAAGGAGGATGAGATGAATTTTGAAAATAAATTAGCACTTGGTGATTATATTTATGTTTTCATTTATTCATAATTATTCAGTTTATTCATTAGTATGTCATATTGTCCTACAGAGAACTTAAGTGACATATAAACAAGAAAAAATAAGTTCAAATCAGGTTTTGATCCTGAGGAATAGTTACCATTGTGCTGAACAGAAATTTACATGTGAATGACAAGGAGGGATCAATTTAATTTGTGCATAATGATAATAAGGTAAAAAAAATAGAAAAATGTTTATTACAGAAGTACAACATGCCAGTCATTCTTCTATTCTTAACTTATATTATTTCTAGCACAGCCCTGTGATATAGGCTCTATTACTAGTCCCATTTTGCAGCTGAGGAAACGGAGTCTTGGAGGTTGCCCAAGTTCACAGGGGTATAAATGATAAGACCTGGATTCAAACTAAGCTGGATGAGTCTACAGTCACACTTTAAATCAGTGTGTGATACTTTTCTCCCCTTTTCCTGTGATCATTAGTTGATAGATGGGCATCCAAGTGGAGACGTCCCTGGAAAAGGTCTATGGAACTAGAATTTGGCTGAAGGGGTTAGACAAGATTGTTTGCCTTCAGGAGTCAACAGTATGATAATGACATTGATGTTAAGAGTGTGGACTGTACTTTCAAGTAAGTGGGAGAAACACATCAGTGGAGACTGGATCTGAAAGTATTTAAAACATTGCCATTTTAGAAGGTGCAGAAAGTTTCTACATTTTAGTGGAGATGTTGATTTTTTTTTTCTTCCTTTCTGGGAGAGGTCACTTTGGAGGTCATTGTTTTAGTCCAATGACTGTAAATACATAGTGTTTTGGAATGCTTCCTACAGACTTGATTTACTGTGTCCTCTCTGCTTGGTGACATATATTTGGTTGTTTAGCAGGGATACTCTTCATAAATATGGATTTAAATTTTGATATCTCTGAAAATTGCAGTTTGGGAAGAGGTGTACATGTGTTGGTATGTGTGTTGGTATGTGTGTGTTGGTATGTGTGTGTGTGTGTGTATGTTTGTTCTGAACAGAGATCACAAGAAATCAGGCTTACAGACAAACTAGAAAGGCTAGAAAGGTGAAGGGTGTGTCTTCTCCTTATTTGGGTAGCAAGAGGCTGGAAAAGCTGTGCTGGATTTTTCTGGGTGATTTGCTTGTGTCCTCAGAATGCTGTAGTTTTGAATAAACTGTATTGAACTGGATGGACTCCTGGACTTTGTAATTGCATTCTTAGGACAATGGGAAGTATCTTAACAGACGACTTTGTTTCTCAGTCTCAACTCTAACCTTGCAAAAGCCACTTAACTTTTTCTCTGAACCTACAATGATATAAGTAATGGTATTTACCTCATAGGGTCCAATATATGCAAAGTTCTTAACCCTGTGTCCTGGCACAGAATAGGCACTCCGTAAGTGCTAGAATTGACTACTACTACTAACATTAATAATAATAATACTTAATATGCAGCCAATATACTAAATACTTTTTGTGCATTCTCATTCAATGTCCATAAAACCCTATATTATAGATAATATTATTATCCTCATTTTAGTTACTGAAGAGCCTGAGGCATAGAGATTAATAGGTGGTAGGTCTGGGATTCAAACCCATGCCATGTGATACCATAGCCTTATCACTTCTGTCATCCTAAGCTAATCATCTTCCAAAGGAAAAGAGGCCTTGGCGTGAGATAGGAAATTAATTTTCTTTCCTCTGGATTCTAAGAGATTTGGTTCCAGATTCTAAGCTGGGGCTTTCCCATTGTTAAATGTTACGCTATTTGAAAACCTCCTAAGTGCTAGGTTTGGAACAGTGGCCCTAAGACTAATATTGTCTTAGAGCTATTTCATTGTTATCCTTTGTGTCATCTGAACTTCTGGAGGAGTGGGTTAAACATCTCAGTATGCCTTAGCTTTACTTGGGAGAATGATACAAGTATAAGCCAAGTACATCAGCCTGAAATAGCTAGTTATGAGATGGTGAGAAAGGGTCTATAGGACTCTGTGGCCATAATTATTTAGAACATCAAAATAACAGCCATTATGGACTTGTAAAACATATTCAACATTGATGTAGTAAGAATTCCCAGAAATTATATGAGAAGAAGAAAGTAACAGAGGATTGGATTTCCTATCATTAGTGGAACAGGGTCTGAAACAATTACTTGGGCTTATTTTTTAGACCTTTACAGTGGTGTGGTACAATATTACAACTTTAAAGGTAACATTTACATTGGCCTTGTTCTTCAGAGGCAACGAATATTTAGATTGTAATGTGAGTGGTGCCCTCTAGGATTGTGTAATGCAACCACCATGTTTAAAGAAAAGTATTACTCTGAAAATTAGAGAGACTCGAGACCCTTGAATTGCATAAAAATCAATGTCACCATTATTTAGTGCCTACTAGGGACTAGGCATTTTACATTTTTCTTATTGCTAATCCTTATCACAATGCTGCTAGTTAACTATTATCATCCCTATTTTACTGAAACAGAGATTGAGACCTATAGAGGTTAAGTGACCTTCTCAGGGTCACATAGCTAATAAGTGGCAAAGATGAAATTTAAATCCAGGTCATCTCATTCCAGAGTCTGGCCTTCTTTGGTCATACTAACCTGCCAGGACTGAATGCTGGGCAATGGACGGAGAATTGATTTAGGAAATCAGAGTCTTGTAGGAAGTAGGAGAGGCAGACCCACTAAGAGCAATGGAAGCTGTGGGAATTTCAAGATGGAAGTTGTGATCAGTGGTATGAGATGCAGCAGAAAGTCCAATAACACAAAATAAAAACAGAAAAACAGACTAAGATGGCAAGAATTTTCTACCTTAAGTATTATGGAAGCCACATTTACCTTTTAGAAATGAAGGAACATTCAGAAAATAGTGGCAACATCTTAAAAACCTTCTGTTTGGGAGATTAGAAATTAAATAAATAAACCTACCCCACCCCACCCCACCCCCCAGAATGGTAAGCATATCAATCAGAATAAGCCATTTTAAGGCTCAGTAACAAACAACCTTCAGACTTGGATGGAATAACATAAGTTTTTACTCACTGCGTGTCCCTTGGCTGATGTTCTCTTCCATGTCTCCTTCCTTTGGGTCCCAAGTTGATGGAACATCCACTATCTCAAGTATTGACATGTATCAGCAGATAGAGAGGGAACTCTGGAACCCCTCACATTGACAATAATGTGTTTTGGCTTAGAAGGGAATATGTTCCTTCTAATCACAACTTTGCTCTTGTCATTTGGCTCTACTTAGTCACAAGACTATCATTGGTAGACACAAACCAGACATAGGCAGGCAGATGGTACTAAGATTTTCCATAGGATGGGACCTGAAAGGAGTGATAGTGTCCAGGATTTCCTTTTTCCAAGGCAAATTTGATATTTTTTTTATACTTCAAGGAAAAAGAGAAAGAGCCAGTTGATTGAAATGGGAAAGATTATAAATATTAAAAAGCATGTAGAAGTGACAGAGTAAAGTTTTAGAGAAGTCTAAAGGAACATGATAAAGAAGACAGAAAAAGGAGCAGCTTGATAATGGACAAGTCCTCTGAGAGTCCAATGATTTTGAGAGTGAGACATATAGATAGATAAATGCTAGAGTAAAGAAAGAGGGAAAGCCTGAAGCACTTACTGTGAGAAATAGACTACAATGGCCCAGTTATGCCTCATAAATCCAGTCAGGACCATACTGAACAAATGAAGCTGAAAGCTGAACGCAAAAGGACAAAGGAAATCATAAGTCTACATGGCATCTGAAATAATGTTTTACTCCTTTTTTTTTTTTTTTTGCTTAGAAAAAATTGGCACTTTAAAGTTATGTGGTGTTCTTCATGTATGTAAAACAAGAACAACAATCCTACAGCTTATGATACCACTCTCCATGTGTTGACAAGAAAAAGAACAATTCATGAGTAAGAGAATTTTCCTCAAGGGCCACGCTCGTCTTCACTAGACCATCTCTTAGCATGAGACTGGACAAGCAAACAATCCATATCTTAGTTTATTTAGATTAAAAGATAATTTTGACTCATGTTTCTAGGGAAATGAATTCTACTCCAAATTTGAGGAGAACACTCCCATAGAATAATCAATGGCTAGGAACACAGTGTTATTTTTCCAGAGTTAGAGCACAAATGTAATTTGCTATTTATACATATATTTTTCAAGACTCTTATTTTTCCAAGTAGCAGAAAATCCAGTTCAATTTTACTTAAGCAAACAGGATATGTATTATGCCTTATACTTAAAACAAAACAAAACAAAAAAAAACAAAACCAAAAAAACCCTGGGAATAGAATTGGGCTCCAGCAGCATTTAGGGGTTCTTTTTTTTTTTTTTTCTCTTCTCCCTCCCTTTGCCCCTCCCTCTCTGTCTGTCTGTGTCTTTGTCTCTCCCTCTTTCTTATTCCATCTCTGAGATCTTGTTTCTACTATACTAGCTTTCTTCCTAAATAAGTTCTCTCACATGGTAACCAGATATCCACCATCATCTCCAAGTTTACATTCTACAAGCTTCAGGTCTAAAGGAAAGGAAAGACATTTCTTCCTCCAGTTCCAACAAAAACTCCACAGTTGTGTTCTGCTGGTTCTGATTGGCTGGCTTGAGACATGTGACCGTCTTGAATGACTCCCATGATGGAGCCCCTTAGACAGATCCAGATCACATATCTTCTCTTAAATTAGGGACTGGTAGAAGGCAGGGATATCATCCCCAGGAAGAACAGAGCATCAGTTGCAGATGAGGAGGCAACAGATGCCATTTAGGTAAAACCAGTGTTTACTTACATTGAAAAAATTTTAATTTTAACTATAATTTCAGTTCTTTCATATATTCTCTAAAGTTTTGGACTCACAGTCTCTAGTCAAAGAGAATAACTTTGTCCACAGCCTTTCAGACTCATCTATGTTTCTTTATGTGGCACTCTGAGTAAGAACTGTATTGAAAACAAGCAGAAAATGAAAAAAAAAGAAAAAGAAAAAGATAACCTAACAAGCTAAAGTCAGAATATTTTCAATGATGGCTAACTAGAATTATTCTATAATTACTCCACCACAGCCCTGAAAGTGAGTCACCAAGAAATGAATATTTATAAGCTTTCTGACCTCAAAAAATTCAAAATCTTAAAGGAGGTCACTTAAGGAGACTGTGGAAAACTTCCATGCAACTTATTGGCAGATGATTTTAGTTCTTATTTCAAAAAGCTTGGTATGAAATGCATGCCATCTGGTTACTGGGAAAATTCTAGTGTGTATTAATTGCTTGTGTGAGAGACATTCCTTCCATTTAGTTGTAAATGATTGCACCTGCAAAGGAGGAAAAAAAAAGAACATGTCTTATCACTTGCTCCTGGGGCTGGAAGATTTGATGACACAATACTGCTATTTCATCCACTTTTAAAATCTGTGTCTGATCAGTACAGCTGTTCTCCCACAACTATTTTGAATATGCTGTGTTGTATACCAGAACACAGGATTGCCGGGGAAAAATTTCAAATAGTACTAAATGTGAAGACTGCAGTGGTTCCTTTCCATTTCTTGAAGGCATTTCTAACTATTTCAAGATAAAAATGCAGGTATTTCTGATTTTGATTTTAACTCTACCAAAGGAGTATATTTCAGAAAAGCCAATTTTAGGCAATTCTGTATTTTCTAGGCTTGACTTACCTGAGATGGTTGGCAAATCTCTGTCTAAAATGAAGCAGATCTCTGCCTAAAAGCATAAGTGGAGGGGCGCCTGGGTGGTTTAGACAGTTAGAAGTCTACCTTTGGCTCAGGTCATGATTCCAGGGTCCTGGGATCGAGCCCTCCATCCGGCTCCCAGCTTAGCAGGAAGATTGCTTCTCCCTCCCCCAACACCCCCTGCTTGTGTTTTATCTCTCACTGTGTCTCTCTCTGTCAAATAAATCAATAAAATCTTAAAAAAAAAAAAAAGTACAAGTGGAAATCTCCATGGAAGGGTCCTTTATCACGTTCCCTGTGAGACCATAGAGATAATCTATGCATCTAGCCTCAACCTGGGGAGACTTATAAACTTTAAAAGTTGAAAACCCTGTTATGAAAACCTTGTAATATTATAGTCTATTTTGTGGAACCAACCTTTATTTCATCTGTGGTACACTATTGCATTACCCTTAATATTGCAAAGTCAGAATAGACAAAGGAGTTTTCCTTGATGGTACAGAGGAAGGATGATGGAATTTAGAGTTTAGGTAGAGTTTATGCATATCTTAGCTCTGTCACTTATTAACAGTGTGATCTTTGGGAAATTACTTGCATTCTGTGGACTTTAGTTCCTAAAAAGAGGATTGAATACAATTTTCCTAGGGCAGATGAGAAGTTTTTATGAAATATTGTACATGAAACTGCTTGGTACATAGTTAGAACTCCATACATATTAATCTAATGTCCCTTCCTCAACTCAAGCATTATAGAAGTGCTCTATTATTACCAGCCTTCCCAAGTTAATCTCATTCTACCTGTCAAATTTGCAGCATGCACAAATTATTTTCTGCCAAATGAATATCATCTACAAATTCAGACTAGCAAGCTCGTCATAAAAGGATGTAAGAAGGGGAATTTCTTCTTCATTTGTGAGCATAGAGGCATTGAGAAAGAATAAATATAAATATTGGCAGAATCCTAGCCAGTGGATCTGATTTTATTCCTCCAACATGTGTAAAATCTTTCCAGAGGTGTATTCAGTATGTCATTTTGCTGAATGATAGTTTTGATTTCTACTGCCAGAGGTGATCACTTTTTATCAAACAGGACAATTCAGCTCTTGATATGCCCGCATCACAGAAAATATAGGATTTGAAATCCTAGGAATACTGAACTACTTAATCAAGTGGTGACAGACATACTTATTCAGTACCACCAAGACAAGGAGAATACCATACTCCATCTTCAGAGAATAGGAATGCAACTATCAATTATGGCTGCTGAGTAGTAATTTGGGCCACAGCACTGCAATGGGCAACTCAGCTTGCATATACCTGGTGAAGCCTTTAAATAAAAAAATGTGATGTGGAAGTCAAAACCAAGTGATAAAAATCTTTAAAGATCTGTAACAACTTACCAACAGAGACAGCATAGTATGTAGAGTATAACAAAATAGAGATTAGGGATAATGGTTCTTGACTATTACCCATCATTGAAGAGTGTTTAAGATTGAATTGTCAAAAAATTGATTGTTGTACATGGAATTGAATGCATGCTTGTTTTCTGGTTTTTCAATGCTTTTTTTTTTTTCCAGGAAAAAGAAATAAACAGGTACTTTATTAGAAAAAAGAAAAGCAGATCCTTATTGTCATATGGGGGATGTTAAAGATGAATGTGTTAACATCTTATTCACTTCTATCCCAAATTTTCAAGAATATCAGTTTGCTTCTTAAACATTTTTGCTGTGCCAGATTCTAAATGGTGTGAATTCATGGTTTCAAGCATTTAGCTTCCCTTAACACCACTTTAACAGCTGATATTTATGATTAATAATATATATCTTTTAAATCAATGTTTTACCATCATATTAAAAATTGTGTTTTTAAAGAGCTATGCTCCCTTGGCTAGAATTAGTTAATTCACACTAATGATGTTTTGATTAAGAGAATTTCTTTTTCATTGGATTCATGGAGTTTTTAGAAATTTTGTTTAATGGTTCAATATTGAAGTTCCATTTTATTAATTGGAGCTGGGATTTGATTTCCTGCATGCTTCATGTCGTAGCTACTGGAAATATTACCTGAATAATTGTTGGTTTATTGCACAGTTTGGTTAAGGTCAAGGAGACCGAATCCCCGCTTAGATTTCAAAGATGACAGAACATATCTGTTTTGATCAGGGAGTTACCATGTGCATAAAGATGTCCTCTCTCTGGGATCATACCACTTTGCTATTCTAAGATCTTTAATATTTTATGCATTATGCATTTGTCAGACAGGAAGGTACTTTCCTCTACTAAAAAGATATGTTGATTGAGGAAGTTGTAGTCAGAAGTAAGAGCTTATGTTCCAGTTAGTAAGAGTTAATCAAAAGTATAAAGATATAAGGCCTAATTATACAAGGAAAGTAAATTAAACAATTAGTTTTTTATTTTTATTTTTGTCTTTATATTGTATTTTGTCTTAAAAACAGTGATTTTAAAATTAAATATATTTAAAATAATTATTTAAAGTAAAAAAAAAATATATATATATATATATATATATATATATTAAACATTTAAAGTTGCCATTAATTCTTTAGCTTTCTGTGTCGGTACTATTCTCTAATTCTGTGCTGCATGGAGGTATAGTTCCAATTTCTCACTTCACCACAAAGTGAGGATTCAGGCCGGGAATTGGGCAGAAAGATCACTTATGACAAAGATGGAAAAAGAGCTGAACTTTGTCTCTCGCACCAATTCCCTGCTTACATCCTTAGGACTTATGTCTTGCATCACTTCCTCCTTAGGTTAAAATCCTTGGAAAGAATAGGGTTGATATTCTGTAAGCTAGCCTGTTGAATTAGCCCTGTCTCATTCTCTGAAGGCAGAATGATAACAACAATAACAACACCCTTAGAAAATAACACACTCACACATACTCAGAGGATGTTTGTTTTAGTTACTGGACTGGCTTGGATGTAAAGTATGGATGATGAGAAGCCAAATATGGGAGCAGGAGGGAGAGAGAGGTTTCCCAGATAGTTACACAAGAAGTACATTCTGGATGCTCACAGATACATCTACCTGGAGTACTTGTTCTATCTTCTGCCTTCTATTTCTTACCCGACTCCCTGAATATCCCGCATCTATCTCACTATCTGTCTTTATTGATAAAACATCACTCTAGGTCAGGGAAGTCAGAGTTCCTGGCTCCTGTGGGTTGAAAGGTGAGAAGAAGTAGATCTAACCATCTGCCACAATGATTCTATGGGAAACTGCTTCCTGAGTTTCAACTAATGACCTACAAATAACTTAAGAACAATACTCTTTCTGTTTGGGGGGGGTGGTAGGTTTATATTAACACCTTTTTATATGGGATGAATCCAAGCACTTCCCTTTCATTAAGCTATTTCTCTTAGAAAGAGCCACCCCCTACTCCTAGGTTCATGGTCTGAGTTGTGGTTTGAATATGACCTTATTTGCAGCCATCTGCAGTCATTGTACACTGACCAAAGTGTTACCTGTATTGGCTTAGTGCTAGTGACACCACTGATACAAAGAACTTCAATACTGAACACCTAAAGGCACAATCTCTAATACCAAAACAGAATATTCCTCTATGGCCCAAACATTTCTTCTTTCATTAACACTGACTGATGAGTTATCACTTACAGACAAGAAAAATACTTTGAAGTATGGCATCAAAGATCTTTCATGGTCTCCTTTTTACCTTTTCAGTTTTATCTCTTATCCCTCCTCCACCCGTGTACTGAAAACTTTGCAAATTACTGAGCATGTCCCTGACTCTTTGTACATACAGTTTCTGTTGCTGCTAGACTCTTACCATGCTTCATTGCCCGGTTAACTTATTTGTACTTAGATTTGCTTCAAATCAGCTTGGGTTTATTTCCTGTTACAAGTCCTTTACTGATTCTCACAAGAACGTGATTAAGCACTGCTGTTAAGTGCACATTAAGCTTCTCCTGGTGAGGCACTTCACACTCCTTTTTTCCTTCTTCTCTCTTTGATTATGCATTCTTTCAGAGCTTGTGCTGTGTATCTCTGGTATAAGATACTAAATACTTGTTTCTGTGATCAAAATTGGCTATCTCTGGGTGCCAGCTGTTAGAAAAGTTCTAGGATTTTGCTATGTTTTTAATGGGAACACATTGGAAAGAATAGAGGGTAGAGGTCACTGATGGGAAAGAAGTTTTGAAAGATGAGAATGAATTTGACTGGAAATAAAAGCTTGGAAAGTTATTATAATTATTAGAAACATTCGAATCTCAGGCTAAGAAGTTATGCTGAATGAGAAGTCTAGAACCACTGGAGAACTTTAAGGAGAGTTACATGATTATAGTTGTAATAATGAAGGATAAGATAAAAAGAACAGAAGTGACTTGGAGTTCCTTTTGCCTCTCGTGTACTTTCTTTTCTTTTTAGTCTCTCATTCTATACTTTTTCAAATGCTGAGTTAAGGACATAAAATTTAAAAAATCATATTAGTCACTTTGACACTTAATGAGTAAAATTATGGAAACTTAGGATCAAAAAGTCTTGGTCATCTACTTGAATCACCTTATTCAGTATTTGATTTTTTCCCCTATAAGGTTTTTATTACAATCTATACTTTCAATTCATGTGTCCTAATCCAGCTAATTCAACTTTTGGGGAAGAAAGCTCTCAAAGAGTTTATTTTTATGTTTAATTAAGATACACATCTCTTTTAGATCAACCACTAGCCTTAGACCTCCTCTTTAAGACTACATATAACAAATCAGCACCTGCATTTTTATACTAAGTCTTCAGGTAGTTGAACACAGCTACCTTGTTTTCACTGAGGTTCCTCTACTCCAGAATAACATTTGATTCCATTCATTCTAAGCTACCTGAAGTAATATTAAATTTTAGGTACAGGGGTAAATCTATGTGTCCTTAAGGAAAATACTTATATAACAGAAATGCTGTCCATAACTATTTGTGTGGATTATTTGCATGCCTGTTATGGACTTCTGTTTTGTCTTCTTGTAAGTCAACCATTGATTTTCCTAGGGATTCTGATTATGTTTCCATGCTTCAGCTTGATATGTCTTTTTTTAAAATTTTTATTTATTTATTTGACAGACAGATCACAAGTAGGCAGAGAGGCAGGCAGAGAGAGAGGGGGAAGCAAGCTCCCCACTGAGGAGAAAGCCCGATGCGGGGCTCGATCCCAGGACCCTGGGATCATGACCTGAGCCAAAGGCAGAGGCTTTTAACCCACTGAGCCACCCAGGTGCCCCTAATATGTCTTTTTAAGTAAACGCAGTATCTGACCTAACCAATCTCTACTTCATCATTGACAAGGTTTTAGCTTCTAATCAAAGTCCATATCATTCTTTCTCCATGATCCAACATAACAGTTGCTATTTTCATCTTTGCTCTTAGCCTTTCATCACTCAAATTTTATGATGACCTTGTCTAATGATGAACTAGGATATAAAAACAGTGTGTCTTCCCTATTCTGTATTTGTACAGTTGTGGTTTTTGGCGTCTGGTGAAAGTTATGTTTATTGCTATCAGATTACATCATATTGTGTTTAACTCATCATTGGTCTACCCTGATGACAATACATTTATCTAGTATATAACATACTCCATTTTATTTATAATGTATTTTGGAAGTTTAAAAGAAAATCAAAGTACATTTTTTATTAGCTTACCAATCTTGGACATAAATTCCTTCTTTCAAAATTTGTTCATTCTTTTTGGCATTAAAAATAATTTTATTTGACAGAGAAGTTAGAGGCAAAAGAGTAAGAAACTCAGCTTTTCTTTGTATCATCTCTTGTCGGTGACTGATGCAGCTATGTCCTTTTTTTAGAAGTTTATCCTTAACTATAGTTGTTTTTCTTATTTGTTTACTTATTGATTACCATATTCCTCACTAAAACATAATTTATAATAGTTAAATTTTTCAGCAAGACAGGAAATGATTTTTCAAATGTTCCGATATTTTTCCCAAAGAGAGTCATCCAGTTAGTTTTGAATCTCTGCAACATTGTATTTATTTGTCAAGTTTATGCATTGCATCCAGAAAATACCCTTTCTTCTCTGGAGCTGACTTTGTAGTTAATAATACATGCCTGAGGTGTATTAGTCCTCTTCATCTCTCTCTCTTTTTTTTCCCCTCATAAATGTCAGGCAAAATGCATCTACCCTTAGGTTCATGGTTTTTCAACTGCAAGCTCATAATTTCTTTAATTGGGCAACTATACTGTTTCACCTAGCATTCATTATGCCTGTTTGAGTTAAGTTACACTACTGTCATTTCATGTGGATCAGGAGTCTAATCACATCAAGTTACAGAGAATCCTCTGAACTTTATTACTGTGCTGAACTAAAGCTCAACTTATTTTAATTAACTTGCTCATTAATATTACCAATTTATTATTCATAACCTATGTGTTAGGCTATCAATAGCATTCTTCTGTAAGCTAACACTTCTTGAATTGAGTCTTATTTTTTGCATTTAAAAAATTGTTTTCAGATTCCAATGTGGGACTCTTTATCTCAGCATTTTTCTTCTCAATTTTCCCTCCAGTAAAAATGCAGATAGAGGTAAATGAAAAATAATGCTGATAAAATGTAAAGTATTATCTCATCATAGCATTTTCTGTGCCTCATTAACTTAATTAATGTTGACTCCATCCCAGTCATTATATGGAAAGCCATGAGGGTCTCAGTTATGTTCACTCATTTTTGTCATTTCTTCTGCCCCTTTGCTAGTGTCTGCCACTAAGGAGGACACTTGAGTGCCATTCTTCATCACTGCTACTGCTGTTGATGGTTTCTATGAGACTCATGATGACATTGCCAAGGCTGCTGTTTCCTGGGACAGGTGGCATTCACTGGCATTCTGTTGAGGTGCATTATGCCCTTGAAATCAACCCAAGTGGTTGTTTTGTATCAATAGTAATCCACTTTGCAAATCTCTGTCTTTTAATTGATGTAATTAGACAGTTTACATTTGATGTAATTATTGACCTGGTAAGGTTTACACCTGACGTATTCTTTTTTCTTTTTTTTTTTGTTTGCTCCTCTGTTTTTCACTTATTTATTTTCTTTTTCCTGACTTCCTGTGTGTGACTTAATTTTTTTTAGACTTCCATTTTGATTTATGAATTGTGTTTTTTTTTAACTGTATCTCTTTGTGTTTGTGTGTTTGTGTATATATATATGTGTGTATGTGTGTATATATATTTATATTTAGTGATTGTTCTGGATATTTACACTATATATAAGTAATTTATCAGTCTATCTAATGGCATTGACATTTTAACAGTTCAAGTGAAGTACAGTAACTTTATCTACCTTTATTTTTTCCTGATTGTAATAAAATTGCCTTAAATATTTCCTCTGTACACACTGAGAACTCCTTTAAGCAGTGTTTTCATGTTTGCTTCAAACATCAAACATAATTTAGAAAACTTAAGAAGAAAAAGAAAGCCTATTACATTTACCCATATTTTTGTTCTTTCTGTTGCCCTGCTATTTCAAACTTAAAAAAAAAATCGTCTTTCCCTTTCAAGAACTTATTTTAGCCATTTTTTTTTTCAGATAGCACTGATGGCAACAAATTTTCTTAGTCATTCTTTATCTAAGAATGTCTTGATTTCTCTTTTATTCCTAAAGGATATTTTCACTGGATATTGGTTTCTGGTTGACAGTATTTTTTTCTTAGCACTTGGAAAATGTACAATTTTCTTCTGCCCTCTAGGATTTCTGATGAGAAATCTGTTATTCAAATTTTTTTTCCCTTATAGCTAAAGTGTAATTTTTCTTGCTGCTTTCAATGTTCTTTCTTCTTAGTTTTTATAAGTATGATTATTGTATGTCTTGGTACAGAATTTGGGGAGGGTTTATCTTGTTTAGCTTCCACTATGCTTCTTGAATCTGTCATTTATATCTTTTGCCAAATTTGATAAATGCAGCCATTATTCCTTTAAGTACTTTTTCAGTCCCAGTTTCTTTTTCCTCTCCTTCTGGGACTCTAAAGGTGTTCAGTCCTGAGCTACAGTTTCATATATCTCTGATTCTATTCGGATGATTGCCTTTTCTCATTCAAGTTGAGAGTTTCCTGGTTCTTGGTATGAAAATAATTTTCTATTATGTTCTGGACATTTGGGGTATTTCTATTATGTTCTGGACATTTGGGGTATTATGCTATGAAGATCTGGGTCTTATTTATTCCTCTGTTTTACCAAGTTTTCTCTGATACCACCCTGGCAGAAGAAAGGTAGCACTACCTCACTACTCCTGGGTGGGAATTGTTTACCACCTAGCCTTCATGGACACTTCAAGGGGGAGGTGTGCCTTGTTACTAGTCAGCAGGGATGGGAGTTGATGTTCCCACTGGCCTCTGATGATGCCCCCTGTCTGAAAGGAGAAGTGCTTCCTTTCTGCTTCCCATGTGACCTCTACTGATACAGATACACAAAATATCAGAGATGAGAGGAATCTAAGTGCTTTTTCATACCTACTAGCCATCTTGAATTCATGTCCAGCAGAGATGATATGAAACAAAACTTGAAACACATGTGCTCTTTAAAGCAGACTGAGGCTGGGGGTCACAGTATAAATCTATCCTAAGAAATGTAAACATTATAGGTCAATCTAATACTGAAGGAATGTGTCTTATTTGAAGACATGAGTACTTAATATTGGCCAAAGAAATATTAGAAAATTTTAATCTATGGTATTAATTTATTATCTCTAAGGAGCTTTGTGAAGCAATCTTCAAAACCTCTACCCTGTTCTGGAAAAAAAATTTTTTTTTCATGGTATGTGCTGGTAAGTCAGAAATTTCTAAAGCAAAACAAACATCTTTGTTTCCTGTTTGTACAGGTGTTTGTACATTTTACATATATTTCTTTTTTTTTTAAAGATTTTATTTATTTATTTGACAAAGAGAGAAATCACAGGTAGGCAGAGAGAGAGAGAGAGAGGAGGGAGCAGGCTCCCCGCTGAACAGAGAGCCCGATGTGGGACTTGATTCCAGGACCCCGAGATCATGACCTGAGCCGAAGGCAGTGGCTTAAACCACTGAGCCACCCAGGCACCCACATTTTACATATATTTCTATTAAGAAACTAATAGCATACATTTCATGATAGAAAAAAAAATCCAAAATCCTTTCATCTTACTGTTTATCTATGTTAGTATATCTGTGTTAGTATATCCAGATATAAGATATAACCTGCTAAAAATGCAGCTCTAACTAGCCTTATTTACAAGACTATTTTAGTCAATTTGTAGGAAGAGCTAAGCTTTTCATGGGAAGAAATTCATAGTAAGCAAGACAAATGCAACCGGATTGAAGGACAGATAGAAAGATATGGGATGATTGTAATGTGCATTACTCAGATTTAGTCTGGACCTTTTTCTTCTCTTCTACTCATCACCCCCAATTTGAGATACCCAGTATCTTGGAGAGAGAAAGTGGCTGTTTAAACAGTATTATAATTATTAGGGCTTCTGAGCAAGGATCAGGCACTACCATTTTGTGGAGGGGCATTTCCCTGTGGGCCAGGTGTGGAGTCACTGTGAGAAGGAACATGGAATCCTTGGAGCCATTTCTGGGAGGTCAGATAAGAGCATATTGAAGAACAAGTAGCCTGAAGATCTACGATGGCACTGTATGCGGCATCCTTTGGGATTTCTAAACTCTTCTAGTAAGACTGGAACAGAGGGTAGCAATTCTGGAGATGAAAGATGAGCCAGTTAAAACAGTTTGTTTCCATTACTATGACCGTGTTATACATTGTCTAGATTGATGTAGTCCAGAAAGACACCAATTGCCTTAGAAACCTAACTTCTTTTTAAAATTTATACTCCTTTGGAACTAATTTATAGGACACATTTGAAAATTTATTGTGTTACTTTATAGCTACCTTTTGCCACTGACTAAATAAAAATATTTTTATTTAACTATCAACTATCAACTACCCCTTCCAGAAGACTTAGTTCGTAGGACTTCTGCCAATCTACAAATACTTGCTACTGTGCTTCAAAATATAGTTAAGTGTTTTGAATTTATTTATACTGATAAACTGGGATTTTTGAAAATTTTTATTTTACAAATCTGAAATATTTTTATCTTAAACCTGGGTCTCTATTAGACATCTCAGGAATGTCCCTTTGCAACTATTAAAAATACTTTGATACATTAGTTTGGGCATTAACTGGCTCTATGACCATGGGCAAGTAAGTTATGGGACCTCTTCGATAATAAGTCTCTATGTTATGACCTTCCTAATTGTTTCTTATCTTTATTTCCTCCCATATCTACACCTTAGGTGAGACAGGAAAAGTAGAGTGCATTAAAGTCAACTTTTTGCTTATGTCAGGTAAGGCTATGTTAAAGTCTTTTTCATTGGAGAGTAGGCCTTTGTTATGGCAGATGCACCGGTCATACTTCAAAATGGTTATTTTTCTCCCCTCCTGCCAAAGATAGGAGGTGATATAAGTTGGCTCTTCAAACAAGGTGGGTTTCCTGGAGGAAAAAACAATGACACTATTGGTAATACCCTAAGATTACAGTCCTGAGGAGGTTTTTTTGTTTTATTTTTATTTTTTCACTCTCAAGGATGTCCACACTCAGCAGTTCATCAAAATTACAACTTAACTGTACGTTTACCATTTTAGCTTATAGCTCCAGCAGTTTCTAGTCCCGGCAAGCTGACCTCAGCTATGCTTCTTTGTCTTTGCTTGTCTATCCAGATTTTTGGATGCCAGTTTGCCCTATAACCTCAAACCACCCCCCTACCCTGGCAAATTGTTCAGCTTTTTTTTTTTTTTTTTTTTTTTTTAGGTTGTAAGATCTGGAGTGACAACTTTAAAGCACTTTATATTTTGGAGCTCAAACTTAAAGGACACTTAAAAAAAATTTTTTTAGTATAATTTCTAAACCAATATGAGACAAGTGGTAAATGTGGTCAATATACATCTTTTGTTTGTATATTAACTACATTTATCACTTGTCTCATATTGGTTTAGGAATTACACTCCTGATAGCTACCTTAATAAAGGCAAATTTGCCTGATGTTTGTAGTAGAATTGTTTCATGCCCTTCTAATATTATTTCTTGGCAACATTAATGCATATAACTCACAGCATACATGGTTTTTCTGGTATAAATTTTCAAGAACTCTCAAAGAGTTGGGGAAAGGTTATACAGGGAGCCTAAGGATAAAACCTAAACTGTTTGACAGACATAACAAGTTGCTCTCAGTCATTGATAGATTCACAAACATTTTTAGCACAAATTTAAGCTGATTTTAATCAAGGTGGTCTAAAAAGCATCATCAGTCTATAGAACCAAAGTGCTGCTATGGATATGATGTATGCTTGCATAGCCACAATTTTGGTTCAAGCTATAAAAAGCTGAAAATTACTGGTAGAGTTTGGGGTTGAACAGTTGTACTGTCCTTTCCAAGTCAGCAAGTATAAACTGAGAAAAGAATGTTAAGATTTCCCTCCTTTCTTCACATCTTGCCATGTCAAAAGGGAAAAGAAGAATCAGAGAGGAGTAATGCGAGGAGCATATACTGGCCATACCTTGCATTGTTTGGACACTGATGAGAATTTACAAATTTCCTCAAGATCCTTTGAAGACACATAAAATGGTTTGACAGTAACACTTCTGGGATGGGTCTGAAAAGATTTTCGTGAACCCTGTCCCCAGTGAAACAACCATAACTCATGAAAATATTTTATTTTATTTTGAGAGTAGGAGCGGGGGAGGGGGAGTGTAGAGAAGGGGGACAGGGAGAGAGTCTTAAGTCAGCTCCCCCGCTGAGTGCAGAGCCCAACATGTTGCTCAGTCTCAGGACCCTGAGATCATTACCTGAGTGAAAATCAGAGTTGGACCCTTAACTGACTGAACCACCCAGGTGCCCTGTGAAATTATTTTAAATACCAATTATTTAAAGTCTGGAAATTGTCCTAAGGACATAATCAAGTGGAAAAATATTTACTGATGAATATTTACTAAATCTGAGTAGGAACTATGAAAGTATGTAATATTTAAAGCAGGCCTCACCCCAAGCTCAGTGCAATTGAAGCACTGCTTTAGCCTCAGGCTCGCTTCTTCTCCAGTTCCCAGCCTAGGACAACAGTTTCTTCCTGGGAAGGGCAAGACACCAGCATTCTCATTATCCCCAGCAACATGTTCCAGAAGCTGTTTCAGGCATGTAAGGTTGAGAAATCTGTAGCTCCCTTTTTCTATTCAGACCCACTCACATAGTCGAAGCTCTACCTCTGCCGTGACCGTCTGAGAACTGGGTTCAGAGTCACTGAAGAGTGACATGAGAGTCTACACAAAGTGGGTAAAATAGACACACTGAACTAATTCCGCTAAATCATTTAGCAAACAAAGAAATAAACAATTCACAGGGGTGGGAAAATCGACATCCAGATTTGGCTATATTATATTATCTAAAATGTCTAGTTTTCACAAAAAAATATGAACTATCCAAAGAAAGATTGAGCCATTCAAGGGGGGGCGGGGAACAGACAGGAGAAGTGCCTTTGAAGTGGCCCAGATGGTAGATTTAGAAGAGAAAGACTTTAAAGCAACTGTTATAAACAGAGCAAAAAGAAAACATGGTTAACAAATTTTTAAAAAGATGACAATGTCTTATCAAATAGGAAATATTAATAGATAGAATTTATGAAAAAGAGCCAAATGGAAAGCCTGGCATTAAAAATTATAATAATAATGAAATATTTACAAAAGGGGATGAAGAATACATTTGAAATGACAGAATTAGTAAACTTAGAAATATATGAAGATGCAATCTGAAGAGAGAATAAAAAGAATAAATAAAAATGAACAGAACCCCTGGAAAATGCAGCACACCAACATATGCATAATAGGAATATCTGAAAGAAAGAAAGGGAACAGAAAAAATATTCAAAGAAATGGCTGAATTATCTCCCAAATTTGATGAGAAACATTAATCTACGCATCTTATCAACTCTACAAACTTGGGTAAAAGCACAAAAAACCACACCCAGACACATCAGAGTCAAATGTTGAAAGCCAAAAAGAGGGCACCTGGGTGGCTCATTTGGATAATTGTCTGTCTTTGGATCAGGTCATGGACCTGGGGTTGAGTCCTGTGTCAGGCTCCCTGTTCACCAGGGAGTCTGCTTCTCCTTCTGTCTCCCCACCCCCTGCTCATGGGCTCTCTCTCTCTTTCAAATAAATAAACAAATAAAAAGAAAGCCAGAAGGAAAGACAAAAACCTTGAACACAGCAAGAGGAAAATGACTTCTCACATACATTGGAACTCCAGTATTATTAAAAGCTTAATCCTCATCAGAAACAATGAAAAACAAAAGACAAGTGCTATTAAAAGTGTTCTAAGAAAAAAAAAAAAAAAGCATCCACCAAGAATCTTACATGCAGGGAAACTTTTTCAAAATGATGATAAAATATATTCCCATATGAAGTTCTACCTCATTTTATTGTGCTTTTTAAATTTTATTTATTGTTTTAAAATTTTATTTATTTATTCGACAGAGATCACAAGTAGTCAGAGAGGCAGGCTGAAATAGAGAGGGGAAGCAGGCTCCCTGCAGAGCAGAGAGCCCGATGTGGGGCTCGATCCCAGGATCCCGAGATCATGACCTGAGCTGAAGGCAGAGGCTTTAACCCACTGAGCCACCCAGGCGCCCCTTGTGCTTTTTTTATTGTGCTTCACAGATAGTGCTTTTTTTTTTTTTTACAAATTGGAGGTTTGTAGCAATGCTGTTTGAAGCAGGTCTATTGGCACCGTTTTTTTCCAACAGCATTTGCTCACTTTATGTGTTACTTTTTGGTAATTCTCACAATATTTCAAACTTTTTTATTATTATTATATTTTGGTTGTTATCTGTGCTAAGTGATTATGACTCCCTAAAAGCTCAGATGATGTTTAACACTTTTTAACAATAAAGGATTTTTTAATTAAAGTGTGCAATTGCTTCTTTAGACACAGTGCTATTGCATACTTAATAGTATAATGTAAACATTACTTTTATGTGCACAGGAAACCAGAAAATTCATTTGACATGTATTATTGTGATATTTACTTTATTGTAGTAGTCTGTAACCAAACCTTGCAATATCTCCAAGTTATACCTGTAAATAAAAACTGAAAGAATTCATTAATAGCAGACGTGTCTAATAAGCACCAGAGGAGGTTCTTCAGGCTGAAATCAAGTGACACCAAATAGTATTTCAAATCCATTGGACAAAACAAAGAAACTAATATAGATGACTATGTAAGTAATTTTAAAAGACAGTATAATGACATATTTCCTCTGTTTTTGTCTTAACTGATTTTAAAACAATACCTCACATATATGTAACATAAAATATAATAGCACAAAGAAGGGGCAGGAACAAAGCTATACTGGATGTAACAACAGATGATAACTCAATAAGAAATAAAAAGAAAAAACGCCAAAAAAAGGTTAATATAACTTTGTAAATATATACTTGCTCTCTTCTTTTCTCACCTTTATTAGGAGATATAAAATTATATAAAAATAATAGTTATAGCATTGTATTATTGGATTTTTAACATATATAAATGTGTGTAAAATAATGTTACAAAAAAGGAGAAAACTAAAGCAAATTTTCTATATCTCACTAGAATTAAGTTAGTATAAATCTGAAATAGATATTATCAAGTTAAGATATATTTTGAACCCTTGGGCTAACACTAAGAAAATATCATTAAAAAAAGGTTAAAGTTATTAATGCTAAAAGAAGCACTAAAGGAGGAACCAAGTAACAAAAAGACACAAGACTTCGGGTTCCAAGGTAGCTCATTTGGTTAGGCAGACAGCTCTTGATTTCAGTCCAGGTCATGCATGATCTCAGGGTCATGAGATCAATCCTCAGTCAGGCTCCATACTCACTGGGGACTCTGCCTAGGATTCTCTCTCTCCCCTTCCCTTTTCCCCTTCCTCCACATGTCCTCTAAAATAAATAAATTTATCTTAAAAAAAAAAACATGAAACATGCAGAAAACAAAAAAAATGGCAGACATAAGCCCAACCATATCAATAATAACAGTAAATGTTAATGTTTCAAACATTCCAATCAAGGTAGAGATTTGGGGACTAGATTAAAAAATCCAATTATACACAGTCTACAGAAGACATGCTTCAGATTTAAAGATAAAAATATGTTTAAAGTAGAAGAATGGACAATTATATTCTATGAAAATAGTAACCCTATAAAAGTTGGAGGGGCTATGCTAATATCAGACAAATAGACTTTAAAGAAAATATTACTAGAGATAAAGAAGGACATTTTATCACATAAAAAGGTCAATCCTTCAGAAAGATATAACAATTATAAATATATATGTGCCTAACAACAGAGCCCCCAATACTTAAAGCAAAAACTGACAAAACTGAACAGGTGATATAGGCAATTAAATGCTAATAGTTGGAGTCTTTAAAAGTCCACTTTTGATAATGGATAAAACAACTCTTTAAAACAGCAATGAGAATACAGAGATTTAAAAACACCAGAAACCAATGAAAACTAACAGACATCTATAGAACACTCCACTTGGCAGAATACACATTCTTCTCTGCACACATGAAACAGGGGAGACTACATGCTGGACTTTAAAACAAGTATGAACAAATTTAACAGTATTAAAATATACAAAGTATGTTCTCTTGGCACAATGAAACAAAATTGGAAATCAGTAACAGAATAAAATTTGGGAAACTCACAAATATGTGGAAATTAAACAACACTGATACCAAAATCAGAGACAACTCAAGAAAAGAAAACTACATACCATTATTTCTTATGATTATTGAGACAAAAATTCTGAACAAAATATTTTCAAACTGAATCTAGCAACTTAAAAAGAAAGGAAAGTTATATACACCATGACCAAGTGGGATTTATCCCAGATTGGTTTAAAGTGTGAAAATAAATGTAATATGGCATATTAATAGAATAAAGGATTAAAGCACATAATCATTGTTAATGGATACAGAAAAAAAAATTTTAAAAATCCAACACATTTTCATGATAAAAATCTCAACAATCTTGGAATAGAAGTTTTCTCAAGTGATAAAGGGTATCTATAAAATACTGAAAGATAGTACTTGATAGTGAAAGAATGAATTTTCTCCCTAAGATCAGGAACAGAAGCTTTAATAAAGCTTTAATAAAGCTGTCAAAAGCATGGAATTGCATATTTAAACTAATTTGAATCAGAAGAATTTCTACTAGATTACCAAATTGGATTGCACTAAAAACCAAAAAGTTATGGCTGAAGCAAAAACAGCAATGGAAAGTTCAGATTTGGTTCATGGCTCTGAGAATGGAATTATGCTTTCAAATTTATTGCAAGTTAACATCTGCCTCTGCCTATAAAAGTCAATGAAAAGTTGTGGTAAGTTTTAGTATCAAATTTACTCACTGGTCTTACTCCAAAACTTGCTAGACTGTCAACAACCAGGAGGACACTTTGTGTTTAGTCTCATTATACAAAGCCAAAGGGGAGGCATTGCAAACCTAGAGTTCTTTGCTCCCTGGGGTAATGCCACCTGATTGCTTCTCCCAAAAGAAGGGCAGCTTTTAATGTACCTTTACATGAGAACTGTCCACATGAAGAAAGAAAAGGAAATTCTATGAGATATGTGAGTAATATAATCCCCAAATAAGCTCCTATTTTTCTTTTTTTTTTTTTACTTTTTAACAGAATGCTCATTTTAAAATATGATAGTATTAGTAAAATGCATTTTGCATCTAAAGCAAGTTATTTGCTCCTCTGCTACAGATTCCAGTTTTTATATGTTACAATACTTTGCATAATTAGACATCACTGTAATTTGTATTTTTCTAAGAAAAATAACTATTATCTGAACACAATTTTGTTTTTGAAATGGATTTGAAGAATCATTAATTGGACTTCAAGATAAATTGATTTGGGAGGACAGATCAGATATAGAAATACATCTTGGAAAGTGATTAATGACACGAAAGGAAATAATAAATAGCATGTTCCCTTGGAAATGGACTGTAAACATCCAAAATCTGAATGATATTGTACATCTGCAATTCTCAGCCTTGCCATCTAAGACCCAATTTTTATGCCATTATAAACACAGCTGTTATTTGTCTTCTGCAACTGAAAAAAGAAGGAAAGAAAGAAAGAAAGAAAGAAAGAAAGAAAGAAAGAAAGAGAAAAGAAAAGAAAAGAAAAAGAAAGAAAGAAATAGAAATAAAACCCCAAGGGAGAACCTTATTGGCTACTGCTGTACTACTACTATTGATGCTACTTTTGCAAAGTTAAAGGCTTTATTTTCCTTTATATGGCACTATATTTTAGTGACCAACAAACATATTGATTAGAAGATGGAAATATTACAGTAGAAAGAAAGGGGTAAGTGAAGGCAGACAATGACCAAAGGCAGGCATTACTGCCCCTGTTTCTAAGTGTTGTGAGTTAATTCTTATTACTTTTTCTGATAGCTGGTATTATTGATTTCTTTTTAAATACCTTTTCCCCATTTGACATTTATTTACAATTCTAGGCTTAAAGTGAGATAAGCGAATGTAGGAATTTATAACTGGACATACATGCAAGAAGAAACAGAGTCCACTTCCTCCTACCATACCACTGAGCTTACAGATTTGGATTTATGTTGATCAAAGGAGGATGAGATCAGAATAACAATTTTCAGTTTCTTTAATGTTAGCCAGACTTCTCAAAATAACTTTTATTTTCTATCCAGAATTTTCTGTATTTATCTCTGAAAACTAACAATATAAAGTCCAAGTAAAATAGAAAAATAGACAGAGATAGGAAGATGGTGACAGAATAGGAGGCCCCTAAACTCACCCTGTCCCATCAATACAACTAGATAACTATCAAACCATCCTAAATAGCCCCAGAAAATTGACCTGGAGACTTGCAGAACTGACTGCACAGCTAAAGATAGAGAAGAGGCCACATCAAAAAAAAAAAAAGTAGGAAGTGCAGAGAGCAGTTTGGAATAGAACCAGATCATGGTCACTGCAGTGAGAAGGAAGCTATCACCATGGAGAAGGGAGAAAAGACAGGCTAGCACAGAAGAAACCACATGGGGAAAACAAACCCCATAGCAATTGGCTTGGAAAATCAGAGAGGCTGAATTTTATGAGTTCTTGGAACCAGCTGGGCTTAAAGCCTGCAGTTTTAAGGTCAGCAGGCTTGGTTCAGGGAAAGCCCCCAGGCATTGGAGTTGCTAGAAGGCAGGGCAAATGACTGATGGGCATACAACATGAAAACAGTGATCTGAAGAGCTCCTGGGGCCCACTGTGGGAAGGTTATTTGCTCATCTTGGACTGTGTCCCAGAAAGGCAGCATTTACAGAGATACCCCTTAGGAACAAAGGAACTGGTTGGCACCATTTCCCTCCCCCATCCCTCAGCATAAGCACAGGGCCACCTGTGGGAATCAGTACAGCACCAACACTCCTACCTAACTTGCTTACAGCAAGCTTCCTCCCAGCACTCCAGTGGGACTATTCCCTTCAGTCTCTTGCCTCAGTCCCAGTGTGGCAGGCCCCCTCCCCCAGAAGACAAGTCCAAACCTCTACAAACACCATGTCTCCTGATATGGCCATTTTACTGAGCCTTGATTCTGGAGATAGTGAAAATAGGTCTTGTTTCACATGAAGACCAGAGCACACCTAGTTAAAACTCACCACATTCAGGCCAGGGATAAAACACTTCCCACAATAGGCAAAGAGAATCTCTCGAGATGACTGACCTGAAGGATAAAGTGTCCAGGATAAAACAGTAGAGAGCATGCAATACATATTGGAGACACTCTTGGAAGTACCAGGCCTTAGGAAACAGAGGACACCATAAGACAGGGCACTACAAGACCTTTTCTTCATAACACCATTACCTTCAAGAATAGGAAATGTAGCTGGTTTTCCTAACATGAGAAGCAGGAACAGAGATTTAGACAAAGTGAGAAGACAGAGAAATTTATCCCAAATGAAAGAATAGGACAAAGCCAGAGATCTAAGTGAACAGATATAAGTAATATGCCTGAAGAGAATTTAAATTAATGATCATAAGGATACTCCCTGGAATTGAGGAAAGAATGGAAAGCATGACTGAGATGCTTAATACAGAAATAATAACATCGCAGAAATAAAGGGTATATAATAAATGAATGAGAAAAATGCTTGATGGAAAGAAGAGAAGTATGGGAGAAGCAGAGGAACAAATAGTGATCTAGAAGATAGAAAAATGGTAAGTAATCAAGAAAAAAATAGTTATGCAAAATGAGAATAGACTTAGGGAACTTAGTGATTCCATCAATCATAATAACATTTGTATTATAGGAGTCCCAAAAGAAGAGAGACAAGGGGGAAGAAAAATTTATTTGAAGAAATAATGGCTGAAAACATCCCTAATCTGGGGAAGGAAACAGATTCACAGATCCAGGAGGTACAGACAAATCCGATCAAAATTAACAAAAGTGGACCTACACCAAGCCAAATTGTAATTAAATTGGCAAAACACTGATTAAAAAAAAATTAAAAGCAGCAAGAGAAAAGACACTAACTTACATGGGAAAACCCATAAGGCTAGCAGGATATTTTTCAGCAAAAACTTTCTAAGCCAGAAGGGAGTAGCATGATGTACTCAACGTACTCAATGAGAAAAATTTGCAGCCAGTAATACTCTATCCAGCAAGGTTATCATTCAGAATAGAAGGAGAGATAAAGAGTTTCTCAGACAAACAAAAAGTGAAGCGGTCATGACCACTACACCAGCCTGGTAAGAAATACTAAAGGGGACTCTAGAATGGAAAGGAGAGACCAAAAGTGACAGTATAAAGTCAGGAAACACAAAAGCAGTAAAAATTAGTATTTCTGTAAGAAATCAATCAAAGAACTCACAAAATAAAAAGATGTAAAATTTAACAACATATACCTGAAATATGGGGAGGAGACAAGTAAAGAGTGGATTCATATTAAGCACTACATCAAAAACTAATGATGTACTATACAGTGGCTAACTGAACATAAAAAATAAAATTTAAAATTAAAAAAAAAATGGGTTCAAACTTAAATGACCATCGGCTTAATACAGACTGTAATATGTAGGAAAGGTTATATAAACCTAATGGTAACCATATATCAAAACCACTATGCAAAGAATAAAAAGAAAAAAATCCAACTATATTACTAAAAAAAGTCAGCAAATCATGAAAGAGAAAGACAAGAAAGGATCAGAGAAAATCTTCAGAAACAACCACAAAATGAATAATACAATGACATTACATATGTATATATCAATAAATACTTTGAATGTAAATGGATTCAACACTCCAGTCTAAAGACGTAGGATGACAGAATGGATAAAAAACCAAGACCTATCTATATGCTGCTTACAAGAGCACCAGGTCTTTAAACCTAAAGACACCTGCAGATTTAAAGTGACAGTATGGAGAAACATCTCTCATGCAAATGGATATCAAAAGAAAGCCAGAGTAGCACTATATATATCAAACAAAATAGACTTTAAAACAAAGACTATAATAAGAGAGAAAAACAGGTCAGTATATAATCATTAAGGGGATAATACAACAAGAAGATATAACAATTGTAAATATTTATGCACCCAACATAGGAGCACCCAAATACATAATACAGTTAATAACATAAAGGAACTAATTGATCATAATACAATAATAGTAGTGGACCTCGACACCCCACTTACATCAATGGACTCATCATCAAACAGAAAACAACAAGGAAACATTGGCTTTGAATGACATACTAGAACAGAGAGATTTAACAGATTTTTTACAATATTTAATCCTAAAACAGCAAAATACACCTTCTTTTCAAGTGCACATAGAACATTATCTAGAATAGTTGACATATTAAGCCACAGGGCAAGCCTCAACAAATTCAAGAAGATGGAAGTCATAACATGCATCTTTTCTGACCACAATGCCATGAAACTAGAAGTCAACAACAACAACAAAATCTGGAAAGATGACAAATACATGGAGATTAAATAACATGCTACTAAATTGTGATTGGGCCAACCAGGAAATAAAAGAAGAAATAAAAAAGTACATGAAACAAATGAAAATTAAAACTTAATTTAGCAAAAGCAGTTCTAAAAGGGAAGTTTATAGCAATACAGGCTTACCTCAAGAAGCAAGAAAATATTCAAATAAACAACCTAACCTTATACCTAAAGAAGCTAGAAAAATAGCAACAAACAAAATCCAAAACCAATGGAAGGAAGGAAAGAATAAAAATCAGAAAAGAAATAAATAATATAGAAACAAAATTAGATCAGTGAAACCAGGAGATAGAGTTTTGAAAAAATCCATAAAATTGATGAATCTCTAGCCAGACTTACCAAGAAAAAAAAGAGAAAGGATTCAAATAATTAAAATCACAAACAAGAGAGGAGAAATAACCAACACCACAGAAATGCAAATAATTATGAGAATATTATAAAAAATTATACACCAATAAATTGAATGGCCTGGACGAAATAGATAAATTCCTAGAAACTTATAACCTATCAAAACTGAAATAGGAATAAATAGAAAATTTTGAACATACTGACTACCAGCAAAGAAATTGAGTCAGTAATTGAAAAACTCCCAACAAACAAAAGTCCAGGATCAGATGGCTTCATAGGAAATTTCTACCAAACATTTAATGAATTTATACTTCTCCTTCTCAAACTATCCCAAAATGTAGAAAAGGAAGAAAAACTTCCAAATTTATTTTATGAAGTCAGCATTACCCTGATAACAAAACTAGATAGACACCACTAAAAAAGAGAACTATAGTCCAATATCTCTGATGAACATAGATGAAAAAATCCTCAACAAAATATTAGCAAACTGAATTCAACAATACATTCAGAAAATCATTTGCGTGATCAAGTGGGATTTGTTTCTGGGTTTCAAGTGTGGACCAATACCACAAATCAATGAACCTGATACATCACATCAACAAAAGAAAGGTTAGGAACCATCTGTTCATTTCAAAAAATACAGAAAGACAAAATAAAACATCCATTCATGATACAAACAAAGTAGGTTTAGACGGAACATAGTTCAACATAAGAAAGGCCATATATGAAAAACCCACAACTAACATCATCTTTAATGGGGAAAACTGTCACTTTTTCCCCAAGGTCAGAAACAAGAAAAGGATGTCCACTCTCACCATTTTTATTCACCTAGTACTGGAAGTCTTAGCCACAGCAATCAGACAATAGAGAGGAATAAAAACCATCAAAATAAATAAGGAAGACATACAATTTTTGCTATTTGCTGATGACATGATTCTAAATCTAGAAAACTCAACGGATTCCACCAAAAAAACCCTGCTAAAACAGATAAATGAACTCAGTAAAGTCACAGGATACAAAACCAATATACAGAAATCTGTTGCATTTCTACACACTAATAATGAAGCAGCAGAAAGAGAAATTAAGGAAACAATCCCATTTACAATTGCACCAAAAATAAGATACCTAGGAATAAACCTAACTAAAAAGGTGAAAGACCATACTCTGAAAACTATTAAATACTGATGAAAGTCATTGAAGGCAACACAAAGAATTGGAAAGACATTCCATGCTCATGGATTGGAAAAACAAATGCTGCCAATTTGTTTATACTAAAAAGCAATCTACACATTTAATGCAATCCCTATCAAAATACCAACAGCTTGTTCCATAGAACTAGGTCAAACAGTCCTAAAATTTCTATGGAACCACAAAAGACTTCTTATAGCCAAAGCAATCAATGTTTTCCTTTTTTGTATTTGTTTTTGCATAATTCAGTTGAGGTTGGTCTATTTTTGAGAAGCAAGCACAGTAAAGGATAAGTTTCAAAACACCAGCTACAATATAAACAGAGATTTTTTTTTTACTGCTAGGCCCATTTTTTAATTAGAGGCAACCAGATTTATATAAACCATGAACAAGAACTTGAACAAACAAGTTTTCTATTTGTTCCTTGTATAAACTGGAAAATACATTATATATTTAGATGATTATATATCAAGAAATAATTTCTGTTACTATCTCCCCTCACATGAAAAAATGCATTATGAAAGTTTTTATTTAGAAAGAAAAAGTCATGTACGTGTTATAAAAATGACATATATAAGTGTTTCTGAATCAATAGAACAATAAACAGTGTGAATTATCTAATTTTTGACATAATTATAAGAATGACTTTCTGATATATACCTTGTACCCAGTAAATTTGTTGGCTAAAGGCAAGATGATGAAAACTGTAATGAAAAGGAAGTTTGGCCTTTAAAATTCTAGATTATTTTTAAAATAAACATCCGTTTACAAAACAAGAAAAAGATCAGTTTGCAAATATTGCAATCTTGTAGTGATAGAGAGCAAGGGTTTTGGAGACTCATTTGGATTTAGTCCTGGTCCTTCTGGCACTGGCTCTTACACCTTGAAGGTGTTTGTGCAACCACAGTGAACCTAGGTGCTCTATCTCTAAAACTGAATAATAATTTGTCCGCTTCATAAAATGGCTGTAAGAATGAAAAATTTATAGCCCACTTTAATGATTTTAATTATTACTAACTCTATTTTGCAAAAAGCTTTTCATTAAATATCAATAAAAACATTTGCTAATTTTATATTATTTCTACAAGTATATATACTAACCTCAAAGGGAAGTCAAGTTAAAAATACATAAGAGAGATGCTATTTAATGTTCAAGATGGAAAGGTTATAGTAATTAATTTTGTTAGTATAAACATATGTTTCTTCAAGAATTGAGGTAGAGGTGGAGATGCTCTTTACAGGTGGAGATGCTCTTTAAATTGGATATAAGTAAATATATGTTTATAAAAAATAAAAAAAAATAAATAAATTGGATATAAGTAGATTGTACTAAAAGGCACAATAGCCTTCTTGCTTTTAGGAACACTGCACAGCATTTTAGCACTATGATTGAAGGCCATTTTAAGTAGCAAAATCACCAACAAAACACAAAAATATGAAAAAAATGTTCTACTAAATTGACCAGGAAAGGGATACTTGTTTATAGTATGGCAGCTTAAACAAGAAGAGAGAGCATCACTTTCTTTGACCTCAGGTGAGAATGTTTCATTGGGCAACTCAAATTTTTCACTGTCCTATATATGTCCACAAATGACCGTGAAAGTGCCACAAATATAGATTTTGGGGTTATTAATAAATTTAAGAGAGTAGGCAAATTCCCACATATAAAATGCATTAATAATGAGGATCAACTGTATATAGTTCTCCCTTGGGCTGAGCTGCAGTATTTGGGAATAATGACATAACCTTCCACAATGTCATTCTGAGTATATCTTATTTTGGAACTTTCTTTTAGACTTATCAGACCTTTATTTTCAAAGAAATGACTTCATATTCATATTTGAAAAATCCAGCTGGAGTTTTAATTTTTCTCTCATTTTATCAAAGTATATAATACTTTCCCCTTTTTAGAGTATATTTCTGTGAATTTTCACAAACACGTGCAAGGAAAATCAAAACACAGAGCAGTTACCACACCTCAAAAATTCCCACATGTTCTTGTATCATCACTGTCTCCCTCAACTTCAGTCTCTGGCAACTAACTTGATTTCTGTGCCCATAGTTTCACCTTTTCCAGATGTCATATGAGTGGAATTAAATACTATGAACAGTGTTAGTGAAAAAGGACATTTTGCTTTTTTCCTGATCTTATTGGGAAATAATTCAACCTTTCACCATTAACTATAATATTAACTGTAAGTTTTTTGTAGATGTTCTTTATCAAATTGGGAAAACCCCTATCTTCCCAGTTGGCTGTTTTTTATCAGCAGATGTTGAATTTTGGTAAATTTTTTTCCTATTAAGATGAATATTTCTTTGCCTTTAGACTATTGATATCATAAATTATATTAATCAATTTTAAAATGTTTAAAATATTGGACTAGTCTCATATGCAGATAAATCTCACTTGATCATGGCATATTATCTTTTTGATATATTGCTGGATCCAATTTGCTGCATTTTACTTTGGAATTTTAATATCTACCATCACGAGGGATAATGATCAATAGTTTTATTTGCTTGACTTTTCTAATTTTGGTATCCAGTTAATTCTCTTCTTAGTGAATGACTTGAAAAGTGTACTCTTATCCCAATGTTATGGAAGAGTTCGGATTATTCCTTCCTTAGCTACTTACAGGAATTCACCAGTGAAACCATATGGGCCAAAAATTCCATTTTTGGAATTTTTAAATTATATATTAAATTAGTTTAACAATTATAAGGCTTTCTAGTAATGATCCCTCTCTCAATTCTGATGTTGGTTATTTGTGTCTTTATTTTCTAGGAAGTCTTGCTGGTGATTTATCAATGTTACTGATCTTTTCAAAGAATTGTGTTTTTTTAATTGATTTTTCTCCAAAAAACAGAGAATATTATTTTTTATATTTTATAATTTCTTACTCTTTATTATGTAATTATTTAAATATATATGTTATCAGTATATTTATATATAACTATATAGCTAGTTGATACATAATATATACAATTATTATACTTTAATTATTTTCTTATTTATTTTGGGTCTGATTTACTCTTTTTTTGATGTCTTTAGGTGGCATCATAGATAATAGATTTTAGACTTTTTTTTTCCAATACAGGTGTTTAGTGCTGTAAAATTTCATCTAAATACAAATTGAATCCCACAATTTAATTTTAGTTTTCCAGGGTGCCTGGGTTGCTCAGTGGGTTAAAGCCTCTGCCTTCAGCTCAGGTCATGATCCCAGGGTCCTGGGATTGAGCCCCACATCAGGCTCTCTGCTCAGCAGGGAGCCTGCTTTCTCCTCTCTCTCTCTGCCTGCCTCTCTGCCTACTTGTGATCTCTGTCAAATAAATAAATAAAATCTTTAAAAATAATAATAATAATTTCAGTTTTCCTTTGACTTTCTTCTTTGACACAAGTTAATTAATTTCCAAATACTCAGGGATTTTCTAAATATCTTCCTGTTACTGATTTCCAACTTAATTTTGGCCAGATAATATATTTTATGATTTATTCTCTTTTAAATTTACTGAGTTTTTTTTAATAGACCTGAACAGTCTTCCTAAGTAAATGCTTTATGTGTGTTAGAAATGAGTCTGTATTCTGCTATTTTTATGCAGAATGTTCTATAGATCTTAATTAAGTCAAGTTGTTTGATAATATTGTTCAAAGCTCTTATGCATTAACTGATTTTATGTATCCTTGTCTTATCAATTATTAAGAGAAGGATGTTGAAATCATAGACTCTAATCATTGATTGTCCTATGTCTCCTTCATTCTCTTGTATGTTCCATGATGTATTTTATTCATATATTGTGAAGCTTGTTTATAAAGTCCATAAACATTTATGGTTGTTTTGTCCTCTTCACAAATTGACCTCTTCATTGAAATGTCCATCTTTATCTCTGTGGTAATATTCTTTGACTTGAACTCAACTTTTTCTGATATTAATATAGCCACTCCAAGTTTTTTAATTAAAATTAGCATGATGTATCATTTTGCATCTTTTAACTTTTAATGTAATTGTGTTTGTATTTTGCAGAGATTACAGGCAGCATATAATTGAATTTTGCTTTTTTATACATCTTAGGATCTCTGCCTTTTAATTGGGGTATTTAGACCCTTTATATTTAATGTTTATATCACTATGGTTGTGTATGTTTAAAAATACCATTTGCTATTTGTTTTCTATATTTCTCATATCTTCTTTATTTCTTGCCCATGTTACCCCTCTTATTTTGAATTAACTATTTTTTACATTAATTTTTATCTCCATTATTGGCTTATTAACTAAATGTTTTGTTTTGTAGTTACTTTAGTATTTGAAGTATACATGTTTAATTTATCACAGTCCACCTTCGTACACCTTATATTACATTATGTATAAGAACCTCACAAGAGTGTACATTCATTTTCCCACTCTAGATCTCTGTGCTATTGTCATACATTTCACTTCTACATCTCTTATAAATCCTACAATAAAAATTTTGTATTTTTTGGTTTAAGTAAGCAATTAACTTTCTTTAATGAATGTATTAATATGTATTTTACATATCACAAATCCACCCATCTCAAATGTGCAATTCAGTAATTTTTAGTAACTTTACTAAATAGTAAAACCATTAAAATAAGCCAATTTTAACATTTAATTTCCTGACAATATCACTTATGCCAATTTACATTTAATTCCTGTTCCACTCACAGCTTTGGTAACTTGTACCTTGCTTTCTATCTATATGAATCTGCCTTTTCTGAGCATTTTATCTCAATGAAGTCATACAATATCTGGTTTTTCATCCAGGATGTAGTTTGGTTTTGTTATTGCTGAATAGTAACCTATGGCATTAATATACTGTATTTTGTCTGTTCACCAGTTGATAGGCATTTGGGTTGTTTTCATTTTTTGCCTATTTTGAGTAATGCTGTTATAAATATTCATGTGGAAGTCTTTGTCTGGACATATGTTTTCCTTCCTCTTGGGTAGATACTGAGAGTGGAATTTGGGGGTTTTATAGTAGGTTTATGTTTAACATTTTTTTAAAGCTTAATTTTTTTTTTTTTTAGAGAAGTTTTAGGTTCACAGCCAAATTCACAGGAAGGTACAGAGATTACCCATTACCTCCTACCCTCACACATGTATAACCTCTTCCATTATTAAGATCTCCAGTCAGAGTGGTACATTTGTTAAAACTGGTAAACATATATGTGTCATAATTACCCAAAGTCCATACTTTACATTAGGGTTCTCTTTTGGTATTATACCTTCTTTGGGTTTAGAGGTATATATAATGACATACATCTATCATTATAGTATCACACAAAATATTTTCATTGCTCTAAAATTTTCTGCATTCCACCTGTTCATCCCCCACCCCAAAACTTAGCATCCACTATTTTATTTATTTTTTTTTTTTACTATCCTTAGTTTTGTCCTTTCCAGAATATCATATAGTTTGAATCATACAGTGTAAAGTTTTTCAGCTTGGTCTCTTTCACCTAGTAATATGCATTTAAGGTTCCTATGTGACTTTTCATAGCTTGATAGCTCCTTTCTATTTAGAACAGAATAATATCTTAATGTCTGGATGTACAACAGTTTATTTCTTTATTCATCTACTGAAGAACATCTTAGTTGCTTTCAAGTTTTGGCAATTACAAATAAAGCTACTGTAACATGCCTGTACTCATTTCTGGACATAGTTTTCAATTCCTTCAGGTAAATACCAAAGAACACAATTGCTGGATTGTATGGTAAGAGTATGTTTAGTTTTCTAAGAAACTGCCAAACTGTCTTCCTACCAGCACTATTTTGCATTCCTGCCAACAGTGTATTAAAGTTCCTCTTGTTTCACATTCTCATGTGCATTTGGTGTTGTCAGTGTTCTGGGTAGTGGCCATTCTAATATGTGCATAGTGGTATCTCATTGTTGTTTTTAAATTACATATTCCTTATATGAAATGGAGCATCCTTTCCTATGCTTATTGCCATCTGTATATCTTCTTTGGTCCACTTTTTTTTTTTTAAGATTTTTTTTTAAATTCATTTGAGACTGAGAGAGAGAGAGAGAGAGCATATGGAGTAGTGGGCAGAGGAGAGGGAGAAGCACTCCCAACTGAGTGCAAAGCCTGATGTGGGGCTCGATCCTAGGACCCCATGATGATGATACATAATCTGCCAAAGGCAGATGCTTAACAGACTGAGCCTCCCAAGTGCCCCCCTTTGATTAATTTTTAATTGAGTTGTCTTTTTATAACTGAGTTTTAAGGTTCTTTGTATATTTTGGATGCCATTTCTTTGTAAGATGTGGCTTTTTTAAATATTTTTTTTTCCCCAGCCAGTGGCTTGTTTTCTCATTCTTTTGACATTGTCTTTCTAAGAGAGAAGAAGTTTTAAATTTTAATGAAGACCTACTTATCAATTATTTCTTTCATGGTTGTATCTTCAGTGTTATATCTAAAAAGGCATCACCATACCCAAGGTCATCTTGATTTTCTCCTATATCACTTTTTAGGGGTTTTATAATTTTACGTTTTATATGTAGGTCTATGATCCATTTTTAGTTAAATTTTGTGAAAGGTATGAAGTCTGGGTCTATATGTGTTCTTTTGAATGCAGATGTCCAGTTGTTCTAGCACCATTTGTTGAAGAATAGTATTTCCTTTGCTTCTTTGTCAAGGATCAGTTGACAGGTATCTGTGGGGTCTATTTCTGGGCTCTTTATTCTGTTCTATTGTTCCTTTTATTTGTTTTTCACCACTATCTCATTGTCTTAACTACTGTAGTTGTATAGTGACACTTGAAGTCAGGTAGTGTCTGTTTCTCTAACTTCACTCTCACTTTCAATATTGTGTTGGCTATTCTGGATCTTTTGACTTTCCACACAAACTTCAGAATCAGTTTGTCAATACGTTGGATGAAGTAGTCTATAAATGTGCCTTATATTCACTTGATTGATGGTATTGTTGAGTTTAGCTAGGGCTTCACTGATTTACTTATTGTTGTATATGTCTATGATAGATGGGTGTTGAAGTCTCCAGCTATGACAGTAGCCTCATCTATTTCTCCTTATATTTTTATCAGTTTTTGCCTCATGTAGCTTGACATATACACATTAAGGATTCATGTCTTCTTATAGACTTGAGCCCTTTATCATTATGTAATGTCCTTTTTTATGCCTGATATCTCTCCTTGCTTTGATGTCTGTTCTATCTGAAATAAATATAGCTACTCCTGCTTTCTTTGATTAGTGTTAGCATGGTATATGTTTTTCCATCCATTTACTTTTAATCTATATGTGTCTTTTATGTAAAGTGGATTTCTTATAGACAACATATACCTGGGTCATTTCTTTTTTTATATACTCTGTATGGTCTTTGTCTCTTAATTTGTGCATTTAGACCATTGACATGAAAAGTGATTAATAATATAGTTGGAATAAAATCTCATATTTTTAACTTTTCTATTTTTTGTCCTTATTCTTTGTTTCTGTTTTTGTCTTCTATTCTTTTTTCTTTTTGCCTTTTGTGGTTTTAATTGAGCATCTTGTATGATTCAATTTTATTTCCTTTTAGCATCAGTTATACTTTTTTTTTCACATTTCTTAGTAGTTACCCTAGACTTTGAAATGTATATTTGTAATAAATCAAAGTCCTCTTTCAAATAACATGTTACCACTTAATGGGTAGTGTGAATATCTTACAATATCAAAAGAATCCTAACTCCTCCGTCTCATCCTTTGTTTCATTGCTATAATTCATTTCACTTACATATAAGCCCTCAACCATACACACTTATTATATATAAATAGGAATACATAAGCAGATAAATTGTTTCTGTTATTATTTTGAGGAAACTATTGGATCAATTAAGAATAAGGAAAGTGACATTTTTAAAAAGATTTTATTTATTTATTTGACACAGAGGGAGAGAGTGCACACAAGCAGGGGGAGGTGCAGAGGAAGAGGGAAAAGCAGACTCCCCACTGAGCAGGGAGCCTGACTTGGCACTCAATCCTCGGACCCTGGGATCATGACCTGAGCCAAAGGCAAATACTGAACCTACTGAGCACCAGATACACCAAAAATAAATATATTTAATGAAATATATTTCATGTTACATTTCTTCCTTTCTTTATATAGATCTGAATTCCTGACCTATATCATTTTCCTTCTTTCTAAGGACATTCTTTTGATATTTCTTACAAGGTCAGTCTCCTAGCAGCAAAGTTGATCAATTTTTGTTTGAGAAAGTCCTTATTTCTTCTTTACCTTTGAGGGACAATTTCTCAGAATATAGAATTCTAGGTAGATGGGTTTTCTTCTTTTAACACTTTAAATATTTCATTCATGGTTTTTTTTGGTTTTTGCTTTCATGGTTTCTAGAGAGATATCAGATATAATTCTTATCTTTATTCCTGTGTAGGTAAGGTGTTTTTTGTTTGTTCATTTGTTTGTTTTTGTTTGTTTGTTTCTGGCTTTTACAGGATTTTCTCTTTATTTTTGATTTTCTCTATTTAGAAAACGATTTGCCTTTGGGTTCTTTGTTTGTTTGTTTGCTATTTTTTTTTTTTTTCTTCTGCTTACTGTTCTCTGAGATTCCTGGGTCTGTGATTTGTTGTCTCACATTAATTTGAGGGAAATTCTCATTCATTATTGTTTCATATATTTCTTCTTTTCTGTCTTTCTTCTTCTGGTATTCCCACTATATGCATATTACATCTTTTGTAGTTGTCCCATAGTCCTTGGTATTCTGTTTTGTTTTTTCAGTCTTTGTTCCCCTTGTTTTCAGATTTTGAGGTTTCTGTTGAGATATAGTCAAACCTAGAGATTCTTTCCTCAGTCATGTTCATCTCTCTGCTTACATTGCTAATTGGCTTTTGCATGCTATTTACTTTATCCATGTCTGGTTATGAGCCTCCAGCAATTCATCAATTACAGTTCAGGTTTTCCTATCCTGTCACTTATCTTTATGCTGGTTTTTGCTACTGAGTCGCTGCTCTGGTAAGCTGTGGCTCCCTATATTATTTGTCTCTTTAATCTTGGGGGCAGTGGTTTGCCTTGTATTCTTATCTCACTTAAGGGTTAAAAGAAGTGTTCTTGATTTTTCAGTCTTGATTACTCAGATTTTTACTTGTTGTTAGGATACATTAGGAACTTCTAAGCTCCTTACATTTGGAACCAGAAATTAGAAGTCTATGTTTAATTTATAAAGAAGCTGTGAAACTGTTTTCCAAAACGACTACACTCTTTTGTATTCAGTATACAGGTTTACAGGTTCCATTTTCTTCACACCTTCAATATTTGTTACTCTTTTATATCTTATAACCATACTAGTGTGAAATGGTATCTCATTGTGGTTTTAATTTGCATTTCCCTAATGCATAATGATGTTGAACAATTTTTTATGTACTTGTTAGTCATTCATATATCTTCTTTTGTGAAAAATATATGCATATATTTTCCCAAATTTTTTAAAAACAAATCAGTCTTGGGCGCCTGGGTGGCTCAGTGGGTTAAGCCGCTGCCTTCGGCTCAGGTCATGATCTCAGGGTCCTGGGATCGAGGCCCGCATTGGGCTCTCTGCTTAGCGGGGAACCTGCTTCTCTCTCTCTGCCTGCCTCTCTGCCTACTTGTGATCTCTCTCTGTCAAATAAATAAATAAAATCTAAAAAAAAAAAAAAAACAAAAAACAAACAAAAAAAAAAAAACAAATCAGTCTTACTATTATTGACTTGTAAGAATTCTTTATGTATTATGGATGCATGTCTTTTTTTTTTTTTTTTTTTGAATATATGTTTGCCAGTATTTTCTTCAGTTTGTTGCTTGTCTTTTCTTATTCTTAATGATATCTTTTGAAGTGTAGAAGTTTTGAATTTTGTTGAGGTCCAAATTATCAACTTATTCCTTTTAGACTGTGCTTTTGTTGTTATAATTAAGAAATCACTGCCTAGCTCAAGATTTTGATGATTTTATTCATGTTTTATTCCAAGTTTTACTGTTTTTCCTCTTCCATTTGAGTCTACAATCCATTCTGAGTTATTCTCTTTATCTGGCATAAAGTACAGATATGTTTTTGGTGTTTTGTTTGTTTTGCTTTGTTTTGTTTTATATGTAGATATCCAACTGTTCCAGCTTCATTCGTTAGACAGGCAATCCTTTTCCCCAATGAGCTGCCTTTGTACCTAGTCAAAAATCAATGAACAGTCAATAATCTTGTAGAGTTATTTAAAATATAATAAAGACTTAGTTAAAATTTTTCCACATCTTTTCCATTTCTGATGCTCTTCACTCCTTTCTGTAGCCATGGATTTCCATAAGGTATTATTTTTCCTTGCCTGAAGAATTGCCCTTAATATTTCTTATACATAAGATTTTATATATCTGAGAAAAGTCTTTATTTCACTTTCTTTTTGATAGCTATTTTTTAAAATTTTTTATAAACATATAATATATTTTTATCCCCAGGGGTACAGGTCTGTGAATTGCCAGATTTACACACTTCACAGCACTCACCATAGCATATACCCTCCCCAATGTCCATAACCCCACCCCCCTTCTCCCAACCTCCCTCCCCCCAGCAACTCTCAGTATTTTGTGAGATTAAGAGTACTTATGGTTTGATAGCTATTTTTACATGGCATATAATTCTAGACTGACCAGCCTTTCTTTAAATACTTTAAAGATGTTGTTTAACCATGTTTCAGTTTGATAAGAACTACTTCATTCTTTGTTCCTCTGTATGAGTCTCTTTTCTTTTTATTCTGCTTTTAATATTTCTTTTATCACTGGTTTTAATTAATTTGATTTTAATGTGCCTTTTTGTGGTTTCCCTAATGATTCTTTCACGTGTGCTTCATTAAACTCTTTTAATCTGCACGTTAAATTTTTTTTAAAGATTTTATTTATTCATTTGAGAGAGAGAGATGGACAGAAAGAGAGCATGAGCAAGGGAGAGAGGCAGAGAGAGAAGCAGACTCCCTGCTGAGCTGGGAACCCAATGTAGGGCTTGATCTTAGGACCTTGGAATCATGACCTGAGCTGAAGGCAGATGCTTAACCATCAGAGCCATCCAGGTGCCCATGCAGATTTAGAATTTTCATCAAATTTTGGGAAAAAATTATCCATTATTTCTTCAAAAAAATTTTCTGTACCTATCACTATCTCCTCTTCCTCTCTTCCTTTTCTCTTCCCAATTACATTGTATATTATGTTGCCTGAAATTGTCCCACATTTTATAATTGCTCTATTATTTTTTTTTTAAATTTTCTGGAGCACAGTCAAGTTACTCAGAAACAATTTTATTTTTTCAAGACTTGCTTTGAAACTTTATTTGGCAGGACTAGAGCAACCTTTAGTCTTGGGATCATTTTATCCCATAATTGAGATAATACTGTCTTAATACTCTATCTAATTCCCTATGTATTTTAAAGTTTTTCCGACTCTGGCTGGTAGAACTATTAACTGTTATATGCTATTCCTTTCTGGTGGTTCTTGGTCTAAGATTGTTTCCTCATGTACATGTTCTTATCAGTAATCAGCTGAAGAGTAAAGGTGGAGTGCTCTGCAAATACCCACTATTCTATTCCTATGTGACTGTCTCCCCTTTAGTACTCTTCTCTGCAAACTCCAGCTGCCTTAGTCTCTTGTACTTTGAACTGTTTCCTCAACTCAGGGAGACCAGTGGACTCCATTTTGTTTCCTCTCCCTATCTGTGGTTTAGACACTCTCTCAACATAGTAGCAAGCAAGAGAGAGTTTAGGGCTCAGCTTGTTTGTTTCCTACTTCTTAGAGATACTTAAAAATATTAATTAAATTTATTTTCAAATTGATTATGATCATTGTGAGAAAAGTGAGGTTTGACATACAAAAACATAAATAGGTTTTAGGATGGCATCTACCTCATTTATTAGGATTAAAATCATTTTTGAAAATGAAAATTGTATAAAAAGGATATATTAATTAAGAATACATTGTTACATGCTAGGTAAAACATATTGAAAAAGCCAAGAAAAAGCAGTTCATCTGTGGAGAGGAAACTACTTTCTGTATGTGCATAGATCCCATTTATGCAACTGGTACTTTGCTGTGGTTCTTCCATCTGTTGGAATTCATCAAAAATGTTATCAGTGGCTGTTGACAGTTTATAATGTCAGTCCTTCTATAAAGAATTTAATCAAAGAATGTTAAAACTTGGAAGACATCTTGGAGATCATTTGGTAGTCCAACCTCCTTATTTTAAACATGAGAAAGTCAAGACCTAATTTGTAGTTTGTTTTATAACACAAAACATGAAACAAAACAAACGCTTTTAGAGTTTATGTTTATAGGATATAACCCAGGGACTCTGACTTTAGGACTCTGTACTATTCTGTTTCCACATAAGCAAATTGACTCAGAACTGGAGCACACATGAAATGTATTTCACATGTAATAAACTGTTTCACTAGATGTAGGGTTGGATCACCCTAAATAATAATCCGTTTTTATACTTTAGTGTGCTTTTTATGCCTGAGAACACTAGCCACTGAATAACTCATAGTCCTGGCATTTAAACATTTGTCTTAAATGGCTCAAATAAAGGGAATTTTAATAGTGGGACCTACAGATGTATGAGGAGAAATAGCGGAGAAAAGAATGGATACTGAGACAGTTGTAGACCAGCAATAGTGGGAAGTTATCACCCTACCTATGATTAATATTAATTTAGGCCTGAAATAACAAAAGGGTAAATTAGTTTTATAGGAACCCAGTGAGGATTTGAACTATTTTTGGAAGCTTTCTTGTAGGAGCTGTTGTCATGAAAAAATGTACCCATTTTCTGAGACACTGTACCAAAACTGTAAAGAATCAGATAAGAAATACCCGAATTCTTTCTGATTTTGCCTTTCCATTTCCTGCCACTACTATGTGTGAACCCAGTTGGAAGCCAGTTTATAAGGAAACCTGCTGATATAGTCCTGAGTGGTCAACTTCTGGGCTATGAAGTAGGAGAAGATTAAATATGGAGACAGAATAACGACAGTTCTTAGATAGGCTTTGTTATGATGAGTAGACTCCACTGTTCTTGAGGAAATAGTAATATCTTAGTTAAGTAGAACTTTGATTCATAGATGTACATAAATAATTCTGAGCTTCGCTACTATACCAAGTAAAATAAGTTACCATTTGGAGTTTCAAAGTGTCCTATATCAACCCACAGTCTTTCTCTTATTTCAAAATCACTTGGAAATATGGAGAATATGTGTGTGAGAGGTGAGTGTGAGTGTGAGTGTGAGTGTGAGGGCATAAGAGAGAAGGGAAGAAGAAAATATTGCATACTTAACTACTCTTAAATAATGAAGCCTCTCTCATTCAATGAATCCATTTATTCCATAAACCATTCCATAAACCATGGTTTATTCCATAAACCATGTCAATCACTAAATTGACAAAGTAATGTGCTAGGGTGAGGCTAGAGAGAAGGCCGATTAGGCCAGGACACCAATGTGGTTGATTACAAAGTAACATTTTTGCAGTATTTTTAATGTAAAAGACTGCCCGGGAACAGGGATTAATAATCACAGGGTCAGTGATTACTAGGAAGTGGTTATAATTGCTAGGACTTTTGTTTTTAAGTAAAAGAAAACCATGCAAGTCCCTTAAAGAGAAAGAAGAACTAATTATACGAAGACTAGTCCATTGTCTATTTCATGAAACTCCACAGTTGAAATACACCCAGGCCCTTGAAAGCAGGGGTCCTCATGCAGTTAGAATGCTCCCCTCATCTCTCCTTTCTGAGCCCTCCTACTCCTCCCTTCACATTTGCTTTGTTCTTTTCCTCTACACACTGACTTTCTCTGCCTTCTCAGGTCCTCACAGAGGACATTTCTTAATACTTTCCTGAAGATCAGTTGAATTACCCTCTCGGTCCCAAACCCAAATTCTTGCTAAAAAGGCTCCGGCTTTGCATGATAAAGTAACCATCCTTATCCCAGTCAACTGTGGGCAGAAAAGGGGATCATATGGTCAGGATGTGTCTGCTCTGAATTTTGCACCTGCAAATGGAAGAGTGAAGCATATCCCAGATAAGAAGGTGATAGGCCTAAAGCCCACTCGTTATCTAGGCACCTGAGCTCAAAAGCAGTTCCTTCAAACTTAAAAAAAATATGTAAACCAACCTCAAGAAATAAAATACCTCGGGAATTTTTAATCAACATATTTAGTCAATTTATTTAAGTAAATATACTTAAAGTCAATATATTTAATCTGTTTACTATTTGTTCATTAAATGATATTTAGAGTTAGGAATGACAGGTAAAGGAAAAAGCAGGACAGGTGCTTTTGTAGTACACGACAGTTTAGAGGACAGGGCCTGTGTGGGGATTAGGATGCCAGAGAGCTTCTTACAAACCATTCCCTATTTGCTTTTCCACTCAATGTATTTCTTTTTCCTGTCTTTAATGAGACCTTTTGTTAATTAAGGCTTCTGTTTCACCATAGCTTCCCTTGAAATGTTGGAGTCATTCCAAATGGTAATTTCTGTGTATAACCCAATTTAAGAGCTTACTGCAACTCATCCTTCTTTCTTTCCTTTTCTCCTTCCTTTTTTTTCCTTTCCAGCATTCCAGTCTAAAAAAATGTTAAATTGTTTTCCAAATCTGGCATTCAAAAAAAGAAAGCAAATTGAGAATTGAAGAAGAATAAACTGTTTTGGTTATTTCTTGTCAACATGAGATTTGGTTTGTTTTACAGCACCTTCACATTCAACCATAAGTGATCAATCAAGCCTTACCTTCCTTTTTTAAATTAATTAACTTCTTTTAAAATTAATTAATTAATTTTATTTTTAATAAACATATAATGTATTATTAGCCCCAGGGGTACAGGTCTGTGACTCACCAGGTTTACAAGCTATACCTTCTTATTGAGAGTATCTATGCAAATGATGGAGAGGCTGCTCACCTGCCTGACTGCCAGACTTAGTGTTTGCTCTCGTAATTACTCCTGATGACATCAAGATTTCTAACCAAAGCATTAGAAAAGATTGGAAATATGATTCTGGATGTTTTGTAACATTATAAAAATCCTTTTATTTATACTTGAAAGAAACATGGAATAAGTGGAGAGTGGTATGGAAGTGACATGCATATCGCTATTCCTTCTTTCAATATTAACTTAAAATGTTTCTCTTTACTGACAGCCTTTTTCCTTTTCTCCTGATTCACCAGGCAGTTTTCATGTTATTATTTTGTGGCCAAAATCAGATATCTCTTTTGAAGTACAAGATTCCCACTTATATGATCCTCTTTAGTATCTTCTTCTCTATAGTCCAGTATCTTCTAGAAGACTCTCTATATTTCTCAATAATTCCAGTGATGGGGTTGCAGCCTTTATCTTCACTCCATCTTTTTTTTTTTATCTTTTTGCCTCTAGCCTCACTAAGAATGCTTCTCACATCCCAATTTTACAATCTCCTTCATTCTTATAAAAATCTACTCCAAACATCTACCATATTTTCCGTCACCTCTAAAAATGGCTCAGCTTAAAAAAACATGGCTCGACTTAAGTATCTTAAATTATGAATTTATATTCTTCAGCTGTGGATTCCTGTTCTGTTATAAAATGCTTTTTGAAACAGTTCCATAGGGAATATGATTTTATATTTCTTTGAGTACAGAGGTAGCAGTTTCTCAAGGTACCTAGTAGAGTTCCTGTGCCATAGGTATGCATATTTTCACTCTCATTAGATATTTAGGGTTGTTCTCCAGTATAGTGCCAACTTACACTGTTGTCAACTCACAATGTTATCAGACTACTTAATATTTATCATTCAGGTGGTTGTAAATGTTATGCCATTGTAATTTTTGTCTTTCCACATTTGCAGGAGCCATTTATTTTTTTTAGAAAATTTATGCTCATAATCTTTGTTCATGTTCTTTGTGAAGTTTTCTATTTCTGATAGATCTGTAAGCTTTTTAAATTTTTTTTATTTTTTTAATTAACATATAATGTATTTTTTGTTTCAGGGGTACAGGTCTGTGATTTATCAGTCTTATACAACACCCAGTGCTCACCACAACACATACCCTCCCCAATGTCCATTTCCCAGCCGCCCCATCAAAATATACATCATAATTGCTAATTTTTAATTAGTTAAATATTTTCCTAATATTGTCTCTTAATAGATGACAACTTTTTTACTTATGTTTTATATTAGTAATATCACATTTATCAGTCTTGGTCTTTGCACTTGATTAAGAAATGTTTTCCTACTTCAGTGTCATAAAAACAATCTCCTATGTTTTTTCGAAGTGGTTTAAGGTTTTATTTTTCATATTTAGGTTTTTATTTTACCTAGAATTAATTTTTGTGAAATGGGAATATAATTTTCTTTCATATAATTTCCATTTCTTTTACTTGTGAACTGCAGGACCACTGCTGTTATATTCTGAGCTGCTACATTGTGCATGTATGGCTTCTTTATTTGGTTCCATTTATCTATTTGTTTGGACAGTGGCAAAGCCACTTCTTAACCTTATTTCTTATTTATAATTATTTTGGATATTCTTGATTTGACTCTACTATGTAAGTTAAAATCAATTTTTTTAATCAACTTGGGGATTTTTCATAGTATTATGATATTCTATCTTTTTATGACATATCTATTGATTTTAGTCTTGCTTTGCTAACTTCAAAAACGTTCATACATCAAATATTGTTTGAACCCCTCTTATGTCAGGAGTTACTCTAGGAGGTTTGTCATCACTGACAAAATGAAATTTATATTCTAAACAGATAAAACAATATGCATAATATATAAATAATTTATGTAGTGTGTAAAAAGATTGCAAGTACTGAAGGAAAATGAGAAATACTAAGGCAGATTAATGAAAATCGGCATGACAGGTGTCGTAGAGCAAAGGCAGTGGATTTTCATTTTAAGTAGTGTAAGCAGTCTGAATAAACCTAAATGAGAAAATACTTATAGGAGTTGATGGAAGAGTATTCCAAACAGTGTCAATAGCCAGGCAAACATCCTATGGTGGGATCCTTTCTGAAATATTCTAGAATGGCAAGGATGTTTGGAGAGGAATGAATGAGCTTAGAAGTGAGTCAGAGAAATAATGGTGGTTATATCACATAGGGACTTCTGAGCTCGCAAGAAACTTGGCTTTTATCTTCGGGTAAGAGGAGCTTTGCAAGGTTTGCTGTAGAGGAATATAATAATCTATCTGGCTGATGTATTTATAAAAGAGTAAAGAAGATAAGAGTAGGAGCAGCAAGGTTATTTTGAGTCTATTTTAGGGATCTAAGTAAGAGATGATGATGGCTCAAACCAGGGAGAGGGCAGAAGGGATGGCTGGATTCTATATATAATTTGAAGGCAGAACCATTAGGATTGCTTGACAGAAAGGATGTGGGTTATAAGTGAAGGAAAAAAGTCAAGAAGACCCCAAGACTTTTGGCCTAAAAGAAAGATTTGCTATTTATCGAGGTGTGGAAGGGTGCAGATAAGATGATCAGAAGCTTGTTTTGGATTTATTAACTTTTAAATGAATATTAGAAATCTTCATGGTTATATTTATTAGGAAGATAGATACGCAAATCTAGAATTTAAAGTAGAGGCCTGGTCTAGAGATATAAACTGAGACCTTTTGCATATACATGATATGTAAGTCATGAAACTAGATATAATGAACAGGAGACTGAAAATATATGTAAGAAAAGAAGAAGCCTAAGGACTAGGGAGAAGAAATAACTAGCAAAATATATCAGGAAGGAACAACCAGTGGGTAAGAAAAAAAGAAAAATAAGGTGATGAATAAAAATATTAAGGAAGAGAGAGTGGTCATTTGTGTTAGATGCTTCTATTAAATTAAGATGAAGATTGAAAGCTGGTCTTTTGATCTAGTTTGGCTCAAAGAAGTTCTTCTTGGACTTCTTTTCTTGAAAAGAGAAGTTTGGTAGACTGGTGATGGTGAAAGTATGTCAGGAATGTGTTTAAGAGAGAACTGAAAGAAAAAAAATGGAGTATAACAAATATTTTGTGAATTTTATTGCAGAAGGGGAGGTGAAATGGCCCCATAGCTGGCAAAGAAAGTTAGGTCAAAAAGTTTTATTATAATCAAAAAATAAGTGGGGGAGTGATGTCCCCAGGATGATAACATAGGATGTTCCTGACATCACTTCCCCTTACAAGAAAAACAACTAATAACTATTAAAGAACAAGATACCACTGAAATTGTAGAGCACAGGCTGAGGCTGAAGCATGTCCCCCCCCCCCCCCATACCACAGAGACCAAGACAAACTGCATTGAAAGTGTAAGTGAAGCAGTTACATGTTGATGGCATTGCTCTTCTCTCAGGTCAGCACCCAGCATCACATGAAGAGGTCTTTATTCAACATCTAGACCCTACAGTGGGAAAAGAGAACCCAGAGAGTAAAACCAGCACTGCCTCATTGTCAGTTGCTTTGTGGTAGCCTCTACCTACCTTGATCTCATCCCATGAGGATTGCAGTGGAATCTGTGGGACTCAACTACTGAGAATCTGACTGTGAAGGAGAAGTGGGGAGGGCTTACAACAATGAGCACACAAATTTGGGAAGACTAAGTTTATACTGTGGTGCCCAAGTAGTAGTGCAAACCAGAAGCTTAGTTTATCTGCAGAAACAAATCAGTGGTACACTCTGACTAGAGAACTCAGTGGTGTACAGATCTGCCTGGTTCAGATCCTCAAACAAGGAGTTTTGCCAGCACTACAGCCTGGTTTTCTCATGCCTAGCCAAGGAGGTGAGTCACAATCCCCACTCACTGTGAAGAATGTCTCCCAGCCACATCTAAGCAGAGGGGCTGTGGGGACACCTGGAAGCTGTGTATCCCAGCAAAGCTTAAGCCACAAAGTGAGTTGGCAGAGCTGATAGCACTAGAGCAAAACTAGTACTGGGCACAGAGAGTTCTCCTGCTATACATAGACAGGGAAATTCATTCATAATCAAGGCTTAGGGTACCTCCAGGTTCTTCCTAATTGGGCAGCCTGTTTGGGAAATTGAGAGTTGCCAGCAGTGGTCCCTCCCCTTGCTGCCCAGGCAAGGGAGTTAAGACATAGTCCCACCTGCTGTGGCTCCCAGCCCCATCTTATAGGACAACAAGAACACCTGGAAACTGCAGCCCACTGGCATTTGAGCTGAAAGAAGGACAGACAGAGCCAATAGTTTGCAAAGCACAGCCAGTGGACCTGTTTAGCCAGGGAACTTGAGGTATGGGTCAGTGTGAGTTAAGAAAACAAACAAGAGCATTACCTGCTTTAGAACTGCTTTTCCATTGCACCTGAATAAGAAAACTAATTTATAGTTCCCCTCAGTGCCAAATATAGACTCTAGCCTGCTTGACTAGGGAACCTAACCAGAGCACACAGAGGCTATGTAGCCCATCCAACATCCTTGCTTATAGTGGCACTTGAACGAAGAACACAGCCTATGACTTTCCCCATCTACAGAGCAAAACAAGTGAATTCATCTGAACAGGGAAATCAGTGTAGACTCTTAACTGATATGAATCCCCAAAGAGCCTTATGGTCCCTTGGTCCTATCCTGCTGCTTTTCCAGGAAGCTAATTCATAACCACATCTATTACTTAATATAATAACCAGTTCCAACAATCTAGTAAGCCTGACCAGAGAATCCTGGCAATTTTGGAAGACATATTGTGGTAGGAAACCAAGTCAATAGTTATATTCAACTGTTCTCAGCCAGTGTCACAATGCTGCATCCTTAACCTCAAAGCTCTGTTGCCTTACTCCAAAATAGACTGTAATAGCAGACCCCACCTGGCCAAGGACATTACAAGCAGACATGAGCAGACTGGTGAAGGTCTATCTCTGCCAAAGTAAATATGTAAGTCTGGAAGAGAAAGCTGATTACTCAGATGTGCAGATACCAATATAATGAATCAAGGATCATAATAAACAGGTAAATGTGACACCATCAAAAAAATTAATAAAGCCTTAATAACTGATCTTAAAGAAATGGAGATCAATGAACTGAAGATCAATGAACTGACAATGAATTCAGAATCATCCTCTTAAAGAAATTTAGTGAACTACAAGAATACACAGACAACTAAACACAATTAGAAAAACAATGCATGAATAAAACAAAATGATTGACAAAGCAAAAGAAAACATTAAAAAAAATAAACTCTAGAGTTGAAGAATATAATAACTGAGTTGAAGAATTCAGTAGTTTCAAAAACTGACTGGAACCATACAAAAGAAAAATCAGTGACCCAAAGGATAGAACATTAGAAATTATCCAGTCAGAGGAGCAAAAAAAAAAAAAAAAAGAATGAAAAAGAATGAAGAAAGCCTGAGACTTATGAGACACAATAAAATGAAATAATAGTTACATTATGTAAATTCCAGGAGAAAAAGAGAAATTGAAAAGAATAGAAAAGTATATTTAGGACAGAAATTGATAAAAACTTCCTGACTCTGGAGAGAAAAGTGGATATCCAGATCCATGAAGCCCAAAAGACCACAAATTGGTTGAACTTGCATAAAGCTATACCAAAATACCTTATAATTAAATTTACAAATATCAAACACAAAGAAAGAATTTTAAAAGCAACAAGAGAGAAGAAAATTTATATAAGGGAATCCCTCCCTCCCACATAAGACTATCAGTGGATTTCTTAATAGATACATTTCAGGCCAGGAGAGAATGGGATGACATTTTCAAAATATTGAAAGAAAAAAGCTATCAACCAAGAATACTATACCTAATGAAGCAGTCTTTGAGAAATGAAGGAGGGATAAAGACTTTCCCAAACAAACAAAATCTTGAGGGTGTTCACTACCACTAGACTTGCCTTACAAGAAATGATAAAAGGAGTTCTTGGAGTAAAAAAGCCATAACTATAATAATCTGTTATTACAGATTATTACACAAGATATAAAAAGTTACACAAGTTACACAAGTTACACAAGATATAACATATGTAAACTGTAACAACAATAACCTAAAATGTGACGGGCAAAAGTAAAAGTGAAGTTCAGGAATTCTATTGACAATGAAGTTGTTATCAGCTTAAAATAGTGTTATAATTTTAAGGTATTTTATGTAACTCCCATGGTAACCACAAGGGATAAACCTGTGGCAATTACACAAAAGAACATGATAAAGACCAAAGCATACCAATATCAAAAAACATCAAAACATGAAAAAGCAAGATAAGAAACAAGGAGCAGTGGATCTACAAAACAACCAAAAATCTATAGACAAAATGGCAATAGTAAGTTGCTACCTATCAATAATTTTCTTAAATGTAAACATATTAAATTTTCCAGGCAAAGGACACAGAATGGTTAAAAAAAAGATCTAAGAATATGCTGCTAATTGAGATTCAATTTAGCCATAAAGACACACATAGACTGAAAATGAAGGGATAGAAAAAGTCATTTCAAGCAAACGGTAACAACAACAACAAAAAAGCAGGGGTAGCTATACTTACCTCAGACAAAATAGACTTTTAAAATGGCAAAAAGTGGGGTGCTTGGGTGGCTCAGTAGGTTAAAGCCTCTCCTTCTGCTCAGGTCATGATCCCAGGGTCCTGGGAATAGAGCCCCACATCGGGCTCTCTGCCCCATGGGGAGCCTGCTTCCTCCTTTCTCTCAGTCTGCCTGCCTCTCTGCCTACTTGTGATCTCTGTCTGTCAAATAAATAAAATCTTTTAAAAAATAAATAAATAAAATGGCAAAAAGAGACAAAGACAAAAGAGGTCATTATATAATGATCAAAAGTCAATCCATCAAGAAAATAAAACAACTATAAGTATTTATGCACCTAACATTGGAGCACCTAAATATATAAAGCAGAATCTAACAGAGCTAAAATGAGACATAAATCATCCAGACAGAGAATCAATAAGAAAGCAATGGAAGGAACAACATTGTAGACCAAATGGACCAACAGACAGACATATACAAAACATTCTATCTAACAACAGCAGAGCACACATTCTTCTCAAACACACATGGAACATTTTCTGGATAGACTGCATGTTAGGCCACAAAAAAAGTTCTAGCAAATTCAAGGTGATTGAAATAATAACAAGTATCTTCTCAAACCACAATGGTTAAAAATCAGTAGCAAGAGGAAAACTATTCACAAACACATGGAAATCAAACAACACTCTCCTGAACAACCAATGGATCAAAGAAGAAATTTAAATGGAAATTAAAAATTCATTGAGACAAATGGTATTAGAAATACGACATACCAGAATAGAGGGTATACAGCAAAAGTAGTTCTAAGAGGGAAGTTCATAGCAATAGGCACATTAAGAAGCAAGAAAGAAAGTTAATCCTGAGTTCTCAGCACAGAGATTTTTTTCTTTTCTCTATTATTTCTTTTCTTCTTATCCTATCTATATGAGATGATGAATGTTAGCTGAACCTATTATGGTAATCATTTCACAATATATGTAAATCAAATCATCATGCTGTCTGCCTTAAACTTATATGGTCATATCAATTATTTCTCATACTGGAAGAGAAAAGTAAGGGCTTGTATCTATACTACATGTGAATGGCAATGATAATGAGAAAGAAATGTTGATGTAGGAGGAGAAGAGTTGCTGGGATTATATCCTTGAAGAGACTGTAAGAGATCTAGTGGAACAAGGAAATGATTAACAAAGATTACCACTATCTATAATCACAGACATTATTTTCCCAGCCATTACCTAAGATTACCATTACTTACAGATTCTGGTAAGTGGGTAGATATATTGGTAGGAGTCTGCCATGCCAAAGCTAATATTTTTTTTCTAAAGCAGATTAATTTGACTTCAGGGACATAGCAGGAATTTATTCTCTGGGTACATGTATTCTTTTCTATCTTAATTGGGAAAAAGGATCAGAAAAAAATTCCCCCTCACAAGAAATAGACAATAATATGTGTTCACAGTGTTTCTCCTGTTCTCTGCCCTGATATAGTCTAAACAGATCTGGACAATATAGATATCCTACAGAGTATCTCATTGATTCATTAAATCAATGACATCATGTTAACCAGCAGGAGGGGTAAGAGGTGAGTGGTAATCCAGAGACTGTGGTAGAAGACAACAAGTTTAGAGAGTGGAAAATAAACCCTACAAAAATCCTGGGGTTTGCCTTCACAGTACGTTTTTTAGGGCTTCTGTATTTGGAATAACCTTCCAAAGTAAAAGACAAATTGCATTCCATACTACAAAAAAAAGGAATCATGATGTTCAGTAGGCCTTTTTTGGTACATGAGATAACACATTTTATCTCATCGTTCTGGTGACATGAGGATTGGGGATTTGGGTCACACCACCAAGTAAACCAGTAAGAACAATAGAGGGTATAGCTGAGGGTGAGGGGAAATTAGAATGGATAAAGGCAAAGGAAGATAAAAGATACCAATTGTGTCCCAACTGCACCAACTACATTGCAGTAGTGATTCTACCTTGAAATGGTAACTCTCTTTTTTATGAGCATGCTTGAAAGAGATCTATAAAGTGCTACACAAATATAAGATCAGCCATTGGGTTTGTGCTAACATTTCTTTTGGTAAATCATTCTCAGATTGAAACATTTTCCTATTAGTAATGCTATACTGGATGTTAAACTGCGTATATCTGAGAGCCAAAAGTAACTGACAAAATTCCTTAGGTGAAAATTATAAAAAGTAAGCTATACAGAAATCCTCCCATAGGAAGCCACATTTGACAGAAATGTACAACTAACTACTTAGCTAATTCCTCTGAGATCAAATAAGAACTCCCAATCAACTGTTCATATTTGAAACTGAGTATGCCTCCCCATGGAAGCCAGCTCTCTTCCTTTCTGTAGGACTGTGCTTCAGGGAGTTACTATAGTATTCATGTTGCAAGTCACAAGAAAGGAAGGCCTCAGAGTTCTACTTAACTGGGACCCTGGAACAAAGGTTACTGTAAAGTAGCTATCCCTGCTTGCAAACCTCCATGTCTCTAGAACTGCTTGGTAGAAAGGTGAGGCTGGAGAAAGTTTCTGAGCCACAGGGAGAACCAACCAATCGATGAGGGTGCCTGAAATTCAACTGCTATTCATTCATTTTATTTAACAAACATTTATTGCTTGCCTCTTATATGCCAGCCACTCTGCTCAGCATTTTGTGAGTTTAAAATGAACAGAACATAGATCTTGCTGTTCTGAGACTTCAAATCTTTAAGACTTACTTATTTTATATATATATATACATATGTATATATATATATAATTTAACTCACTAGTTCTCCAATTTTATATATATATAATATATAATATATAATTATATATAATATATATATAAAACACACACACATATATATTATATATGTGTGTGTGTGTGTGTGTGTGTGTATATATATATATATATATATATATATATATATATTTAACTCACTAGTTCTTCAATTATAGAGTGGGTCTAACTGGATCAGTAGGTCTGGGGTAGGGCCCTAGGAATCTGTATGTTTAGCCAGTTCCCATGGTGATTCCAGTGTTACTGATTGTTGAATCCCACCTTGAGAAACACTTCTCTAGCACGTATGAAAGGTTATTTGTGGCTGAAAACAAGACTTTGTGGGAGGAAAGAAATTACAAAGGGAAAAACAGAAGAATGTTATGAAAGCTTTGTTTATGTGACCATTTTAAATTTGGCAATTTTTTTAGCACATTTAATGAAATGTGAATAAAGTCTCAGGTCTAGATTCAAAACTGAAATTTCAGAAAATAATGTGAGCTGCAGTCAGCATCAGCTTCAGTACCTTGGGAGAGCAAGTAGTGTCCCAGCAAAGGCTCCTCCCTAAGTACTGTGTCCTCTTCGTCCTGGCTGAGCTTCAGTCAGCTTCAGTTCCTTCCCCTTCCTATCTTTTAAGAGCATTAGGAGGGGTGCCTGGCTGGCTCAGTCAGAAGATCATGTGACTCTTGATCTCAGGGTTGTGAGTTTGAGCCCCATGGTGGGTGTAGTGATTATTAAAAATAAATAAATAAACTTAAAAAAAAAAGCATCAGGGAAATGTGTTCAGTTAGAATGTACTTTTTCCTCCCTCCCACTTCATCTCTCTCTCTTTCTCTATTTCTTTCTGTTGGGGCCAAACCCCTGAGAGAATCCTCTGTGGCATTCCAAATAGTAAATGCTCCAAGGGAACCATTAAAAAATTTTTTTCTTTTCCTTTTTTTTTTTTTTTTTTTTTTTAATTCTGGCATCTTCTTACTTGCTTACCTTGAATCCCCTCCCATTTTTTCACTGCACTAGAATTCTGCCATCTGCTTTCTGGAGGCCATTTGCCATTCTCTCAGGGTTGCTGGAAGCCTGTCGGCATACTGCTTATCTCAGCCTCTGAACAGTTAACCCTGTCTCTTTTCATTATGAAAAACAACCACCCCAAAAAACAAAAATATTTTTATCCTTCAAAACCTTTTTATCCTTTTATATTTTTTAAGTAAAAATTATCGTCTATCTATGTATTTCTTGGAGCTCTTAAAAAATGAGCCTGCTATTATTAGAGCTGCAGGTTTAACACAACCCACATTCTTCTAAAAATTTATGGCAAGTTAATAACATCGCTGTTTGTTTCTAATATCAATCCTATGGTCAAAACACTTGTCATAGTAATAAACAACAGCATAATTAGAACTACTTCAATGAATCTGGGTCAATGTATCACTCTCTCAGAGCACATTTTAAATTTATCACAATGATAGCCTGGGGAAAATTTGGCTTTTTGGCATTCACTAGTTTAAGTCATTATTTTGAGAGCAAATTGTACTCAACCCAGAGTTCAAGTGTAAAAGACAATAAAACACAATGGCTGAATAAATGGATTTTGATTGCCTTGGAAAGATTTCGTCTTCATTCTTCCCATTCCAAATAGTAACGATTTCAGGATTTCTTGTGCTTATACACAATAGTACTTTTTTTCTTCTAAAGTTGCCTATATTATAATTATAGGTTATACTTATTTAATGCTCACTGTGTGCCAGGAACTGTGCTGAACACATTATGTGCATTATGCCACCAAGTGTATTTCCATTTTATAAATAGGAGATTGAGTCTTAGAGATTTTAAGGTATTTTCTCAAAGTCATATATTTAATAAACGACAGAGCTCAAAATAAAAACCCAGCAGCTCTGGCAGCATAATCCTTATCATGGTAAGTTACCTCTGATATCAATAGCCATCAAGTTACCTCAAAACTCATAGAAATAATTTCTGAAGGAAGAAAGTATACAAGAATATCCATTGCTTCAGCAAGGCCAAAGGAGGATGAAAACTGAAAAAAAAAAAAAAAAAGGGCATTAAATATGATGAAAATGCAAACACTAGTGACATTACAGAGCTCAGTGCCTGCGAACAGAGTGCTCAGTCGCTAGGGGGAAAGAAAAAAGATAAAAATGTGGTGGCTGCACAAAATCTGATTGGTGTCCTGGTCTGATTGTTTTCAATTCCTGGAAATGCATAGGATCTAAGGAAGCAACATGTTTGGCATTGTTACAGACATGGAAGACCAGTGTGGCTGTGACAAAATGAGCAAGAGGGAGAGTACTATGGAGTGAAGTTGAAGAGGTAAGTTAAGAGGAGTTTCATGTAGAGTCTTGTAGGCTACAGTGATGGGCCTGAATTTATTCTGAGCAGTGGGAAGACACTGAGGGGTTTTAAGTAAAGGGAGGTGATTATATGGTGCATATTTTTATATAATCACTCTGAAGGCTGTATGATGTGTAAGTTGTAGAAGGACAAGAGAGGAAGCGGAGAGACCAGCGGGGAAGCTACTACATATGTCTATGATAATGGGTATAACTGTAGAGGTAGCAGTAGAGATGGAACTCAAGATATATTCTGGAGTAGAGCCAATAGGAATTGGTGATGAATTGAATGTAAGGCCTGAGAAAAGATAAAAAATCAAGGATGACTCCTCAAGATGACAGTAGAGGGCTAGTGGTTTATTGAGATGAGAAGAATTAAGATCAGAAGCAACTCAGAAGATAATCAAAAACTCTGTTTTTGATATTTTGAGGTTTTTTTTAAACACCCGGGCAAGGTCTTAAGTAGATAATCATTACATGTTCAAAACATGGAAGCGAGTATTCTGAGTCTCCCTGAAAGAAGTCGCGGAAACAGTGGGTGGGGTGTGGATTTCAGTAAGCAGGAGTGTGGGGCACAGAAGTGAGAATGTCCATGAAGATGGGGCATGGAATTCGAAATGGAAACTAGAGCTCTTTCACAGCAGTTTTTCAGGGAAAAGGGAATCTCCAGCCTCTGATTCAATACACAGTTGAGCAGAAGGTTTTTCAGTTGTGGCCATGAACTATTTCAGTTTAGATGCAACAATGGCTCAGGTTGGAAACTGTCCCAAGAAACAGTGATACAGATGAGTCTGATAACAGCTACCTCAGAGACTCAGACAGGCCACCCCTTTAAATTCACTGGGAGCCCCCAGATTCTTCGTATTGTTTTCTTTTTCTGGACAGAGTTTCTAGTGCTGTATTTACTTTATTACTAAAGTCCCTTCAATGGCCTCCAGGTGGCCTTTCCTCCCAAGGAAAGCTTCCCTAGGTGATTCGATTTTTTTTTTTTTTTTTTTTTAAGATTTTATGTATTTACTTGTCAGAGACAGAGAGAGCATGAGCACAAGCAGGGGGAGCAGCAGGCAGAAGGAGAAGCAGGCTCCCTGCTGAGTAAGGATTCCAGATGTGGGACTTGATCTGAGCACCCTGGGATTATGACCGGAGCTGAAGGCAGATGCTTAACCAACTGAGCCAGCCAAGTGCCCTTCCCTTGGTGATTCTGGTTTTGTTTTATTTTTAAGATTTCGTTTATTTATTTATTTGACAGACAGAGATCACAAGTAAGCAGAGAGGCAGGCAGAGAGAGAGGAAGGGAAGCAGACTCCCTGCTGTGCAGAGAGCCTGATGTGGGGCTCAATCCCAGGACCCTGAGATCATGACCTGAGCCGAAGACAGAGGCTTTAACCCACTGAACCATGCAGGCACTCTCCCTAGGTGATTCTTAAGGTGACGTCCTTTCCTTTTATCCTGTGATGTTGCTGCAACATCTCTGCACAATGGTAATTCATTTCTGTCAGGGACTTTGCTCTGGTAGGGAACCCACTACAACAGGAACTGAATCAATAAATGAGTCTAACCATGTTGTCTTTAAAATGAGTCTATACCTTTAGTTATACAGAGTATTCTAGCAGCAATAGAACCATTCTGTTTTTGTGAGAACTTCTTCTTCTTCTTCTTTTTTCTTTTTTTCCTTTTTCATTTTACACATAAGGAGTAGCATCAGCTGTTTGTGAATCCAGAACATTCTATTTGGACCATTCTCAAAGAAACACGTCACTCAAAGCTGTGTCAATAGAGAATTAAAACTTCCACATGACTAGGTATTCAAAATGTAAATACAGCCAGCTATGGCATTTTAGAAACCCCAAAGTAAAAACTTTACCACCAAAGGAAAAAAATAGCTTGAAAAGAGGACAGCAGGACAAATGAGGACAGCTAGTCTTTTTTCAGCTTATTTTTGTTGGATTCATTTTGAGTTTTGTAAACCAAGCTCCAGTTAGATCTTGAGGAAAAAAATCTAACTGACATAATTCACTGAGTCAACCTTTACACAAAAAGGTTTTGAACATCAAGGCAGAATTAGCAGCTTTCTAGCCTCATGTCTTGATTGATCAGTTTAAACAGGGCTAAATTTATAACTTTATAAATATATCAAATAAGAATAAAGAAAATAACATTTTAAGGTGTTTTTTTTTACTGCTACAACCAAAACAGCAACAACAAAAATTTATCCTTCTAAGTAATGTCTAAAAAAGAAATACATAGAATTTTATTTGCTTTATTTTTTCTCTACCAAATATATATTATGTCTACCAGATGTATACTATTTTAAAATGCTAGATTATGCAGTAAGCATGCTATAAAATAACATAAAGCAGAAGATGCTACAAGGAAACTCTTGTTTCCTGGGTAAAAATATATAAAATATCATCTTTCTTTTTTAATGTCACAATCCTACTTTTCTAATCTCAACTGTATATTATATACTCAAGAAAAAGGCAGATGGAATTCTTTTGGGGACTGGTATTATTCCTTTTAGATGAGAATGCCTAAGTTTTGGCTAGTGTTATGCAACATTTGCCAGCTAGACTTCCCATGTTTGATTATTTGTGGGCATCTATGCCATAATAGAGCATCCTGTTCTTTATTCATTGGCTCAAAGATGTTGTGTGATGGTTAACAACTTGGTGCCAATATGTGACTTATAAGAAATTCAAGGACTAACTTTGAGTGCTCATACTCATCCTTAAATTATTTAATTTCTACTGTATCATTAGTTTCTCAATGTCAAACTCACAAATTATTCTAAAATCAATAAGAGGGCAGCTCAATTCCTAATAAGAGGCTGCCAGAAATCCTATGTGATTTCATTATAAAGGGTTATATTGTGTGATTTTTCAAAAAGGAGTACATCATTTTTCTGTAAGAAGAAATTGGCCAACTGAAATCAATGTCTTCAAACAAATAGATTATTTTGACTGAATGTAATTCTAGAGAATCATCAAAGTATAATAGCAATTTCATGGTCATTACCATGAATAAATAAATCTTGCCACATAGCAATGGTAAATAAATTTAAAGTAGTAGGGCCCTGCTCCATGCATTAAGTGAATAACTATAATTGCTTGGATATTTTTAACTTAAAGTTTCACATAAAATGACCTTGGTGAATGGGACAAAGAAAACTTTTTAGACAAAAGAGAAAAGTGAAGCCACCAGTAGATTTTATATTCCAAAAGAAATTTGGGAGTTTGTGCTCTTTCTTCCTTTTTTTTTTTTTTTTCTCTTGAAAATATTCCCTTCAGTTTCTTTTATTTCTAAATAAATACTAGGGCTGGATTTTTAAGTAAAGAGGCAATTATAAGCACATTAACATTTCTACCAGACAGCAAAGATAGTGCGGGCCAGTCAGCCCCACACAGAATGCAGCTTGGCCCTGAGCCCTGGGCCACTGCAGTAAGGCACTCTCCTCTCCATCATCCAATGCAGAGAAATAAGCTCCCCATTTTCCTGTGAACTTTCATTTAGGACAACATGGTCGGTGCTGCAAACCCAGAGGTGTGCTTTTATTTTGGGGTTTCTCAGTCCCAGCTTTCAAAGCCAACACTAAAGCAAAGGCGTGGTCTACACCAGGACTTTAAATAAAGTCAGATAGAATAAAAATTCCCTTACTAGCATTTATTCTAAACTGCCTTGTCCAGATGGCTTCTTACAGGGAAAGGGAAAAAGGGGATACTCACGCTCTGCTTCCTTTCATGCTGGCGGGCTGTGATTATTGTTAATGACCCACAGCTGTACTAGCTCCCCCACCACCTCTACCCTCTGCCCACCCCCACCTTCCAGCTTCCTTCTTATTTAAGCTTTTCTCCAGGAAGCCTTTCACAGAGGAGGTGGGAGTAAGTTTTACGATGGATCAACCTTCAGGACTCACCCTGTATCTGGCTGTTTTCTCACAAAACCTGAACGCAGCAGTGGGATCCATTCCAAAGCTTATAGCTCTGCAAAACCAGGCAAACTTATAGTTTCTAATTTTTCTAAATGTCCCAATAAATATTTGTGAATTGATTAAAGAAAAGCAGTTTAAACATTACTGTTAATCTTCTGGATATATCATTAGCTCCATACCTGGCTAAAAACCGAGTTGCAAATTTATTGCTGTTAAGTAGCACTAATCCATTCTATCATTCAGCATATGTAGAGAGAGGGACAAGCAGAGAATTTTTGCTATTAAACATTCTTATGAATAAATCCCTTGTGCTTGCTGCCCCTTCTACCTTTACCACTACACTTGGTTTATATAAGTTGGATTGGGAAAGGCATCCATTGAGTGAGCCTTTGGGTAAGTAAAGGACTTGAGATATTTTTGAGATGCTGCCTAGTCTAAACTTATTCTTGTTATTATAAAATATACCTGTCCTGCCAGATGTCTTTGCCTCCTACATCATGTGCCCATTGTATATGCTCTAGCTATACATCCTCAGAAGGCAGGATATGACTCCCAAGCAAGGCTTTAAGTTTATTGCTAGTATTAACATTAATGTTGCCGATACTTAATCTTACCATTATTAATAGTATTAATACAAATTCTATCAATTCTAATACTAAAATAATATTATTGGTATTAATATTTACTATCAATGTTAATGTCTAGAGTTCCTATTGCTGTGATTCTTGAAGTCCCTGATAGAACTTTTCTCAATTTTAGGTGCTCGTGGTTTTTTGATGGTATTGTTCATGGTTTCCACTGTATTCCAAAGCCATGAAAAAAAGAGTAAAACAAGTGTGACAGTAATTCACACAATCCACACGTTGACCATTGGCCCGCTTGTTGTTATTTAATGTAGTCCTTGCTTGGCTTTTATGTGCAAGTAGTCCCTACTCAAAATACCCTCTTATGGAAATATGAAAATATGTGTTGTTGGAATTCTTTAATTTTCTGCTTCTATAGACTTTCCATTGCTTGGGTTCTTTGAATATTTTGAATGTATGTATTTATATATGTACTGGTTTGAATATATATATATTGAATATATATTGAATTCAATATATGTTGAATATATATTCAATATATATATATTGAACCACCTGTATATATATATATATATATATATATATATATATATATGAAAGACAAGTGTTTATTATATTTTAAAAGACAATTGGGTAAACCATTCATTTCATAAAGATACTCCATCTATTAATAGTCTCTCCCATTTACAAACTAACAAAACCCTCAGTCTGTCTACCATGCTCCTTCAACTCTCACTCTATTCCTTTTCTTTCTCTTCTTTCAGACTAAAACTTTTGAAAGAATTGTCTATTATTCCTACCTCTCCTTCTTTGCTTTCTTTCATTTATCTATTGCACTTGGTTTTATACTACTGTTTCCAAGATCAACAAAAACCTTTTCTCTAAATTTGGGGAGAAATGTCCATTGTTTAACTTTCTTGATTTCTTAGCCATATTCAATATTATTGACTCACATCCTTTTGGAAACCCCTTTCCCTTGGGTCCCATAGTTGTATATTCCTGTGTGGATATGTGTATGCCCATAGCCACTTCTTTTCAATTTCTTTTGCAGGCTACTATCTGAAAGAGGATATTGAAGGAAAGAAAATACAGGAATAGAACTAATAAGTGGTGGAACTGGGACATTGACCAGGTAAGGTAAATCCAGAAACCACATGCAAACCACTATGCTTCCCTACCCTCTTCTCTTCTCACATCCCTATATGATCTTTAAAAAAACTTGTTCAGCTCATACACAGTGCTGGATACTGTGTGAAATGTTGAAGAAATAGACACAAACAAAGGGTTTTTACTTAATACTATAGAGTCATTATTGTTCTGTCCCTATGGAGATGCATTCTTGGCACTAAGAATTGTCAGTCATTAGGGCACCTGGGTGGCTCAGTGGGTTAAGCCTCTGCCTTCAGCTCAGATCATGATCTCAGGGTCTTGGGATCAAGCTCTTGCTTCCCCCTCCCCCTCTGTCTGCATCTCTGCCTACTGGTGACTTCTTTCTCTGTCAAATAAATAAAAAATCTTTAAAAAAATTGTCAGTCATTTTTAAAAGTCTCTTAATATTCTGAAGTCTTAACATATGTCTAGCCATCATTTTTTGACTACCATTCATATAATTATTTTGAATCCTTTCAGGATGGAGTTCAATTTATGATACTTTCTATAGTATCAAAGTCCTGCTGCTTTTTAGATGCTGCTGTTACTTACTTTATATTTCTTTGACCATATCTGTGGGGAAAAAAACATAATTTCTGTAAAAATCTCATTTTAACATACAACACGAACCTTTTCCTTTGTTTCTTTTTGGCAGGCCTAGCATTATTATCTGTACAGCTTTTGTCAACCATAGTAAATCAGAACTCTCCATAAGAACACAGAATAATTGGCATAAAGAGATGTCTCAGTGCAATAAAACACACAAAGTGCATAGCACACTTAGTAGTTGTGGGAGAGAGTATGGCATTTGCCCTGAGGTCTAGTAATGTTTACTGGCCCAGAATATACTAAAAGTCTACTCTGAATTATCACTGGCATATAATAAGAGCTCCTTAATAGATATAGTAATTTAAAAATATATAATGTCATTATACTATATAGCAGTGTCATTAAATAGACAAGTGTGTACAACTAACTATAATAGGTGTTGACACAGCATTGATATCAATTTGAGATATGTGAGGAAAATCAGGAGAAAAGCTTCGTAGAGGAATCAATATTTGAACAGAGACATTTAATTAGGAGATGGGTCAAAAAAAAAGTGGAAGTGTATAGGTGAATAAAGTATAGATGAAAGTTCAGAAAGAGGATTGATACATGTGATTATTGGGGAATGTGGGTGGGGGAGGGGTGGCAGCAAGATAGGGGGAATTAAACTGGGCAAGACTTGATAATACCAGAATGTCATTCTATTCTGAGAGCAATGAAGAGCCATCAAAGTGAGTTTTAAGCAAGGATGAAATATGGTAAGATTTATCTTCAGAAAAATGACTTGTGAGAATCAGGAAGTTTGATTAAAAAGGGTTGTGTACAGCTAGAGAACGACTTATGTAGCTATTAGAAGAATCAAGTCACAAAGCATGGGAAATAGGATAGTTGCTAACAGCCAAAATTCCCTGTGTTCAAATCCAACTGTTCCATTTTTCAATTATGCAACCTTGATAGATTACTTCATCTTTATTAGTCTCAATTTCCCCATCTCTAAAATACTGATGAAAACATTTATCTCGCTGGTTTGTTATGAGGATCAAATGAGGTAATAACTATAGTTTGTCTGCAACTGTACAAGCATTCAATAAATGTGAACCACTTTTGTTTTCCTTATCTCTTAGACTGAAGAAAGTAGGAAGGGTAATTAGGATATGACTTTGAGAATTCAAATTGAGATTTGAGTAGTGTTCAGAAACAGGATCTGACAGGAAAAATAAAGGGAGAGGCTCAAGATGAACCCACATTGGGGGGCTTGATGCTTTATATCATGAAATGAGATATGGGACACTTCATCTATGATAAATATAACCAGTTTAGTAGAAGAAACAGAGAAAAGATTGTTCTTTGGGATCTTTTTAAGATGAAATAGTTAATGACAAAACTGAAATTTTAATGAGTTAGTTGGAAATTGAGACTTGTAACAGAAAGAAGAATTGAACAGCAGTTCAAAACTTATTCATTTAAAAGTTACATGTGATGATATAACCATTTAGTGGAGGATATAGTAAGAAGTAAAAGTGACTGAGGGAAGAACCATAAGCAAACCAAATTTTAGAGATAAGTATGGGAAGAAGGGATGACAAAGGGTATTTAGAGAGGTAAGAAGAGAAACAAGAGCAGACAGAGGCAAAGAAACCAAGGGATGAATGGGTTTAACAAATGAGAGATAGATCAATAGCATCAACTCATGCAAGTAAGTCCACTTGATCATAGACTAAAACAAGGCCATTGGCTTAGCAATTATGAGAAAGAGTCTTTGGTGACTTTGATGAGGTAAGATGTCAGAATATTTCCCTAACATAAAGCTTCCATAGTAGAAAATGCCTGATAAATATAAAGTAGAGGGGGGAAAAATGCCAGAATAATGAATGAATGAGAAGGATGGGTGGCAGAGTTAATGTTGGAAGAAATTCATAGTACCTCTTGCAGTGATGATGTAGTGCTTTAGAACAAACCTCCTGCTGAAAACAACCAGATAAGCTGCCCAAGTGATAACGTGAGGTTCTTTGTCTTCATACTATTTAGGGGTCATAGCACTTCCTGCACCTAGGGCTTGATGTCTTTCATCAGTTTTGGAAAATCAAAACAAGTTGGTACACTTACATTTGTGTGTGTGTGTATTTCAAACCAAGAGGCATTATTAGAGTTAAAAAATAGGTATTTCATAAAGATAAAAAGCATCAATTTCCCAGGAAGATATAATAATTCTAAATTTGGAAGAAGTTCATGTGCTTCTTCGTGAAAAGTGTGAACATTTAGGTCAATTCTGTATAACCTTTTGGATCACAGACTCCTTTGGAGAATCCAATAAATATCATTGTCTTTTTCTGCTAGAAAAAAAATGCTCACAAAACCCAAAATTCTGCTACAATTAAGTAAGTTGAAGAAGTCAAGAATTCTTGATGTCCACTATTTTGAGATTTAGAGGAAGAAAAAAAGTTTATAGACTTTTTAATGTGAATGTGTTCTTATTCTTCCTTCCTTCCTCCTTCCCTCCCTCTGTCCCTCCCTTTCTTTCTTTCTTTCTTGAACCTGAGTTCTTCTAAGGTTACAAAAACTTGGTGCAGAATTGGAGGCCTTGAGAGACTTGTATGGACTCTGGGTAGCTTGAGTGAAGCATGAGAATGGGAAGTAACTTAAAAATTAGTGAAAATGTTGCTGTATATATTTAAAGCTCTAACTGAAGTTTGAAATAATATTTTTATAATATAATCTTTGAGTGTAGGAACTTAATTTTCTTTAACCTTTCTCAGAAGCTGAGAGCAAAAGCAGGGAAACAAATGGGTTGCTCTAGGATTTGAAAGTAGCACAATATTAGGTCTCGCACAAAATCAAAAGAAAGATATTATAGACCGTATTGGTGACCTGATTGTGGCATGGGTATGGATAGGAATGAAAGTAAAGAAGACAGAGGGCATATTTTGTGGTAATTAAGAACATGAGATCTGGGGGCGCCTGAGTGGCTCAGTCAGGTAAGCGTTTGCCTTTGGCTCAGGTAATCATTTCAGGGTCCTGGGATTGAGCCCTGCATGGGTCTCCCTGCCTATCAGAGTTTGCTTCTCTCTTTCCCTCTGTCTCTCCCCCTTGCTTGTGCTCTCTCTCTCTCAAATAAATAAATTTTTAAAATCAAATAAAAAAAAAGAAGAAGAAAAGAACATGAGCTTTGTAGTTAGGCAGACTGTTGCATAGAGAGAATACTGCTGATCAATTCAGCCTCTCTAAGTGGTATTTTCTCATTTGTCAAATGTGGAAAATTAAAGTACCTACCTTTGAATATTAAATGAAGAACTATATATAAAATTCTTCATAAAAGTCATCATTGCCATCATATCAACTAGCTAGGTCAAATACCAGAAGACAATGATAAGATTAAACAACAATTTTTATATGAGAGAGGATGTGGGAAAAGAAGAAGTTGAAATCATGAGGGGGATTTCAGAAGTGGGGTTATTTTGAATAAAAATTTCAAAATGTGGGCCTAGGAGTAAAATTCCAAGTTGGAAATAAAATGAACAGTCACACAGTGAGCATGGCTTTCTACACCCAGAGAGTGGGGTAGCCTATCAACTATTTTGAAAATTCCTGGCCTCTTTTAGCTTATATAATCTCAATTTTTCCTAAAATATTTTTAAGTTCTTAACCTTTCATATCTTATTGTTGTTACTATATATAGCCATCAATCCCACTGTAACAATTAATCACTTATAGACATTAAGCATGAGGAAGATGATGGAGGTCAAAGGCAAGAAACATGAAATATTGCATGGAACTGTGCTAGTCTGACACATGCCTGGTTAATATAGAATAATGACAATGAACTATTTCTGATAGTCATTATAATTAAAAACAGCATATTTTTTCAAGGTTCCAAGAAGAGAACTGAATTCTTATGAACCCCAAAAAGTTCAGTTCAGTTCAGGAAAAGGTTAAGTTTAATGTTATTCTCTGAATTAGCTTTCCAAGCCCTAATTACAGAAATAGACATTATTTTGAAAACTTGGAAAAGGTCCATTTACATGACAGATCCAAGAATCAAATGATCTTATTATCTTTTTTTTCAATTTTGCCTTTCAAATACTGCCTTCACAAAACAGAAAAAAGAAGTAATTATGAAGAAGAGTTTAAGGAGATGAAATAAGAATATAATGATATTCTTTTTCTAACTTATATTATTAATTGCATGACCCTATATTGATCAAGGCAAAGCAAATTCCTTTCCAAAAGTTAACTCTTGACAAAGTAGAGAATATGATCTTGTCTAAAACTATAATTTACTTTACCAAATACCATGACAATACAAACTCATTCAGTTAATGAATGAACAGTCTGTTCCTAGAAGGAAATAGTCTACATTATAATTTGAAGACTTTTTTTTTTTACATTTGTTTACTAAATGTGAGAACCTTTGTTATCATTGCTCTTCACTGTTACACAAATGTGGCAAAGACGTTGAAGATGTATAGAAATACTTTGACAAAATTCCTCTTCACCTATCCTTGCAATTTTTGCCCATGATTCATTCCAGAAAGGAAAAAAATCAATTCAGTACCTTCTCTCCTTGACCTTCTTCTCTTTGTTTAGAGCTTAACATCTAGCAAAAGGCCTTCTTTTATATTATTGATGAAATCACAGAACATGTTTACTTGCATGCTTTTATTCACTCTAAAATAGAGATTAATTTATAAAGAAGGAGAGGTGGAAAATGTGTGCAAACATCTTGGTTTTAATATGTGGTTAAACTCTGACAACCTTCATTAATCTTCGTATGACCTCATGTAATACGTCTTGTGGAGTCATCATGCTGTTATTTAAAGACCAATCTGAACATTCCCATTCGTCCCCAACCACAACATATCAAGCCCAAACCACAAATCTGATGCTAAGCCCTTGAAAAGTGACATTGATCTTTGCAATAGGTTTCTTAGAGTGATGATAAGGGTGTTTACCTGACAAATCATAAAGATTTCAAAAATTTATCTTAAATGCCTGTTTCTTTCCTTTAAAGTTCTGGTTTTCAGCACTCCCTTATCAACATGTCTCTTTTTACTTATCTTGAACTTGATGGTTGAAATCCTGATTCTACCCTGTACTTGAGGTCTAAACTTGGGCAAGTTCATTAACTTCCTCAATTTCTATATCTGTAAAACAGATATTAAGAATATAAACTTTATAGTCTTATGGTAAGAATTAAGTGAGGTAATGAATGTGAATTTAAAATACTGCCTGTCACATAGCAAGAACTTAGTAAATGTTAGCTGCCATGATGATGATGATGGTGATGGTGATGATGGAGAGATTTTCAAACAAAAAGTCAAGTAATATCGTTTAAAGGTACTGTAGGTGTGTGAGACATCCCACTCAAAGAGTTCTGAAGAAAGGTTTTAAATGCTAAAGATAATACTTTTGCTTATTTTAATCTGCTTTTAGCTTATTGCAGGTTTTTAAAAAATATTTTATTTATTTATTTATTTATTTATTTATTTTGAGAGAGAGAGAGAGAGAGAGAGAGAGAGAATGCAAATGAATGGAGGGAGGTGCAGAGGGAAGGAGAAAGAATTTCAAGCAGACTCCTTTCTAAGCCTGACCCCACAACCCATGAAATCATGACCTGAGTCTAAACCAAGAGTGAGACGTTCAACTGACTGAACCACCCAGGTGCCCTAGCTTACTGATGTTTTAATCTTACATTTTTGCATTTTGAAAGAGATTTCCCATAATATTAGCTTAACTCTAAGTCTTTTAGTTTCTGTCTCTTAATTTTTTCTTAGCTCCTTTTATTTTTGCTTTTATATTAATATTTATTTTTCTCTAGTTTTTTCCAAAATATTTTCTTTCCCTGGCTTATTTATTTAATTATATGCCTCCTTTTTACATTTCAGTTTTTCTTCACAAGCTTTGTGTTATTTCTAAAAACATACTAAAACTACCAAAAGTGACAACGCGTGCTAACGTTTACTGATTGTTTCCTATCTGCAAAACTCTAGTATAAGGGCTTCATATGGATTGCCTTAATCTTAACAAAAGTCTTTTGAAGTGGGTGTTATTATTATTTTCATGATACACATGAGGAAACTGAGATAAAAAGACAAATAACTGACCCAAGTTTACACAGCTAATAAAAGGAGGAAGTGAGATTTATAGTATCTTATTTTGATTACTTTTATTTTAATCTAATTTGTCATCTTATTTTCACGTATTATTTCATCTTAGCTATTATTTTCTAGCCAACTGCTAAGTAACCAATGGTTGGAGGTAGCATTGTTGCGCTAATGACTCTGTGGAGTGTGTATGGTTTACCTAAAATGTTATATCAGATATCTTGATGAAATCATGAAATATGTACTTAATTTATGTGACTGGCCAACATTATGCATCACTGAGGCTTTAAAGTCAGACTGATTAGATTCAAATACTAATTCTATCATTTATAAGCCATGTGGACTTAGATCAACCCCTAATTTTCTTTATTTAATTTTTTTTTTTTGGGGGTAACAGTTTTCTCATCTGTATGCAGGAAAAAGTCAATATCCAGCCTTATAAAGTTAAAAAATTAAATAAAGGGACTGACATAGAGTAAGAAGGTAAAATATATACAGTAGGAAGGTAAACCTTTAAATGGTAATACCATTAAAATGGTAATAACTCAATAAGTGGTAATAGGAAAGACTATTTAATATCTTTGACTGGAAAAAATCAGATATATGCATATTTTAATAATTATAGTACATAATCATTCTTTTTTTAAAGCTTTTTAAAAAAATTATTTATTTATTTAACAGATTGAGATCACAAGTGGGCAGAGAGGCAGGCAGAGAGAGAGGGGGGAAGCATGCTCCCTGCTGAGCAGAGAGCCTGATGTGGGGCTTGAACCCAGGACCCCAAGATCATGACCTGAGCCAAAGCCTGAGGCTTTAACCACTGAGTCACCCAGATGTCCCTACATAATCATTCTTGTATAGCATTCCAGACCTTACGCTTTTATACCTGATTATGATTTTGATGCCTAATAACAGAAGTATTAGATTTTACAGTTACTATTATTCTGTGTACTATGAGAGCTATTCTTCCACTGCACAGGATTCCTTTTGGTAGTTAGCAACGCCATTTAGAAGTATGGCCATGAAACTCAGGTTACTTCCCAAAGTTTACTCACTTTCACGTTCATAGTTTCTATAATTTTTAAAATTGGGCTTAACATTGAGAAATCATGTGTAGTCCTGTGAGTTAAACATTTCAAATGAAAAAGATGAGATAAACCTTAGCAGAGACTGAGAGAAGTTAAACATTGCTTAGATATCTGGAATTATTTTAAGATAATTGAACTTTCTAGATCCCAGCAACTTTGGGGAAACACATGAGAGGGTGAAAAATCATATATATATTTTCGCTTTTTGTCCTGTCAACTAGATAATGCAACGAACACACTGGAATCAGGCCAAATCTTGCCCCTTTTCTAATCTAGGAGCCAAGCCTGAATGACTGTTGAAAAAACTGGGTTTTCTTCTTTATGGTGGGGTGATTTTTCTTCTCCTGATTTTTCTGTTTTTCTCCTTTAGGTTTGACAGAATTAGGAGAGCTCTCTTTTGTGGGTCACATTAATCCCAAAGTTGGAGATAAGACTAGGGTTCATGTCATTTCACAACTGCATTAGTACAGAAAAAAAATTATTTTCCTTTCAAATCGTGCTTATCATAGGTTGCCAAAACTCAGTGTGAGAATAACATGAGAATTGTAAGGTTAAGCAACTTGAAAAATGTCTGGCATGTGGTAAGTACTCAAATGTTAGTTATTTATGTCATTATATATTTGTATATACATGCACAATTTTATATGTATACAAATATATGCATATTGGTAAAGATTTTTGATCATTAAAAACAGAAATTTGGATTCTCAGGGAAACACTTCCTGTCTTATTTTATGTAAATTCTGGAATCTATATTGCCTAAATTTTAAAAGTTCATGGATAAGATCCTATCTACTTTTGCTTTAGCACATTGTGAGGAGTATGTATACTTTAACTACCATTATGTGGTAAAAACAAAGGGGAACTCTATCACGAGTCAGGAGTGTGGTGTCCAGAGTCAGATTTTGCCACTAACTGTGAACTAGTCTCTTAATAATTCTGTGTCTCAGTTTTTGCAACTGCAGGTGGATATGTTGAGTGTACTTTCAGCAACTTGCAAGATAAAGTTTATGCATAAGGAATTCTCTATTTCCAAATATATAGAAATGGTGGAATATCTGGAGAGCTAGCTATACATCTATCTGTGCCTTTGTATTTATTACAAGAAGAAAGAAAGAAAAATTCCTAGTTGAATTAAAGGTAACTCAAAACCAGAGTTGTGGTGAAGAGAAGCTGATATCACAGGGGCCCATGAATATTTAGAGGGAGATTTAGACCTTCTGGGTTGGGAGCCAGGTTTGGGAAACAGGACTTTGAGTTTAGGCTGGTGGGAATCTTTAACTCACGCTCCTGTGTAAAATTGGAATCAAGTATTACCCAAATTGTCAAAAAGGGATGAAGAAAATTTTATCTTCTGCATGGGGAAAGAGCAAAGGAGAATCTGTTTAATTCATAGGAGGTGGGGCAGGGAGACAAACATCACCTGTGAAAAAATAACATTTGAACTGCATGAATGTGGATTCTAACGGCACATTCCCTTTGTGGCATCCTGTTCCTAAGGTATAGGAATTTTAAGCAAAACCTGAAAATAAAAACTCATTCAGGGCTTTCAAAACCACTAGGAAAGAGCAAAGATGTAGGAGAACTTTATGACACAAGATACCCCAGCAGAAAACTCAAAAGAAAATGAAACAGAAAACAATCTAAAGCACTGTTGAATATGAGTACACATGAAACAACTTACCAACCTTAGATGTAGAAATAAACCACCCATAATTGAAAATCAGTGTATTAGGATCCTAAGAACTTGAAATAATGGAACAGACTTGGAGAGATTATAATATAAAATTATAATGCTTAAAGTGATTAAAGAGATCAAACAAGGGCCTGAAAATTTAACTACAAAATTGAATAGAATGAAAATTTTTAAAAAATAGAGCTTGTAGAAAAGAAAAGTATAGTTGCTAAAATTTAAAACATGCTGGGTCTATTTAAGAACATAAGGATTAAATATAATATAATATTACTGAATTAAAGAGTAAGTCTGCAAAAGAATCACCCAGAATTAAGTACAGTGAAATGAAGGTCAGGAAAAGCTGAATGGAACACTACACAGACAATAGAATAAGTCACGTATTTCTAGAAGACGTTTCAGAAGGAGATAATGAAAGGATTTTGGAGGAGGCAATATTTAAAGGAATAATGGCTAAGAGTTGTTTATACTTGAAGAAAGACATGGGTCTTTAGACTGAAGTAAAATATATTCTGAAAGCCTAGAAAAAAAAATCTCTAGCTAAATTCTGAATACTCCTTGAGCTAAAATACATTATTATGAATTTTACATTGTTATCAAAAATATGCAACATCAAATTTACCATCCTAACCATTTTTAAGTGTGCTGCACCAAAATGTTAACTATACGCACAGTGTTATTATGCAACGGACCTCTAGAACTTCTTCATCTTGCAAAACTGAAAGTTTATGTTTATTGAACAGCTCCTTTTTTCCCCAACTACCTTTTTAAGGTTGAATAATATTGTATTATATGCAAATCAACATTTTCTTTATTCATTCATCTGCTGATGAACAATGAGGCTGCTCCACCTCTTGGCAATTCAGAAATGCAATAAGCGTGGGTGTGCAAATAAGAGAAGCTGCCTGCAGAGGGGTACTGTTAAATTTGCTGGGAGGGAAGTCAGCTGGGGTAATATCTATGTTCTCAGAAAACGTGCCAAGAAGCTGCAAACAGTGGCAGTAGTAGGCGCTATTAAGCTCACTGGGAAGTTACCACTGGAAAACTTGCCTGGGTATCCACAAGTCTCTAGAAACTGTCCTAAAGGATGCCACTTGCTGCTGGAAACCCATCTGCGGTGATGAGACAGGACCCACCAGATGTGGGGAGTGAATCTTCTCAAGTATCCTGCACACCAGCCCAGTGCCACAGGAGCAAAAAGAAGCAAAGCCCAGGGAACCAGGAAAAGAAGTCTTCTGATATTTCTCCAGTGTGCTCTACTGATAAAGTTTGACATCATGCCATCTGGCAGGGGAGAACTGTCCCAGAATTACAAGCAGACAGGGAAGGGTAGGTTTGGAGTTGAGAGGCAATAGATTGATAACTGACACAGCAGCTAACCAGAAAACTTTAAAAATTTTAAAGAAATATTGACAGTTGGACAGAAGATATTAATACATTAATAAATCATAAAGAGTTATTTTACATGGCTCTCTCAGAAATTGATAGAGTAGACAAAAAACTATTACAATGTAGAAATTGAACAATAAAGTTAAGTTCAAAGTAACAGACATTTAGAAACATGAACATGAATTCGTTCCAACCATGTGGAATATTTTAGAAAGTCAGCTATAAGCCACAAAAAAAGTCTCAAAAATCATAAGATGAATCTACTGATAAACTTTTTTATATGACATTGGCAATAAAATTGGAAACTGACAATGAAAATATAGCCCAAATGAGTATCTGGAAGATAATAAAAAACTAAAAGAATAATGTAAATATTATGAAGGCATATTAAAGTTTAAAGCTAAATAAATACACATTCAAATTTATATAATGAAGCTAAAGTGATATTTAAAGGAAAATTATTTATTTATTTATTTATTTATTTATTTATTTATTTATAAGTATTTTATTTATTCATTTGACAGAGAGAGAAATAGTGAAAGAGAGAGCCCAAGCAGGGGGAGCAGCAGGCAGAGGGAGAAGCAGGCTCCCTGCTGAACAAGGAGCCCAATGAAGGGCTCAGTTCCTGAACACTGGGATCATGATCTGACCAAAAGGCAGACGCCCAACCAACTGAGCCACCCAGGCATCCTGAGAGAGAAATTTATTAATTTAAATGCATGTATCAGATACAAGAAAAGAGTATGTTGTACCAAGTCAACTACCAAAAATTTCAAGTTTCTATGACCATTTTACCTCATATCCCAAGGATTTTGGTTGTTGATGTTATCATTATCCTGTTATCTATTTGAGATTTCATGGAGAGAAATCTCATTCTCCTACCGAGGAGAATCTACCAGAATGTATTGAGGGGCATGTGTAGTTCGGAAATTAAGCATTTTCTTGTCTTTCCTATATAGCTCATTTTCTCTAGGGTATTTAATTTCTATATAATTATGTATACTGGTCAAATTGTGTTATGTGTTAATAAGCATTATTTCACTGCTGAAATAAAGAAATCTAATGTTCATGGTTCTAAGATTGATTGTCCAATCTTAAAAGAAATGCATACTTTATAGGGTTAGAATGGCAAGGTTTTCCATTCATGTATTCATTCACTTGTTTAAAAAGTACTTATTATGTGTTTTTATGTGTAACATATTTTTCTAGCCTTCATAAGCTCATTTGTGAACAAAATAATCAACATTCTTTCTCTTATAGCCCTTACATCCAAGTAGAGGAGATAGCAAAAAGAGAAAATGAAGTAAAATATATAGTATGTTAGCAAGTGGATAAGTACTATTGGGAGAAATAAGCAATAAAGAAGCTAGAAAAGTTAGTTAGGATCACTATATTAGATGAGTTGGCCAAGGAAGTCTTCATTGAGAAGCTGACTTTGAAATAAAGTCTAAGGAAGTGAGTAGAGCAATTTGGGTCTGTGAAGGAAGAGCATACCAAGCAAAGGGAAATCCGGGAGGCCAGGTGTAGTTGTTAGTGTCAAAGAATAAAGCTGTGGACAAAGTTAGAGATGTAGTGAAAGTTCAGATGGTACAGGGTCATATCATTTTGTCTGGACTAGCCCAAATTTAAACTCATTGCTCTGATGTAGTTAATAGTAGTCAGTCTTTAACATTCAGCAAGGCTCTGGTTTGGATAATAAAATATGTAGTCACTCTCCTTTTTGCAAAGACTTTGGCTTTGGCTTGGATAAATGGAAAGCCATCAGAGAGCTTTCAATATTGGAGTAGTATGATCTGATTTAATTTTTTTTTTTAACAAAATCACTTGGACTGCTGTGCTGAGAAGAGACTTTAAGGGGCAGAAATAAAAGCAAAATCTACCTGGACTCTGATCATCCTTCTCACCACCTCCATTACAATCAAACCACTACTATTTCTTACCTGGATTGCTTCAATAGCTTTCGAATGAAACTTCCTTGTATTTGGGTATATCTACAAGCAAGATTTAAAGAAAAACACCTTGAAAAAACACATTGTCTTCCTATGCTTAAAATATTCATAACATCTCATGACTCGACAGTTATAAAAAGAAAAAAGCCATTAATAGGTTTTCTATTCAATGCAGCATCAAAAAAAAAAATGTCCTTTTATTCAAGATTCATCTTTGGATTCATTTGGAATGAAAGCCCCTGTGTGGTTTCCTTTATAGAAATAATGATGAATTATATCTCAGTTCCCTTTTTTCTCAAGTAGAGAGACAAGATCCAAAATCAGAACTGAGAAATCATATCTCTGCTCTGCTCTATAAATTACAGTTAGTCCTAATTATTATAGAAGCAACACTAAAATATTCTGGTCGTGTAACTCTATCAGAGCTAGTAAATACCTATAATTTCTGTTTCTTGATCATAAGTCTCCCTGACAGTGAATGTTTTTGAGATAAAAACTGAAAAAACAATGCTTTGTCATTACCTTTTTAAAAACTTTCCCTGCTATGTCTTATGGGAGCTGGAAGTTTGTAGTCAATGGTTCCCTTAGGTACTAGCAACATCTCTAATAGAAAGCTTAAAGTTACATGAATCATTAACAAACAGAAACCTAACTTGAAGACGACTGTGCTTCTCTAGCAAAAACTACTTACAGTAGTTTGAAGCACAAAACTGGAAAGATATTTGGTTGAATATGCAAAATAATTTTATCTCATTAGGCTGTAAGAAACGTGTATTAATAAGTGAGAAAAAAAATACAGCAGAATGCCTGAATGGCCCAGCATAACCTAACTTTCATGTAACCTTTCCCAATTCTTTCCCCCAATTTCCCTGAATTCACCATTCTATCTTCTATAGCAAGTCTCTACCTTAAAATTTTGTACTTTAACATATTGTTATCTGATTTTTTGTAAACGCTACTTTAAGTGTTCAACTGAACTACTGTGGCATGTTTGACTGAAAAATACTGTATGTTGTGAGCTTTCTATATAATGCTCAGTGGGAGCCTTGTACTGGGAGGCTGACTCTAAGGTACAAACAGTTTTCTAAGAGGTCACTAACCTGCTGTTGCTGCCCCAGACAGCTGGATAGCGTTCCTGTCATTGGCATGGACAATGGATCCTTTAGATATCTTCCTACATAGAAAAGTATAGGGTGAGTACTTCCTACTGAAAAATTGATTAGAATCATCATTATGGTTTCCAACAACTTTCTGTAGGTACCATGACCACAGATACATTTTATAAGCCTTTGAAAACAGTGACTTTTGCCCTTTTGAGTATCTAAAATGTAGTAAGTTTGAAGTACAATTTTTCTGAGCTTAAAAACTAAACCTTTTTTCTAATGAACAAGTGGACTTATACCATATTAATCCAACCTAAATATTCAGTGAAAGAGAAGTATGGTATTTTCATTTCAAGATGAAAGTATTAAAAATTATTTAAAATTTTTATTTGCCTTTAATTATCTTACAAACATACCAAGAGCCTCTATCATGTCTAGAATTAATTTAAACTCTGGAAAGAGCAACAATATTTACCTTTTATCACCAAAATCTTAAAATGGTGATTAATTTAATTCTTATGTATTTCTATTTCTATCAGCTTGGATGTTATATCAATAAACGGAAGCAGTCATTGATCAGAAACAATTAGCCTCTAGGTGAGAAAAATTAACCCGTAACTAAATATTAGAAGTAGTATCAGAGAGGAAGCTCAGCTACATTATAAGTTTTAGTTGTACAAAACTTTGGATGAATGTTGGTAATGGAAACCAGAGTAAAAAAGATAGGAAAGGCCCAAAGGCAACCTGCAAAAACACACCCCCCCATCATATGTTCCTGTGGACCGGCTCCCATGTCACTGTATTACTAAGGCTGGTTACTCAGGGTGATAGAACGCTCCTTATGTTTATTTTTGGGAGGAGGAAGGTAAAGCAGTCAGCTTGCAATCCACTTACTCCTTTACACCCCCAAGGGAAATAAAAGAGCCATTTCTCCTTTTCAGCTGGGCGGGTAAATTATTATACTTGCTAGGAGAAAGAGACTTTATCTCTGCAAATGACCTTGGCTAAGAGTGACAGTGAATAAGTAGAATCCAGACATGGCTTCCGGAGAAAGTCACGTAGTCTCCACAGCTCTATGGAGGCAGAGTGGAGATGCTTTTTAGGTAAAATACATACTCTCACTGTGTAAGCAACCCCGTGGACCTTACTTGAAGACTTCAACTATTCAGGGCCAGAAGGGCATGGCCGATGTGGGAAAGGATCTTAGAAGGTATCCTCACTGCCCAGACCCTCTCTCTGCTCTGTTTCTGAATGCTTGTGTCTTTGTAATTATTTCGTAAAATTGATGCTAGGTAAGATGTTTGCCTCATGCTAAGCCAATCTTTGTGTTAGCTCATTTAAACTTTGTGTTAGCACAATGATCAGTTACGGTTGTTATCTAAATCAGTAATTCTCAATATTATGTGTAGGCATTACTTGGGGAGCTTGTAAAATGCAGATTTTTGGAGCCCTCTCAGAGAGACTTTGATTCAGTAGATTTGAAGAGGGGCCAAGTACCTATTTCTTAACTTAGCAATGCATAAATAACAAAGTAATTTGGGAATATTCTCTAAATCAGTCTTTTTACATATTTTTAAAAGATTTTATTTATTTACCTGAGAGAGAGAGGAGAAAGCACAAGCAGGTAGTGGCAGAGGAAGAGGGAGAAGCAGGCTCCCCACTGAGCGGGGAGCTTGATGTGGGGCTTGATAGGGGGCTCAACCCCAGGACACTAATCATAACCTGAGCCGAAGGCAGATGCTTAGCTGACAGAGGCACCCAGTTGCCCTAAATCAGTCTTATGTTGGCTTAATACATCTTTCTATTATTTTAAAAATATCCTCAGTGTTTTATGACTTATTCCTTGAATTTAATGTTTTTGCTTACATTAGTGCATTTGCTTCACACACAGAATGTTCATTAGGGACAGGAATAGGAAGGGGGAAATTATCCCATTGTCTCCTATCATGTAGAAATTGTGCCTTTCTCTTCATAAAAGCATTATCAAGTGTCTAAAAGTTTAAAATTTACATTTAAAGTTAGTGTTCTACAATTTATTCCATTACTATATAAAGTACCTTTTAAAGATGCGCGTTTGATTTTTATTCTCTTTCTTTCATACAAATACATTAGCACTTCTTAATGAAGCCCATTGTTTTTTCTCAGTGATGATGATGAGGCTATGTTCAAAGAAAAGAAAGGGTGCTGCAAAGCTATGAAGTTGTTAGGGCGCAGGAATCGAGGAAGAAGGACAAGGGGCTTCTAGCAAGCCTCCTAAATATACAGTATTATCCCAAACAGAGAAATACTTGGCAATTACAACCCCACCTTCTAAAAGAGGTATGTAATTCTTGTATTACTAAGTATAACCTAGTGCAAGTCAGATTACAGAAGCAAAGTATTCTGCAAACATACAATTTTCTGGCCACATCCTTGTTCTTAAGTTCCAGTTTTTAAAGTCTCTCTCTTAGTAAAGTGCTTTTTCCCCCCTCTCTCTCTTGCTTCTTCTACCATAAAACATTTTACATCAAAAAAGTAGACTCCAAATTAATGATTAGTAAGAGGGAAAATTACATTTAGCCAAGTATAGAAAAACTTAAGGGGTTTTAAATTCTATTTAGCACAAGCAAAGCCCAACTTCCTGGTTCAAGTTAAAAAAACATGCACACAGCTCCTTGGTTGTCAACTGGCTTTTACAAAACACCATCTTGATGAATTAAGAGTAAATGAATGAGAACCATATGGATAAATTTCCTTTGAAATACACCCAGGATTAAAAAGTTTAAGAAAAATAGCTCTTGGCAAATATAGTTTTGTAGTTTTTGCTGGAATGAAAATGTTTGAAAAATAGTCTAAAGTGTTCTGTTGAACCCCAAACTCAGAGTTACAAATTTTCCAATCCTTAGGGCTAAGGTGATGATGTTGAACCCTCAGAAAGGGAAGGTAATGGTCTCATTCTAGGAGGAAGTCAGAGAGAATATCTCCTTGACCGTTTAGGGAGAGTCATTCAAATAAAGGTTCATCTCAAGAGTTCAGACTTGCCATCTGGCCTGTTACTGTGCAGAACAGCGCAGAGATTATGAGCCAAGCACTAACCTATTGTTTCTCAGCGCATTTCTCATTATTTCTCTCCTAAGGAGCATTTTAGACTTTTCTCCCCGCTGATCCCACACATGAAATTCTATTACTAGACGTATACAGTACATGTGCTTATGCACTACATGTAGCTGTGTATATATTTGCTTCAGAATTAGAGTAGGAATTTTTTGCACCCCCCAAAACCAAATTTTGCCCTCTTGAGGGCGATATTACCTCCTTTTGAGCCAGTATACTGGAGAGGAGTGATTCCTGACTGGGGCATTTTTATCCCCCCAGGGGGAACGTTTGCAAAGTCTGAAGACATTTTTGATTGTCAGAACTGCAGGGAGGGGTGCCAAGTGGGATGCTGTAGTCAGCTGGTAAAAAGGGGGGGGGATGCTACTGAGTACCCCCACATTGTACAGGACAGTCCTTTGCCATAAAGAAACATCTGGTCCAAGGTGTTAATAGTGCTGAAGTTGAGAAACCTACTCATGGACAGACTTTATTTTATTTTATTTTTTGAGCATAGTTGACACACCATGTTCCATTACTTTCAGGTGCACCACATAGTGACTCATCAACTTTATATTTGATGCTGTGCTTGCTATAATTGTAGCTACCATCTGAAGAGACTGGTTGAATGGGAATCTTAGGTGTGCCTGTTGCTCACTGGTAATCTACAGTTTGTGTCTATAAAACAGGGATGACAATAGGACTGATTATAGAGGGTAAATATGAAGATTAAGTACATTAATACATGTAAAACACTTAGAACACGGCACATGCTCAATAAAAGTTACCTATGATTATTATTTTAAACCATATTATTCTGGGAAGATCACACATTAAATTACAAAAACATATAAGCATCACAAAGTCGTTCTTGAAATTTATACCTACATCTATACATTTTCCAGAGGCATGAATAGCCAGCTTATCCCTATTCTAACTGAAATTCAGAATGCACTCTTGTAGTAACTAGCAAACTATTAAATTTGGCTGATTAGTAATTATATGAACAAATATAATGGGAAAGAATCAAGGCTCCTACTGCAGACTAATGTATTTTCATTATACTGTGAAAAAAATAATGTAACAGCATAATAAATACTTTCCTTGGGCTTCAGGAGACAATCAGGAAGTGCCACTTTGACAGCCAATATATCTTGGTGGCACTTCAGGAAATGCTATTTGTAATGAGAATTTTCAGGTTCATAGCGTAGTGAAATATGAATTAGTGACTCTGATGTACTTGTATTGCAAATACTTTTGCAAAAGACTAGCTGTAGTCTGTGAGTTCCTTACTATTTATTTCTTTTCTATGAGAATTGTCATTTGTACAACACAGAGGCTGTGAGTAAATTGGCCTTGCTGGATATGCAACAAGGCATGGTTTGTTCTAGAAAATAAAATATCATCCCTTTTCCTTTCCTTTCATTTTATAAAATTAAAAAAAATAATAAAAATGAAAGGGGTGGGAAAGAATCCCATTTGCTTTCACCTCCATGCCTTCAGCAAGTCCCACTGATTTGACATTTCCTAATCTGAGCTGGTTTTCCAGGTCATCAGTCCGATTCCTCAGCGCTTTCTCAGTCTTTAGTGAGCACGGCAGAAATAGGCTGAAATCGTCCATGGGAGATTGCTATTGCTAGGTCTTCTATTTTTTTCCTCATCTCCTTCTGCCTCCTACAATCTCAACAAAATCTTCAGAGAGAGAAAGTGGTACTATAAAAAATGTCTAGCTAATGGAAAAATGGTCAGGGTTAGAGAGCATAGTGTCTGGAGAAAATGCTGCCTGGATTGGAATCCTGACTCTGACACTTGACCCGTTGTGGATAAATGCGTGAGAAGGACTTGCCTTAGAGCTGTGCCTGGTACCTAGCTGTGCTTATGATGCAATATTAGCGGTTGACCATTTGCTTACTGTGGCCACAACTGAATCTCCACTGCACACAGTGATTCAAGGGTTTAATGGGTTGAAGCTTTGGCTTCGCACAAAAGCTTTCTTTAAAATACTACCTTCCCATTGTTATGCTGATTTGGCAAGTCTCGTTTTCTGTTACAGAGGGATTTCTTAGGAGTGTCATTTTTTTTTTTTTTTAAATGATGAGCTTCTAAATTTCACCAGCAGTGAAAATCAATTCCAACCAGAAACAAAAGCCAGCAACCTAATTCTTGGATGCTACTAAAAAGCATCCACATAAACCTTCCATTGGTTGACTTAGTTTTATAAAGTCCCTGAAGGCTAAATACCCTTCAAACGTCCTCCCCCTCTTATGAATAAAAAGTTTCTTTATTTGGGAACTGTTGGCTCCCTGCAGCCTTTGTACTGCTCCTGCCTGTCAGCATAAGAAAGGGGAGGGGGAGGGGGATGTTCTTCTCTGCCTGGAGGCTAGCAGGTCTTTTCTAATCTCACCAACGTATAAAATCCACCCCCTCTCGTTGCTGCATTCCCTGCTCTAGAATCACAACCTTGTTGCATAAAACTTCTAGACATGTCTAGATGTGAACATAACATTTTATGAAGTCTTTACGAAAGTTGTTTTTCTCCCCACTTCTAGGAATTTTGAGGTGGAAAGGATAGTGTATAAACCAAGCCTCTTGTAAATAGTAAACTCTTGAAGAAGGGACAGTGGTGCAAGGGGGGGCTTTCTTAGAGCGGACAGTGTTTACTTTTCAGTCAGTCTGATTCTAGAGCATTGTCTTGAGGAAAGACCTGAGTCACGGAAAGAGAAGAGCACGGATCTCGGATCTCCATTCATGAGCCGGTATCCTGTCTCAGCTACTAATAACACTATGATCCTAGGAAAAAAATATCTACCTTCTCTGACCAAAATTTTCCTTAGATGCTTTAATAAGCTGAGAGTAGAGGCGCCTGGGTGGCTCAGTGGGTTAAGCCGCTACCTTCAGCTCAGGTCATGATATCAGGGTCCTGGGATCCAGCCCCACATCGGGCTCTCTGCTCAGCAGGGAGCCTGCTTCCCCCCTGCCTACTTGTGATCTCTGTCAAGTAAATAAATAAAATCTTAAGAAAAAAAAAAAGCTGAGAGTAGGGGGTGGGTGGGAGAATATGGATATATAGGCAAAGCTTGCTTCACAAGGTCTTTATGAGGATGAAAATGATATAAATAAAAGTGCTCTGTAAATCACATATATTATGCAAATGTTATATGAGATTAATATTAGGAGAGTTTTGGTCCAGAACAACTTGCTTTTTCTTTCTTTTCTTTACCCAATCTATTCCTTAATGTCATTTCATTTGTGCTCATGTTAGACCGGTAGCTCTTTGAAAGCCCACATTTTACATTGTGTCAAAAATCTGAGAGAACAGTATAGAAACTGGGTAAATGTTGACTATAGATCTCATTTTCTGCAAGTTGTAAGAAAAAATCCCCATAATGATTCCCTCCAGAATTCACCTAATAGAAGTAGGAAAAATCAGATTTAGGATCATGACTGCTGCCAATTCATGTGTGAAGAAGTAGGAGAAGATTCTGATCAAACAAAACCTAAGCTAGGAACTAAGAATATCTATCTTGGCGATTTTACCATGTTTTCTACACAATACCTTAAATTTGCCTTTTACTCTCATCAATAGAAAGATGGCCTTTTTGCCTTGCTTCTAATATGTTGCTATTTTATTCTTCGGTTAAATGTGTGGGAGATAACATTTCATTCAAGGAAAATTTGAGCTGAAAGGAAGAGAGGGGGATTTCACAGCTAGGAATTTTAGGTTAACAGACCTTTTCTTGTACTAGAGAAAGTAGGATATGTACTGAAATTTTAGAAATGTCAGATCATTTGCTTATTTAGCTACCCCAAAATAAGAGTTGACAGCTGAGTCTTAAAGCATAGTGTCTGTTGTTCAGACACTTCTTGAGAATACTTCAGTTAATTTTAGTGTGGGTGGAGAGAGAATTCTATTTATTTGAACATGTAATATGGATGGAATGTAAACAATGCAAAGGCTATGTTTTCTGAAGCTGGTATGTTTCCACAAATACAGTTTGAATACATATTATGTGCCAGCAGAGAGGATTTTCTTTCTTTTTTTTTTTTTATTTAATAAATGATTACGTCTCTAGTTGGAGAGATTAAGCAAAAATGTTGTTTTTTTGTTTTTTGTTTTTTTTAAAGAAGACAGTAAATATATGACTAAGTCATATCTATATGAAGGCAGATGAAAGGAAGATAGTAAATGCTGGAGGAAGTCAGAGGATGGCAAGATCATGAGGGGACTGGAGTGGTCAGGGAAGCATTTAATAAAAAGATAGAACCTGAGCCAAGTTTTATGAGTATGGTATTTGAATAAATGAGGAACATGGGTAAGAGTGCCAAAGAATGCTCATGGCAGGCTGGGATGACCTAGCTGAAGCAGGGGTTCTTGTACCATCAAGGCAGGAGACAAGATTATAAAGGTGGGTCTAAGTGTAGAGGCTGTGGCTTTGATCGTAATGGGACACATGACAGAACCCCCTTCTTTTCCCAGGATGTCTCATTATTTAAAACAATTATGTGGAATCAATGTAAGGGTTCGTAAGATCAGTTAGAGGGGAGAGAACAAGGGAGATAATATAGTAATCCTGAATTTGAAATTGGTTGTAGGGAAAAGTGTTAAGAGGTGTAATACACAAATGGTCTTTTAAAATTCATAGATAGCCATGAGCAGTGTCATCAGGTTGCAGTTGTTGCTTTGAAAAGCCAGCCAGGAGTCTTTTCCAACCTACCAAAGGGGAAAACCACCCTTTCCTTCAAGACTTTAGCTACCATTTGAAGAACTTTCACCTTTTCTGACTCCTCCCTAGACCCAAAATTTTCTCTAAAATGAACCAAGTCATTTTTCATTGCTTTTTACAAGAGGCACCATTGTTCTTTCCAGCAGCACAGAGCTATTTCACCTATTTTGGTGTAAAGATTAATGTCTTTCTGTTTCTAATAGTAGTAGATATATTAAGCATTGCTAATATGTTTACATATGGTATCTCATTAAACCCTCTCAACATTCCTGTGAAATGACTGTACACATTATTATGCCCATTTTATGGATGAGATAATTGAGGCACAGGAACATCTTGCCTCGGGCTATATAGTCAAGTAGTAGATGAGTCAAGGTTATGACACAGATCTGTGTGACTCCTGCATGCACTTCTCTTCACCACAACACCACTCTGTTTCTCATGTACATCCCATCATAACTGCCTTTTGTCACCTGTGATTTATGAAACTATCCCATTACGCTATCTCATTTGACTTCTTCAGTTACCCAGATGAAATTCATTATTTTGCTTTTTCAGATTAAAAAAAGGAGGCTTAAATACATAAAGAGACACTTAATAAATGTCTCAGGAACTTGAGTTCAGGATGTCTAGAGTTGTTTCACTCTCTGTTGCTTCCCTTATCGAGTCTCTGCATAGATCTAGTCTCTGTACATACATCAGTTAGTCAAGAAGAAAAGATTGTAGGGGAATAGTTTGTGCTATAATTTTATACTTTGATAGTTGGAAAATTAAATAGTCATAATGCTTACCTTATAAGAGAGATTGAGACTTTTTTTTTTCTGTGTAATTCTTGTCACTTTTTTTTGTCTAATACATGCTAAGGATGCTCTGAGAAAAAAAAAAAAATCAAATATAAAATGAGGGTTTTTACTTTTGACCACAGTAGTTGTGTCTCCTATTTATGATTAAATGGAGAAAAGCATGTTTTACTGATTTCTGAGGTAACATCAATAAAGACATAATATCACCATCTATGGATCAAAGAAAAACATGCATGGGGGCAGTAAATGATTAAATATTTCCTCCCCAAGATGTTGTAAGATCCCTTGGGTTTTTCATTGGATGAAGGTGCAGTTTCCTTGACAACAGGCTTTCTGAACAGACTGCCTATACCTCAGTATTCTACAGCTCGCTGTAAAAGTCAGTGTGATATTCTTACAAGATGCACATAGATTTACCAAGGAGTGACTTTACAATTTATAGATGATTTCTACTAGACGCTACAGAGAAGATACTAGCTAATATGAAAAAGGAGGTTGTAAATCCTTAGTGTTCAGAACCACAAATGGCTCTAAATTTACAGTTGTTACTTAAATAAAAATTGCCATCTCCTTGTGACTCTCTATTCATGCTTGCTTTTTCATTAACCCAGAAACAGGTCACTCTAAAGATAGAAATATTTGGAAAGTAACAACTAGTTATGACAATTCTTCAGTCGGTCACCAGGAGCAATGCCAAATTGTGCAAGCTGACTATGACTTCCATGCAAAGTCCTTCTAAGCTGGCTTTTCCAGAGGACTCTTACTACCTCAGGGAACTTCTGTGCAGAAGGAGAAAAAGTAAATGGGATTGAGCTTGGCAGAGCTTTTCAAATAACTTGTTCAATTTCTAGGAATGGGAAACCTGTCTCGCCTGGAGGCACTTGTCCAGAAGCATCATTTTCAGGTTTATTTTTCTTTAGGGAAATAAGACTACATTTTTAAAAAAATTATTATTATTATTATTTACCACATTTTACCCTTGGATTAAAAAAAAAAAAAATCATGGCTTTATCTCTGCATCCTTGAATATGCCCTTTAAACCACTACAGTGTTTCCTATATAATTTGGCCCAAGCTTTGTCTTTAAAATGTGTACCTTATGGCAGTGTCCTAGATAGGGCATTGCCAACTTCCAGTTATGAGCCGATACATAAAATTTTATGCAGAGATGATTATATGTGTTTTTCTGAAAGGGGTTTCATTCTTCTATCAGAATCCAAGGTCTCCACAATTCATACAAATGTTAGTAGCTGCTATTCACTACCATTTGTTGCCTGACTTTCCAGCCTTCCTGCTTTCTCACTGGCAATGCAGTTGTCTTTCAGTTCTACTCCACATTTTCCTCTCCTGGTAAAACATCCCTAATTCTACTATTCCAATTGTTCCTTTATCTTGATTACTTAATTAGATTTCTTATGCAGATTAGCCAATATATTTTCCTTTACTTATTTAATCCACTACACCCATAACTTAGTTAATATACCAAGATGACATGTATTAGCTCATCACATAATAAACCCAAGGCAAATATCAAAGAAACTACACAAATCCTAGACTTAAGGAACAAATTTTAGAGCTCTCCTTTGAGGTCAATGAACACCTACAAATGTTGAGCTAAGCTGGCTCTAATGAGTGCTTGAATAATGCGAAGTCAGTTAAATGCAGAGTTTCCTTCTTTTATTGGAGATGACATTCCCATGACCCAGCTCATAAACTAATGAGTGTAGTCATTTCTAGAGAACTGATAGAGCCAAATGCTGAGCAAAGCAGGACATCTTTCAGTTTTGTAGAGCTGCCATGAGGTTTGCTAAACCACTGAGTTGGGGGGGGGACAGCAGTGTGACTGGTGACTCCCCAGTTCTCATGGAGCTTTTGAGTCCACTCCCTGAGAGGTGAAAGGATCATGTGACACGTTAGAAACTAAGCTATTCCTTAACATGTCATTATTATTCTTAAGACTGACTTTTCTTTATGAGTAGCTTTCTTTTTTTTTTTTTTAAGATTTTATTTATTTATCAGAGAGAGAGAGGGGGAGAGAGCGAGCACAGGCAGAGGCAGAGGGAGAAGCAGGCTCCCTGCTGAGCAAGGAGCCCAATGTGGGACTCGATCCCAGGACGCTGGGATCATGACCTGAGCCGAAGGCAGCTGCTCAACCAACTGAGCCACCCAGGCGTCCCCTATGAGTAGCTTTCTTGACTGGTTCATGTGGAAGAATTAGATACAGAAGATGTGGGCATATTCACTCCAAAAGAAAATGTTAAAATGGCTTCTTCAATGTGTATGTTATTTTCATTGTATCTTAACAATCATGTTTTTTTGTGTGAAAATATGTCACTGTTATTTTTATTTAATAAAAAATTAATCAAAATACACCTGGAAAACAGGTGGAACCTCTTCCTTCCGGCTCCACCAAAACTTCCCTACCAATGCAGCAGAGATTGCCTCCCCTTTGCTGGAAAGAAACCTCTCTCTCATAAAAGCTTCTAATAGGGCTTCCTCTCTGTTCTTTATTATCCTTTTGCCAATCCTTTCTCCAAACTCCAGGAAGAAAAACATCTCTTCTTCTCTCTGAACAATACTTCTAATAGAGTACTGAATCTCATTACCTTGAGTTCTGCTAGGATGAGATTCTCAGATTCCTCACTTCAGCTTAGCCTCTTTGGGGTCTAATTTCCTTCAAATTCTCTCAGGATTTCCTTATGTAGGGAGATCCATTTGTTCTTTCTTTCAAGAATGTTCTACTCTTCTCACTGATGCTTTAGTCACATAGTTGGTTATGATTGGGAAAAGGAAATGGTGATGCATGTCTTTATTTTTTCTGAGTTTTCTGTTATCTGCTTGCCTACAGAATGTGTGTGTTAGAGTTCTGATCTACATTCCGAATGGGAAGCAAGAAAGAGGAGGGCAAAGTATAACTGCTAAAGGTAGGTTGAGAGGCCAATCCCTTTCAATCTCCTGCATTGGAGCTCAACAGATATGGGCCAATGGGTGGCTTTTCTCAGGGTTTAAACATGAGTACAGTGTTAATAGAAGCTTAAATATGGCTGGAACACTTTTTCTAATCCAGCTTTAACCAGTGATAAAGTGGAGAGTTTAAACATCATCACTCTGATTTTTTTTTTTAGTTTATTCTAAACTTACTGGTGTCCATTTTAAATTCAGAAGAGGATGGGGGATATGAAAACCCCATTTTAAAACTCCAAGACTTTATATTTAATGCAAATAAGCATACTGTGCTCACCCTAGCTTCCTCTTCTCTTTTCTTTTTTTTTTGAGAAAAACAATTTAGAGCAGTTTTAGTTTTATAACAAAATCAAGAGGGAAATACAGAGATTTCCCATGTGTTCCACCCCCCCCCCACTGCCACCCACACACATGCACAGCCTCCCCTATTATCAGCATCACTCACTAGCATGATGCTTTTTTTTTTTTTTTTTTTTTTTAAACCAAGTGTGGACCTTTGTTGACACAGCATAAACCCAAAGTTCGTAGTTTACTTTAGGGTTCACTCTTGGTCTGGTAGATTTTATGGGTTTTGAAAAATGTATAATGACATATATCTGTCATTTTAATATCAAACAGTGTTTTCACTGACCCTAAAAATCCTCTGTGCTCTATTTATCCCTGCCTCTCCCACCCCACCCAAGCAACTAGTCTTGTTATTGTCTCCATAGCTTTACATTTTCCAGAAAGTCATATAATTAGACTCCCAAAGGATATAGCCTTTTCAGATTGGTTTCTTTCACTTAGTAATATGCTTTTAAGATTTCTCCTTGTCCTTTCATGGCTTGTTAGATCATTTCTTTCTTTCTTTCTTTCTTTTTTTAAGATTTTATTTATTTGACAAAGAGAAAGAGAGAGAGAGGGAGTGCAATTGGGGGAGAGGCAGGGGAAGGGAAAAGCAGGCTCCCCAGCTGAGCAGGGAGACTGACATAGGGCTTAATCCCAGGACCCTGGGATCATGATCCAAGCTGAAGGCAGATGCTTAATCAACTGAGCCACCCAGGCACCGCAGCTCATTTGTTTTTTAGTGCTGAATAATATTCCCTGGTTTGGATGCACCACAGTAAATGCATCCAGTTACTGACTGAAGAACATCTTGTCTATATCTGTGTTATGGCAATTACACATAGAGTTGCTATAAATATCTATGTGCAGGTTTTTGTGTGAATATAGGCCTTCCACTCCTTTGATTAAATACCAAGAAGCATAATTGCTGGATTGTACAATGTAACTATGCTTAGTTTTATCAAAAAAACTAGTACGCCATCTTGCAAAGTGGCTGTACCATTTTGCATGATCACCAGCAACATATGAGAGTGCCTATTATTTTACATCCTTACCAGCATTTGGTGCTGTCAGTGTTCTAAATTTGGCCATAAGTGTGTAGTAGTATCTCATTTTTGCTTTAATTTGCATTCCCCTGAAGACAAATGATGTGGAACATCTTTTCATATGCTTATTTGCCGTAGTATACCTTCTTCAGTGAGGTGTCTGTTAAGATCTTTCACCCATTTTTTAATAAGGTTGTTTTCTATTGCTGAGTTTTAAGAGTTCTTCATATATTTCAGATAACAGTCCCTTATCAGATACATATTTTGCAAGTATTTTTTCCCAGTCTTCTATGAATTTTATAGTTTTGTGTTTCATGTTTATGTCTACAACCCATGTTGAGTTAATATTTGTGAAGGGGGCACCTGGGTGGTTCAGTGGGTTAAGCCTCTGCCTTTGGCTCAAGTCATGATCTCAGGGTCCTGGGATCAAGCCCCATGTCCGGCTCTCTGCTCAGCGGGGAACCTGCTCTACCCACCCCATCCCCCACGGCCTACTTGTGATCTCTGTCTGTCAAATAAATAAATACAGTCTTTAAAAAATAAAAAAAAGTAAAAAAAATAAAATTTTTTGTGAAGGGTATAATTTCTGTGTGCAAACTCATTTTTTTGCATGTGGATGTCCAGTTGTTCCAGCATTATGTGTGATGAGATCGTGTTTGCTCCTTTATCAAAGACTAGTTGGCTATATTTAGAAGTCTGTTTCTGGGCTTTCTGTTTTGTTCCATTGACCGATTTGTCTATTCTTTCACCAATACCACACTTGTATTGGTGACAGTAACTATATAGTAGGTATTGAAGTTGGGGAATGTCAATCCTCCAACTTTGTTCTACTTCAGGGTCGTGTTGGCCATTCTGAGTCCACGCTAACTTCTTTATATTGTTGTCATCCAATTTTCCCCCTTATCTCTATCAGACTTCTTAAAATCTGTGGTCTACATCTGGTGCCTCCATTGATCATAGATTAATTTTATATCAATACAAATATAGATTATATCATTATACATGCCTATATAATCATTTTTTTAAAGATTTTATTTATTTATTTAACAAAGAGAGATCACAAGTAGGCAAAGAGGCAGGCAGAGAGAGAGAGGGAAGCAAGTTACCTGCTGAGCAGAGAGCCCAATGTGGGGCTTGATCCCAGGACCCTGACATCGTGACCTGAGCCAAAGGCAGAGGCTTAACTCACTGAGCCACCCAGGTGCCCCTATATAATCTTTTAAGTGAGTGCATACTCAAGAATTTTTAAAACCAGCCAACACTAAAAGATTCAGAAAACTGTAACATTTTATATTTTTATTTATAAGAACTTTACCTCTATTCCCTCTTCCATCTTCAACTTATCAATTCCCACTTGACAGAGATAAATATTTTAATTGTTTTAGCTGTTTCTTCTAGAGATTATTTCTATATTATTAAAGTATACCTGCACTCCCCTTCTTTAATTTATCAACTATTAGTCAATATCTATGTCTGCTGTGATAGAGAATGACTTTATTGATACCATGGCCCACATCCTTTTCTCTTAGGCTCCTCTTAGGCTTCTCTTTCTCTTAAATTTTAGTCATAAAATTTAAAAAATCTAAATTAATAAACTGTGTTTATACCTTTCTTAACTTTCTCTCCTAGTGGACAGCCAAGTCATCTTCTAGCCAGTCTCTCTCTCTTTGCAATATATCTTGAACCGAGCTATTTCTTGCTGATTACACCTGCTACCATCCAAGTCCAGAATTTTTTTTTTCTCTTGTATAGACTGCTATAATAGAGTCCTAACTATTTTCTTGCTTCCGGTCTTGGCGCTCTGCAGTCTATTCTACAACACAACAGCAAGAGCGATATAATTAATATCAGTTCTCCTGAACTCTTATCTCCAAAGGTATTTTATCTGTTGGTATGTTTAAAATCTTCCCCACATCTCCCCAAAACTTACATAGTATGGATTTTGGCCAGGATCTCATGCCATCCTCTCCCCACTGATCACTGAATTCTCATTCTACTGACTTTCTTGATATTTCTCAAACACACGAAGAATGCTTTCCACTCAGAGCCATTGTGCTTGCTGGTCCCTCAGCCTGGAATGCTCTTGTTGCATATATTCGAGTATTTCATTTAGGTCTCTCTCACTGTATTTAGGTCTCATTTGAAATACCTTTCATTTGGAAGTCATCTCATTAGAGAGAGTAACCTTGACAGCCTTCTCTACAAAAGCTATCTCCTCCCTTTCAAAAATCGCATTCTCTTACTAAGAACACAAACTATATGAGATCAGGATCAGTGTTGGGTTTTGTCACCACCAGTCTTTAGCACTGAAAATAGCGTATGGTTCCAAAGGGTGCTCAATATTTATAGAATTAATGAATACATAAATAGACCATTACTACAGACAGAGCACAGGTGTTTCAATAATGTTCTAGATATAGCATTCTTAAAGTCTTGAACCATAGGGGGTCATCATTCTATAGAATATAAAAACAAGAAACCTGTTTCTGTTGGTGGGCGTCCTTAATTCTTAAGAATTAAAACCTCTTAAAGTGTGCCCTTTCTAAGGGATTGTGAATAGTTTCTATCTAGTTAGAAACTCAGAATTAATATGACTTACTTCAGTCAAGGTGGTTTTTTTTTTTCCATTTTATGTATTTCAGAAACTTCTCCTTTGCCTATGATCTTCAATTTTAGGATGCCCTGTGTAGAAATATTTCTTTTTATCCTGTGAAGTAGTCTACCATATTGATACATTGTAACCTTACCCACAGTCATCCATGCTTAGCCTTTAATTTATCTCATTTTATATAGTCTCCTATACAAAGCCATGGTGTTAACTGTCACTGACTCCAAAATCTTCAGCATGCTTCACATTTATCTAGCTCATTGGTAACCTCTATCTGGATATGCCACAAAAATGTTAAATGGAATGAGAAATGTGTAATTTTTTTTACCCCAAAGCTGTTCTCATTCTCCTGTATTTCTTATCTAAGAAGATGAAGAGTAATACCAAATCTCCTCTTATCATGCAATCTACAGATGCAATTAATTACCAGGTTTTATGTATTATAGTTCAGGAGATCTGTCTACTTTTCTCTCTTCCCAGTAAGACTTCTGTTCTTCATTACTACTCTATGGCACATAGATACAACCTCCCTGACTTAGACTAACATTCCTCGAAGCTGTCCTTTATATCCGAGACAAATACACACACAGACATTCCTCATGTCCTTCCAAGAACCCCAGAGTCTCTGGGAGAAAGGTCAACTAAAGACTCTCACGTCATGCCGTACATTGTTAGACACCTTGTGTCTCTTCAGCCCAATCTCCTGCCACTATTTTATGTGGGTTCTTTGCACCTGCTCTTCCGAACACTGTTTGCCAAGTACACCATGGTGTTTCTTTCACATATTGTTCTCTCCACTTCAAATTTCCTCGGCTACAGTCTCCATTTAGTTAATGTCCACTTGTCCTTTAAGACTCAGCACAAGCATTTTCTTTGCTAGGAATCCTTCCCTGAATTTCCTGTGTGATTTATATCCCTCTCCTTAATGCTCCTATGACATTGAGAGCAGATCTCTTTCATAGTTTCATCATGTGTACTATTTTGCTATGTTATCGTTCTTATTATTTATCTCTCTATTCTGTCTTATTTGTGTGTATTGCCAAACTCTAAAGGTCAGTACTGGTGTTCTGATCATCTTTATAGCCATACTGTCTAGCCTGGCAATGTTCATTGAGCATGCATGGAAAGAAGGAAGAATGAATGAATGAATGAATGAATGCTTTACTAGTTAAACCTAGAAAAAATTTCCAGAGCCAAATGAAAACAAGCTGCCTCACCTGTGTGCTATGGGTAAATATTACATGCTTTTACATGTAATGTAGACTTGCACAGGCAGAAGTATGGGGATGAAAACTTTTCTATTTTGACTTTTAAACAAAAAGGAAGCATTATTTAAGTTGTACAATGAAGTGCTGCAATGGGTATGTGTGTGTGTATGTCTGTTGGGGTGCGAGATGGGAGCATTGCGTACCAAATATGACTTCTGGGGACTTGTTTCAACCTGTTGTCTCATTAATTCCTTTTCCACAGGCATTTGAGTTGTTTGTTGTTGCTATTGTTGATTTGGATGTGTATATACATGTGTATGTGTATATGTATGTATATATATGAATCATTAAATAAGGAGATAGACAGATCTTAGTGTTAATATAATTACCAAATTACCAATGTCTAAAAATTATATTAAAGCCATAGATTGAAGGATTAAAAGTCAATACACTTGTAATTCCTCTAATGGTACTTAAAAGTAATGAAGTAGTGTATCTTTTTCCTAGTAACTGAGATTTGAAATGATTTGGCTTGAGGCATGCACTGAGAGTTTCTTTTATTCCCTGCCATTTGCCCCATACACTTCCCTGTGAACATGATTTGTGTAAGTTTGGTTCTAATTAAGGACTGAAAATTGTTGTTTATTTGTACACTAATCTTATATAAGAAATGAGAAAAACTATTTAGCAGATTAGAATTTACTACAGCAAGGCACCAATTGTTGAATAACCCCAGTGTCCTTCACCTCAAAGACCTTGTGCGGCAGGCCATTCCAAACATTTATTATTTGGCAGAATGAAAAAGTACTTCCTTATGTCTATGCTGAATTTATTTTCCTTTAGCTTTCATTAAATACTCTTTGTGCTAAATAAGCTGAAAGAAAGTAACCTGCATCATCTACACTTACGAATCTGTGCATTTTAATTATGTCCTATGTGCCATTTCCATAGCAGGAAGAGTCTGTTACACCAATCCTTGTGAGTCTTTCCTTTCTAGCTATTGTCTTATCTAGCTTTCAGCTTCTTTCTTTTCTTTTCTTTTAAATTTAATTTCATTTTGAGAAAAAAATGACTGTTTGGATGTAGATATGCACCCTCAAAATCATTTACTACAGATTTTGTATCATTTAACTAGAATTACACTTGTGGGATAGATACATCTTAACAAAAGAAAACAAAAGCAGCAGCTCTGAGGGTTGATGATAAAAATGTTTCCTCTCTGGCCAGCATATGATTAAGCATACTAGCATATAACAGCTTTTAAAGATTTTTGACACTAGGGACCACCTCTTTTATGTGCTCTGAATTGTTACTGGCACCCCACAGGTGTTTAATAAATATTAATACTGCTAAGTTTAATAATAAATGAAAAAGGAAAAACTGATTTCAAGAAAATCCTGTGGTGGATACATGTTGGAAGATATGATTCATTGTTTCCAAAGACAATCTTCTTTTATTTCAGACATAATCTTAAAGATTTAAAATTTTATCTGTTTCATTTCAAAATAATATAAAGATGACTTGTAGCCAACTTCTTCATTTAATGCACAGTAAAATTTCATTTTCAGATCAAACAGAAACAGAGGGACATAAACCAAAATCGTAGACCAATTCATGATGTATAATTGTATATGCAGAATTAGGGCCAGATGGGTCTGTAAAACTGGCCCCTAAATCTCAACATATAATTCCATATGTTTCAGCAGAATACAGTGGAATACCAATCAGGAAATAGGTAGGCATTGAAATTGTTCTTTTGCAGTTTCTCACCACTCTTTGCTCCCCATGCAGTCAAACACACATACCTGCCCTGAAACTAACTATCCTAGTCTGAAGTGTGCAAAAGGAAATGAATCCAACTTGATGTACCAGAGGGAGAGGTTTGAGGGTGGAAGTTGTGCAAAGGCAGTTTTTACTCACTCAGGTGTTGAATATGGAAATTAAAAGCAGTTTCCCCCCAATAGAGTCCAGTTCCATCTTGTAGAATTTAATGAATCCAAGAAATATGTGTTATATCCTAAAATTACTTATTCATAAAGATGGAAAGGATTTTAGGCCGTAAGATTTATCTTCTAGCAGTTGGGGTGAAGTTGGGCTTTAGTACAATAAATAGTTGAATCAAGTGGACTTTTTTAATAAAAAGGAGAGTATATAATTCAGTCAAATAACAGGTCCCACTGTTTTTCCTCACACTCTACCCCATCCTCCCAAAACTGTTTCATGGGAAAAGAAGCTTCATTTTCTGGCTATTTTATCAAATCAGTTATTTTATCAAGTTTCTCATCACCTGTTGTAAGAGTACACATGAACTTAGAATTAGTAACTGTTTCATTGAGAAAACACATATTATCACAGAGACTAATAACCCATACATATTTTTAGAGATTTTATTTATTTATTTTAGAGAGAGAGAGAGCATGAGCAAAGGGGGTGAGCAGACTGAGAGGGAGAAACAGTCTCCCCTCTGAGCGGGGAGCCTGATACAGGAATCAATCCCAGGACTTTGGGATCATGACCTGATCAGAAGGCAGACGTTTAAACATAGAGCCACGTAACCCATGTATTTTTAAATAAGAACAGAGAAGATTCTTCACCCTCTGATTTAGATATATACAAAAAGATGGGGTAAAGAATGTAAGGGAAACGTATGGAAAATAAATAAAAAAGTATGTATTTATATCCATTTTAAACAAGAATGCAGAAAATTTACAAAGCATGATATAATGAAATAGCAACCCTAAATCTTTTTTTTTTTTTTTAAATCAGCTCCTCCCCCATAAATTTGGGCTTGAAAATATTTTAGCTGCGGTGTTTTTTATCATAATATTGATTGTAGCATATATAGGGCCACGTATGGGTTAAGTAGACTCAAGATTATACTTGAACTTTTCAGTTTCTAAGGTGTTCTTGGATGTTTCAATTTTGACTTGAAAGAGGTCAGATTACCTAGTGGAAAATCCCAAATAGTGTCCAAGTGCATTATGGCAACTGATGTTAACATTAAGCAGGCTTGAAAGTTCTTGCCAGAAATGACACTACAGTTCAAGACCACACTGACTGGCTAGAACTAGGCATCACTCTGGAAAGCATTGCTTGTCAAAGATGAAATATTTTGACATGCTTGCATGCCTCAAGTGTAACTTCCATGTGGATCACAAATTGGGAGACTAGCCATGGCTACTAAAAAAATGCTCAGCTCACTCCTTTCTCAACTGAATTTGAGACTAAAGTGGCAATTCAGGGTTACATGCTTACATTCCAGCCAAACCAGTGTGATTGGCTCTTAGCAGAAGACAAAACTGTGACCTTGGTGCAGGTACCAGGACAGTGTCTTTAAAGTATAACCTGAAGATCAAGCTTTTTCTTTAATAAGCCCAAATCCTCAAATTTCACCTTTTTAAAGTCAGAACTTTAAGATTTAATTTTTTTTTCCTTTAAGTAAATATACCACTAAGAAACATGATAAATTTTTAGTATTATCAGAATGCAGTCCTTTAGTAAATGCAGGGATAAATACCTTCTGCTTAGCATCAAGGAAAGGGGGTTTAAGAATGAGAAAGAGATAGAAAGAGGGTAAAGAAATTTACCTTGATTTACAGTTTTGCCAAGGGCAAGTCCTGGATGTTAGGAGGCACAGATAGCCTGAGGCATCTAAAACCAACCAACACAGAAGGAAAAAAATAGGCAGAAAAACCTGAGTGTGAAGTTTACTGTGAGTATTTTCTTCTTCTCTGTCATTATATAATAGCGTTATATAATGATTTTCTAAAGGTATTGAAACAAAATAAAATAACTATAGCAATAAAAAGAGGTTTAGGAAACAGAGAATGAGAATCACTTCTATTCTTACAAGTAATTTTTATTTTTGCATTTTTCTTTATATTCATTTTTGCAAGCATAGTTTCAAATTACTTGCAGTATGATCATTACAATTTTTAATAAGTTTTCACTCAAAATGATACAACTTTATACTTGTCTTTACTTCATCATCAAACTAATCGTTGCACAATATTTTGTCATCATGTTAAACCAGTCACTCATGCATTCAACAATATTTATCTAATACTCTCTACATTCTAGGCCCTGCTCTAGAAACTGGGCATACAGCAGAGAAGTCAGTTCCAAAGCTCTGTTCTAGTATGGCTTATATTTTTGTGTTGGACACAGACAATAAATAAGTAAGTAATAAGACAATAGGTTGTGATGAGTGTTTTTTTTTTTTTCACAGTTTTGAGAAATATTTATTTATTTTTTTTCCAGCATAACAGTATTCATTATTTTTGCACCACACCCTGTGCTCCATGCAATCCGTGCCCTCTATAATACCCACCACCTGGTACCCCAACCTCCCACCCCCCGTCCCTTCAAAACCCTCAGATTGTTTTTCAGAGTCCATAGTCTCTCATGGTTCACCTCCCCTTCCAATTTCCCCCAACTCCCTTCTCCACTCTGTGATGAGTGTTTTGAAGAGAAAAAAATATGAATCTGAAAAAAGGGAATAGAAAACCATCAAATGGGAGACTGTGTCAGATAAGATGACCAAGAATGTCTCTCAGGAAGACACATTTAGAGAGATGTGGAAGAGGATGAGAATGAATCATGAAAATCTCTTGGGAACAAACATTAGGCAAACAAAAGAGAAAATGCAAAAGCCTTGAGTTGTAATCCTGTTTAAAGTTTGAAGAAACCTCAGGGAAGCCAGCCCAAGAGGAATGTATTGATCAAATGAAAGAGAGGTGTAAAATGAGGTCAGAGTCAACAAGAGGCCAAACTGTATAGGTCTGGAGCTGAGGACATAGTAAGGACTTTGTATTTATTAGTGTTGCAGTCTTTGGAAGTTTGAGGGTAGAGTTCACCTGACCTGCATGTAGGTCTGCTTTGCAGAAGGTTGAGACAAGAGGGCATGTTGGACGGGCCATTAGACAACTCATGCAAATATCATGAATGAGAAAATCAGCAGCAGGATAAAGCTGGTTTGAAGGAGGATTAAAGGGACAGGAGTTACGTAGGAGTGGAGAAAAGATGCTGGAATAGAATCACTAGGTTAGATACCAAACTCATTAATGACCTATAATGCAATCAAATCATAACTATGTGCATCTTGGTAAGACAAAAATCTTCAAGTTACCGTGTACTTTAAAGAATGTGAGCCCTTAATAAGCAACATACATGTATCACACAAAGGCATCTTCAACAGTACTCCCAGGTTACATTGAAAGGACAAGGTATTCTCCCTTTGTCTTATTACCAAGTTTCAGGTATTTTATTTTTGTAAAAACGGAGATGGTAATCTCTAGAAGAGGAATACATCGTAAGTGATAGTCAATCATCACTTAATTGTTTGCTCATCATTAAATATTTGATTTAGGGGTGCCTGGGTGGCTCAGTGGGTTAAAGCCTCTGCCTTCGGCTCAGGTCATGATCCCAGGGTCCTGGGATCAAGCCCCACATGGGGCTTCTCTGCTCAGCAGAGAGCGTGCTTCCCCTTCTCTCTCTGCCTGCCTCTCTACCTACTTGTGATCTTTCTCTCTCTTTCAAATAAAGAAATAAAATCTATTATAAATAAATAAATATATATATATTTGATTTATGTATAATATTTTAATAGTATAAATATTAGCATTTTGTTTTCTTTTTTGGAGGGGATGTATCCTTAAAATGAATTCCCAAGAAAGGAAGTAGTGGATCCCTATATAATTCTATTATTTTATGTCAGGAAGTATTTGGATTTATTATACATTATTCCAATTAAGTTTTTTTGTTTGTTTGTTTTTAATCTAGCCCAGTGAATTCATGTATTACATGTCCGTGGTATGTTTTTTAGTGCCACTATAATTTTCTTACCTTGTTACCTCATTTTCCAGATTTCATCTGCCTATAAAAGTTGACCTTGGTTTATATGCATGGTGGGGATGATGGTGGGAGGACATCAGATCAGCAAACTACTTCTAATCAAAAGACTTACTTAAAATTTTACATCATTTTATTTAACCCAGAGCTAAAAAGCAGTTTTAAAAATAGTATTATTATTAAATTTGTGTCCTATTTTAGTCACTATGAGAATTGAAAGGGATTACAAGATACAGTTACTGCCTTTGAAGAAGGTAAAACTTGCTTTATCACATATAACTTGTGAATGTGATTTGTCATATTAATAGGATTTGACAGAAGCAGTGTGGGATAGAAATAAGAACATGGACAGTGAAGATAGTTTTGATATGTAGTAGATGTGTATCTCAGTATCTCTGATTCGTGGTTTTATTACCTCTAACGGGGAGATAATTTTATTGTAAGGATATTGTAAGAGTTACATATACATTCACTACCATTATCCACTCTATCTGTCAACATTTAACTTATCCCACAAAGTTTTATGTGACTGAATAATATTGATAATGTAATTATAACAGAGCCTGACACGTAATAAACAAATGGAATCACGACTATTCATAGTTCCTCAAACATATGATGCTGAATCAGATCTCTGAGGGTTTTTTGTGGGTTTTTTTGTTTTGTTTTGTTTTTTTAAGATTTATTTATTTGAGAGGAAAGAGAGAGAAAGCAAGAGTGAACAGAGGGGAAAGGTAGAGGGAGAGAATTTTCAAGCAGACTCCCCACTGAACACTGAGATCATGACCTGAGCTAAAACCAAGAGTCAGATGCTCAACTGACTAAGCCATCCAGATGCCCCTCAGCTCTCTGAGCTTTTACCCTTGTTTCCTGTAACTAGATTTCCCTTCACTCTCCCCACTTCCATTTCCACTGAATCTCCCATTTTTCATGATTTGTCTCAGTTGTCTTCTTCTCTACGAAACCTTCCTGGGTCCACCAGGGTGAGTGGTGGACTAGCTCTTCTGCTTCCTCTGCACCTGACACACACTTGGCTTAAGATGAATATCAATCATTGCTTCAATCAAACCCAAGAATCTAAAACTAACAGATTCTACAGTTAGAAGAATACCTATAAATACGAACAAAGAGTTTGGAAACCACATCATACAAGCCAGCATACAGGAAACTAGAGAACAGTGAGCATTAACTGGCAATCTCCTCATTCTCTATACAATAGCACTTGAGCCTCGGATCTGCCATGAAAACACTCACTGCTTCTTCAGTAGTTTCCTGACTATAAACCCAGTGTCACGTTCAACAGCCAATGACAAGACAAGACCACCCACAACAAAGCTATGGAACGCAGCCAGTCTACCAACGTTGCTGTAATACTGTCAACAATTCAGTGCTGCTGGAACGCACATCTAAGTATGGCCTAAAAAGCAAACAGGTGTGTCTCAAACTGGGAAAAACAAAGACCAAATCAAGGCTAAAAAGACACACCAAAGACCTTTGAGCAGTATTATTTTGAGTAACTAGGAAGCAGTAATTACTGTCAAAGCAAAGAAACACCTATTGGTAAACCAGAGATATAAGGGATTTTTTTCAGGGGAGTGGTGGTCACCTGCAAGCAAAAAGACAAAAACACAAGAGTTATAACCCTATCTCCACAAGGAAAAAATACCATCATTTTCATGGAAGAAGGACAACCCTCCATGCTATTCATAACTCTGGGTGACCTAGTTATAAAATGTATACCAAGGACTTGTGTATTTCACATGTCCTAATGAGCTTGGATAATTCTAGTGGCAATTGTGTGCCTGCCCTAGGATGTCGAGTAAAAGTGGTTTCTTGGATTTCCTAGAGAGGGTGATGTCATGATTAGATGTCTACAAAAAACAAATCTGTGTTTACTGAGTTATAGAATCTGGGTAGACAGAGATGTAAAAATGTGAACCTCCAGGTGACACTGATAATAGGCATGTGAGCAAAGTATCGTACTGACGTTACTGGAAAGATTAATAGTGGAATAATCCATATGGTGGTAAACTTGAGAAATAAGGTTCCAGGTGCACCTGGGGGGCTCCGTCAGTTAAATATCTGACTCTTGATTTCGATTCAGGTCATGATCTCAGGGTTTGAGATTGAACCCCAAGTTGGGCTCCATGCTGGGTGTGGAGACTGCTTAAGATTCTCTCTCTCTCTCTCTCTGCCCTTTCCCTAAAAAAAAAAAAATAAAGTTCCAGGGTACAGTTGAGGAAAATTAAGATGACAACATTGAGATATTAAGATAACAGGGTACTCAGAAATTAAGGAATGGGTAGATGGAGTGGGTTTTAGATTGGACCTCAGGAGAAAAACAGAGTAGAAAGAAAGGACAAAAAAGGTTGTGATAAACAAAAGAAAATGCATTCAGTTTTGTGCAGATAGGAGGATAAAAGGGCAGGTGTGCAATCTAGAGCAAATACGCGGTTTGGCGTTTTTATTAGTGACACAGGCCAGTAATATCTCTGATTAGAAAGGATCGTAGGACATATCCTTAGAATGAATCTAAGTGGAATTGTAAAAATAGTTTCATGATTGGCCTGCTGACTGTATACAGAAAAGTATATACCATCTATCCTAATCCTAGGAATAGAAACGATGTCACTTGCTGGTTTTGTTTGCTGTTATTCTTTTAAACATAATTGTCTACATCTACAACCCTAGAAATGGCTGCAACTAGATGATGCCCTTTACCCACTGTCCAGGAATTTGGAAAAGTATATAAAGCTGTTTCCCATAGTCTCTAGCCTATCATAGGACTGTTTCACCCTAAGCTTCTTTGGGTCAAGCTAATAAAATAGAAGGAACTAAGATTGAAAAAAAGAAAGAAGACGCTCTAAGACCCCCAGCCTTTGAACAATGGGGAAGGAGTAAGCATACAAGAACAAAATGAAGTCAGCAGAGGGCATATCAGTTGTTATTGGTAGCCTTTTGAATGATGAGGAATTTGGGCTACCTAATGTCACTGTCACTATCACATGCCCCTAAAATATTAATGTTAGTGACAGGGAAAGCACAGGAGGTTAATTTCGCAGCTAGTTCTTTTCCACTTAGATGGTGAACATCTCCAGCTGATTCCAGACATCCCTGCCTCTGGTTATATCAAGAGTTATGTAAAAGAGGTACACAAGATGCAGCTTTTAAAAGGGCATCTGTGGAAACAAAGCCCTTCCTAAAAGCATTAGAACACAAACAAAAGGTCAGATTAATATATCTATTAAATAATTTATTTGAGGAAAGGAAGAGAAAATTTAATAGGTGAATTAAACTAAGAATATTTAAGCACACAGGCAAAAAAAGTTTATCTTTGTAAAAGGAACACTTTTTTAATATTAAGGATTTTCTATTTAGTTATTATAGGCAAATTGTTTAACTTTGACAGAAGTGGAAGGTGCTCTTGGAGGTGTGGAAGGAAGGATGTGGTTCTGATTAATCCACCTGCCCTAGGAGCTGCTCTTGACCCTGGCTTGGCTGAGCTCAGGATGTTTTTATGACAGACAGAGATTTATTTCTGCTGAAAAAGCTCCAAAGCACTATGTCTTTCATATATTTTGGGGAGAAATCTCATGCCTTAGCAGGAAGAGTGCACACTCAGGGTTGGGAGTTGTTTAGTGGGAAAGCACAGAATTTCTTTTAAAAATTGAGGAATAAAAGGCACTTACAGTGGTGCTGCTTTATTTAAAGCAAACCAGGAGTTTTGAAAACTGATGAATTAAAGAAAAGGTGTTATACATCATTGCCCTTGAGGTCTTTAGCCCTTTTTTTCCCTGGAGTTCATAATGGATCACAAAGTTGTGGATAAGCTTTACTCATATTCTTAATCTCTAACTCACTAAGAACCAATTCTTCATTTTTGTTTTAAGTTGACACATCACTTCACTAAAATGTGTCACATAACTTGAGTCCTTAATACCAATTACTTCCTTAATTTGTGGCAGAAAAACTTTCAAAATATATTTGAAAAAGTAATTCATTATCAAATTCAGTCATTCATCTGAAAAAGTGATATTTGAATAATATTTAAAACTGCTCTTAAACACAAGCAAGGATCATGATCATGAGACCTGTGCACAAGTCTACACATCAGAAAGACAAGGTTACTTTGCATTGGTAGCTGTCCAATCTTTACAGACTTACTGTAGAATTAAAAATCAAGAGAAGCTACCTTTATAGTCCATCAATGAAACATTTAAATTTCAAATGAAAACTCTGCATCTACGACCTATTATTTTTCCTACAAAGATTTCCAGTTATTCAATTATAAAAGTGGGCCCTGTGCACATTTGCCAAACTCCCTGATGCCTGGAACGGTGGAATTCGGAGAGTCTGGTTTGAAAGACTGCTAATGGCTCACAGCTGAGTTACAGCATTACTTATGGTAGAGCTACATTTCCCATCCCCTAGATAAGTTGAGCTCCTACTCCAATAAGTGCAATATCCAAGAGAAGCACTTCTGAGAGTTCCACTGCCTCGTTTAACTAATTTCCCATGCCATTCCTAGAACCAACACTTGAAGGTGAAGTGCCCTTAGACATTTCAACAATCCCAATGCCAAAGGTTGTTGGACTGGTTCAGAGTTAAAGTCTAAAAGTTTTTTGCATAAACATGAACCTACTGACTTTTCCCTTCCAAGGTAGCTGCAGTGCTAACTGTAAGTGAAGTGCGTATGTTTCCCTTTTGGACCACTGCTGGACAGATTCCCAAGGCCTCTTTGATAATTACACAAAGCCAACCAGAGGTCTCAGCCAAGAGGGGGTTTGCCTTTTACCTTCCAGGGTCGTAGGTTGAGCCCTAAACCCCTGGAGATTTGCAGGCAATGATCTCATCCAAGTTCCTTGAAATCGTTAGTGATTGGCTGAATTCACAGCTGTGAATTGATGTTAATCAACAAAATGCTTGAGTGCTTATCAAAACCTTATCTAAACCTACATATCTAGAGTTATAAATTTAGTATCCATAGGTCCCTTGCATTCTTTCCTGTGGGACTGGAGACTGACAAAACAGACTTTTATAGCATGTCAGGGCTTTTCATGCTGATGGATATGAGAAAAACCACTGGCAAGTAGAAAAAAAAAAGTCAAATATTTTCACACTTAAATAATGTATTTCTTTTTAAGAATTGCTTTAGATATTTGGAGTCCATGATTATTTTTTAGGTCGAATTTGCCCATTTTTAACAGACATTTGCCTGTAAGTACAATTATTTTTCCTTTTAGTGGTCTTAGATCAAAGATAAACAAATATAGAATTCTGTTTTTATGTCAAAATCTGCTCCTCATTAGGCATTCATGATCCAGTTCTAATCTCATTCTCAGCACCCTTCAGCAAAAAGCCCAAGCAGGGTAAAAATTTCCATTTAGCTTACATATGTACTGCTTAACCACAAAATTTAAAATAAAAGTCCTCTCCTCTTGAAGTATATAAAACAATATCTCACTGGATGAGGAAAAAATGTATGAAAATAGTATGTCCCTCAGAGTTTTATAAAGAAGATTAACTCACATTCTTTTTTGTTTCTGGTTTTGTTTTTAGAATAGTATAATAAAGGGCAACTGGGTGGCTCAGTTGGTTAAGCATCTGCCTTCAGCTCAGGTCATGATCCCAGGGTTCTGGGATATAGCCCTGCGTCAGGTTTCCTGCTCAGTGGAGAGTCTGCTTCTTCCTCCCACTTTGCCCCCCCACTGCCCCCTACCCCCGTATTCTTTCTTGCTCTCTCTCAAATAAATAAATAAAATCTATTTTAAAAAAGAATAGTATAATGGATCCAATTTAATTATTACTCAGCATCAATAATTAATTTGTGGTTAGTCTTATTTCATGTATTACTACGTCCTACCTCCCACAATTTTTTCTTGTTACCTTTTTATTCTGCACCCTTTTCCCCACTCCCTCCCTGACCACCAGTCTCTTCTTTGTATCCACAACCTTGTTTCGTAGTATGTTTTTTTTAAGATTCTACATACAAGAAAAATCATATGGTATTTGTCTTTCTCTGTCTGACCTATTTCACTTAGCATAATTGCCTGGAGTTCCATCCATTCATGTTGTCGCAAGTTGTAAGATTTCATTCTTTTTTAATGGCTGAATAATATCCCATTGTACACATACACTGCAATTTCCTTATCCATTCACCCATTGATTGACACATAGATTGTTTCCATGTCTTGATTATTGTAAATAATTCTTCAATGATCACAGGATTGCAGATATCTGTAAGAGTGTTTTTGTTTTCTTTGGATAAAAACCACAAAAGTGGAATAGCTGGATCATAAGGTAGTTCTATTTTTAATTTTCTGAGGAGCCTCCGTACTGTTTTCCACAGTGGTGGCACAAATTTATATTCCCACCCACAGTGCACAAGAGGTCCTTTACACCCTCTCCATCACGTGTTATTTCTAGTCTTTTGATAATAGTCATGCTAACAGGTGTGAGTATTATCTCCTGGTTTGATTTATTTCCCTGGTAGTTAATGATAAGCATCTTCTCAGGTACCCATTGGCTGTCAATTGACTTTCTAAAAATAATTTCTTAATAAAAATCAGTGGATGTCATCCCAAAGCTTCCTGCTTAGTTTTTTTTTTTTTTTCAATGGTGGAGAGTTTATGCTAAAGATACAATATTATTTAATAAATATTTGTCTCCTGATAGTATTAGTAAACATATGATATCTTAGTTTGTGCTACTATAACAAGGTACTATAGACTGGGTGGCTTATAAGCAATAGAAACTTTATTTCTCACAGTTCTAGAAGTCTGAGATCAGAATGCCAGCATTGGCAGATTCTGATCAGAGCCCACTTGCCATGTTTGTTGTACATTGCCCACCTCTTTTATATTGCCATAATGGAGGCCAGAGATGGGAAACAAATTTTCTTATAACTTATATAAAGACACTCTTCCCATTCATTAGGTCCCCACTCTCATGACTTCATCTAATCCTAATTATTCCCCCGAAGTCCCATTTCCCATTACTATCACCTTGGGTGCGTAGGTTTCAACATGTAAGTTCTGAAGAGCACAAACATTCAGTCTATACCATGGCAAATTGAATTAAACAATAAGATATTTAGAACAGTTCAAATATCAGTTCAAAAGAAATTTGCCGCATGAAAGACAATTTTGTTCCTCAACAAAAATAGATTTAGTGGTAATATACCTCCTGCAATAAAGGGATCTGTGAAAAACCTACAGCTAATATCATCCTCAATGGGGAAAAACAGGTTTTTGACCATCAGGAACAAGACAGGGATCTCTACTCTCACCACTTTTATTCAACATAGTATTAGAAGTCCTAACCACAGCAATCAGACAATGAAAACAAATAAGAGGTGTCCAGATCAGAAAGGAAGAAGTAGAACTTTTACTATTTGCAGATGACATCATACTCAATATAGAAAACTGAAAGTGGGGTGCCTGGGTGGCTCAGTGGGTTAAGCCTCTGCCTTCGGCTCAGGTCATGATCTCAGGGTCCTGGGATTGAGCCCCACATTGGGCTCTCTGCTCAGCAGGGAGCCTGCTTCCCTCCCTCCAGCCCCCGCCTTCCTCTCTGCCTACTTGTGACCTTTCTTTCTGTCAAATAAATAAAAATTTTAAAAAAAAAAAGAAAACATGAAAGACTGCATCAAAAAACTGCTAGAAGTGATAAATGAATTCAGTAAAGTCACAAGATATAAAATCAACATATGGATGTCTGTTGCAATTCTACACACCAATAATGAAGAAGCAGAAAGAGAAATTTCATTTACAATTATGCCAAAGACAATAAGATACCTAGAAATAAATCTAACCAAAGAAGTAAAAGATTTGTACTCTGGAAACTGTGAGACACTGATGAAAAAAATTGAAGACAACATGAAGAAATGGAAAGACATTCCATGTTCATGGACTGGAAGAACAAATATTGTTTAAATGTCTATACTACCCAAAGCAATCTACATATTAAATATAACCCCTATCATGCCAACCACGTTTTTCACAGAGCTACAAAATCCTAAAATTTGTATGGAATCACAAAAGACCCTGAATAGTCAAAACAACCTTCAAAAGAAAAACAAAGCTGAGGGCATCACAATTCCAGACTTCAAGTTATATTACAAAGCTGTAGTGTTCTAAACAGAATAGTACTGGCACAAAAATAGACACATAGATGAATGGAACAGACAAGAAAACCCAGAAATAAACCCCCAAATTTATGGTTAATTAATCTTCAACAAAGCAGGAAAGAATATCCAATGGGAAAAAGACAGTCTTTTCAACAAATGGTATTGGAAAAACTAGACAGCAACATGCAAGAGAATGAAATTAGACCACTTTCTTACACCATACACAAAAATAAATTCAAAATGGGTTAAAGACCTAAATGTGAGAACTGAAATAATCAAAATCCTGAGGAGAACACAAACAATAACCTCTCTGACATCAGCCGCAGTAATTTCTATGTAGCCGTAGTAACTTCTTCTAGATATATCTCCTGAGGCAAGAGAAACAAAACCAGAAATAAACTACTGGTAATTCATCAAAATAAAAAGCTTCTGCACAGTGAAAGAAACAATCAACAAAACTAAAAGGTAACCTGTGGAATGGAAGAAGATATTTTCAAATGGCATATCTAGTAAAGGGTAAATATCTGAAACATATAAAGTACTTCTAAAACTCAACACCCAAAGATAAATGATCCAGTAGGCAGAAACATAGAAACTTCTTACTAGGCTCATTGCTGGAAAAGGGAAACAAAAGCAAAATTGAACCACTGAGACTTTACCAAGATAAAAAAACTTCACAGCAAAGGAAACAACAAAACTAAAAGGCAGACTACGGAATGGGAGAAGATATTTGCAAATGACATATATGATAAAGGGTTAGTATCCAAAATCTGTAAAGAAGTTATCAAACTCAACACCCAAAAAGCTAATAATCCAGCTAAGAAATGGGCAGAAAACATAAATAGACACTTTTCTGAAGAAGACATCCAGATGGCTAACAGACACATGAAAAGATGCTCAATATCACTCATCATCAGGGAAATAGAAATCAAAACCATGATGAGATACCACCTTACACGTATCAGAATGGCTAAAATTAACCACAAAGAAAACAACTGGAGCAGCCACTGCGGAAAACAATATGGAGGTTTCTCAAAACATTAAAAATAGAACTACTTTATGATCTGGCAATTGCACTAGTGGGTATTTATCCAAAGAATACATAACACGAATTTGAAGGGATACATGCTCCCCCAAAATTTATAGCAGTATTATCTACACTAGCCAAATTATGGAAAGCACCCATGCCTATTGATTGATGAATAGATAAATAAGATGTGGCATACACACGCACACACACAGTGGGTTTATTAGCCGTATGAAAAAATGAAATCTTGCAATTTGCAAAATCATGGATGGAGCTGGAGTATTATGCTAAGTGAAATAAGTCCGTCAGAAAAAGACAAAAGCCCTATGATTTCATTCATACAGAATTTAAGAAACAACAACTAATGAACCATTAGAGAGAGAGAGACAAAGCAAGAAACAAACTCTTAACTATAGATAACAAAACATGGTTACCACAGGGGAGGCGGGTGGGGGATGGGTTAAACAGGTGGTGGGGATGAAGGAGTGCTCTTGCGTGATGAGCACCCGGTGTTGTTCAGAAGTGTCGAATCACTATATTGCACATTAACTTGAAACTAATAGTACATGGCATGTCAACTAACTGGAATTTAAATAAAAACTTTAAAAAAATTTTAAAAAGGCAATTTTGTTTTAGTTACAAGAAAATAGGCAAAATTATGGATTTGTCAAAACAAACGTGTTTGCATACCTACTCTATCACATGAACATACACACACACACACACACACACACACACACACACACAAGACATCAATATCTGTCTTCCAGTTAATTCTATAGAATTCAAGTTAATTCTATACTTTATAACACAACAATGATAATAATAACTGATGCGTTGGAGTGCTGGCTGTGTACTGGATGGTGCCTTAAGAATCGTAGGCAATGGCATCTCCGTTTTCAGATCAGGAAGCGGAGGCACAGAGCTGATAGAGACTGTGGAACGGGGAAGAACAGCCCAATTATGGCACCAGCTCTTCCCTACTATGCTTTCTACCTCTGTTCCGTTTCAGGACTGTTTTATAATCGCGGTTCATGAACATGACCAGATGGCACCGTGAAGTCACAAAGTACATCCTGAATCAGAGGATAAGTTATATTTAATATGCTCTTGACATCACGGTTGATGTGTTTTAGGTTTTAAACGGTCTCCCAGTAAACCAGATTATTAGTCACATTTTTTTAGAGTTATAATAGAAAATGTCCACATCAGCATTTATGCTGATATTTCACATGTTTATTATCAAGTACAGAAGTAGGTATGCCCTTGGAAATTTAAGATTAGGCGCAGAATTAAAAATTTATCTTAGCATTTCTTCACATGGAGAGTAGCATATTTTCCTATTGCTCATCTGTGGCTATAAATTTTACCTTGGGAAAATACGTTTAATCTGACAATTTAGTAGAGATGTTAATGTGACACTAGTTTTATCTTGGCAGGTTCAATTTGGTTGCAATTCAACATATATTGATATCCAGCTTCCACTGAGGAGACAGATATGTAGATTTTTCTTAACCAAGAAATAAAGGTGCATGTTGGTTAGGGAGGCAAATAGTTGGTCCTTCCTTTTCCTATGCCTATAGCACCTTTTCCTCAGTCATTCTACATAACCTCAGAATTCTTGTAAATAAAATTTTATAAGCACCTTTTGCCAATAAAGTACATTTGGCAGCAAAAAAAAATGTATTTGCCATCCTTTCTTTGGATCATTTATTTCTGGATAAGTGTTAATCATGACAATCAACGAACAAAGCAAACAGGGTAGGGTTTGGTGCTGGACTGGAGAAGTATGCCAAATAATTAAACATCATCTCCGACAAAAATCTGTAGCAATTTAAACATAGGATCAGGATCAGGCTACTCAGGTTCATGACCAAGTTCTGCCACCTTGGTAAATTGCTCATCTACTCTGAACTTCAGTTTCCATATCCAAAATGTGATAATAACAGTATTATCTATCCTTTAATCAAATACTATTGTAAGAACATTGTAAGAGTTCTACGAAAAATACTTAGTGGAGCGTAAAACACATAAGAGCATAATACACATATGATACTATCATTATTGCTGTGATTGCTGTTATTCTTATTAACTTACAATATGACAGTAGTGCACAAGATACTAGATTACCAAGATAAATAAAATAAATCTTCTTATCCCAAAATCTAGTAAATTTTGAAATACTTTTGAGCTCATCTCACGATTTTTCACATTATTGGAAACATTACATAAGAAGTGAGCAAAGAATAAACCTCGTATGAGCAGTAGAAAATTAATTTCAGGAATTTAGACAATGAGGTCAAGAAGATGGGAGATGAGGACACAAAAGAGTGTCTTTCTGAGCAACAGAATGTAAGAAGGAGGAGTATATCACCCCAGTGTAGGAAGCAATGCACTGTAGAAAAGCCTTAGAACTGAGCAGATGTTCTAATATATTATCCAAACAAAACAAAACAAAAGGAGAGAGAGAGAGAGAGAGAGAGAGAGAGACTGACTATTGGAAATCCAGGGAAATAACTATCAAGGCTGTATATCTGTATATCTAGAAGGCCCAGAAAAAAAAAATCGAAATGAGATTTTTCACCATGTTGAGGTTGAGTTAAAATGGTCATGCATATCCACCCATCAGTCATCTTAAGTTAAATTTTTAAGTTGTGCTATTCATGAAATAAGTTTTTTTTATTATGAGTAGGAGTAGTACCTGTAGTAGTAACACAAATACAACAGACATTACTAGTACTAAAAGTCATGTACCGAAAATTGATGTTTTGTAACATGTGCCAAAATCGGTAGACCTTTTTGTTAGGAAAAATAAGGTTTTTGAATGACTGTTGAGCATAGAAATAGATATTATTCACTAGTGGCCTAGGAAATTAGATTTAAGATGGTCTCTTTACAATAGAGCATTAAGCATTGCATTTGTTTCATAGCTGCATTATATATAAGTCCTGTGTTTCCCTCCCACAGGACTATAGTATTTTTTTGCAGGAAAAATGAACCCCGAAGCAATGTGAATTGTTAAGAAGTAAAATAAGTAAGAAAATACAATCTTAGACAGAGGAATTAGGTAAGAATGATGAAAAAAATTATTTCAACGAACAATTAGCTGCAACAGTTGGATGATGTTAAAGGTCTGGGAAGGATTGTTTTTTAACATATGGGAGTTATTAATAAATCGGTATCACATTTGACAGCCATTCAAATAGTCCAAGACCAGCTTCAAAGTCAGAGTTTTTAGAAATCTGTATTTATTTTAGTATATCAAAATACAAAGGGGAAATGTGGTATTTTTACATAGAAATATGTACATATATTGATATGAGAGCAATTAGTACCTATGGGATAAAGCTAAACCAATTTTTTTTTTTTTTTTTTGGTCTAGTGGTTTCCATTTTGTACATTTATAAAGGCAGATGAAAAAAAGCAGTCCGTATTACTGGGCAGTGTAAATCCATTAAGTTATCTTTATGAGGTAACCAAGTGTTTAGTTTTCAACTCATATTTTAGCATCGATAGAGACAGCGGTTTGGCTGTGTAATATTTCTCCCAGCTAAATTCCATATAGTAGATAAAAATCATCTTCTCAAAGGTATCTTTGAAACTGTCGCTCAACACTCTTACCATATTTAAACTGGTTATTTTTTGTACCTTGTGCTTATAGAAAAGAGGCATAAAAAAGTGGTATGTTTCATCTTAGTCCCTTAACAAGTCAAACTATATTAGATGCGCATCTGAGGTAATATATGAAATCAACATGGCATTACGTAACGAAATGCAGTGGAGAGCCTCATCCTGAAGCCTTACTTTAAAGGTAAATTAAATAGAAAAATATTTAGTAATGCCTATACTGTACAGTTTTACATCATCACTGATTCATGCTCAAATATGGTTATTATTCTATAATAAATTTGGTTGATTTTTGGACAACCTCTTTGGCAAGAAGGGTTTTTGTAAAGTTTCCACTTTCTAATATCTTCTTAGAAGTTAAAATTTTCCTCTTCTCTAGTAATTTCCAGTTTTTTCCATTCGGTTGCTATTACCATTTATTTTTCTTATGTTTCAACTGGAGGAGCCGCCAAGCCAAGATGTCTTTTCAGGACATGGAGGTGGTGTGCTGGTGCATGGTGCCAACCTCACCACTTGGTGGTTCCCTGCCAGTTGTCAAAAAGGGGAGTTCATTCTCTTTTCTTGGCTCTTACAACCAGTTGTGTGTATGACTCATCTTTTCTAAGATTCTGAGCAGTTTTGTGAAGAGTTTGTTTTGACATATAGATTTGAGAGTCAGAGGATGTAGCTGAGCAATATGGATTGAAGGAGGCTTTTAGGTGAAGCAGTGGCCCCAAGAAACTAAACTTTTCTTCAAAATGTAATAAATTTGACATATGGAGTATATCAGTAGCATTGAAAGAATGACTTGGCTATTTGAGACAAATACCAAGATCTTGTTGTTTATTCGTTTTGTTTTGTTTTACTCACCCTCCCTTTTTAAAAGTTTAGAAACAGCACATACTAATGAGTACAAGAGATCTTTTAAGGCAGTTTCTTTCACGAAAAGCATGATAGAAGACCGGCACAGTGAAAAAGGTCATAAGGCATTTAAGGAAGCATCAGGGGGCGGGGGTGTAGCCTTCTGTGTATGTGATTTTATGTAACTTTGAATGTGTTCTTAACCTCCCATGCCTCATTTTTTCCCATTCATAAAAATGACAATAATTACACTTGCCACCTGTTTACCTCAAAGGAGAAAGGGAGGGCTAATGAAATGTCTGTCAAGGGCTTTGAACTTTCCAGAATAAAGGTTTTATGACTCCATAAAGTACAAAGTAGTATCCTGCACTTGTATTTTTTCTGGCATTTACCTCCATCTTTCAAGTTCTTTGCATGCTGTGGGCTACTGTTGCTTCTAACACTCGCTCTTCTGGTCATGGTCAGAGCTATTCTAGAGAAGCGTTAGGCTGCTCGTGTTTTTACCCAAGACTAGGGTGGTCATGGTATCTGAAACTTCTGTTGCTGTTGCCTGTTTCCCTGTGCATGTTAGATTCTTTTGCAGGCATGGAAGCGTAGGTAAATGACATGAAAACCATTGTGAGGAACATCAACTCAGATATTCCCAAATGACATATTAATGCTGAGAATATATTGTTACAGAGTCAACTTGGAATACTAAAAAATATCTCCTGTTATTGTAAAAGAAAATTTCTGCCAAAATGCAATGTTATAGCTTATAAATATATTTTAAAATATGTATATTTTAACACCCTCTCTTTCTTGTTAACTTCTTGGTTTTCTTGAAACTGGAGCCAGAGATAATTTTTTGGCTGTTGACATCAAGATCTAGATTTTTAAGGTAGTTAATCCTATTTGTGTTTGATTGAGGATGCTATAAATGTCCTTGATCCTGTGCACAGAAAGTTGGCATGCAGGGTTTGTGAGGATCCATTGATGAACCAATGCTGAGGGTCCTGGTCAAATCACAGCAGTGAGTTACTCCGATCTATAGCACTGAAAAATTGAAAAGAAACCTTGAAATTTCATGTGACTCAATCTCTACATTTTGAGGCGTTCCTCAGGAAGAGAAAAAATGGGGCTCATAATTTGGGAAAACAACTTTTGCAACATTAGCATATAACCTCTTTCTTGACCGATGTCGTTGCAGTAGACAGTAATAATTACTAAATTAGCTCATCCTGTTATTTTAGTGAATGTTGATGGGCCAAGCAATATTGGAGAATTTGAAGGAATTAGGAGATTTAGTCCAGGCTCTCAGAGAGATTCAACTCTAACTTACTAAAAGAGAATCTTCACATAACCATAATTACCCATAGGCAAAATTTTAAATTTACTTAAATCATTACAGACTGAGAATGACATGTGCATGTGCACACACACATACATCCATACACACACACTTCCTTTTTAATTCTCTGATGCTTAAAATGCTACCTTTGAGTCCTGGATTCCTAATTTTATCTTCAGACTTTGTTCCCTATTAAAATGTGAATTCCTCTAGGAGAAGCACTAACAGTTCTCATTGGCATCATTCATTTACTGGCCCCTGGAGTGAATTTCTGATTTCCAGAAAGAGTCAGCTTCTTGCATGTATGGGCTTCTACAGTTGAAAGAAGTTCCCCCAAAATCCTATCCATGAAAAACAAGATGGCTCAGCAAGGTTCTTCTTGCCATATAATTTCACTTATGAATAATCATCTGTTTCATCCTATAACTGTTTATCTAATTTGTTTTTTCTCCTTAGCCACCAAATCATTTTAGTGAATAATAGTAGCGGAAAGAGTATTGGTCGTAATTTAAATATGGCGAAATGTGAACAGTTTGTTGAAATCCCAAGTACTCCCCCCCCCACAACATATTTGATTAGATCATCAGTTAGCTCTAGATTTTATTCTGGAACATAAGACTCCCACACTAATAGAAAACACCTAATATTATATGAGGTGTGTAATATGTAAAGTCAGGCTTCAGGTGCCTTCCATTCTTTCTCAGAATGTACATAATAAAAGGCAAATGAGGTTTAGTTTTCTACATGTAGCATTTAGATGGTGAACTACAAAAAGTTAAAAAAAAAAAAAAGGGGGTAGCTGGCCCAAAGATAAGGCTGAGAAAATTGGAATAAAATGTTTATTTCATAAGTTGATCCCTTAGTTATGTCCTACACTACAACCTTCTAAATCTCTCCTTTTATCTCAAAGGTGGAGTGAAGTAGTAGGAGTCACTGCATTCTTGTGATGTCCAAGATTATAGTAAATCATTAACAGACATTTACTCATCATCCCAATTCATGGGAAATATGTAGGGCCAGAGAAATTGAAGACAGCATCTCTCTCCTTGAGGAGTTTACAGTGTACTGTGATGACAAACAAGTGGCTAGTTATCACCATTCAGACTGATAAGCATAATGATATTTGTATGCATGGTGTTTTTAGACCACTTTGGAAGGTAGATATGTGTCTGTACTAAGGATAGTATGTCAAGGAAGATGTCCTCTAGCCGGGAGGTCAGAAGGAGATATCTGATGGAGAATATTCTAGGAAGAGGGAGTAACTTGTTCCAATGTTCTAGGAAGAGGGAGTAACTTGTTCCAACATGTATGAGAGAAAAGATGTTTCAAAAAAACTACACAAGGTGTTTATCTTGATTTGATTGTGGGGCATTAAATGTAGGAGTGATTCTGTTAGAGTCAAGGATGGGTCTAGCATGGAGACAAGACTAGATTCAGATAGTACCATTACATATCAGTAACCCAGATGAAGACAAATGGGTTAGTGGGAGGTGTAACCAAAACTGGGGTCCAGGGGCAACAGCCATTGGCCTGAGTCTCACATTCACAAAGGACTTATATTTTTAGACTTTTGGTGTTATTTTTAAATGAAGTCATACAGAGTCAGTACATTTTTGTAGGTGTGTTAGATGTGTTTAGTTAAATGCAAATACTAAACTATATTATAATTTTTATAACTCTTTGGTTATGTCTTCACTTTATATGTGAAAAGCTTCAAAAAACAGAAGACAACTGTGCCTCTCTGTTCCTGTTGTCAGGGACAATGAAGAAAAATGGTTAGATCTGAGAGTTCTTTAACCCAATACAGAGAAAATGTCTTTCCCAAGTTTGTACAGTTTCTCATGGCAAGATAGCAACACAAGTAGACTCCTAGTCTAGTGCTCTTCTCAAGCTCCAAGCCCTATTTCTATATATCTATATCCCTTATGTCAGGAGAACAAATAGAATACTTTAAGCTTTAGCTACACAACTAAACACTATTACTAGTAATAGCATTACTGTGTTTGATGCTTACAACTCTGATAAACTAGAAAGAGACAATGTTGGATTTTCTTGAGGCAGGAGGGGTAAGTGCTAAATAGTAATGGAGCAAAAAAAAAGATAGTTTCAATTAGAGAAAGAGATTAAATACCCGGTGAATAGATTAATATGACTATCTAGGAACGGTAGGCAGCTAGAACCATCATGCCTGGGGAAGAGCAAACAGGATGGTTTCCCCTTTCCCCTGATTTGTCCTTGCCCTTATCTTGTTAAGGACTCTTAGACTATCCATATTTCTTACACACATTTAAAACAGCCTGAACGAAATAACCATCCTATCATGGGTCTTTATTTTGTAGGTTAACTTGCAATTGCAATTATTTAAATGAGTAGAGTAGACAGTGGAACAAATCTAAATTTAGCTGCTCTGAGTGGGTAGTAAAGAATTAAAAAACAAAACAAAACAAACAAAAAACCTGGCAAAACTCATTGATAGATGCAAGTCTTAAGAGTTTATGCAATGGTGACACAGATTTTTCAAATAGCTAATATTTGGGCACCTGCAGATTAACATTCAGTAAACTTACAACTTTAAAAGATCTGCCCAGGTTGGACAAATTATTTTCCCATCAACAGTATTAACCACTGCCACAGCTGAAAAGACAAACAAACCACAAACATCTGAGAAAGAGATGAATTAAGAACACAAGGAGAACTTCTGCAGACTGCAACCAACACAACTTTCCCTTTCTTTCTACTGGATTTTCTCCAATCCACCCTAAATTGCAGCACTGACATGTGGTGAACTTGGAAGACCCAGAAAAGGCGAAACACATCCAGCTGTGCGTATTTGGCAGTCTGCTGTTTCACCTGGTATTTTTGGATAGCAGGACCCTTGCCACACTTTTGGATCAATCAGTTGTAGTAAGTTAAACGTTTTCCCAGTTTCCTGGCACAGGCAATGAAAAAATATCTCCAGAAAGATAGAGTTCAGAGAACAGACTTGCAAGTAACTACTCACTAACTAGCTTCAGATGAATTTAAGTTCCAGAATTGTGGGGTGTGTTTTACTTCTTTGACTACTTTTGCTCCTTCTAGAAGGAGGAGCTAGCTAATAGTTTTGAGATTCTTTTGTGAAATTCTTAGGTTGTTATAGTGCAGGTTCTAATTTCCCTAGAAGGTTTAAAAGAGGGCACAGACCTTTCCCTATGCACTTACGGAGTCGGCCTGATACTTGAGTGGTTGAGACATTTGTCCTCCTCCCTGATGCTCATAGTCTCTGTGCTGTTTATTTCATGTTAGTTACAGACCAATCTTTTTTATTCTTAGATGTTTATTCCATAACCGTCAGGGCAATTTCACTGAAATTCAGTGACAGTGTTGTAAATCTCATCCTTTTTTTCATTTTAAGGGTTTATAATCAAAGGGAAGTTAAAAATGTGTTCATATTGTAGGATTTCACAAATGCTTTAGGAAAAATGATAGAGAATACAAAGAAGATAAAGTTTATCTCTAGTTGGGATCTAGAATGAACCATGGACAATGAAGAAAAGAACAGGTTAGTAACCCAAATGGACAGGAAGCAACAAATGAAGTAAACTGTGTGAGTAAACACACAGAACTAGAGTTCTCAGCATACGTGTAGGGAATATACTAAGATACTGCATCTGGAGAGAACATGGGAATGCACAGTTAGGAATTCAAGGAATTTACACAGAAATTCACTTTCTGTGTAAACCAGTAATCATTAATTGAGCAATTTTAGGCGCTGTTGGAAAAGTTGGTTAAGGTGAAGTCTTGTTGGACCCTGAAAGCCAAAGACAGGAGTTTGTGTCTTATTCTGCTGGCCACCTGGTCATAAAAGTCCAGATACCTTAAAAAGGCAAGAAAGAAAAACCATAAGATACCTAGGAATAAACCTAACCAAAGAGGCACAGAATCTATACTCAGAAAACTATAAAGTACTCATGAAAGAAATTGAGGAGGACACAAAGAAATGGAAAAATGTTCCATGCTCCTGGATTGGAAGAATAAATATTGTGAAAATGTCTATGCTACCTAAAGCAATCTACACATTTAATGCAATTCCTATCAAAGTACCATCCATCTTTTTCAAAGAAATGGAACAAATAATTCTAAAATTTATATGGAACCAGAAAAGACCTCGAATAGCCAAAGGGATATTGAAAAAGAAAGCCAACGTTGGTGGCATCACAATTCCGGACTGTAAGCTCTATTACAAAGCTGTCATCATCAAGACAGCATGGTACTTGCACAAAAACAGACACATAGATCAATGGAACAGAATAGAGAGCCCAGAAATAGACCCTCAACTCTACAGTCAACTAATCTTCGACAAAGCAGGAAAGAATGTCCAATGGAAAAAAGACAGCCTCTTCAATAAATGGTGCTGGGAAAATTGGACAGCCACATGCAGAAAAATGAAATTGGACCATTTCCTTACACCACACACGAAAATAGACTCAAAATGGATGAAGGACCTCAATGTGCGAAAGGAATCCATCAAAATCCTTGAGGAGAACACAGGCAGCAACCTCTTCAACCTCAGCCGCAGCAACATCTTCCTAGGAACAACGCCAAAGGCAAGGAAGCAAGGGCAAAAATGAACTATTGGGATTTCATCAAGATCAAAAGCTTTTGCACAGCAAAGGAAACAGTTAACAAAATCAAAAGACAACTGACAGAATGGGAGAAGATATTTGCAAACGACATATCAGATAAAGGACTAGTGTCCAAAATCTATAAAGAACTTAGCAAACTCAACACCCAAAGAACAAAAAATCCAATCAAGAAATGGGCAGAGGACATGAACAGACATTTCTGCAAAGAAGACATCCAGATGGCCAACAGACACATGAAAAAGTGCTCCATATCACTCGGCATCAGGGAAATACAAATCAAAACCACAATGAGATATCACCTCACACCAGTCAGAATGGCTAAAATTAACAAGTCAGGAAATGACAGATGCTGGCGAGGATGCGGAGAAAGGGGAACCCTCCTACACTGTTGGTGGGAATGCAAGCTGGTGCAACCACTCTGGAAAACAGCATGGAGGCTCCTCAAAATGTTGAAAATGGGACTGCCCTATGACCCAGCAATTGCACTATTGGGTATTTACCCTAAAGATATAAACGTAGTGATCCAAAGGGGCACGTGCACCCGAATGTTTATAGCAGCAATGTCCACAATAGCCAAACTATGGAAAGAACCTAGATGTCCATCAACAGATGAATGGATCAAGAAGATGTGGTATATATACACAATGGAATACTATGCAGCCATCAAAATAAATGAAATCTTGCCATTTGCGACAACATGGATGGAACTAGAGCGTATCATGCTTAGCGAAATAAGTCAAACGGAGAAGGACAACTATCATATGATCTCCCTGATATGAGGAAGTGGTGATGCAACATGGGGGCTTAAGTGGGTAGGAGAAGAATAAATGAAACAAGATGGGATTGGGAGGGAGACAAACCATAAGTGACTCTTAATCTCACAAAACAAACTGAGGGTTGCTGGGGGGAGGGGGTTTGGGGGAAGGGGGTGGGATTATGGACATTGGGGAGGGTATGTGCTTTGGTGAGTGCTGTGAAGTGTGTAAACCTGGTGATTCACAGACCTGTACCCCTGGGGATAAAAATATATGTTTAGAAAAAATAAAAAAATAAAAAAAATTTAAAAAAAAAAGGAAAAAAAAAATAAAATCAAAAAGAAAAAAAAAAAAAAAGGCAAGAAAGACCCTGAACCTTCCATTCCAAACTTTTCAGGTGCAGTTTCTATACCTCCACTTCTTGAACCACAGCCAAATGAATTACTTTTTATTTCCTCCATATGACACAAGTTTCCTCTCTTTTTGATGTTGCTAATGTCTTTCCTGAACCATTTTCTTATCACTACATCTGCCTGTGTAGATCGGAAGCCTCACTTCAGATACTAACCCCCCTGCCAAGCCTTTCTTCATTTCCTTTTGAGCCTCGAACTTTGGAGCTCATCTGAATTCATACAGAACCTTACTGATAGCAGTTACTTTCTAATTTATATTAAGGTTAATTATGGGCATATCTTACCTGCCAAATACAAGAACATTGGTCAAGATCTTTGTCCATTTTTCTACGTAAACTTCTAGAAATTAGCAGAGTTGTGTATGTAATGGAAACTGAACTAATAGTAGTTGGATGAATAAGTGGATGAGTGCATAGAAAGATTGGAGGATAGAAACTACACAGTATTATTGGAAGGTTAACTTTAAAACAAAATTCTAAAGCTAAAAGTTCACTACATTATGTTATATGGTGTATGATGCTAATAAAATCATATTGATTTAGAAGATTGGCAGCGGACTATGTAGATAAGGGTGGATAAGGGAATATATTTAATGAAGTATATTTTACAATTCCCAAGAACATTGTTTATTTTAAACTATAAAATATGTACTAACAAATTGAAATCAGTTATTAAAAAATGTATTTCATAGATATACATTACATAAAATACTATTTACTCTAAAATTTCAAGAGGCAACACAAATCATAGGAATAAAACTTAGGATAGATTTACTATATTGAATGTTTTTATTGCAAACATATTAAACTATATGCTATGGTTTTTACAATTAAGTTTTGAAAAATATTTCAAAATTTTATTTGGTAACATAATATGTACCAAGTGGGTTTTTTGCATAATTATTTATTTTTAAATGCTTTTAATTTTTTAAAAAATTTTTAATGAACATATAATGTATTATTAGCCCCAGTGGTACAGGTCTGTGAATCGCCAGATTTACACACTTCACAGCACTCACCATAGCATATACCCTCCCCAGTGTCCATAACCCAACCACGCTCTCCATAACGCCTCCCCCCCCAGCAACCCTCTAGTTTATTTTGTGAGATTTAGTCTCTTATGGTTTGTCTTCCTCCTTATCCCACTTATTTCATTTTTTCCTTCCCTACCCCCTAAACCCCCCACATTGCCTCTCAAATTCTTCATATCAGGGAGATCATATGATTATTGTCTTTCTCTGATTGACTTATTTTGCTCAGCACAATACCCTCTAGTTCCATCTATGTTGTTGCAAAAGGCAAGATTTTATTTCTTTTGCATAGTATTCCATTGTGTGTGTGTGTGTGTGTGTCATCTTCTTTATCCATTTGTCTGTTGTATTCCATTGTGTGTGTATATATATATACACACACATACTACATCTTCTTTATCCATTCGTCTATTGATGGATATCTAGGTTCTTTCCATAGTTTGGCTATTATGCACATTGCTGCTATAAACATTTGGGTCCCCATGCCCCTTTAGATCACTAAATTTGTATCTTTAGGGTAAATACCCAGTAGTGCAATTGCTGGGTCATAGGGTAGCTCTATTTTCAACTTTTTGAGGAGCCTCCATGCTGTTTTCCAGAAAGGAATATGTACCAAGTTTTAATGAACAAAATTCTGAATTGATACTTTAAATATTAATTTATTTATTTTAGAGAGAGCATTAAGTGTGTGGGGAGAGGGGCAGAGGAAGAGGGAGAGAGTGTCTTAAGCATACTCTGCACTGAGCATGGAGCCCAACATGGGGCTTGATCTCATAACCTTGAGATCACAACCGGAGCTGAAACCAAGAGTCAGATGCTTAACTGACTACGTCATCCAGGCACCCTTACGCCTTTTTTAATATGTGAAAAAAACCCCAAGATACAATAACTGCATCTTAGATACTTTTCATAATTAAGTAGGCTATCAGTAGATAGATACAGAGAAATAGAATAGAGCTATATATATTTTTATAACTCTGTTTGGAAGGGAAACAACACATTTCCTATAATACACTCTTCTGTCAACATTTTAATTTATATGCAAAACTAGTAATCAATAAAAAGTAGTGTAATCTAAATTAGTTTGAGATTAAAAGATGCCAGTAAATAAGTAAATGAATAACTGGTTCAATTCCTAATTGGAAGGCAAAGGCTCTAATTTTGCAAATTGAGAAGTTAAGCTCACTGTTTTGAAAGGGGATTAAGTAATTAAAAAATGTTATCAAGCAGCATATGGTGGATGTATCCTAAATGGAAGTGCTTCTACTTCTTCAAATGGTCTGACTGAGACATAATATGATCAACTTTTTTTCTTTTTTCCCCCAAATGTGCCTGCCAAAGAGTCAGGATTAAGGAGCACTAGACTAAATACTGAATTAAAAAGAGCACACAGATATTTAGAGTCTGACTAAGAAGAAATATGAAACCTGGCAACTAGAAAATAATGAATTGCAACCCATTCATACTTCTGATTTCAGTGAAATGTGATCACAGTTCTTCAGAGTCAGGCCCAAGTACTACTAAATTATGACAGTGGGGACTTGAGCAAATGTTTAAATACGTAAAGACATCAGCATGATATATATGAAGAAGGATGTACTATGTCCAACCATCAGAGGGATGGCCTGTCGATTAAAAATACTGGGTTAAAAACATAAAAATCTCTCATAATATAACTTTTGTATTAAGGGAAAGTAAGAGCTTTTCCTAGTCGTCAATACTGTGATATTGTCAGTAGCTCTTTTTGGTCCCTATTGTGGTAAGAGCCACAGAGCAGTGGATCCCTCTTTCCAGAGATTTGCTATCTGATTACAACCCCAAAACTGTGGGCAGGCAGGACATAGCCAGATGGGCTGTAGGGTTGGGGATGGAGGAAGCAGAGGACTGTAGCCTTCTCTCTAGAGCCACTAAAGTTAATTATGAACACTCCTCAGGTAGACTGGTATAACTCTTGGGGCAAAGCATGGAGTCTACCCAAAAATGTAGAATTCTGTGGAGACAGCTGTTTCTTGGTTGGGTTTCTAGACCAGATAATAGAAGACTATAATTGTGGGTGAGAAATATACACACAAAAAAGTATAAAAGAAGAGGAATATAACTAAGAAAGGAAATGGAAATATTGCAATTAACAGGGATCTGGATGTATATGCCTGGCAGAGAAGAGGGAAGAATCTTTATTCCTTTCTTTAAACTTACATGCTTGTATCCCATGTGAGGGATGGTAGGCATAAATGTTAAATGTGATTTTTTTTTTTATCTGGGCTGCAGTGGGAGATGTCACCCACTTTTCCAGGTGCAACAGGGGATATTTTTCCAATTGAAACTCAATCAGCAAATCATGTGTCCCACAAAAAAAGGATTGATTATAGGATTGCCAGATGTTTGGCATTTTGAAAGATTAGAAAAGAAATTAAAAGAAAATATATATGTACATTAATTATTAAAAACATCTCTTGTGTGCTTAATAGGATACTCTGCACCTGCCTCTTGGCAATCTTTGATGGCTAGAATCACAGCTCAAAGAGCAACTTTAAAACCCCTAAAAATCAGCTTTTTGGGAGTAATTTGATTTGAGGAAGATCTGTTCCAGGAGGGATCTTTACACTGTGTCTTTACTTGAATCTACATACTCCTTGTTCTTTGGAGAATTGTTCATTGCACAGATAGACAGATAAGTCAAAATGGTTCAGTATGACTGAATGAGGACTGAGATGTTGAATGATCTTGTGGTTAGTTGTACACAGGATTATTTTCATTCCTTCGCACTTCCCAGTTCCCTTGCCATGTCTTACTGCTTCCAGCCCTACACCAGAATAAAGCGTTTTTCTGTTCCTTCACTTAACCTCGCTACCTAACCTCCCTACCATCTCGCCATCACCAGCCGTGTTGTAGCACAGTCATTTCTCAGAACCCATGCTTATACCTGAGCTGAGCTACTTGATCAATGTGTTGAAAAAAGATAAAGCATCCCTCGACATATCTAAACTTCACTGAGTGAGAATCAAAAGGCCAGCAGCAACATTTATTAGATTTTATGACTATTCACAGCTTTACGAAAGTGATAAGAATATTGCAGAGGTGGGGCAGACTTTTGCTTGAAGGCCACTAAATCCAGAACACAACAGAGCGAAGAATTCTCAAAAAGGTAAAGTGTTCTATAAAGCCTGCCTTGCCCACTTTATTTTTTTAAATTTTATTTTATTTTTATTTATTTTTTTAAAAGATTTTATTTATTTATTTGATAGAGTTCACAAGTAGGCAGAGAGGCAGGCAGAGAGAGAGAGGAAGAAGCAGGCTCTCACTGAGCAGAGAGCCCAATGCGGGGCTCGATCCCAGGACCCTGAGATCATGACCCGCGCTGAAGGCAGAGGCTTAATAACCCTCTGAGCCACCCACTTTATTTTTTCAGCATGAAAAGCATGTGATGAAAAGTAGGCCATCCTACAGATTTATCCTCAGTCATGAAGGTGAAAAGGACTATTACAGAATCTACTTTCTACTTATTTGCAAATTGTAAAATACCTATGGATCAAGTCAGAAATAAAGTCCTGAGTGGATATAAAATAAAGGGCTCAAGTAACTAGAATAATAACTTTATATTAGCCCAATAGTAGACACATGAAATATATGTTGTATATTTCAGAATATATTACTGACAATTATCATATGCCAATGAAATTAGAGTCGATGGTTGGCACATGGAACTGTAGAATTTGGCTGTTGTGGTCTTAAGCATCTTTTAGTTCATTGGCTTTCAAAAATGTCTTAAGTAATTTAAGTCATCTTTTTCAAGTGAAATCTTACATAAGACCATGATATAGAATATTAATAAAAGTAGAGTTGTTCTGGTTGAAACTGGAAAGGGAGAAAAAAATCTAGTCAAACCTCTAATTTTGCAGAAGAGGTGATTTAGGCCAAGAGAAGTTTTAATTTACCAAAAGTAGTCAATAAGAAAATGGTGAGTAAAAGCACACATTATTTGATTCCCAATCTAGACATTTTATTAGTAAACTATGATCAATCTAGAATAGGAATCTGAAAATAGGAAAATTAAGTCATTTAGACTCAGTGACTGTATTTGTTAGCTAGTGCTGCCATAACAAGTGCTACAGACCTAGGACTTCAACAGCAGAATTTATTTTCTCACAGTTCCAGAGGCGGGGACTCCAAGACGAAGGTGTTGGCATGGCTGGCTTTCCTCCAAGGCCTCTCTCCTTGACTTGGAGATGGTCATCCTCTTCCTGTGTTTTTGCATAGCTTTTCTTCTGTTTGTGTCTGTGTTCTAACCTCTTCTTACAAGAACACCTCATTCAGTCATACTGAATTAGCCCTCCCTCCCCACCCCACCCATTTGACCTATTTTACCCTAATTACCTCTTTAAAGGTCCTATTTCCTAGGGGCACCTGGGTGGCTCAGATGGTTGGGCATCTGCCTTCAGCTCAGGTCCTGATCCTGGGGTCCTGGGATCAGGCCCCATATCAGGCTCCCAGATCAGTGGCTTCTCCCTCTCCCTCTGCCTCACCCCATGTTGTGCTCTCCCTGTCTCTGTATCTTCTTAAATGAATAAATTTAAAAATCTTAAAAAAAAAAAACCCTATTTTCAAATGCAGCCCCATTTCAACATACCAGTGCAGGAAGGGGGTCAAGGGGAGGGGTTAGGATTTTAACATGTATTTTGGGAGAGATGCAATTCAGCCCATAACAAAGACCAACCCAAAATTGACTGATTCTGGATGATTTTACACTTTCTGAGATAGAGAATTAATCTACATTGGATTTGGTGCTGGTCTTTTAACTTGTTGGTGCAGTGATTTCAAATGATGGGGCATAATAGGCTGGTGAGTACCAATCCCTTGTAAGGAGTATAGAAAATAATTCGTAACTACTTAATATAGTATTTTATAAGACTAGCATAATATAAAATATGTTTTATAGTCATGTAAAAAATATAACAGAGTGAGTGTGAAGTTGATCTTATAACCCACTCACATGCGGTGAATATGTGAATATGTTTTTCTAAAACAGTAGTGTTATAGTAGCGTTGCCAAGGAGCTGCCCACAGCCTACAGTGAGCCTCTCTGCTCCACCACACCATAGACTTATCAATACCGACAGCAATAACTATTGTAGTCATTACAATTTACCTCTACTATAAAAGGGTTTCCTTGGTTTATTTAATTTTAAATCCAGTAATGCCCATAGGCCAGTGATGTGACCCTCATCTATTAGGTACGTGGTAACAGAGTAAAGGTTAGGAACCAACAAGTAGTAATCCTGTAGCTAAAACATTATTAATGTCAGGAGACTGGTCCTTCTTTGTGCTACACTGCACCCGTAAATAGAGACCCAAATGTATTCACATTAAACCCTATGCCCCATTTAGGTTTAAAAAAAAAAAAAAATCCCTGGGCCATACTTGTAGACTGCTCTGAGTCAAGGCAGGACTGTTTTGAATTTCTTAATGCAATAAAATTCACCCCAGACACAGAGAAATGTCAACACGGTTCCTCAGATACTGAACTCAAATGCCTACTATTATGGACCTTGAAAGCAGCTCAGCTGAGAACACCTGACAGGCTGTAGCAGGTGGCAGGTGGCAGAGGGCACTGTGGAGGGGCCTGGAGAGAATGCGGACCTGGGCTTTGGCTCTCCTCCAGCAGTACCAGGCCAAGTCTTAGGAGACCTTTTCAGTCCAGTGACACTGCTGTCACCTATTTCCCGGTGCTTAGAGTCTAGAGCAGGTTTAAGCTCTTGCTTTTAAATGTATTTGGAAGTCACAATGCTGCAAATCTTCCCTCCAATCTGCATTTTTTGATTTACATCTATCTTCTCATTCCTGCCGGAGGCTCTGCTGTGATGGGGTCTCTACAATTTGAAGTCAAAGCCTCTACAACTCAAATTCTCAGGTTCCAAAACAACTCAGCTCCCCACTCCCCATTCCATTTATAACTCAAATTACCCCAGGGCTAGACATTAAGATAGATATTAAGAGAAAGCTCATTGAAATAATTTTTACCTTGGTGTGGATAACTAATGAGGAGACTATCTTGACTCTCTAGGGACACTTGTATTTCAATAATGGAAATTTGGTAACTCAAGTGAATTGCCAATTAGTGGACAGTGTTGCAGTAAGAAGGTTAAAAAAGGCTTTCAGACAGTAAGGGATACGTTTCTGGAAAAGAAAACTTCCTTTATATCCACTAAGTCTGATTCCTCTTTATTCTTATAAATATTTATAAATTTTACTTATAAACTTAAATTGTACATTTCTGGAAAAATTAACATAGCAAAATGATAATTTGCTTTTTAAATAAAAAAGTGTTTATTTTGTCGCATTTGTTGGGTGTTATCTGAGTTAACTCAAGAACATTTTCATAACTTCCAGATATTTTTCTATTGAAAAATTTGAGGCCATCTTACAGATAAATGATATATATTCAAGTGATATAGTCATTTAAGATTTCTGGTTTTTCATCATTTGTTAATAATGGCTTTAGTGTTTTTATTTTGCTTGGCTATTGTTGGAGTCAAAATAACACAAAATAGCAGTTAGCATCAAGGGATCTGGATTGGACTTCACTGCCTTAAATGCAAGTTTTACAATTTACTACTTAAGGGTTTGGGGCAAGTTCCTTTCCCCTCTCTGTGCCTCAGTTTCTTCCTGTGCGATAATAATAGCTACTTTGTAGAGCCACTGTAAGGATTCAATCAATGAACGCATAGGAAATGCTAATCATAGACTTTGGCCCCTCGTAGATGCTCAGTGAGAGCTAGCTAGCTATATTTTTATGTCGTCTTCTTTAAACCTCCTGCAGACTTTCCAGAGTGGACTTCATTTAATGCCCAAAGGCTTAAATGTTGAATATATGTCATATTACCCATACAGAGGGAGACAAATGGGTCCTTTTTAACAGCTCAGTGCCATAATATACCCAAGGATACTTTCAGCTGAACAGCACCTAAATATGACTTCATTTTCCATTTCTTGTTACTTTACTAACAGTTTATAAATAGATACACAGTAACCTCAGAGGGAGGCCTGGCAGGTTTAGGTAGTAGCCAGCTGGGCTGAGGGCTGCTGGCTCGGCGTCAAGAGCAAGCTTCTCCATGCTGATCATTAGCTGCCAGGAAATGCCTTCCTTGTTAGTCATGATTGCCTGAGGATTTTCTAGTGATAGAGTGTTAATACTCTATGAAACGCTGTAATTGCACGGCTGGATTAGGAGATTTGTACTTTACTTCATTATTCTACTTTGAAGTCAACCAACCACTAAAGTGATCCCTTGGTCAAAAAAAAAAAAAAAGTAATATATTTCAAAGAATTTCCAATAGGAATATGGATTTACACCTGTAATTAAGGTAGAAACAAGTTTGTGAAAGTTGGAGATTCATTCTTTCAACAGATGCATTTATCGAGGGCCTACTAAGTGCCTACCATTGCTCTAATAAAAATAAGACGTGGCCTGTGCCTGCCAGGACATTTGGCATTTACAGTCTTGTTAGGGAGAAGAAATTAGGAGGCATAAAACAATGACAGAAATATCACGTGCAGTCTTATGTATTGACAATTTTGTATTTGAAAAGTTGCTTGGCAAACAAAGTCTTCTCAGCTTAGACCAGATATTTGAACACGGTCAAGGAATCAGCAATGATATTTGAGAACGTCGAACCTCGATTTCAGTGTTCCACTTGAGAGCTGGGATGGCAGGTGTCTCTTTCTGCCAAAAGCCACGTGGTAACCAGATCTCAAAACAATAAAACACTAAAAGAGAACCTGACAGCGATATGAATGTTTTCTGCTAAGAAAACTGAGAATTGACACATACAATGACATCTGCAGGGACAGCTGAGGGTACCTGTGTCAGATACTCTTCGTGCAAAATATTTTACGAGGTGCCACCAGGAATAAAATGTGCCCAATAAATGTTAGATGAGTGAAGAAAGGGAGAAGGAGTTGGGGGAAAGGGTATGTTAATATGGATCGACCACCCAGACCTGCCCTTTATCAGGTTCTAGGCAGGAAGTTAACCACGTAAACTCTGCAGGAAGGAATTCTGTCTTGCAAGGCTATTCTGCTATCATCTTGATGCTTTATGTTTTATCTTCCAAAAGCAGGGAACAGCTGTAAAACAGGGCTGACCTTGGGCTTTTCAGATAAATGCTAAAAGTTAAGTGAACTTCTAAATTATTGGTGGCGACTAAAAAACTGAAATCCAATTACTTGTTTCTAATGGGTGTTTTATTTTAGATATTACCTTTTAGGAACATAATTGGAGCCCAGACATATATGATTCTTTATAACCACTAGTTGTGCTTTAACAGTATATTTATTAACACCCACATAATTTTTTTTTTTTTGCTTAACATTCAAGATTGAAATCCTTAGCCAATAAAAAGATGCTTTCTCTTCTTTTCTTTTCTTAATTTATTTTTTATAAACATATAATATATATATATATATTTTTCATTTATTTATTTTCAGCATAACAGTATCATTATTTTTTTACCACACCCATTGCTCCATGCAATCCGTGCCCTCTATAATACCCACCACCTGGTAACCCGACCTCCCACCACCCCCCCGCCACTTCAAACCCCTCAGATTGTTTTTCAGAGTCCATAGTCTCTCATGATTCACCTCCCCTTCCAATTTACCCCAACCCCCTTCTCTCTAACTCCCCATGTCCTCCATGCTTTTTGTTATGCTCCACAAATAAGTGAAACCATATGATAATTCACTCTCTCTGCTTGACTTATTTCACTCAGCATAATCTCTTCCAGTCCCATCCATGTTGCTACAAAGGTTGGGTATTCGTCCTTTCTGATGGAGGCATAATAAACCATAGTGTATATGACAAAATCCAGCATCCGTTCTTGATTATAAACATATATTATGTTTTTATCCCCAGGGGTACAGGTCTGTGAATCGCCAGGTTTACACATTTCACAGCACTCACCAAAGCACATACCCTCCCCAATGTCCATAATCCCACCCCACTTCTCCCAACCCCCCTCCCCCCAGCAACCCTCAGTTTGTTTTGTGAGATTAAGAGTCACTTATGGTTTGTCTCCCTCCCAATCCCATCTTGTTTCATTTATTCTTCTCCTACCCCCTTACGCCCCCATGTTGCATCACCACTTCCTCATATCAGGGAGATCATATGATAGTTGTCCTTCTCCGTTTGACTTATTTCGCTAAGCATGATACGCTCTAGTTCCATCCATGTTGTCGCAAATGGCAAGATTTCATTTATTTTGATGGCTGCATAGTATTCCATTGTGTATATATACCACATCTTCTTGATCCATTCATCTGTTGATGGACATCTAGGTTCTTTCCATAGTTTGGCTATTGTGGACATTGCTGCTATAAACATTCGGGTGCACGTGCCCCTTTGGATCACTACGTTTATATCTTTAGGGTAAATACCCAATAGTGCAATTGCTGGGTCATAGGGCAGTCCCATTTTCAACATTTTGAGAAGCCTCCATGCTGTTTTCCAGAGTGGTTGCACCAGCTTGCATTCCCACCAACAGTGTAGGAGGGTTCCCCTTTCTCTGCATCCTCGCCAGCATCTGTCATTTCCTGACTTGTTAATTTTAGCCATTCTGACTGGTGTGAGGTGATATCTCATTGTGGTTTTGATTTGTATTTCCCTGATGCCGAGTGATATGGAGCACTTTTTCATGTGTCTGTTGGCCATCTGGATGTCTTCTTTGCAGAAATGTCTGTTCATGTCCTCTGCCCATTTCTTGATTGGATTTTTTGTTCTTTGGGTGTTGAGTTTGCTAAGTTCTTTATAGATTTTGGACACTAGTCCTTTATCTGATATGTCGTTTGCAAATATCTTCTCCCATTCTGTCAGTTGTCTTTTGATTTTGTTAACTGTTTCCTTTGCTGTGCAAAAGCTTTTGATCTTGATGAAATCCCAATAGTTCATTTTTGCCCTTGCTTCCCTTGCCTTTTGCGTTGTTCCTAGGAAGATGTTGCTGCGGCTGAGGTCGAAGAGGTTGCTGCCTGTGTTCTCCTCAAGGATTTTGATGGATTCCTTTCGCACATTGAGGTCCTTCATCCATTTTGAGTCTATTTTCGTGTGTGGTGTAAGGAAATGGTCCAATTTCATTTTTCTGCATATGGCTGTCCAATTTTCCCAATGCCATTTATTGAAGAGGCTGTCTTTTTTCCATTGGACATTCTTTCCTGCTTTGTCGAAGATTAGTTGACCATAGAGTTGAGGGTCTATTTCTGGGCTCTCTATTCTGTTCCATTGATCTATGTGTCTGTTTTTGTACAAGTACCATGCTGTCTTGATGATGACAGCTTTGTAATAGAGCTTACAGTCCGGAATTGTGATGCTACCAACGTTGGCTTTCTTTTTCAATATCCCTTTGGCTATTCGAGGTCTTTTCTGGTTCCATATAAATTTTAGAATTATTTGTTCCATTTCTTTGAAAAAGATGGATGGTACTTTGATAGGAATTGCATTAAATGTGTAGATTGCTTTAGGTAGCATAGACATTTTCACAATATTTATTCTTCCAATCCAGGAGCATGGAACATTTTTCCATTTCTTTGTGTCCTCCTCAATTTCTTTCATGAGTACTTTATAGTTTTCTGAGTATAGATTCTGTGTCTCTTTGGTTAGGTTTATTCCTAGGTATCTTATGGTTTTGGGTGCAATTGTAAATGGGATTGACTCCTTAATTTCTCTGTGTCTTGTTGTTGGTGTAGAGAAATGCAACTGATTTCTGTGCATTGATTTTATATCCTGACACTTTACTGAATTCCTGTACAAGTTCTAGCAGTTTTGGAGTGGAGTCTTTCAGGTTTTCCACATATAGTATAATATCATCTGCAAAGAGTGATAGTTTGACTTCTTCTTTGCCGATTTGGATGCCTTTGATTTCCTTTTGTTGTCTGATTGCTGAGGCTAGGACTTCTAGTACTTTGTTGAATAGCAGTGGTGATAATGGATATCCCTGCCATGTTCTGACCTTAGCAGAAAAGCTTTCAGTTTTTCTCCATTAAGAATGATATTTGCGGTGGGTTTTTCATAAATGGCTTTGATAATATTGAGGTATGTGCCCTCTATCCCTACACTTTGAAGAGTTTTGATCAGGAAGGGATGCTGTACTTTGTCAAATGCTTTTTCAGCATCTATTGAGAGTATCATATGGTTCTTGTTCTTTCTTTTATTGGTGTGTTGTATCACATTGATTGATTTGCGGATGTTGAACCAACCTTGCAGCCCTGGAATAAATCCCACTTGGTCGTGGTGAATAATCCTATTAATGTACTGTTGAATCCTATTGGATAGTATTTTGGTGAGAATTTTCACATCTGTGTTCATCAAGGACATTGGTCTATAGCTCTCTTTTTTGATGGGATCCTTGTCTGGTTTGGGGATCAAGGTGATGCTGGCCTCATAAAATGAGTTTGGAAGTTTTCCTTCCATTTCTATCTTTTGGAACAGTTTCAGGAGAATATGAATTAGTTCTTTAAATGTTTGGTAGAATTCCCCCGGGAAGCCGTCTGGCCCTGGGCTTTTGTTTGTTTGGAGATTTTTAATGACTGTTTCAATCTCCTTACTGGTTATGGGTCTGTTCAGGCTTTCTATTTCTTCCTGGTTCAGTTGTGGTAGTTTATATGTTTCTAGGAATGCATCCATTTCTTCCAGATTGTCAAATTTGTTGGTGTAGAGTTGCTCATAGTATGTTCTTATAATTGTTTGTGTTTCTTTGGTGTTAGTTGTGATCTCTCCTCTTTCATTCATGATTTTATTTATTTGGTCCTTTCTCTTTTCTTTTTGATAAGTCTGGCCAGGGGTTTATCAATCTTATTAATTCTTTCAAAGAACCAGCTCCTAGTTTCATTGATTTGTTCTATTGTTTTTTTGGTTTCTATTTCATTGATTTCTGCTCTGATCTTTATGATTTCTCTTCTCCTGCTGGGCTTAGGGTTTCTTTCTTGTTCTTTCTCCAGCTCCTTTAGGTGTAGGGTTAGGTTGTGTACCTGAGACCTTTCTTGTTTCTTGAGAAAGGCTTGTACCGCTATATATTTTTTTCTCAGGACTGCCTTTGTTGTGTCCCACAGATTTTGAACCATTGTGTTTTCATTATCATTTGTTTCCATATTTTTTTTCAATTCTTCTTTAATTTCCTGGTTGACCCATTCATTCTTTAGAAGGATGCTGTTTAGTCTCCATGTATTTGGGTTCTTTCCAAACTTCCTCTTGTGGTTGAGTTCTAGCTTCAGAGCATTGTGGTCTGAAAATATGCCAGGAATGATCCCAATCTTTTGATACCAGTTGAGTCCTGATTGAGGACTGAGGATGTGATCTATTCTGGAGAATGTTCCATGTGCACTAGAGAAGAATGTGTATTCTGTTGCTTTGGGATGAAATGTTCTGAATATATCTGTGATGTCCATCTGGTCCAGTGTGTTATTTAAGGCCTTTATTTCCTTGTTTATCTTTTGCCTGGATGATCTGTCCATTTCAGTGAGGGGAGTGTTAAAGTGCCCTACTATTATTGTATTATTGTTGATGTGATTCTTTGATTTTGTTACTAATTGGTTTATATAGTTGGCTGCTCCCATGTTGTGGGCATAGATATTTAAAATTGTTAGATCTTCTTGTTGGACAGACCCTTTGAGTATGATATAATGTCCTTCCTCATCTCTTATTATAGTCTTTGGCTTAAAATCTAATTGATATGATATAAGGATTGCCACTCCTGCTTTCTTCTGATGTCCATTAGCATGGTAAATTCTTTTCCACCCGCTCACTTTAAATCTGGAGGTGTCTTCGGGCTTAAAATGAGTTTCTTGGAGGCAACATATAGATGGGTTTTGTTTTTTTATCCATTCTGATACCCTGTGTCTTTTGATTGGGGCATTTAGCCCATTAACATTCAGGGTAACTATTGAGAGATATGAATTTAGTGCCATTGTATTGTCTGTAAGGTGACTGTTACTGTCTCTGTTCCTTTTTTTTTTTTTTTAAAGATTTTATTTATTCATTAGACACAGAGAGATCACAAGTAGGCAGAGAGGTAGGCAGAGAGAGAGAGAGAGGAGGAAGCAGGCTCCCCGCGGAGCAGAGAACCCGATGCGGGACTCGATCCCAGGACCCTGAGATCATGACCTGAGCCGAAGGCAGCGGCTTAACCCACTGAGCCACCCAGGCGCCCCTGTCTCTGTTCCTTTCTGATCTACCACTTGTAGGCTCTCTCTTTGCTTAGAGGACCCCTTTCAATATTTCCTGTAGAGCTGGCTTGGTGTTTGCAAATTCTTTCAGTTTTTGTTTGTCCTGGAAGCTTTTAATCTCTCCTTCTATTTTCAATGATAGCCTGTCTGGATATAGTATTCTTGACTGCATGTTTTTCTCGTTTAGTGCTCTGAACATATCATGCCAGCTCTTTCTGGCCTGCCAGGTCTCTGTGGATAAGTCTGCTGCCAATCTAATATTTTTACCATTGTGTGTTACAGACTTCTTTTCCCGGGCTGCTTTTAGGATTTTCTCTTTGTCACTAAGACTTGTAAATTTTACTATTAGGTGACGGGGTGTGGGCCTATTCTTATTGATTTTGAGGGGCATTCTCTGAACCTCCTAAATTTTGATGCTTTTTCCCTTTGCCATATTGGGGAAATTCTCCCCAATAATTCTCTCCAGTATACCTTCTGCTCCCCTCTCTCTTTCTTCTCCTTCTGGTATCCCAATTATTCTAATGTTCTTTCATCTTATGGTGTCACTTATCTCTCAAATTCTCCCCTCATGGTCCAGTAGCTGTTTGTCCCTCTTTTGCTCAGCTTCTTTATTCTCTGTCATTTGGTCTTCTATATCGCTAATTCTTTCTTCTGCCTCATTTATCCTAGCAGTGAGAGCCTCCATTTTTGATTACACCTCATTAATAGCTTTTTTGATTTCAACTTGGTTAGATTTTAGTTCTTTTATTTCTCCAGAAAGGACTTTTATATCTCCCGAGAGGGTTTCTCTAATATCTTCCATGCCTTTTTCGAGCCTGGCTAGAACCTTGAGAATTGTCATTCTGAACTCTAGATCTGACATATTACCAATGTCTGTATTGATTAGGTCCCTAGCCTTTGGTACTGCCTCTTGTTCTTTTTCTTTGTGGTGAATTTTTCTGCCTTGTTATTTTGTCCAGATAAGAGTATATGAAGGGTGGCAACAACCCCAGGAGAATATGCTTTAACCAAATCAGAAGAGATCCCAAATCGTGAGGGGGGAGAAAGGGGATAAAAAGAGGTTGAGAAAGAAAGAAAGAAAAAACAAAACAAAAAACAAAACAAAACAAACAAAACAAAAATAAGAACAAAAAAAAAGAATTAAAAAAAGAAAACGAATAAAGAAAAGTATAAAAAAGAAAAAAAATATATATATTAGGTAAACTAGTTAAAAAATGTTTAAAAAAAGGGGTAAGAGTTAAAAAAAATTTTAGCAGAAGAAGAGAAAAAAATGAAAAAGAAAAAAAATTAATTAACTGCAAGACTAAAGAATCATAGGGAGAAAGCCATGAGTTCCATGCTTTGCTTTCTCCTCCTCTGGAGTTCTGCTGCTCTCCTTGGTATTGAAACCACACTCCTTGGTAGGTGAACTTGGTGTTGGCTGGATTTCTTGTTGATCTTCTGGGGGAGGGGCCTGTTGTAGTGATTCTCAAGTGTCTTTGCCCCAGGCGGAATTGCACCAGCCTTACCAAGGGCCGGGCTGAGTAAACTGCTCGGGTTTGCTTTCAGGAGATTTTGTTCCCTGAGCGCTTTCCGTAGAGTTCCGGAGGATGGGAATACAAATGGTGGCCTCCTGGTCTCCAGTCCGGAGGAGCCGAGAGCCTGGGGCCCCACTCCTCAGTGCGCCCGCAGAGAACAGCACCCAGCAACTCCCGTCTGACTGACCTCCGGCCGCGCTCCGAGCTCACCGAGCCTGCGACCCGTTCAAGGTAACCCCGAGCTCTGAGCTCACTGTCGGCTCTGTCTCTGTAGCCGGCTTCCTCGTTCTAATACCTGTAAGATCTGCGACACTCAGACACCCCCGATCCTTCTGTGACCCTGCGGGACCTGAGGCCACGCTGAACCCGTGTGGGCTTCACCCCAGTTTAGCCTCTGGAGAGATGTCCCTCAGCGGAACAGACTTTTAAAAGTCCTGATTTTGTGCTCCGTTGCTCCGCTGCTTGCCGGCCCCTCCCCCGGGGTCTATCTTCCCGTCTCTTTGGATTCACTTCTCTGCCGGTCCTACCTTTCAGAAAGTGGTTGTTTTTCTGTTTCTAGAATTGCTGTTCTTCTTCTCTTTGATCTGCCAATGGATTTGTAGGTGTTTGCAATCTTAAGATAAGCTATCTAGCTGATCTCCTGCTAGCTGAAGTAGTCTCAGCCTGCTACTTCTCCGCCATCTTGACTCCTCCTCTGATGCTTTCTCTTCTTTATGAAGGACATGTACAATGTCCTAATGGTAACTTGAAGGTTGTGACTGACTCACAGCATGAACTGATTGTGATGTCTTTTATTAAATTTCTGAAAATTGAATGTAGCTGACTCAGTAGTCCATGGTAATGTGGCACAGGGACAACATAGAGAGCTATAATACTTGGAAAATAAATGCATTTTTCTTGTAGTTTTAACTTCATCTCTAGAGATTTCAGGAAGAAAAGGGAGATTCAGATTTCAATGCCTTCTGCTATAGACTGAATATTTTTATTTCTCCAAATTTGGTATGTTGAAATCTTAACCCCACTATGGTGGAATTAGGAGGTGGGGCCTTTAGGAGGTGATTAGGTGATTAGGGTAGAGACTTTATAATGAAATTAGTGACCTTCTATAAGAAACCCCAGAAGACTCTTCCCTCCTGCCACATTAGGACACAACAAGAAGACAGCCAACAATGAACCAGGAAGCAGGTTCTCAACCACAACCCAGCCATGCTAGCACTCTGATCATGGATTTACAGCCTGCAGAACCATGAGAAAGAAATTGCTTTTGTTTATGAGTCACTTTGTCTACGGTAAACTGTTAACAGTAACTCGAATGGACTAATAAGTTCTGTGCAAAGTACTTTTTTTCTAGTAACAGAGTACCAACAATGACAGTGAGAGAGTGAAGGAGAAGTATGCTGTGACAGACAGCCCCTGGAGGGGACCCTACCCTTGAGTATTGAAAGGACCAGTGACTTGTTTGTAATCAAAAGAATCAGAAGGTGGTGATGGGTTATGATTCCTGTGGTTTATGTTCTAGAAGGTTCTGTCTTAGCCAACTGGAGTAAGAGATTCTTCTTAGGTTGATGAAGTAAGCAGTCATGTTGCAGAATCTCATGTGGTGGCTTCTAAAACCTGACAGGGGCCTACCGCTGACAGTCTGCTGAAAGCCCGTCCTTCTATCATACGGCAGCAAGGAGATAGATTCTGCCAGAAAACTGAATGAGTTTTCAAGTGGATTCTTTTCCAGTAGAGTCTTTAGGTAAAAATGAAGCCCAGCTGACCCCCTGATTGCAGCCTTTGAGACTCTGAGTAAGGGACCTAGTTAAGTCCTGCCCAGACCATTGACCCATGGGCACTGTGAGATAATAAATGTGTGGGTATTTTAAGCTGTTAAATTTGTTGTAATTTGTTACACAGCAATAGAAAACAAATGCATATTGGACTTCTGGGAGTGGAGTGCTGCTATAAAAAATAACCTAAACTGTAAGAAGGCTTTGGAGCTGGGCAGTGAGCAGAGGCTGGGAGAATTCTGAGGAGCATGACAGAGAACCTAATTCACCTTGAACAGATTGTTTATAGAAGCCTGGACTTCAAGAATGCGGATGGTGTGGCTTAGAAGGAAGAAAGGAACATATTCTCAGAAATCAGAGAAATGGAGATCCTTGTCTTGTAGTAGGAAACTTAGTGAAATGGTCTCTTGCTGTTGCAGGGAAGGCAGAATTTGTAAATAACTAAAATTATATAGAGAGCTAAGGAGATTTACAAGCAAAGGGATGAAGTCTCTTTTCTCTCTTGTAGTAAAATGTAAGAGGAAATAAATGATAAATAAACAAATTTAGGGCATAACTGTTTAAAAAAAAGGAACCAAGATTTGATGATTTGAATATTCCTACCATCAGTGGTGTTATTCACACCCACAGCTGATTTGGAGGATGAGATTTGGAGCTCTAAGTTGGTGCATCACAGGAAGAGACTCTTGGATCTTGGGGGCAGTGAATATATTTTTGCCTATGGGAGGGACATAAGTAATTGCTGCCATAGAGCCTACAGCGGATGATCCCTCCAGTGGTCCCCATGTTCATATCCTGTATAACCCCTTACCCTAGAGTGTAGGCAGGGACTGTGAGTTTCTTCTAACTAACAGAATATGGCGAAGTTGATGAGATGTCATTCCTGTGATTATATTATGTTATATAAGACTCTGTTTTAGCAGAATAGAATAAAAGACTCTCCTTGCTGGCATTATAAAAGCAGCAGCCATATTGAGGAATAAAAGCCTGCCTGAAAGGAACTGAGGGTGGTCTCCAGCTGACAGCCAGCTCAAAGCTAGGATCTTCTGTCGTACAATCTCTAGGAAATGAATTCTGGCAACAACCTGAATGATCTTGGAAGTGGACTTTTCTCTCATCCAGCTTCTAGATGAGAATACAGCATAACAAAACTGTCATAAATGGAGCCACTTAAACAGCATAGGCTTATGATCTTAGTTTCTGTAGATGGAGAGTTCTGACACACCATGGTAGGATTCTCTACTGAAGGTCTCTCAGGGTGGAAACCTAGATCTCGGTGGGACTGGTCTCTTATCTGGCAGGTCTAGGGAAGAATTTACTTCCAGTCTTGTTCAATTGCTGGCCAAGTGCAGTTCCTAATAGCCTACCACTGAGGTCCACATGTCCTTGGTGGTCGTTAGCCAGGTCCCACCCTGAGCTCCTAAAGACTGCCCACATTTCTTGTCAAGAAAATGATGGTAAGAACGATTCTTCTTCTGTTCCTCTATTTTGGAACCCTTTGCATGCTTTGAATCCCTGGCTTCCTCTTTGTGATCAGTGGGAGAAAGCTCTCTGCTTTTAAGGGTCCTTGTGATCATATCAGGCCTACCTATATATTTCCATCTTGTTGTTTTAAAAAATTTGTTTATTTGTTTGAGAGAGTGGGAGGGACAGAGAGAGAGAGCATGAGCGGGGGAGAGGGAGAAGCAGATTCCCCACTGAGCAGGGAGCCCAATTTCAGGCCTGATCCCAAGACCCTGGGGTCATGATCTGAAACAAAGGCAGTTGTTTAACTGACTGAGCCACTGTGATTGTATCAGGCCCACCTAAATATCTAAATGTTTATGGCCACTGTTCCGTTATAGTATAGCATGGTCATGGGAGAGCTATCACATCATATTCTCAGATTCCTGGAATTAAGATGGTACATCTTTAGGAGACCATTTTAGAAATTCTGCCTATCACTGCATCTTCAGAAAACAGGGAAAATTGTTATCTTTACAGAAAAAAAGAGTTGGGGTGTTTTTGGCAATGTTTGTGTTTCACAGGGGTAATTAATATAAGCAACACATGTCATATATCATTTTAATTTTAGTATTTCTATTAAGAAAACAGTGTAATTCAGAAAGCCTTTCTTTTCTGAGCTCAAAATAGTTACAGTTTGTATCATGTATTTGTACCGGCAATATTTCTAGTTCATTAGGTCCATCAACAATAGAAGAATTGTTCTTACCATCATTTTCTTTTCTCTCACCTCCCATTCAGATTAAAAGACAACACCTTCTATGGGGGATTCAGTTAGATGAGTTATATAAAATAATTGCTTTCTCTAAGTTTTAAGACAAAGTGTTCCAAATAGCAAAGAGTCTTTTTTTTCAGCCCAGTCCCCAAAGAAATGCACTTTCCACGCCCTCCCCTCCAAATAGTCCTCTTTTTTCAGTGGCTTAAGCTCCCCTGAGCCTTTCTGCTTCATCACTGCTCCTCATGATCGGGGTCCCCCACAGGATTTTGTACCCTGAGAGAGGGATGCCCATTCCTTGGCACAAAGGTGCCATCCTCTGGCTAAACTCTACCTGTGCTCCAGAGACTGAACCTGCCTACAGTGGAAACCTTTTTTTTTTTTTTTTTTTTTTTTTTTTTGAGTCATCGACCCAGAGGGGTAACTCTGGTAGTAAAAGTGGTAAAAACTAATATTTAAGCATACTTACTTAATGTCAGGCCCTAGAGTATGCACACTACTTAACAAACATAACCATGAGTTAGGTGCTGTCTTTATCCACATTCTACAGTTGATGGAAAGGAGGCTTAAGCAGGTTAAGTAATTTTACCACAGTCACACATCTTGTTCTTGGCAGAGAAAGGACTTGAATTTCCTGCATTTGATTCCAAAAACACATGCTCTTAAATACGCTGCTCTACTGCCTCTCTGTTCATTTGCCCATTATGGACATTCTTAAAATTAAAAAAAAAAAAAATTATGGTTTGGATAGACTTTACATTCAGTGGATGAGGAAACCAAGGCCCAGAAATTTAACGTAAGTTGGTCACATTTGCATAGCTATTTAGGAGAAAAACCACAAAGGAAACCCAGATTTCTTTATACTAACCTGAGCAAGGGTGGTAAACGGGGAAGGAGGGAGAAAGAGAGAAAAGGAAACTTACGAGGACTAGGAAATCAAGAATCAAAACTGCTTAAGTAATTCTGTGCACCTCACTGCAGTAACAGTTTGTAAAACAATAAAAGTCAGAAGTTACTTTGTGCAACAATTATTGATGGAATCACTTCCTGAACTATTTTGCTTTTTACTTGATACTAAAGACAAGTTACTAATCAAGAATCTTTGGCTACACAGTTGTCTTCCAAATAACAAGACTGGACTGGGATAATAGAAGAAGGTGAAAGAAGGTATATATTTAAATTGTAAGCTCCCAAAATTAATCTGCAAGATCCTTTACCTGCAGCTCAGAATTGTTAGAAAATCTTCTTGGGCACCTGTCAGGACTCTGAACAAGGCAAGGAACTAGATGATCATGGCATGCAAAAAGCATTTAAACAAATTAGTACATAGTAGAAAAGGATAGAATGCTTTCTTTATAAGTTTTATATTGAAATCTTCTATTAAGGCCTAAATTCACTTAGGTCTGAGGTCTGCTGGGTTACTAACCATGTCAGGTCAGAAGAAAATGCAGTTAGTAATTTTCCAGACTCATGTATCTATATCTATCTATATCTATGTATTTTAAAGATTTATCAATTTATTTTAGAGAGAAAGAGAGGGAGAGTGGGTAAGCAAGTGGTGGGGAGGGGCAGAGGGAGAGAGAGAGGAAGAGAATCTCTAAGTATGCAGCTGGACCTGGGGCACGATCTCATAACCCTGAGATCATGACCTGAGCTGAAACCAAGAGTCAGACACTTAACTGACTGTACCACCCAGGCACCCCACATATATGTATTTTTTAATCTAAAAAAAGTATAGTGAAAAAAGAATCCCTGGCATATTTAAAATACTTTGACAATTCTGGAATTTTAAGAAAGCCTTAAATATTTTGAGATTGGTCCACGTAAGTCAGACCAGTCAATTCACAATTTATAACTTGTGTTTTGAGTAGGGCTAGACATAGAGGCCCCTGAGGTATATAAAATATAAATTATATTCAGAGATTAAGGAAATGGCCCTCCACCTTCTAGCCAGGAAGTAGCAGAACCAGGACTGCAAGACAGGAACATCTAATAATAAAGATAAAGTCAAAGTAATTTTCAGCATACCACGCTGCATTCTTCCTTGTGGGAATGCTTCCTTCTATGCATTTTATTCACTGCCATCTTCCATTATTTATCTCTCTTCTGTTGCAAACCATTAGGTTTCAACAATTTTGTATTTATGGTAAAGAGGAAGTACAGAGGGAAGGCTAGTGTGAGTTAGGAAAAATGGTGAGCTCAGTTATTATGTGGATTTGAGGTTTTTAATGGGACACTATTCGGAGAGAAATTTGAAAACACAACTCTCAATTTCTTGGTGCTGTTTTTTAACGTCTTATGTAATCTGGTCCTTCTCTGATTTCATTTTATACTACTTACTCCAGGTACTGGTGAAGGTACTGTTAGCTGCTGTAACAAGCAAACCTTAGTGCCTCAGTGACTTAACATAATAAAAGCTAATTTCCTGCTCACTTAGTCTAAGGTAAGACGATAGGGTGAGTGGGTGGGGGAGGACTGTATAGTGCCCATTCAGGCACCCAGTCCGACAAACTCTTTTTCCATATTTAACAAGAAGCTTCTGGGGCATCTGGGTGGCTCAGTGGGTTAAGCCTCTGTCTCCGGCTCAGGTCCTGATCTCAGGGTCCTGGGATCGCGCCCCACATGGGGTTCTCTGCTTGGTGGGGAACCTGTTTCCCGCTCTCTCTCTCTGCCTGCCTCTCTGCCTACTGTGATCTATCTCTCTGTCTGTCAAATAAATAAATACAATCTTAAAAACAAAAACAAAACCAAAAAAACAACAAGAAGCTTCTGAGGTTGCCTTGGGGACAAATACACAGATGATGGAAACTAGTCACGTGGCCCTGTCGAGATGCAAGAAGGACCGGAGGTGACCCGCTGGACAGTGGCTTTCTAGCTAAGACCCTGCGCTAGAGAAGGGAAAAGACTAAACCGGAGTGATCTCTACCCTCCTCCCTCCCTCGCCCCCAGCCATAGCGCAGGAAAAATTTTGTTCCTTGAATATGCTGAGAACTTTGCTATTTTAGGGCTTACACGCTTGCTGTTCTCTGCCTGGCCTGATCCCTTTTTCTCCCCATGTGGCTGGCTCCTGTGTTTTTTCTCCTGGTGTTAGCTCAAGTGTTATATTCTCAGTGTTATATTTCTGGACCACTCGGTACAAAAAGTCCCGACCCCCAGTGCCTCTAGCATATCATCCACCTTAATTACATCATCGAAAATGATCTTAAAGTATTCCCACGTTGTTTACTGCCTGCCTCCCATTACTACAATACACATTTCGGAACAGAAAGGACCAGATCTCACTTATTAATCATTGCATCCTCATTGCTTAAAGTAAAAGACACTCAGTAAATATTTATTGAATACTGAATCAACATGTATCTCTCTAGTTCAAACACATTCAGTCCCTGCCCCCCACCCCCGCATTACCAATAAAACAAAATCTGCACTCCTTAGGCTGTCATACGACATGCACTCTATCTGCTATCTGCTTCGCAACATACTTTCCTGCTGTCTTTTCCCTTGCACTGAACCTTCTGTGTTCCCCAAACTTAGGGTTATTTGCTATTGCCTTAAACTGCATCATTTATTTATTTATTTATTTATTTATTTATTTATTAAAAGATTTTATTTATTTATTTGTCAGAGAGAGAGCAAGCGAGAGCGAGCACAGGCAGACAGAGTGGAAGGCAGAGTCAGAGGGAGAAGCAGGCTCCCTGCGGAGCAAGGAGCCCGATGCGGGACTCGATCCCAGGACGCTGGGATCATGACCTGAGCCGAAGGCAGCTGCTTAACCAACTGAGCCACCCAGGCGTCCCAAACTGCATTATTTAAAGCTTGCCTTTGCATATGTGATATCTTCCACCCACAATGCATTCCACCGTCTCGTCTAAATCTACCCCCGTACATTTCCTAATTCTTCTTCAAGGCCTTTCTGAAACCTCTTTCAGGAGACTTGACTTAACTGCCCATAATGACTTAATTGTATTTTTCCTCTGTGTAGCCTTAGCTTTAGTCCACAATAATACCAACTAACCCTTCTAGAACTCACTTAATGTATGCCAGAATTGTACTTAGTATTTTACATAAATTCACTTGTTTGTCCCTCCATTCACATGAATAGCCCTTTGGAATAGGGCTCCTATTTTATTTTTTTCTAATTTTTAAAAAAGATTTTATTTGTTTATTTGAGAGAGAGGGAGTGAGAGAGAGAGAGAGAGAGAGAGAAAGCAGAAGTGGGAAGGGGTAACGGGAGAAGGAGAAGCGGGCTCCCCACTGAACAGGGAGCCTGACAGGGCTCGATCCCAGGACTCCGGGGTCATGACCTGAGCTGAAGGCAGACGTTTAACCCACTGAGCCACCCAGGTGCCCCATCACCTCCTATTTTATAAGTGAGGGAACCAAAATATACAGAAGAAAAATAACCTGCCAAAGACCACACAGTCAGTAGCAAAGGGCTGAGGTTCAAGCCCAGTCAGTGTGGTCTCAGAATTCATGCTTGCAACCACTACATCTGTCCTGCCACACCTTTTCCTATGAACATACTTCTACTGATGTACATCTGTGATAGTACTTGACCTTCGGTTTGTAACTGTATGTATCAAAAAATAGTTACAAACAAATGTGTTAAGTGCAACTGTCCTCTTGAAAAGGCTGGGTTGGTGATTCATGGCAGTGATGAATTCATTTCCGATTCCAAAGGTCCAGCACAGTGCTGACACATGAGAGCTTAGCAAATATTGAGAATACAGCTTCACTGATGCATTTTGGTATGTCCTATGTTCCAGGCACCGTGCTAATCATTTAATGCCATATTGTCCTCACATTTCAGATATGAAGCGATTTGACTCAGGTCATACAAGTGCTAAATTGGCAGATGGAGTCTAATCTCAGGCTGTGAAGTCCTGCCTCCACAACCAGGGGAGTGGCCTTAATGAAGAGAGCCAGCTTGGGGACAAGACAGTGAGATTGCCACTGGTGGCCTTTGTGCTTAACACTCTGGACTCTCGGCACAGGTGCAGGTCAGAGTGGGAGCCCACATACACACTGGACTGAAAAATCACACAGGTTTTGCTTTTTACTGTAGCTTTTAGTCTAGTAGCTAGCCTGTAGCCCCCAGGAATTATTTTAAGGGAGAAACTCAGATATGGGTGGAAATCCCTCCTGTACTAAATATACTTTACGGTCCATAGGATTTCTTCTCTCTCAAACCATCTATAATTGTGTAATCATTTATTTATATTGTCTTATGTGAATCTGAATAAAACCTGCAAGGCAATCTAGATTCCATGGAGTAAAAAGAAAAAAAAACAACAAAAATAAAAACAGAATTAGTGGGATTAAAAGGAGAGGACAAAAAGTATGAAATTTGTAAACACGGAAAGTATAACCAGTAGTTTTTTGTTTTTTTTTTTTCCTGGAAAACGTTCCAGAATACTTTTTTTGAAAGAGGTTTCCTTCAGTATTATCTAGATAATCTGTATAATATAAATATGTTTATATAACTATGTATTTAATGTAATCCATTGCATTTCCAATCAGTTTTTAATGGGACCAGGCATTTCGAAAAATCATGGATAAAATGTATTGGCTCCTGTAATCTCAAATACATTGGCCATGGTAAACTTGTACCAATATAATTTTAATTTTTTTATTACTGAATTTTTAAGAATTTTTGTTACAGTGATTTCTATAAACAATGCTATTGAAGAGTTTTTTAGGACAAATTTTCGCTATTTATTGAAATTACAGTATTATCAAATCTCAGCATGAGAAACTGAGACAAATCTGGTCTCTGAAGGAAAAAAAATGTAACAATTTAAAGCAAGATTAACTGAAATCACTAGGTGGGGCTGGACAGTCCTAGAAAAGCAACTCCAGGCAAATGAAATCTGAATGTACAGGTCTAGAATTTTGGAGACAAATACATTTGTACTGCTATATTGGTTTCCTAGGGCTGTTGTAACAACATACGACAATAATGGCTTAAGTCACAGAAATTTATTATCTCACATTTCTAAAGGCTGGAAGTGTCTGTCAAGGTGTTCGCAAGCTTGGTTCCTTCTGAAGGCCGTGAGCAACAATCTGTTCCATGTCTCTCTTCTCGTTTCTGAGAGTTGGCTGGAAATCTTTGGCACCCCTTGTCTTGCAAATGCATTATTCCAATCTCTTCCTTCATATGCACCTGGTGTTCTCTCTAGGTGCATGTCTGACTCTGGTCCCCAGATTCTACATTTTATAAGGATACCAATCATATTTGTTTAGGGCCTACCCTTGGTCATTGGCAAATATTCTGCTTCCAAATAAGGACACACTTACAGACGGGGGAGGGGAGGCTAGGACACCAACATCTTTTTGGGAGACACAATTGAACCCATAACAGTGCACACAGAAGGATGGAACTCCTAAACTCTAAGACATAAATTGGATTGAGAGAAGCAGTGTGTGCTCTCCCTCAGGTTCAGGGAGATGAGGGCTGTAGCCTTAGACTGCACAAGGACAGACAGAGGTAAGATAGGACAGCCTTCCAAGAGATGATATGGCACAATTTCTTTAATGAGAAAAGTACTCTATGATAATGACACTCCCCCGCTGAGGTGACAGACTCCCAAGCAACACCCGTGATTTCTCCTCAGTCCATAAGAATTAGGTTAATACTTACATAACTGTCCAAATAAATAATGGTGTGTGCGAAACACGGTCTCTGTAGTGTCCTTTACATTGTCCATGGCCACATGACTAAGCACACAGTCAAATCTTGAGTAATTTTCTTTTTCTTTTTTTTTAAAAGATTTTATTTATTTATTTATTTGACAGACAGAGATCACAAGTAGGCAGAGGGGCAGGCAGAGATAGAAGGGGAAGCAGGCTCCCCGCTGAGCAGAGAGCCCAGGACCCTGAGATCATGACCTAAGCTGAAAGCAGAGGCTTTAACCCACTGAGCCACCCAGGCATCCCAAATCTTGAGTATTTCATCTTGACTCTCCTGTGTTAGGGCTCAGAAGGAGACGGAACCCCCACTACCTGGTTTCCATAGGAAAGAGAAGTACTGTTTGTGAATTTGGTGACCAGGGAAAACTTATTGACCACTGGTCTCATCAGCAAAACAGTAAATATCCAACATGATGCGGATGGGAGGGGCCCTCACAAGTAAGAGTGGGGTGATTATGCAGGGTCTGAATGCTCTGGAGCTGCCTCCAGCCAGAATCCTCCTCCAAGGAGATGTAGCGAATATTGTCTTGGGGACCACAGCCCAGCTTGGGTAGCAGAACTGCCATATCTGTGATGAGAGTAAGTCTCAAGAAAACCTCTGAGTCCATGGGAGGTAAGGAGGAGACAGAGACCAAGGGCAGCTACTGAAAATTATTGAGCACTGACATGGCTCTGTCCTTATTTGGTTCTGTCATAGTATTGCATATATTGATTCAGTAAATAGTTAAGAAGCACCAGGTTCTGTTTTATGAGCTGTTCACACATAAGTTTGTTTTCATAGAGTTTGTAATCTGGTAAAAAGTTAATAAATAAAAGTAAAATTGTAGTATGCCAAATATAGGTCAATTCTAATGAGAAGTTAAAGGTGTGGAAGTAGTACCAGGAAGGCTTAGTGTTTTATTTAAGGTTTATAGGACAACTCCCCTAGAGGTCAATCTAAGCAGAGGCTTGGAAGACCTGAGGGACTGTGCCATGCAGCTGTCTTAGGAAAGAACATTCTAGGCCAAGAGACCCAGAAGAACCAAGGCCCTGAGACAGGAACAACTTGGCGTGGTTGCATGTGAGGATGGCAAAGACTGGAATGGAGAGGTGAGTGATGAAGGGCATTCTGCAGGGACTTCAGGGAGAGGCGAGTGGGGTTTGGATTGCATAGTAAGATGGGAAGGTCTGAAGTGAAAGAATCACATGCTCTGACTTACGGTAGAAATAGGATCTCTCTGACGGTAATATTGAAAATAGATGGGAGTGGGTTAAGGGGAGAAGAAGAGAAACTAATCATGAGGCAACTACAATAATCCTGGCATAACAGGTTGAACCAATGTAATAGCTTTGATAGTGGTGATAAAAGGCTTAACTTCCCATAAATTTGGAGAATGGAGACATCAGAATTTTACGGTGTACCAAATGTAGGTTTTGAGAGAAAATGAGGAGTCAGTGATGACTCCACAGTTTTTCTCATGAAAAATTGGTAGGATAGGGAGTCTTTGAGAGGACTAGTTTTGGTGGTAACCAGAAGTTTGTTTTGAACACGTTAAGTATGCTATTCCTATTTAGATGGTCAGTAGGAGATGTCAGGTAGGCAGTGGAAAATGGAAGTCCAGAGTTTAGGGGAGAAACTTGGGCATGAGATGTAAATGTGGCCATTATAACCACATAAGTGGTATTGAAATCCATGGAACTTGATGAGATCACCTGGGGAATGAGTATAGCTAAGAAGATATCAGAGGACTAAAAACCAGGGCTCTCTCAAGGTTTAAAAGTCAGGAGGATGAGAAAGAAGTAGCAAAGAAGGTCGAGGAGGAGTGCTAGTGAACTAGGAAGAGAGCTAAGCAAGTAGTGTCCTGAAAGCAAGGTGTAGAAAGGATTTTTACAAAGTGAAGAGAGATCAATTGTCAAATGCTCACCAAAGTAGATGACGACTGAGGATTGCCATTAGATTTACACAGTGTAGGGCATTATTGGGTATAGATGGAAACCGATTTAGATTTAGATCAAAGAAAATGAAGGTGAGAGAAATTGGAGATAGGAAATACAGGATTTTTGCTATAGGGAGAAGTTGAAAAAATGGGGCATTTGAAGAAAAGAGATGTGGAACTAGGGGAGGCTTTTTCTTTTCTCTTCTTTCCTTTTCTTTTTTCTTTTTTTTAAAGTGGGAGAAATAATGGCATGTTTGAATGTCCATGGGTACAACAGAAGAGGGAGAAAAGCTGCAAGACAGAGAAAGAAGAACTGGAGAATATCACGTGGAGCTCTTCAATAATTTTGAAATGAGGAATGGAGGACTGAATCCTGAGATTAAAATTTGGAGTCAGGTATATGGATTAGAGCAGAAAAAAATGTGCAGTAATTTTCAAAAGACATAATGATTCCCAGATGTGCCACACTAGATTATAAATCAATAATAATAATGTAAAATATTATAATATATAAATATAATAAATAAAATATTATAATTATAAGTTATTATATCTAAGAAATGCATTGATCTGAAATTAGTTTGGCCAGACATTGGATATGTAGAACAGAGAGAACCACAAAAACTAAGCTTTCAAGACCCAAACACACACTGTCCAGGAGAGAGATAAAGCCAAAGTCTGAACTTTCATATCCCTGGTAACATGTACTGGGGAAATGGGTGCTTTAAGTTATTTTCATTGAAAGTCATGAAATATCTGAACCGTGTAACTAATTCGCATCGCCCTAATTTCATGGATACCAAGCAACTTTCAAATTGTAACTTAGGTTATTACCGTGCCAGTTTTACCTTCTCTGCAGCAGGTCCTGATGTATAGGATGGCCACTGCCTACAGAGTGTACAGAAATATACTCTCAGCAAGCTCTAACCTTCCCTATGTTTCACTGGTTATTATAACAACATGGTGATTTGGGACATCAATATTCTATAAAGTCATCATGGTCATTACTGCTGCTTTTGGTACTGTTCCCAAATACACCTTACACTCCTCCTTCCTGGCAGAAGGTAGAGTTACACTGCCCCATCCCTATTGTGGGGGCTTGTTTTGGAAAATGCAATGGGAGTAGATATGACTTCTGTCACTTCTGGGAAGAAACCTTGAGTCAGGACACTATTTGTCATCTTCCTTTTGTCCTGTTTCCTAAAATCATTAAATTCATAAAAGCTGATACGGCATCTAAACTAGTGTTTGGTACATAGTTAGACTTAAAAATGGTAAGCTGTTATTGTTATTATTATCGTTACTTCCTTTTGTCTTCTTGTTCTTCATAAGCTTGGAAAAGTGAATTAAAGTTTTTTTTACAAAAATATTTCTCTATTTTAACTTGTTTTTGCTATGACTCTAATATTGATGCTACATTATTTAATGTTTAGATATACATATTCCTTATCGTGTTAGAAATGTATATATACATATATCCATTTACATCCATACACGTGTGTGTCTATGTATGTGTATATATAGACACATATATGTCTCCATAACTGTTAGTCTTCATTGTAAAGTGCCCTTCTGTTTGATTACATTTTCCTTGCCTATTGTGAAATTCATGACTTCTGTTTTCCTTTTGTGTGCATTTGCCTGCTATGTCTTTACCTGCCCTTCTATTTTCCAGCTTTCTAATCACTTAATCTAAGTATAGCACATGTACATAGCACATAGCTTGGGTTTTGCTTTAGAAGCTAATAAGAAAATTGTTTCCTGTGAAATGGATAGTTTATTCAATTTTGCATTGATATTACACTACTTTAGATATGTGCTGCCAAAGCAAGCATGCTATTACAGTACTTTAGTCTTTTATCATTTAGATTATATATGTAATGTTTCTTTCATGTTTCCTTTACTTTAACTTATTTACCCATATATATTTTTTGTTGTTGATCTGAAATAATTCTAATTTTATCCTACTGGTTATGTCTACTGCTATCTAGCATCAACCATTGTTGTGGAAAAAATATGGGGCCCATCTGATTATTTTCCCCAAATAAGTGACTTAATCTTTTTGTGTGGATATTGTAGGAATTCTTTAAATTTGAAGGTCAATGATGTCATCAGGATATGACTCAATATTGATCATTCCAGATCTTTGACATGCAGTTCCTTTCATTTCTGGAAAATGTCTTTGAATTTTGTGTATTTTTCATTTACCATAATTTTGGTTTTCTTTTTCAAGAACACCGTGTGTGTGTGTGTTTGTGTGTGTGTGTGTGTGTGTATAATTTACTAGTAGTGTATATTTATATTTTCTCTTGAATCATTTTTCAGTCATAGTTCTTTACTTTGTATCTTGTTCGTTTTTATCACTGTTGTCATATATGCCTTACTGTGTTTTTAGCTAGGTTTATACCTCATTGTGTTGCTTTCAACATGGTGCTCAATTCTGCAATAGATTGATTTTTTTTTTTTCGAGCCCCACCAGCTCCTTCTGCCACAACTACTTTGAGTTCTTGTGTCTCTTTTCTGTTTTCCAATAATGACAATTCCTTCAATAAACTGCTTTTCTTTTTCTGTTTCAATAAACTGTTTTTCTATTTATTTATTTATTTTACTTGTTATCTTTTCTGTTTTATATCATGGTATCTTCCTTCCTTTATTTTTCAGTCACTGTCCATTGATCTTTGCAGATTATTAGTTATTTTGAAAATGGTTCTCCTTGCAACAGCAAGTTCTTTTAGGCTTTCTTGTCTCAGCCAGGAGAGACTGGAGCTACTCACACTGCAGATTCTCCCACCTTTATCCTTTTCACTTCCTGACTGCTTCTACAAACGGGACATCTATGTATTATTCCTAATTCTCCCCTACCTACCAGCTTCCTTGTCATTCCAACTGGATCCAGGAAAATTGCCACCATCAGCCACTGCACAAGTTCTTTTTTTTTTTTTTCTTTTTTTAAGATTTTACTTATTTATTTGACAGGGAGAGAGAGATCACAAGTAGGCAGAGAGGCAGGCAGAGAGAGAGAGGGGGTAGCAGGCTCCCTGTTGAGCAGAGAGCCCGATACCAGGACTCTGAGATCCCAGGACCCTAAAATCATGACCGGAGCCGAAGGCAGAGGCTTAACCCACTGAGCCACCCAGGCGCCCCTATCATTACTTACTTCTGTGCCCATTCTGTGGTCTACAGTGGAAAAGCATTATCCATATCTTTAATTCTACCTGGGGGACAGGGGAGTGAGGGGTGAGACATGGGGGGATGTAATTCACTTCCTTAGGAGAATATCTCTGTTTCTTTTTATTTCTGTCTATAAACAAATAATTATCACTGTATTCCCATATTTAGTTTTAAGGATATTTACTTATATAAATAAAATTATTTTTCCATTATTAAGCCTGTTTTTATCTTTATTTAATTTTCAAAAGATTTTATTTATTTATTTTAGAGAGAGATAGAGAGCGCATGAGTGTGGGGAGGGCAGAGAAAGAGAGAGAGAGAGAGAGACTCTCAAGCAGACTCCATCTTGAGCACTGAGCTTAATACGGCGCTTGATCCCATGACCCTGAGATCATGACCTGAGCCAAAATCAAGAGTTGGATGCCTAGCTGACTGAGATAGCCAGGTGCCCTTAAATCTGTTTTTATTTTTAAACAGTGTGTATTTCCTTATTGATGAATTCCAGTCCTGAATCTATTTTAATCAAATCTAAATTGCACCTCTCTGGTGCATCTAATGGGATTCATTTCCTTTCCTTTGTTGTTAATTTTCTTGTCTGACCTGAGTATATTTGTCTATAGACCTGTGATAATATTTGTTTCCCAAATTTCAACCTTTCCTTTTCTTTTTCTTTTTTTATGTTATGCTAGTCACCATATAATACATCACTGGTTTTTGATGTAGTGTTCCAGGAGTCATTGTTTGCATATAACACCCAGTGCCCCAAGCAATGTGTGCCCTCCACCTCTCTCGTTCTCTAAAATAAATAAATAATAAATATAAATAAATATTTTTAAAAATTTTTTTAAAAATATGTATTTATTTATTTTAGAGAAAGAGAGAGCATGGGTGGGAGGGGCAGAGAGGGACAGAGAAAGAAAATCTGAAGCAAACTCCATGCTGAGCACAGATCCCAATGCAGGGCTCAGTCCCACAACGCTGATATCATTTACCTGAGTTGAAACTGAGAGTCAGATGCTTAACCGATTGAGCCACCCAGGAGCCCCCCAGTTTCCTCCTTTTAATTCTCGGCAGAATTTGAATCTCTCCTTTACCAAATGACAATTTCTGTAGCTATTCCTATTGTCCCTGTTTGCATTTTTATCAGGTTATCACAAAGTTCCACACCTAAATTCATTTTAAATACCTTTTGATCAAGCCAGTGCATGAAAAAATTTGCCAATACATTTTTTGCAGACTTCCTGAGATGCACTAATGCATCTTTTGCCAGTGGTTTATGCTTACAGCATTTTTATGGTATGTGTAAAAAATTACTCTCACACTTTATATGGAGGAAGACTTTCACTTTAATTCTCTACCAAAATTGTAAATGTTTTCAGAGACATATTTAGATTTGTTTACTACTTATTCCCCAGGTGGGAGAGCAGAAGTGGATAGTAATTTGTTAGATGCAAGTTGGCAGGCCAGTCACCAACCACACTTTAAACACCCTTTTCAGAAATAATGTCCATTTAGTTGTGATTGCTTTCATATTTGACACTAAATTGTCCTGACCTTTCTTCATTTCAAGAAATAGCAAGATTCTTCCCACTTACTTGTAGGGTTTGTGAATCTTGGTATAATATTTATAAATGGTTGGAATTCAACCAAAATGTTCTAACACTCCACTGTGTTGTAAAGCTATGAAAAAAGTAAAGTTGAAGGTAGGTAGCCAGATGATAACTGTGCGTCACATGTTATCTTTGCTCAAGATCTAAGATTTAAGACTTTATTTATTTATTTATTTGACAGAGAGAGAGAGAGAGCAGAGAGACAGGGGAGAAAGAGAGAAAGAGGTTCCCTGCTGAGCAAGGAGCCTGATACAGGACTTGGGACTTAATCCCAGGACCCTGGATTATGACCTGAGCCGAAGGCAGCTGTTTAACCAGGAGCCACTCAGGAGCCCCATGATGGATTATTTTGTTAAAAGCAAAACATAAAAAGTCATAGAAAATAGCATGCCTTATCAAAGCTTACTTGTTGACAATCCTTTTAAAATACTTTATAAAAGTCTAAATTTTGTATAATTTTTATATCACTTAATAAGGAATCACTTTCTTATTAAATATTGACTACAGTGGAAAATCTAAGTGAAATTCTGACTCTTATGCCCCCATCCCAATTTCCATGGAAAATTACATTTCTTATTCCTTTCAAGCTATTTTACTATGTATATCTGCCCTCTCAGATAATGAAACATTGACTTCCTCTAGATGGCCTGACTTTTCAAATAAAAACAGGCTTCCTATTGACCAAAATTCTCCTAGAGGTAGAAAAAAAAAGTAAGAGTAAAATTGAGTGAGTTTTCCTTCCCATTCTTCTCCAGGTGGAGTAATTGAATTGATGTGCTGGGTAGCTTCAGGGCAGTGGAATTCCAGGATGTCAGATGTTGCTACGGTGCTAAGAGTCATATTCGCTGGCATCCTTTTCAACATATCTTCATCTCTGCTCTTAGTTATACTACGCTCATTACTAATTCACTCGTGGCTGTTCACAAACATCTGCATATTCTCATTTTTTCCCTCACCCCCTCCCTCTAAGAATGCCCATCATTCTTCCTCTTCAGTTATTAATGTAACTCATTATAGGCTTCTCCAGCTGTCCTCAAAATGTATGCTGAATAAGGCATGAGAAGGAAAGCTTAAAAAAAAAATAGCTTTTCCAGTCTACATAAGTCTTTAGATGAATTTAAGTCAGACAGCAGAAGAAAATTTCCATTCTGTATAGCTGGCTTTGTTATTTCATCATCTTCACTATAAGGTGGATAAAAGGATACCCCTTTATCCACATATTATTATGAATGATCACATACATTCAGTTTCAGAAAATGTTTCTACATTCAGAATTTTTTTCTTACTGATGGAATGAAGTAAAGGAGATTCCTCCATCCCCCCCCCACCCAGAATTCTATTGGTTTATAATAACAACTTGTAGCTGTTGCAAAATGTCTAGTTCTTTTATTAAATTCAATGGTTTCCAATTTTATATATGTACAGATATATAATTGGTATGGATACACACACATACACACACACACAGCATTAATGATAATGCCATCTAATTTTAGGTGATGATTTATTTTACATGATCTCACAGAAAGATACCTTACATAGACGTATGAAAAAACTAGAAAGATGGGATCACTCATTGCATCCCTCATTATAAAGAGTATATTACTGTTATATGTGACTTAAACATCAACACCACTGATGGCCATGTACATCGTATAATTTCACTAGTTATTTGAAGATATCAATATTTATCCCTATGACTTTCTTCACTCAATGGTTAATGCCAGAATGTTCAGTGTTAGACGCTCACTTTATTTTCCCCTTTATTTTCTCTTTCTTTCTATACATTTTATTTCTTTTCCCTCTATGTCTAGCTTCCGATCATTTAGTTTTCATTTATTCTTTTATTCCTATATTTGCTCATTCAATGAAAGCCAGGGACTTTGCTAGGAATACAAATAGAGTACCACTAAAATGTTTTATATGCACTCACCTACAAATTCTAATGGGAAGATGTCTTATTAATTTGAGCCGATGCCAGTAACTGACTCCATATGCCAAAGCACATACAAATAGGATTTTCAAGGGGGTTATACAAGAATATGAAGATTTGGGATGGTTGAGTTGGGGAAGGGACACCCAAAGTGACAACAAATAGAGAAGTTCAAAGCACTGAAGGCAAACCTCATCAATTCACTATTTTGTCCAGAATTGGCCCCATATACGAAAATCCAGTAATCATTTTTCTAATTAACTTAAAATCTATCTATCATCTACCAACTATCTATCTATCTATCTATCATCATCTATCACCTTGTGTAAGTAAAGGCCAGGCTGCCGCCTTCTCCCCTTTCTGCCGCTGTGTTGTCCTCCACTTTCGCCCTTGTGAGCCAGCTCCATTGCCTCCCCTCATTTTGGGTGCTCAGCACCTGTGTGGCAGCCGCGTCATTTCTGGGGACCTTGGGGCTGAAGCCCGAGAAGGCCCTGCTCCCAGCCAGTGGCTGCACGGTCTCCTGTACTGTTCTTTGGGAAAGTCCCCTGGTCCCTGCCCTTCCCTCCTACCCCCGCCCCCCCACCCCGTGAGTTCCTTCAGAGAGCTGGGGAGTGGGGAGGGGAGGGGAGGGAGAATCTGGCAGCTGGCAGCAGCTGGAGGAAAGCCCTCCGAGGGTGACGGTGCGGCAGCTCCGGCCTAATGACTTGCTCTATGCCCTCTGCCCGAGCCTCCCCCGCCCCCTGGGCCACAGATACACCCCGCCCACTTTTGTGGCCCACCTGCTCTCAAAGCCATGACCTTCCTGGAGAAGAAGCTGAAGCAGATGGGAGACTGTTTCCAGGGAGTCCTGTTCTTCCCACTACCTTCCCCACCGACACTACCACCACCTGCAAAACCCTCGTGCCTCTTGACTTTGACTAAGTCCAGCCCCCTGCCCTGGAGACCCTCGACTAGCTGAGGCAGTGATACCAGGCAGGGGCAGAGGGGTATAAGGTTGGCACCACTGTCCACGTTGTAGCAACCCCCTTCTGTCCACCTCAGTCCTCTCGTCTCAAACCCCTACTGCAATTCTGCCACTCCTTGAGGGTCCCACAAGCTAAAGACGAGAGACCGGAGCAACTCTTCGGCCCCTAGGTACTGCCGGAGAAAGTGGGCAAGAGGGCAGGAGTGCCCTGGACTGGAGTCCGGCCGATCAGGAGCTGAGGGACGGACTCAGTTGGAGGAGCCGAACACATGGTAAGTCAACGGTCTGCTCATCAGGTGTGCAAGGCTTGAAGCCAGCTACCAGCTGGATGGGCAGAGCTTTGAGTTGTAGGAGGATCTGGCTTCAGAACTAGCTCCCTTGTTTCTGGGGATGATGGCAGAGGAGTCCCTCCACCAGGCACCTGCCTCTAGATTTGTTTCAGATTCTCTCTCTATCTTGTTATATCCTTGTCTCTCCTGGTGCCTATTTCTGAATTTGGTCCCACTTCCCTTTTCAGAATCCAGAATTATTGGGCCCTAGTCAACATCTACCACCCCCAAGGAACAGCTGAGGAACTAGCCAACAGGGAATTTCAGGGAGCAGATCCAACATGGAAACTTGGTTTCTTGAATTTCAAATCAGTGGTTTCCTGCAAGTTGTTCTTGGTGGGTGCCAGAGTGGCCATTGGGTAGAAGCAGGAAGTAGGGACAAAAAATTAGGCAAAATTGCTGTGAAATTAGGACAGGTGTTCTGGCTGCGTATGTAGGTCGGTAAGGGTCTTATGAATGGGACCCATAGAAAATAAATAGAAAAGTATGCCAACTGACCTTGGGGAACTACCTTTTGAGAACAGAGCCACAGGTGGTCAAGTTCATCGAGCAGATGGATATACAAGCAGATGGGGAAGAGGAGTCTGTGCTGGGAAAGTACATAGTTGGGAACTAGGTGTTCATTTTAACTTTAAGAGGAAATCAATGTTTTGTGAAGTATTGGGAGAGGAAGGCTGCATCTTAATAAGGGAAGGTGGGAACTGCCTTTTGGGAGATTATGAAGTAAAATAAAATGAAGTATCTCCTGGGGAAAAGAAGTGCAAATAAGAGCAAGGGGATGTATATCAGGGATTTGGGGAGTGATGAACTCCAAAGGCTAAGAGATTATATTCGGCTATTAACTTCACAGCTAGTTTTGGTGAGTTCATTCTTAGTACAGTAAAAAGAGGACTAAACCACCACTACATTGGAAAATCATCATCGCTATCATTGCTGTTTTTAAAGACTTTCTACATTTTAGATTTTGTTAGATTTTCAAATTCATAATATGTTTAATATTTGTAATATGTATTAGCATGGTCAATATTAAATTATTAATACTTTCCTTTTAAAGAGTACAAAAATTACGTTTTAGAGAGGATACCTTATTTTCCCAAGGTCACAGTCTAGTAAATGGTAGAACTTGGTTTTTAGAAATGGGAGTTTTCTATCTGAATGACAGTTTTGTTGTTTTTAGATTTTCTTTAAAAATTAATAAGCTACACACATCATGTGCTAAGTTCTATATTCCTTAGTAGCTCACAAGTTGACATTGATTATATGAAAATCTTTGAAAGAAATAAGTTACTGGATAATACATCATTTTTATTAAATAAATGCAAATGTTAAAAGCAATCTCAATTTTTTTAGATATTAAATTCTTGACATATTGTAACTTTTTATTTTTTTATTTTTATTTTTTGGTAACTTCTTATTTAAATGGTTGGTTAGTTCTATCAACTTCAATTCTGAGTTGAATGCCACAGATGTTTTGTTTTCCATGCCAAGGTTTTTGGTAGCAACTGGCAGAAACCAGCACTGCTTATGGGAAGTAGCAAAAGGAAACACATTGATATGATTGATAGTAGGTCACAGAACCAATGGAAAGACAAGAAAGTCCATTATGGAAATTTGTATTAGACATAATTGAGGCTAGGCAGCCAAGGAATCAGCAGGTGTCACCACTGGACTATGACTGCCTTATTTCTTCCAATTCATCATTATCCCATGAATATAATTTGGTTGTCTCTTTGTCTATACAGTCTTCCCTTAAGATTCAAAGGTCTGTTTGATCAAGATCCTAAGCCACATACCTGTCCTTCCAATTGACAAAGAATAGATAGAATAATTTTCTCCAATTTGGTTTCCAAGGTGGGAGATAGGATCCTGCCTCAACACCATTTGGATACTCCCACTAAAGTAGAAAGTGCTTGGATGTTGATTTACCACTTCATAACAACTTGGGGATCCAGTTTTATGTTGAGGCAAATACTTTTTCTGAAAAATAACTGAATCATATAGCAATTTCAATGAATAGCTTGGACCGACACAACTTAGTAGCAGAGCAGGGTCTAACATCTAGGTCTCTGGAACTTTCTTCCCTTTTATCGTGTTACCACGTTTATCCATATCTTCATAAAACATGGTAAATAAAATTAATACCTATTACAGTATCTGGAGTTGTGCCAGTTCTTTAAATGCTACTCAATTTTTCTTCCTTTTCTGTTCTGAACGCACTTAAGAACTGAGTTTTCCAGTGCATCTGCGTTGAAGATTATTTTTTATTATACATTCAATATAAATATTTTAAAAATGACATATGTGAAATAGTCACCTTGCATTCATTATCAGCATAAGCTTCTGTGTCAGTGAATAAAACAGGATCCCAAGGAGATCTTGGACTAAATCAGCTGTTTTAGGCATTAGAGGGCACAGGTGATTTTCCGTTTCACTTGTGAAGAAAAATGCTATGTTTTTCAATTTGAAAAACATGGTGCATCCAGTAATTCAAGAAAGTTGAAATTCAGGTAAGTTCTGCAGGGTTTTTTCTATTCTATTCCACTGAAAATAATAATTTTATCGTGGTTTAGCTCTCTATTGCACAAAGAAGGACTTTAAAATGTGTGGGTTGGAATAATGAAAATTTAGTATGCATAATAAACAGCCTCCCCATTATCATCAATCACAGGAAATATTTACATGCCTTTACTCTTTGTTGGCGTTGTGCTTGTGGATTGCACAAGCAAGAGACGGGAGATTTCCCTCAAGTAGTTTAGTTACAGAAAAAGAAATTCAGTGTATAAAAGCAGTGCAAAGAGGGAAAAAATCTCAGTGGTCTTTCTTTGTTAAACATATACATAAACACATATACACATACCTACATGCGTATATGTATGTGTGAATAAATATTTTTTTCCTGTGTTTCACGATACAACTAAGGAAACAAGAAAGAACCATGGAATACAATACCTCCCCAACATAACAGCTCTTTCAAAGATTTTTATATGCTGTTTTTGAATATCTTTCACTGGCATATATAAATGATGAAAAGTTAAAATATTTCTTTAAAAAATAATTTGCAGGTTAGAAAAAGATGGCAAGAGCACTGTTTTTGTATCCTTTGAAATCTCTCCATTGAAATAAATAGGGCTACAAAACAGGATCCCATAACAAAAATACTTTAAAATGTACCACAAATCTAAAACAAAACTACGGTATCCTGTGAACCTAAAAATACAGAGGCAGGGTATAAACCACTGACAGCAAAAAGACCCACATATTAATAACCATGTGTAGGATGAAGCAGAGATAAAGCAGAGGACTTCAGATGGTCCTGATTGCCAGAGAACACCAAAGAACCAGAGTACTTACTGGAATTCTGAAGTCAAGATTGGGAGGGAGTTTAGCAGATTCAAATTAGCTGACTGCAAAAGAGTTGTGGTTAGTTTAGATGGGTTGGAAGGGGTAGGGTTGTCTGAGTTCTTGAAATGAACCTAATACAATCTCTTGAAGGTGAAAGCCTTGTGTGGAGGTGAAACTAGGAGAGCTAGGAGCCGCATCTATCGGGATAAGGACAATACAGGCAAAGGAAAGAGTTGGTTCCGATACAAGGGGAGAGAGGAAGAGAGCCGGCAGGTTGCAGGAAGTGTGCAATCATGTTTTTAACATTTCTAAGAAATAAAAGCCTTAGAGGAAAGGAGCCCTAGAGCCATGAAGTTGATTGAGCTAAACTTATCAACTTTCCCTTCCTAAAATACTGTAAAGTTCTTCTCACTGATTTATGAACAGTGGAAAATATCTGTGGTCAAATCTATATAATTGTATGCATCTTATATAACATTTATGGAATAATTATATAAAAATATATATAGAAATTGTGTGTGTGTGTGTGTGTGTGTGTGTGTGTATATATAGAGAGAGAGAGATGCCCATAATCTTTAAAAAATGTAGCTAACATTACAAAATGTACTAAAAATTAAGAACCTGATAGAAATATAAAATAACAGCATCAATAAGAATTAGAAAACTCAAATATTAGATGATTGGAGAAAAGGGAGATCTAAAAAGAAAGCTGACAGGGTTCTGGAAATAATTGGAAATAAAGAAAAAAATCATTTTGGTAATGAATGCTAAATGAGAAGGAGCATCAGAGAAAGTAAACACTATCGATTATGCCTGAAAATAAATAGGAGATGTGTTAGAGCATAATTTGTTTTAATTACTAAAAACACAGAAGGAATAGATATAGAGGGTTTGAGAGGAAGTGATAGATTTAAAGATGGGCAAACAGGGTTCACCAAATGTGTGATAAGAGTCACAAAGAACAATACCACCCAGTGGAATAGTATTAGTACTAAAATTATAACTCAGTATTTTGTTGAAAATAAAGAAGATTCAAAACTAGCAATAAGTTTAATGTAAGGCAAAAAACTTGTACACAGAAAAGTAAAAATCATTACAGAAATAAATTAAAGAAGACATAAATAAATGGAAAGGCATCTCATGTTCATGGACTGAAAGGCTTAATATTGTTAGGGTAGCAGTACTACACAAAGTGTCAGCAGATTCAATATTGAAATCCCAATGGCAGTTTTTTGCAGAAATAAAAAAGCCTATCCTAAAATTCATATGGAAACTCAAGGGACCCCAATAACCAAGACACTTTCAAAGAACAAAGTTAGGGAATTCATCTTCCTGATTTCAAAACTTACTACAAATGCTACAGCAATCAAAATAGTGTGGTGCTGACGTATAGATAGAAATATAGATCAATGGAATAGAATATAGAACCCAGAATTAAGCCCTTTTGTCTATGGTCCATTGATTTTCAGCAAGGATCCTAGGTCTATTCACTGGGGAAAAGGCAGTCTTTTTAACAAATGGTGCTGAGAAAACTGGATATCTACATGCAAAGAATTAAGTTAGATCCTTATTTTGCACCATGTACAAAATTTAATTCAAAATGGATAAAGATATAAATGTAGAGAGCTAACACCACAAAACTCTTAGAAGAAAACATAGTAGAAAATCTTCATGATATTGGATTTGGTGATGATTTTTTGATGACACCAAAAGCACAGACAATATAGAAAAAAATAGGTAAGTTGGATTTCATCAAAATGAAATACTTTTGTGCCAACAAGGGACGCTATCAGTTGCAATGACAAACCATAGAATGGGAGAAAGTATTTTCAAATCATAAATCTGATGAAGATTATCCAGAATATATAAAGAACTTCTATAGTTGAATAACAATAAAAAATAAACAACCCAATTTAAAAATGTGCAAAGGGCTTGAGTAGATACTTTTCCAAGGAAGATGTATGAAAGCGTATGAAAAGATGCTCAACATGAGTAGTCATTAGGAAAATGCAAATTAAAGATGCCACTTTACACTGATTAGGATGGCTATTATTAAAAAAAAAAGGAAAATAACAAGTACTGATGTGGAGAAATTAGAACTCTTATACACTGTTGATGGGAGTGCAAAATGGTGTAGTTGTTATGGAAAATGGTTTGGTTAGTTCCTCAAAAGATTAAGCATAGAATCACTGTATGATCTGCAATTCTGCTTTTGACTATATACTCCTAAGAATTGAAAGCATGAACTTAAACAGATATTTATACACTAATATTCATAGCAGCATTATTCACAATAGCCAAAAAGTGGGAGCCCCCCAGTTGTTTAAGAGATGAATGGCTAAACAAATGGTGGTATGTGCATACAATGGAAAATTATTCAGCCTTAAAAAAGAATGAAAATCTGATATATGCCATCATATATCAAATGTATATCATATCATATATCAAAATGTACTGCAAATCTAAAGACATTGCTTTAAGTGAAAAAGCCAAACATGAAACAAGTGTTGTATGATTTCACTTAGATGAGATGACTGAACTTGGCAAATTCAGAAACAGAAGGGAGACTAAAGCAGAATAGAGGCTGGAGAGTAGAAAAGGAATGGAGTTGTTGGGTACAGAGTTTCTATTTAGGATGGTGAAAAAGTTCTAGAGATGGGTTGTGATGATAGTTGTAAAACAATGTGAATGGATTTAGTGCTACTCAATTATATTGTTAGAAATGATTAAATTGGAAGATTGTGGGCTATGTATTTTTACATTAAAAACACAAAAATACAACTACATATATCTATATATGGCATTTATATGGCATGTGTGTATTATCTTTGACATAAATATATATATTTATATGTCATATATATGTGTGTGTGTATATATATAATATATATGAAAGATTTTATTTCTATCCTAAGTGAAAGTATAAAGTCTCCTGAGAAACTATTTTGAGTATGCAGGAACTCAGAGAATAGCATTTCCATAAACTTTTTCTGAGGATATAAATTTCAAACAACTTAATGACTAGAGCAATTTAGGCATAAGGACTGGTAGATAACATCAGCAAGATTGATTCAATCTCCAGTGAGGAAAATACAAGAGAAGCTAGTTGTCGCATGACAGCAGAGAATTAAGATTAGTTCCTAAAAAGTACATGCTGACATTAAAGTCTGTTGTGTGCTGGAGTGAATTATAGGATTTATCAGACTGGAGAGCTTTTAAAATTTATTTTTACACTTACTTTGTTACAGTCTTTTTAGAATCCATTGAATCAGGCTACATGACATCAAGAGGTGCATCCTCCTACATTCCAAGAATTCCATAATACTTTAATTCTAGTAAATATTTCTTTCCAACAAACTAAGGAAGGAGGTGATAACTATTAGGGATATGATATTTTCATATATTAGTAATGAAATTTCAAATTAACATGTTTTCTTCTTTTTTTTTTTTTTAATTAAAATGTAATGTATTGGGACGCCTGGGTGGCTCAGTTGGTTAAGCAGCTGCCGTCGGCTCAGGTCATGATCCCAGCGTGCTGGGATCGAGTCCCACATTGGTCTCCTTGCTCTGCAGGGAGCCTGCTTCTCCCTCTGACTCTGCCTGCCACTCTGTCTGCCTGTGCTCACTCTCTCTCACTCTCTTTCTGACAAATAATCAAATAAATTCTTAAAAAAAAATGTAATGTATTATTTGCCCCAGGGGTACAGGTCTGTGAATCATCGGGCTTGTGCATTTCATAGCACTCACCATAGCACATACCCTCCCCAGTGTCCATAACCCAGCCACCCCATCCCTCCCCTGCCCAGCCACCCTCAGTTTGTTTCATGAGATTAAGAATCTCTTATTAACATAAGTCTTCTTATCCATGTTTATCTTAATTTTCACTGGAAACTCAAGTGCTACCATATTTGATGAATTCATTCACATCCCATATTACCCTGAGTGGCTCTGAAATTGACCCAGTTTCCTTTCCTTCCCTGCCTTCTCAGCATTTTCATTGTGTTCTCTTGAATGCTTTACCTTATATCAGCTTTGGTGCCTTGATCTGGTGTTCAGTAATGTTTCTTCCATCTCATAGCAACACATGTCCATTATTGTAGCCGTGTTGCATCTCTTCCAATGTCTCTATTTTAAGCTTTCTATTCTGACTGCTACTCCAGTCCTGTATCACTTAATCTGGGATTTCCACTTCAAGATTGAGATTTCCAAGTCACTGATCCTACTACAATTATACTCTCCAGCCCTAGCCCCACCTTTTTGTTCTTATTTCTCTCCCTACTCGCTCAGATTCCATGGTCCTTTTAAAATTATCCTTTATTCACCTGGCTCTTCTCTCTTTTTGCCGTGATGACCTGATAAAACCCCAAACATACGTAAGTCTACCTTCTCTGCCTATCCTGTTTCTGCAGCAGAGCAGCTGAACATGGAAATGAAAAACACATGAACAGGCCAATTGGTCTCACTAAAAACTTATAACCACAAATTTCACATGGGCCTTCGACATAGTCCTACAATTCTATTACAGTCTTCAGAATTAATATTTCACAACTTTCCCTTTATTTTTTTTAAATAAATCTGCATTTATTTTTTATTTATTTGAAAGAGAAAGTGATGGAGGAGGGGCAGAGAGGAAGGGAGAGAGAATCTTAGGCATATTCTGCACCCAAATGCACCTTGCCTCGGGCTTGATCCCAGGATCCTGAGATCACAACCTGAGCCAAAACAAAAAACTAGATGCTCAACCAACTGTAGAACCCAGGTCAGTTTCCTTTAAACTTTCCCTTTGAACTCCTATGCCAGATTCCTAGCCTAGATTCCTACACATGTGTACACATGTGTTGAGACCTCGTCTTGAACTTCATTGAGAAATTGAAGAAATTAAAGAGGAATTCTCCTATTTTCCTACCTTCTAATCACCTACCAACTAGTCTGCTACTCTGTCATCTCTTTTGTTCCTGAGCAGCTGCAGTTTTGCTTCCATCGCAAGCCAGCACTTCTAACTGAGTCTGTCCCCAATTCCTTCATGTGTTCCCAAGACTGTCTCCTTGGAATTTTCCCTCTCTGAGAAATGCCAGTCACAAATAGAATTACCAAGTTAGCATCTCCCCTTTCACATCTAAAATCTAACATATGCAGGGGCACCTGGGTAGCGCAGTCAGTTGAACATCCTACTCTTGGTTACAGTTCAGGTTGTGATCTCAGGGTCTTGACTGAGCCCTGTGTCTGGGGCTCCGTGCTCAGGGCAGAGTCTGCTTGAGATTCTCTCTCCCTTCCTCTGCCTCTCCTGCTCATGCTCTCTCTCCCCGACCTTGGCTAAAATTAATAAATAGATCTTTTAAAAAATAAATAAAATCTAACATATCTGAAGAGAATTATTTATTTCTCTCAACTTCACATTGTAAGTGTGCTTCTCTCCAACTTTCTCTATCCTGATAAATGACACCACTATCCACTCAAGTTTTCCAGTTAAAAATCTAGGACTTTTTTCTAGTCAAAATCTTGATTCCTCCTTTTCCCTCAATTCTCTCCCTATGTTTAATCCATTGGAAAGTTCTATTGAGGTACCATCAAAATAATATTTTCTAAATCACTTCACTTTCTTTCATCTCTTGTTCTACTACACATCATTTGTTGTTTATTTTTGTAATAATTTCTTCCTTAGTCTTCTTACTTTCATTCATATATTTTTTAAAGATTTTATTTATTTATTTGACAGAGACAGAGATCACAAGTAGGCAGAGAGGCAGGCAGAAAGAGAGAGGGGGAAGCAGGCTCCCTGCTGAGCAGAGAGCCTGGTGCGGGGCTTGATCCCAGGACCCCGGAACCACAACCTGAGCCGAAGGCAGAGACTTTAACCCACTGAGTCACCCAGGCGCCCCTCATTCATATTTTTATAATGTATTCTCCAGTAGGTCGAATAATATTTTCAAAATATAAACCAATTCATGTCATGAGACCTCTTTAATAGCTTCCATCCCATTCAGAAACACTCCCAACTCTCACTACTGAGCCCTAGATGAGCTTGTCTTACTTCTCTTATATGATCCAACATACTAGCATTATTTTTCTTTCTTAAACACATCAGTATAATCCTTACCTTTGGAAGGTCTAGCTCATCTTGAACCTTTTGTATTTATACATTCTTTCTGTTTGAAATGTGTGTGTGTTTTTTTTTCCTTCTAATTTTGTCGTGACTGGCTTTTTCTTTTTCTTTTTCTTTATTTTTTTTTTAAAGATTTTCTTTATTTATTTGACAGAGAGAGATCACAAGTGGACAGAGAGACAGGCAGAGAGAGAGGGAGGGAAGCAGGCTCCCTGCTGAGCAGAGAGCCCGAAGTGGGCCTCGATCCCAGGACCCTGAGATCATGACCTGAGCCGAAGGCAGCGGCTTAACCCACTGAGCCACCCAGGCGCCCGTGACTGGCTTTTTCATGGCATCCAGGGATCAGCTTTAAAGTGTGACTTCCCAGAGATGCCTTCTGTAACCCCCTAATCTAAGCAAGCCCCTCATTCACACTCTATTACATCATCATGTTCTAGTTTTCTGCATAGTTCTTACTATCATCTGATTTTTAAAAGCATTGTTTACTTTTGTCTCCTTGCTGAGAATGTTGGATTCATGAAAATAGGAACTTGTCTTCTTAATGTGCTGATATGTCCCTAGGTTATAGAACTAGAGGGGCACATAGTAAAATAATTACTGAGTGGAAATATCCAAGCTCATGAAATTTTATGTATGAAAGCAGAACAATTTATTCCTTTAAGATAAGAATTAAGAGAAGAGAATATTTGAAATTCTGTGATTAGTGTTTTCATTCCCATTAGTTGTGTTAACTTGGGAGTCAGGTTAGAATCAGAATGCTAGTTTGTTTTTTGTTTTTTGTTTTTAATCTGAAAAGAGAAGTCATCACAGGGAATGGGCTACTCATGTCTGCTCTAAGGACATTTTCTACTAGTGGATCTTGGAAACTGAATAAAAATCAGAAGCCTACGTCATGAGCATAGCATTAGGATAAAGAAAATTAGAGGAATCAAATATATAATCCCATCAAAATAAGATATAATAGCAATATTTTTACAATAGACATAATGGTGATATTCTTTCAATAATTTTAGAATGCCACACTTTCAGGTTCTTCCCAAATTTCTAATCCACAACAACAGTGAGACAAAATAAAATGAGTATGGTTGCTTTAAGCAACTACGTTGTAGAGTGATTTGTAATGCAGTGATAGACCAGAATAAAGATGCTTAGATGCTAAGATGCTTTCTTTGCCCTATACTTTTCTTTGGCAACTTCTGTTCTCCCCTTTGAAATAGTTCTGCCTTCTTAACAGAGTGACAATACATTGTCCTCCATGAAGTCTTAACCTCTTAATCCCCTCTACCTACATCATGCTTAGACTTCCTCACGTATACTAGACTGGATCTATTTCTGGAACTTTCAAGATAATTGACTATCTAACCTTGTAAACTAATATACCCTAAAGACTTTATGGTTGTTGGAAATGTAAACCTTTTAAAATAGAAAGGTAAGCAATTCACTCAGCAAAATCAAGTTTATTTGGGAACAGCCGAGGAACTGCAATTCAGGACAAGCAAACCATGATAAATGATAGGCAAGTCCAGAACAAAAGAGGAGAGCATGTTTTTATAGAGGAAAAGAGGAAGTTGGGAGGGGATATTTTGAACAAAAGTTCACTGGAGGAAAATGAGAGTTGGAAGTGATGGTGGCTCCTCCTTGGCTCTAGATATTTGGAAGGGTAGTGGTCTCTCACTGGCTGCAGGTGAGGGCGGCTTGCTATTGGTTCCTGAAGCTTGCTGTTACCAGGCAGAGGAAATCTTCCTTCTTCTTGCTGCACTTTGCAAGCTGTGATGAGTCCTATGTACAAGAGAGCCCTCCGTGCATGGCTTCCTGACTCTAATTTGAGTTAGGTTTCCTTAAAACGTTTTCACAGTATCTTAACACATTTCTCTTTCTAGAGAGGCATTTTAATATCTTTGAAAATGTTCTACATTGATATTCAAAATAGGTTGACTAAAGTTTGGATTTTAGATAGAGTGATGATCAGTTGAGAAAAATATTTGTGAGAGCTGAAGAAGAAGGTGTGGAATGTTGCAAACTGTTCAGTGCTTGAAAAAAAAAATCACACTATATGATCTCTTCCTATGGCTCATTCTTTCTTTTACCCCAGAGTAGCTAAAATAAGTAGTATGATGGCATTTCAATTTGCTGTTGGTTCTTCATCAGAAAATGTACTTAACGGTCTAAATGTTTGTAAAGCATTCCAAATTTCTTTTATTAAAATCAGTCTGATAATTTCAAGATACTATTATCATTGCATAGGCTTCTATACGATAAAGTTTAAATCAACTCTCTAGGCTTAGTTATATTAAGAAAGCTAATGTATATAAGCTAATGCTAATGTTAATCTGATTGTCAAAACTAATGGAGCTGAAATTCTAAATTGTGAACTTCCACTAAACCACTGAACCAATAATATCTAAATTGGAAGTGGTTTTATTTCTTTTTTCTTGACAAAGCATATAATAGACTCATGAATTATTCATGTTACTTTGAGTTATCTCTGCACCAGAGCTGGGTATTCCAACCTGACCTGCAAACCATGTTGGCAAAATATTAATAAAATATCTTTTTTTTTTTTAACCTAGGCAAAGTGTAAGGCATATGTGACATCCCAAAGCAAAGATACACAAGCCAAATTTGTGTCACATAATTATTCTCTAGGGTATGTCAAGATAATATTACAGTAGGCCCCAAGGACCATCCAAGCAGTTTTTCTGAGCAAGGATCTCCAAAAAGATGCAAGATATTTTCCTTCCTGTTCTTGGAATCTCTTTTGCCCAGCAGCTAAAAGGAAAATGCTGAAGTAGGAATCAAAATATCAACTGAACCTATGATTTGATTATTGTTTTCTGTAAAGAATCTAAGAAACTGTTCTCTGGATTTTTGGTTGGCTTCACTCAGTTCTGTCTGTGGACTTATTTTCTTGGTTTTCAGTTATATCTCTAACTCTGTCTTAAAAGGAAATGAAATACAAATACATACACACATACTCAACACTTTGCTTATACTGTTCGCAGCTCAGTGTACACTTGTAGTTCATTCTTTTGTTTTAGTATCAACCTTCTATCCATGAAATTTTTTGATTAAATATTGATTTCTCCATTTATTTTTCTCAGGTGTTCACTTCACCAGGAAGACCTATGTTTTTGCCTTCCAAATATTCCTTAGCCTATCTTTTTTATCTTTCAACAATCACTTACACTGTCCTTGTCTATGACCAGCATAAATATATATATATATATATATATGAACAGATGTGCATTTTATAGAAAGGGAATCATTACTACATTGACTGCTTTCTATGTTGTGTCACCTGTATTTACAAACAGCTCTGTCATATGTGAAAAAAAAAAATGAGGGTCTATGTTAGCTCATTGAGTTGTGAGCTCTTTCTATGTTGTTAACTGAACCATGTGATGAGGAAATGATAGCTTGGTCCTTCACACCAACACATTTGTTGGAGACTATTACATAGTGAGTAAGGTTTTACTGTTTTGGTAGGTTTAGCTAAAATTGTAGTTCAGCTCAGACAGATGAAGAAATAAAAGAACCAATTTCCTTTATAAGTATTCAGAGCTTGAATATGAATACTCAGAAATAGAAAAAGAAACCAGAGAAATAAACTTTTACTTTTTTGGGGTCCATTTCTTGAAAATATTTGCAGTGACATTATGTATAAAGATGCATATAGGTAGTAGGATATGTTTTATTTTTATTTATTTTTATTTATTTTTTTTCTAAAATTTTTTTTCCTCTATTATTTTATTCAGTGATAATATGACTATCTTCATTTACTAAAAAATAAAGAATAGCATAATAGGAATTTCACAGTAAAGGAACAAAACATTTCTTGCATTCACATGTATTAAATATGCCTCAAAGACATGGAAGAAATTCTGTGGCATGAAATTCTCAAATTTCAAAATGAGCATGCATGTATCTTATGTTGGAATATTCATTATAAATCTATTATTCATAATTTTATTCATAATGTACACAAGAACTTCTTTTTTGCAAATAATGTGACCTGAGACCAAGATCTCTAAATGAACACAAGTCAGATTCCTGCAGACACAGGGGATTTTATCTGGTCAGAGACTGGTCTGTCAGGTTTTGCCATAAAGTCTGTTCAAGACACACAGCTAACAAAGGAATTTTTCTCTTGTAAATAATGGGCCAAATACAACCCCCCATGAGCCTCTTCCATTATGTTTCTTCTTGAGGCTGTTCATTCTGTTTTCTTTTTTCCATGGTTGGATTTGCTGGCATATAAAATAGCAGAGTTTCAAACATTCTTTGTGATGGGTAATTCTATTAGCTTGGAAAAATGATTTTCCTGAAATTTGGAAAACAGGGTAATTTGCTTCATGCCACTTTTCACATTTGCCATTATTTGATCACAATGCACTTTTTAATTGCCATAAAATAAGAAAGGCTCTGTGTCTTTTTTTTTTCCCTCCAACATGTCCTTTTCTTCTAACTTGGAAGCCTAATTAGTCCAGATTGTATTAAAATGCTTTGTTTTTGCTCCCTTTGTCAGAGAAGAGTTAGAACATGATGCCTCTCTTGGTAGGTCACAGACTGAAGAGGCCTGACCCAGGGAATCAAATGTCTGACCTGGCCTGACCCTAACCTCTACTTAAAATCAAGTCTTCACTTTTATTTTAAAACAGAGGTATACTTTCCATGTATCTTTTTTTCTCCTTGTCCCAGCTGCCAAGAAGCACCCATGGCTATTCATTTGAGAGCTCAGGGTGGGAAAGGACATTTTCCGACCTTCTCAGTTTGGGGAGTGGGGTCTGGGTTTGATTTACTCTTGTTTACTTAGAAAAAAACTCCAATATACTGTCTACAAATTCCATATAAGAGGAAGGCAACAACAACAAAAATCAAGAATTTGATGAATTGTAGGTTTTTCCTCTACTGCACATGAAATTTAAACACATATTTATTTTAAATAAATCCTTATATTGAATTAAAACATATTTCTGGTTCTGCTTCAGCAGTAAGATGAGACAAAACATTTGGAAGACATATTAAAAAATTGTTGGTGGAACATTGAAAACAATGTCAATTTTCTTTTGGGAATATAGGAGGCTGGGTGAGCTCCTCTAATAATAATACTATTAATCACTTTATGGCTTTGTGCTCTCACTTCTGAGGCAAATGATCAATACTCTTAATTTTAGTCTTGCTTTTATTCTTTGGCTCTGTGATTCTTTTTTTCTCTGTTTGTATGGTTGTTACAGTAAATTTAATTTATGACTGTGTAGGGCGATGTATCGTACAGGTCATATCCTGTAATCTTTCATGTGGAGAATTCCCATGGAGTTATTCTGTGAGATTCGATGGCAGACTCTTTTGCTTTTACTTGAAACATCTTTACTTTTTAGGGGGTTGGGGGAGTGGGAGGTTAGCTTATTTAGTGCCTTCCAAATTACAATGTACAGAGCTTTTATTCACTCATTTAGAGATGTAGTATAACTCTGCACACTTGATAACTAACCTCAGGGGCTCCTTTTTTACCTTAAAAGGGTAAAACAAATGGTTATTCAACCATTTGTACCTTTTAAAATAAACCTTCTCTAGTGCCACACATTTTGAATTTTCCCATTCTCCGTCTCTAGTTATCATAGCTCGTTCAATTTAAAAACAGGGCTCAGTTTTTTTTTTTTATTGCTGTTAAATCTCTCCATTTGTGATATTTAGTACAACAGCCAAATATCAGTGTTAATGGTAACATGGCTTTAATTTTTTTGAGCAAGACACATTGTTGTAGTAACATTTTCAAATTCAAGTGTAGCAAATGTAGTCAAGGTTAAATTGTTTGTGGAGCAAACATACCTCTTCAACCTGTAATACTTTTGCCATGTTGATTCAATCACAAACAGAAAAGAGAAACACAACTAAAAACATCCTTCAGAATCAAAGTGAGTTACTAAAAATGTCTCAGAATGCAGATTGTCTTTATTTTTCAGTTGGCCTGTGTGAAGTAACTGTAAGTCAAAATTCAAATACAAAATTAAATCGAGATACACATGCTTTAATTTAAAATTATTGAAATGCTTCAAAATTGAGAGGGTTCTCCAATTTGTGAAGTATATAAGCTCTGAGTCATGTACAGGGCAATTTGAAATTATTCAAGCTCTTCAGATTTTCCAGAGTGCTTCAATTTGGAAGTTATCAGGGTTCCAGAATGTATAATGCATAGAAATTTGAAGCTGCTGAAAATGCTCTTAAAAAAATACCCAAAAAACCCTTTTACTTGCATTCAGACATCTGGGCATGTGCAGACACTGAGGAATAGATTGATGTAAAATTGTCTGAGTGCTCCAATTTGTAAGTGATTCCAAGAGCTGCCTAGATCACTCAGCACATGTTCAAATGGTTAGAACTGCCTCATTCAAAAAGTGGGAGGGAAAGATGAAACCAAATCTTCACTGAGGGAAAAACGGGTAATGATCCAAGAATTCAAACATTCCTCAAAAATATGTTATGAGATTTTAGGAGAAATGACACAGAATTGGGGAAAGACATTATCTGTCAGAGAATACAGTTCAAGTAAGCCTTTTATTAAAGCCTCTCTCCTGTTAACTCCATGCTATGCTAACTGTGAGCTATCCTCAGGAACCCTGGTTTGACATACCGTCCTTAAATGACCCATGTTTTCCCATGTTGATGGCTTTTTGGCCCTTTTTCTCTCCCTGGTAGCTCAGTGATGAAAATAGATTTAATCTTGTATGCCAAGTCACTTCACTTATTACTGGGTCCTTGGAGTCCTGTGCTAAAGAGGACTCAGAGGCCATATTAGGTCTCAACAGAAAAAGAGGGTCAAAATTAATGCTGTCACTGTGGATTAAGGCGGGACATTTGGAACCATGTAGGTATTTCCTCCTTTTATCCTATACCGGTCCTACAGGTATAGATCTTTAAGATCCTATTCAAATAACAATCTTTTATGTTTTCCAAATTCATTTAATTATTTTTTTTCAGTATTACAACCTTTCATCTTTGTTAACACTCAACATTTTTACTGCTTTAAACTTTCAAATATTAAAATGATTATAAAAACTTTAAAATGCATTTATGTTCTATTTAACACAAGGCAATCTGGTGGCCATTTATTATTCTGTTTCAGGAACGTTTCATATGAAGATATAGAGAATTCCCATATATTTCAATATTGTTGATCTTCTTGGTCTACTGTCTAATTTTTCTTAGCTGTGTGACCTTGGGAAGTTTACTTCACCTCCCTGGATCCCACTGGCTTCATTTGTTAAGAGAAGGGTTAAATAAGTGACTGTTAGGTCTTTCCCAGCCTGAGCTGTGAACTTCCAGCAATTGAAAATGTGATGGGTGAGGCTTCTTTCCTCAGGTACTGAAATGTCAGATTGAAACAATGTTGAGAAATGGTAACAGATCTCAGTGTCTGGTGAAGATTCCCCAGCTGAGTGTTAGAATTCCAGAGCTGCTGCCCCCAACAGTGGCCGATGAATAGCCAATTATTTGCTGTGATTTTAGGGGCTGCTGGGAAACTTACAGTTCCTTTTCTAAGTGGTCCCTGTTCACCAACTGGTGCTAGTAATTACTTCAGGCTGGAACAAAATTTTTTTTCTTAAAAGAATAGAATTCTGCATTGTGGAAAGAAAAGTTTGAGGGGCAGATGGACTTGACTCTCAGCTTCCATGACTCATTATTTTTATAAACTTTCACATGTATTGTAGAGGCTCTGAACCCCCAGATTCCTCATCTGCAAAATGGTGGTAAGAACCATGTCTTACATTTCTGGTGAAGAATCAGTGTGTCAGTGTGTGTAAACTGGTCCAGCCCCTAGCAGACATTCAACAAATATTGTTTTCCTTTCCATTCTTCTTTCAATGAACATATATAAAATATATGTGTATATTTATTTCATGTGTGGAAATTTTAGTTGGAGGTTTAGAAATGGGTGTAGACTGGGGAGGGTTTTAAATGATTGGCAATGGAGATTAAATGCCATCTGGGCAGCAATGGAGAGTCCTTAAGGTCTGAAGAGGAGGGAGATGTGTTTACATATATCTAAAGGGAAGTTGGAGGAGGGATATACAGACCATACAGACATGGCTGGTGGCAGTTAGGAGAGGGACACTGCACAGTGTGTGTCTACATGCATGAAGATGCCAGTGTGAGTACTGACAATGGAGTAGAGTCAGAGAGGCAAGCAAGGCAGAGCATTTGAGATTTAACAGGGCTTTATACCTGGTTAGATGGGAGAAGGAAAAAAATCACCATAACCAGGTTTTTAATTTTCCAGTTATTAGACATCAAACCCCAGACAAATTATTTAAATCTCTCTGAATCTCAGGTAAAATGTATAGCTATTGACATCAGCAGCTCAGAGACTGTAAACTGAGGTAATTTAATATCATCTCCTATTTTACCTTTAATTTGCTAATCCTAAATGTATTACATTCTCCACATTGTAAATCTCATTGTTCATTTTTCTAACTTAGGTATTTCCTAAATGTAGTATAAACACAGTCCTTGCCTACAAGAATTGGATCCAAACTTCCAGGAAGTGAATTACTAAGACAAAAAGATGTGCTTCTATTCTGGAAACCTAGGAGAACAAAAAAGATACAATCACACTTGTGGACTGGATATTGTGTGCCAGTGCTCAGGAATATTAAATATCTACTTCGTCAACTGGATACAAAGGATGACTTCCCAGAGTTTATGGAAGGCTTGGGGCCTGACCTCAACATATAAATCAGTAGTTCCCAGACTTGGAGATTTCACGGTCCACACAATTATATAACCACAACAACAAAAATGCAGTTCAACAGAAACTATCAACTTTTATTTTGTCCACTATAAATATTTAAAAACAAAGAAACCAAGAGAAAAAAAATGTTATTATCTCTTTACCATTATTTAAACAAGAAAAATAAATTTAATGCCCCAAAAGAGGAACAATGGACATAATCTCAGAAAAGAACACTTTTTAAAGTTTAATGTATTTAACCTTATGAAAATCTCACTACTTTTCACTATAACCCATTGAATATTTGTTACAAATGATCCAAATCCAAAGATGTTAAATTGAAATCCACTGATATTACTGTCTACTCAGGCCAACACTTAACAAGGGCAATATTTTGATATCTTATTTTTTGTAACTTATGTTGCAAAATGTTTTGGGATGCATATATCTTCATCTTGAAATAGCATATTGCCTGACAAATATAGTAGGTGCTCAATAAACACTTGTTTCTTGAGTGAGTGAATAAATGAGTAAATGAATGAAAGAACTAATCAGTCATTGAAAACTTGGGCAAGAGTAATAGCAGAGGCTCAGAAGTTTTTGGCAGGAGCTGTTCTTGGTGAAAACAGATCAAGATAGCCTGTTAAAATCAGTAGGTTTAGGGACGCAGGCTTCAAATTGATATCGCTATGACAAGAAGCCTCCAGTCAGCCATAGATTATACTGGGAGGGAAGATTTTTATACTTTGAATGCCCAGAGCAGGCAGTTGGTCTTCTCAGAACTAGAAAAATATGATGAAAATATGAAAGCTCAAAAATCTTAGTACTAAAGTCACCATTTATAGTAATCCGGAAAATCAAACAGTAATTCAGAAAAGGAAAACAGTTTAAAAGAGTGATACTAATTCTCATTTTTTTTTTTTCCCAGTTTGGGATTTTCACCCCCGCTCCTCCCTCCCCCAAAACCTTACACAATGAAACCATCCACACCTACTTTGGTAATGACTGATATCCGCCCCCACCCCCTTTTTACCATGGTTTTCTCATGCCTTCATCACACATTTCGAGTCTCCAGTAGAACCACAGGTTCTCTCTTTTCCCGTTTGCCATTTCCCAGTTCTCATTCCATCTTTCCTCTTTCTTTCGGAGCCCATGAGGGTTTGGATAGGAAGAATATTAAGGACTCTCAACCGTGGACATTTTGAAATTACCTCCAAGTGATATACACACATTCCAGAGACATAACGTCAGGTTGGAAAGAAGAAATTTTTCATTGTACAACCTTAGCTGTGGGTCTCATTTTCCCATTATTAGATCATAGTATTTAAGATAGACTGTAAAGTAACACTTTCAGGAATCTAATTTTCCTATGAACATGTTGTATTATTTTAGCACGAAGTAGTAATTTGCTAAATTATTAAATTAAAAGGCAAATATCTTGTGGTCGCTGCACCATGGTATTTGTTATTTTATTTCATTTTACTTCATTAATAGAGCAGAGGTTTCAGAAAATGGAAGTGTCCTAGGACTTTCTTGACCTGTGAGGAACCCAATGTCTAATAAATCATTCTTTCTCAATATCTTTCCTGTACTTTGTCTGGGAAATCTTAGTGGGAGGGTGGGAAGAGCAGCTACAAGGGCAAAAAGATATCTGTGATTGAGACTAACTTTGGGGGAATAAATAAACATTTAGCCAAGGCATCATTTTGCCTCACATTGCACCAAAGAACCTATGTAATGTCATCCATATGCTTGTTTTTTCCTTAACTATCGAGGCTTTTCGGTAATGCCGAGGGTCGAAACTGCTAAAGGCATTTGATTTTATTTGATCTGAGGAAATAGACGATGAATCAGTTCCCACAGAACAGACATAACAGAGATTTCCTCTTTTTTAATCCCTTTTCCCTATGTAATGTCACTGAGACGTTTGGGTATGAGAAGTGGCCATTATAAGAAGAAGGAGCAGAAAAATCACTTTCCTTCTATCACTCCAGTAATTCCTTATCGGTAGGTTTTAAAAAGCATGCTCCTTCTGTTAGAATTTATTATGAAATATTTATCTACCTATTAAGATATTTTTATGCTTCTACTGAAGTATGAACTTTTCAGGAAGAAAAAGTACATGGCAAATAGAGCCAGTTCGAAAGGACAGCAGTGTAAACCATTTCAGTCTAAGTCAGGGTTTCTCCACCTCAGCACCCTTGACATTCTGGACCAGGTCCTTCTTTGTTTTGGGGGGTGGGAGGGAGCTATACTGTGTAGTACAGGTTGTCTAGCAGCATCCCTGGCCTCTACCCACTAGATGCCAGTAGTGGCCTCTGAGATAGGACAACCCAAAATTTCTCCAGATATTGCCAGGTGTCCTTGAGGGAGAGCCACTAAGGCCATAGTGATAGTACTTTGCATTTCAAAAGATGAACGTTTAGAGAAGTCATTCTATCTGTAAGACCCACAAGCCTCTACCCTTGCCCCTGAACTCACTTTAGAGAGTTCCCACCATTTATTATACCCAGTCTAGTATTTCCACTCCAACTTAAATTTCCTGTTTCTTCCATTTGTAGCAGTCCTTCACATTGTTACCTAACTAAAATTCCTACTTTATAACTTTATTTTAGTCCTACTTAGACACATTTAATGTCTTCTAGTTTATAGAAAATAAAGTCAAAAGTTCTTCATCTCATATTGAAGAGCCTCCATATTCTGGCCTCAGTCGTCGTCTTAGCATTTCCAGACTAGTGAAATGCAATGATTTCTCTCACTTTTTCACTCTATATTCATTCTTTTCCTTTTGGCTGTCTCTCTGTTCATCCCGTGTCAGTCTCGCCCGTATCTGAACACTCAATTCTTTATTTTTTTTTTGATTGCTATTTACCTATCTACTGAAATGTTCACTTGCTTCTAACGTGTCTATACAATGAGATCTTAATATTTTAGGTTTGCAAAATGTAATCTGTACAGGTAATTCTTACACTGTCCACTCATGAAGCTACATTATATTCCTGGAATCAAACTGTATATGACTCTAACCAAAGCTAACAAATTAATGCAAGACTTTTTATTTAAAGAAATAATCATGGAGTGCTATTTTTTACAAGAGCTACTTCCCCAAGTGGATTTATCATTTAAAAAATATTTGATCTTTACTATGGCAGGAAAAGCCATATGACTATGAACTGAGTACTCAGGATATCCAAGAACGTGAGTTTCTTTAACAACTCTATTTTGGATGATTTGGTACCTAAGAAAAAATATCATATCAGATTCAGGTAATCATCTTCAAGATGTGGGGGAGGATGCCAAAGCATAATAATGGAAAACTAAATGAAGACTTTTAGGCCAGGTATCCCTGGATTGATATCCCGACTCTGTCACCTACTAGCTTTGTGTCCTTTGCCTATCCTTCATATACAAAATATAAAATGAGAATAATAATAAATATTTGTAAAGTTGGTATAGAGATATATATATTAATATTTATTTGCCATATTAATATACAAAGACATATAAATATATGTTAAATGTACTATTAAATAAATATACATATATAATCTGTTTAAACTTTTATCATATAGTGTATGTTTAATAAATGGTAATCATCATTAGTAGTACTAATATTTTTCATGTTTACTTAGAATATATTAATACATAAAAGGTCGATCATATCTTTCTTTCTTCCTAGGACCATTTGATGCAATGAAACTATCAAGTCATAGAGTCCACTTTTTTTTTTTTTTTTTTTTTTGGTGGGCAGCAAAGCAAAATTTATTGAGGGACAGTATAAAGCTCCCAAAGAGGGAGGGAATCTGAGAAGGTTGTCCATAGAGTCCACATTTACAGGGAGCTGGATGTTCCAAAGAAATAGATTGGTAAATAACCAAATTAATCTTTCAGTTACTATAATGTTTGTCTAAGTCACTGTCAAGCACTTTGGCCATGGCGATTTGTGATAATAGTCAAGATGGTTAAAAATATGATGGAATGCCTGGATGGCTCAGTCCATTAGGCATCTTACTCTTGATTTCAGCTCAGGTCATGATCTCAGGGTCCTGGGATCAAGCCCCACATAGGACTGCACACTCAGCAGGGAATCTGCTGGAGATTCTCTCTTCCTTTCCCTCTGCCCCTCCTCCTGCTTGTGTACAGGTGTTTTCTGTCCTCTACCCACCTCCGCCTCTCTTTTAAATAAATAAATCACTTAAAAAAAAAAAAAGGGAGATATGACATAATGCTCTTCAGTATATTTTTTGGATATAGTCATTGTAAATTAAGAGGGTTGATTTAATAATGCATTTAACTACTATATTGTACACATAGAACGAGCCTCAGTATATGTTTAAATATATTTTTTTCCTATCACAGCAGTTAATTTGATATGAAGATAAATTATGGCTTGGGTTTAAACTGTTCACATGTTGTTAAAAAATTTTTGGAAGATAATGCTGAATAAAGTTAATTTGATTACATTTTCAATTTAAGGTATTATAGTTTAGTAGTGTTTTAGACTCTAGGAGGAATTAGTTCTGGAAACAATGGATTAAGAGTCAAAAACAAAAACTTCTGGTAGTAATTGAGACAGTGATTTTTTTGTGAGACTTTGGGTAATGTCGCATGATTTTTAGTTCTGTCATCTATAAAGGAGGAGGTTGATCTCTAAGGAGGTTTTCCAGTTCCAGGTTCTTCGGATATACTCTTGAAATGGGCAAAAAGAAGAATGAATGAATTAGTTAAGTAACGAGTGGCTTATTGCATAAATGAATATAAACGCTAATAGGAAGATAGTAGGAAGACTGCTTCTCTCATATATAGATAAGAGTCAAGAGAACTCTTAGATTAAGGTTGACAGCTGATTGTGCTCCTGCAGCAACATTACTGGATACATCTAGAAACTGCAACCTTTAGGAATTGATAGAAGATAACACGGTTCCTCTGATCATGCCATTGAATCAGTTATATATTCTATCTGGCTGGCTGTGCAGGGGAAGTGTCCCTTATTAGGGAATGATCACTGGATCTTCTTGTGGAGACAAGCTTGGAGACACATTCTTTATTTGAAGTTATTAGCGTGTAAGGTCTAGATTTATACCCAGTTTCTCTTAGATGTTGTGGAAGACACAGAAGTGTACCATTCAGATTCCCCTTCAAGGCTGGCTGCACAGCTGTCATCAGCAGAGCGCCTCCGTTTGTCATCTCTTTTCCTCGCCAGGGAAGAAGAGGGGAATGAATATAAAGGCGTAGCCATTCCCGTCTGATATGGACGCTCTAAAGCACAGTTCTTGCACCAGAGAGAGGGCTCACTGGGTAGCTTTGGAAGAGGCTTTGTTGAGCCCACGTTACAGTTAGTATATAGTTTGATTGCTCTTCTGGCCAGATCCTGTTTTTCCACCTTCCTTTCGCAGATGTTCATAATAAACATCTGCACCCCAAACTCAGCATCTGCTTCCGGAGAACCCAACCTGGGATGGCTGTAAGAACTGATCACAGAGGAGTAATGAACATTCGACACTCCTCCCATCCATTCTTCCTCGGGCACATCTTCAATCCGAAATCTAGGAACTGCTGTCACAGCTGCTTTTGTTTACTTAGAGACAGGCCTTAGAAAAATTGCAGGGCTGCAGGGCTGTCAGCAGAGGTAAGTGGCACATTTATAGATCTCCAAAGCCCACTCACCTTTCCATTCATCTGTAATAGAATGTTTAAATGACTCGCGAGGTGTTAACGTCCACATGTGTGCGTGCTCACACACCCATGCGACCCAGACTCATTCCTTCCATGACGAGCCAGCCATATATGGACTCCTCTACATTCCTTTCACTAACTGTTATGGAATATTTTATTTTGACTGGAACAAGTCTTTAATTATACTTTCTAATGGAAGTGTGATATATTTCCTAGCAAATACAAAGGCAGATAGATCAAAGCATTTATTTACCATTGTCAAGTAGTTGAGAAGTGGGGTAATTGGTTAGGCAGACACCCTTGGGCTTGGAGAAGAGTAGTAGGGAAGACATTTTGAAAGAAGGCAAATTAGACCTTCCAGGGGGGCTGAAGAGAAGAATTTGGGAGAATGGGGAGAGATTCCTAAACAAAAACAAAGCAAAATAAAAAAGTGAAAGCTTTGGATTGGTCTCAAGATATAATTCTAAACAACTGAACAGCTTATGTAATTAGTAGACTGAAAACATCACTCTCTGGTGTGGGAAAAGTGAATTTTATTATCTTTCTGTGGAATTAGATTTTCATATATTTTGAAAAACAAAAAATATGTTTGAACTAATGGAAGTGATCCAGTGGTTTATTGTAATAATGCTGCTGCAGAGAGTCACAGAGGGAGTCAGAATTGTTCGTTTTATTGACCTTACTTTCTATGTTGATAGAGAACACTTGGGAATAAAGAGGATACAGCTTGGATGTGTATGGAAAGAGAACTGAGATGGGAGACAAAGAATCCCTGCTGTTTCTTCCAGCTCTTCAGTTCTGAATCTAAATCCACAAGTTGTTAAGATCTCCTTTAACACACTTTCTATCCTAAGGAAGCAAGGTTCAGAGCCAGTACTAGAGGGATTTATCTGAGGCAAAATTATACCCTATGAACTCCCAATCTCCTGTGTATTTTTATACATGAGAAATCAGTTAAAACAAGCATCTGAAATAGTTTTGAATGAAAATGTCACAAAGGGTCATCTTTTATGGAAGAAATACATAGCTGGGAGACTGGGTAGAAGCTATATTTATTTTAGTGATCCTGGTTGGGCATATGAGTTTACTATATACACATATTAATGTTAAGCCATTGTAAGTGAAGTGAACTCATTTTATTTCCCCCCATAAGTTATCACCTGAGTCTTTGCTAAATTGCATGGAATGTAGAATTATTATTTTTCTCATTCCAGAGTTGAATTTATTCAAAGCAAACAGAAAATTGAGAAACTTCACAGGAGAAAAGTAGCTAAAAAGTTGGAAAGGGATACTTATGTCTAGAGGAGAAAAAAGAAAAAGCTTACTTTGCTGAACTGAAAAAGTAGGGTTTAATTTTCCTCAGGGAGAGATTGGATTAGTTTGGTTCACTGTTGTATCTTAAGTGCCTAGAGTAGTGCCAGGCACAGGGTAGGCCCTCAGTAAATCATGGTCAAATGAATCAGCGGCTCTGAATTCAATAATTTTTGCTAAATAACTATGGATGAAATATGTTGGTTTCACATATCCTCCCCTCAAGTTCATGAAACATAATAAAATTATATTATTTTGCTGCAACATTTATTCTCCATGGATATCATTTGCCAGGAAATGCAAAGAACAAAGGCCAGGACAGTTCATCAACAAATTAGAAGTTTAGCCTCCAGGTGGGGAATTGGGTCAGATATTCTTGTCCACAAGCTGCCTTTGTGTGATATCATCATACTTGGAAAAGTTAGAAAGATGCATTTAAGGAGTGACTAAAATACTACGTTTCTATAAACATCAACAACAGAAAGAAACAGGCATTTAATTTGCAGTAGAGTGAAAAATACAAAAAGATTCAATAAAATGGTTTGGTTTTCCTTATTTACAAGATATTTTAATTATGGGGTTAATGAGTAGCTTAAAAGTATAAGAAAAATCAACAGTGAGACAAGAGGTAAGGCAAAACTGGGCCTAGAGAAACACTAAGCACAACATAGTTCTAAGTGACTCTTAGCTGGCAATTGGTTAAGAGGATTTTTCCACGGAGAAGAGTCTGTCTATAGCAAGGTGACGGCTCCTACAAATAGCCCAGATTATAGGGCTTCAAAAATCTGTTTCATGTGATTTTTATATGAAGGTTTTAATTAAATATATTCAGGGAACTTAGAGAGATCTTGAGCCAGAAACCAAAGTCAGAAAATATGTCTATTTTTTCCAGTGACTTTGAAAGAATTAGTTATGGTAGACAGTTTAGTGTAAGGAGACTTTTTTTCCCCCCCAAGGAAATGGTTTGCTCTATATAAGAACTACCACTAAACCAAAATGAAAGGCTTATTCATTATGGCCAAAAATACTGACTATATCTCAGACAAAATGACACAGACCAGGTCTTTTTATCCATACCAAAGCAAGCTGTTATTTTTTTTTATAATGGCTTCAGTCAATAATCATATGTCTTCACTGCAAGTTGTACTTCAACAGAATAGAGTGCTTCTAAACTATTCCCAAACAACATTAAGGTGATTATTACCTGCTTCAAACGTAGGGAAACAGGAATGTAGACAAGTTATATGATTTGCCATATGTCCCACTTCCTGGAGAAGGGAGAAATAGTAATTTTCCAAGTGACTAGGTTAACCATTGAGTAGTAGTATTTCCACAGAGAAATCTGAGCTCTCTGATAAAGTAAATAGCTTATATATAAAAATAATTGTTCACTTATTTAACAAACATTTTTGGAATATCTACCATGTGCTAAATAAAAAGGCAACTACAAAAATATGTTCTATAGGAAAAATTTCTTCTGAATAGGATTCCATAACCACATAGCTATGATATTCAGCTTATTATGGTACCAAGCATATTAGGTATAAACTAATATAAATTAGCATATTTATAGTCCTGTAGTAAATAAACCTGTGCAATTTTGTTTAATAGAATGTTTTTCAAACATACTTTGATTTTTTTCCTGTATAATTTAATGATAGACTACAGAATGCTTGGATAAATAGCCAAATTTGAAGGATTCAAAGATGAATATTGTAATATCCTTGGCCTCTACAGAAAAGGTTAGAAAAAAATATAAATATAGGAAAAGGTAATGAGTGCTATATTAAATAACACATGAAGAACTAAGTGACTAATGTCGCCCACGTTTCAAGGAAAGTTTCATCAAGTGGTAAAATACGATCTTGGCCTCTTATAGTGCAGAGTAGGTGGCAGGCATGCCAGGGAGGGAGTAACATTTCAGGAAGAGGCCCGAGAATGGGAAAAGAATCTCACAGGTGTATGTACTGACATACTGGTCCCTACCACATCCAGAAGTTGAGAAGTGGGTGGATCTAAAGAGAGTAGCGATGAGGCATAAAACTCTACAGTTAGCTTTGGGTGACAATTCTGAAGTGCCTTGAACATCACTGCAAGGAACTGGTACTTTCTAAATGTAGGTAGTGCAGTGCCTTGACAGATCTTCTGAATGAATGAATAAATGTTCCTGGTTGTTGATAAGACTCAAGGAGTTAACATACTTGTTTTATGGTCACCTTCACATTTAACTTCCTTTTACCTTGTGAAACAATTTACTTTTTCACCTATAGCCTCACTCACCTGAGGATCTCCTTGCAGGGGGTAACATAGGAGCTTACTTAAGGCAGGTAACTGAGTCACACAACTTTATGAGGATTGAATGGATTCTTTGATCTGTCACAATATTTAAACATCAGCTTGCACTTGGTCAAATTCTTCTTAAAAATATTTTTTAAATGGGTGGGATGGTATTAACTTAGAATCTAGAAACTTTCTAGATAGAAGTAATGTGTAAGTCCTCCTAAAAATGTTAAATGTTCTTATGTAAAACCATTCATGGATTCAGAGAAGCAGTAAAGAAGCATTTAGACTTTCAGGGAATTTTTAACTTCCCAGGCTTTCACGTTTCCCCTTCTTTAATTAAATACACCACGAAGTGGGGACCTGGTCTATAACAAAATCTGCACATGTTCAAATTCTGCATTACATTAGCTCCTAAATCTATTTTATTTTAAATGTCCTCCCCTTTCTCTGAATACAAAGTAGATGTCTTTTGCTGCCTAAAACTTGGCATTTCTGAAACTCATTCAGTATATAAATATATATCTGCTCCAGGAACATGTACCCATGTTTGACTATTTCCTAGAAATGTGCTCTCAATTGAGCAGTCTGCTCAGGCTATTACTCTACTTATGCAAGATCATCTTTCTCTGAACGAGAAGCAAAAAGGCAGTTCAAGTCCTGGAGAAGGTTATCAGCATTTGTGTCTGTAGTTCCTGGAAGTTTTACGGAGTGCATATGTGTTCATATATTTGAAGCTAATTTAAATAATGTCATTATCGTAATTAAAAATCAAAAATCTTCTGTTTGAGGTTAAATCAAAGGGGTTTCTTTCCTGGCTTAGTTGAAAATGCTAAGCCACAAATGCTTCCTCTACACAACCCCATCTACTTCTGTCAGTAAGTCTCAGTTACTAATGCACGTTTTAGTCCTCCCTGACCCCCTTCAAGAAAATTAAGTGCTTCTTGGGTAGGCAATTTTGAAGAGATCCAAAAGGATCTGATTATGCTGAAAATTTAAATTAACCACATTGTCAGTGCATTCTGTGTATTTGGCAGAGGGTTAGCTACCATTGCTAATATAAATCAAATCAAAAATAGCATTTTTCACATTATTCTAATTTTGGTAATAAAATGAAATGTAGGTGTATATGGAGAATTACAAATGTGACCTTTTAAACAGTACTATGTTGCACTTAATTCTGCAGTGACATTTTGAAATTTGTGGTTATTGATTTGCTGTTCTAAAATTTTTTTTTAATAACTGCAATATCCCTAAATGCCCTGCACTTATCAGTCAGTAAGCACTGGCCACATGAATCACATAGAGATTAATTGGCCTAGTGCACACTTTCTCTAAGTAATAGAAGGTATGTGGGATAGATAAGCGTGTATATTATGTTTCTTATACTTAGGTAAATGATCAGTGAGAATTTTACCCTACTGTCTATCCTATGTTTGCTGAAGTTTTTATGATAGGTAGAATTCTGACATTATAGAAAAGCATCCCAAACTCAAGATGAGTGGAGAGTCTTAATTCGGAGGTTTTTTCAAATCCAGGAATAATCACACATCGCTTTATGTATACTATATACCAAAAGTCTTAAAACTCATTTTCCTCTTGTGGGTTTAGGACTTGAGATACAAGAAATGGAAACAAGGGGGCGCTTGGGTGTTTCAGTGGGTTAAGCCTCTGCCTTCAGCTCATGTCATGATCTCAGGGTCCTGGAATCAAGCCCCACATTGGGCTCTCTGCTCAGAAGGGAGCCTGCTCCCCGCCACCCTGCCTGCCTCTCTGCCGATTTGTGATCTCTCTCTGTCAAATAAATAAATAAAATTAAAAAAAAAAACGAAATGGAAGCAAGAAGAAAATGGTTTATTGCTGAGGTTCACCTAGGTATGAAAGACAACACATTAATGCTCTAGTTACTGGCCTGTCTTTTAAAACATTAAAAAAAAAAAAGAAATTTTTTTTAGATTATCTATTAATTGTGCTAACTCCAGGAATTTTGCGAAGGATGGGCTGCTTGACTATGGACAGGTAGGAAGTATAATAAAAAAATATAATACTGAGCCCCATGATAACTAATAGTATTATTAAAATTAAATACAAAATGGAGCCAGACTTGAGAATTCCCTTAGCAGACAAGACCATTTAAGCCACATAAGCAAAACTAAATCAAGCTTATTTCATGAACATAAGCAAAATTTAACTTAGATTAGTTCTTGCAAATGTCTCTGATAATCATAAAAGAAACTTGAGTCATTTTCCTAAATGGTATAAGAGAATCACTTATAAGCAATCCCCTGCCATCTGAAAACCCCATTGTAATAACCAATTACTGTAAAGGCTAAACAACTTACTCATTTTCATTTTGTAAGACATCCGGTAGCATATGCCTCTGAGCTTTGTATCGGTTTTGGGTTTGAAAGTTCCCAGTTTGTGCCATGTCCTTACACACAGTAAGCTCTTACTACATACTATTTACTGATCTGGTTTTATTTTTTACTGTCTCTAGACTTTTGACAGACTCCAGGTTCTTAAAAAAACTCATTCTCTGTATATTTTCCCTATTTGTTGCTTTTTAGTCAATGACAATAAGAATAACAGTAAATAATATTTTTGAATATATAATGTGTTAAATATGAAATTTTCTTGTCTTATTATTAGTAAAACTATGAAAGTTCCCCCAAGATTATAAGTAAATGGTCAGACAAAAATAAAACAATTTTGAGCTTCGCTTCTTGAATATGGGAATATACATATTGATTTTTAGCAAAATATAAATTCTTAACCTCTTTTTGATTTCTTTCCTTACCTCTATATATTTTCTTAGTGCTCATATGTTAGCAATATCAGTAACTGTTGGTCCTGTCTACATTTTTGTAGCTAATGAAAAGCTTCAGATTTTCTGAAGTGAAGTCTGCTTCATATACATGCCCTCCCCCACAAAGTGATTACTATGTTTTGCAACACAGCACAGTGAAAAAAGAAAGGGTATTGCATCCAGTCTGGGCCTTAATACTTTTTCTTCCACTTACAAGGTGTATGTATGATTCTAGATAATTTACTTAACTTTTCTAAAACTCAGTTTTCTCATCTGTAAAGTGAGGGTTGTAATCCATTTATATAATGTTTTGTGGGAATTAACTAATATTATACATATTTCTGCTTGGATTGGAGTTAGTGCTCAACAAATGGTAGCAGACGTCATGTCATCATTGGAGGTGAGCTTGTAAAGGGGTCCTCTTACCAGATTAGACGAAGGTCAAAGTTGTTACAAAGTTTATCTGTCTTCTTAATTTTTATTTCTTGATTTTTAGTTCTTATCTTTACATATTTTTTTTTCCACAAATAACAAAAAATGAAGGATGCCTGGGTAGCTCAGGGGGTTAAGCACATTTGATTCTTGATTTCAGTTCAGGTTGTGATCGTAGGGTCATGAAATAGAGCTCTGTGTTGGACTTCACAATCGGTGTGGAGTCTGCTTGTCCCTCTCCCTCCCCACAGCTTGTTCTCAGTCTCAAATAAATAAATAAATAAAACCTTAAAAAAAAAAAAAGAAATGCATTTTCATATCTAAGAAGTACTAAATTTGGGAAAAGTCTTGGAAATCACCCATTATTTCATCCTGACTATGCCACCCTGTGTCATGGCATACTACAACACAAACTTGATCGTTTGGGGGATATTTTTACAGAATATTTTTTCTATTAACTTAAATATATATTTTACATATATTAATTTACATTTACACACATGTACACATTTTCTAATTTGATATTTAATAATAAATGAAATCATATTATATGGATTTTCTGTAACTTGCTTTTCCTTAATTACCTTAAAGACTGTATATTAGGCCACATTAACCTACATACTTAAGTATATTAATTTTTTTCCCTTTTCAAAACTGCAGTTTATTTAAACAAAACCAAAGGGCTTATCCATTTTTCCCCCTCCCCCATGCTCCACCTCTAACAATCACCAGTGAGTTCACTGTATCTTTGACCTTGGTTTTTAAAATTTGTTGATTTATTTAGATTCCATATATGAGAGATCATATGTATTTGTCTTTCTATGTCTGACTTCTTTTACTTAGCATAATTTCTCCAAAGTCCATTCATGTTACCACAAATGGCTAGATTTTATTCTTTCTTTATGGCTGAATAGCATTCTACTGTATATATATTTATACCACAGCTTATTTATCCATTCATCCATTGAAGGACACTTAGTTTGTGCCCATCTCTTGGCTATTGTAAATAATGCTGCAATGAACATGGGTTGCATATATCTTTTCAAGTTAGTGTTTTCATTTTCCTTGGACATATACCCAGAAGTGGAATTACTGGAGCATATTTTCATTTTTAATTTTTTTGAGGAACCTCCATACTGCTGTCTGTAGTAGTTGTACCAATTTACATTTCCACCAGCAGTACACAAGGGTTACCTTTTTTTCCATACTCCTGCCAGCACTTGTTCTTTCTTTCTTTTCTTTTCTTTTTTTTTTTTTTTAAGATTTTATTTATTTATGTGTCAGAGAGAGAGTGCACAAGCATGGACAGTGGCAGGCAGAGGCAGAGGGAGAAGCAGGCTCCCCACTGAGCAAGGAGCCTGATGCGGGACTTGATCCCAGGACCCTGGGATCATGACCTGAGCTGAAGGCTTGGAACTTCAGGATCATGACCTGATATGAAGGCAGATGGTTAATCCACTGAGCCACCAAGGTACCCTCCCCCACTTCTCACTTTCAATGTTGTTTGATTGTGTACATGTGTGTATGTATGTGTGTGTGTGTGAAATATTATTTTCTTGATTAAACATATGACATTTAGGTCTGATTTACATCAAAGTACAAGTTTCTCCACCTACCTTTGTTTCCTCTTATTGTAACAAACTAGCTACAAACTTGGTGCCTTGAAACAACAGAAAGTTTTTCCCTTTCACAGTTCTGGAGGCCAGAACTCAGAATTAAAGTATCAACAAGGATGAACTCCCTCTGAGAGCTCCACTGGAGAATCCATTTCTTGCCTTCTGGCATCTCTGAGTGTCCCTTAGCTGTGGTGCATCAGTACTGTCTTTGCCTACATAGTCACATTGCCTCTTCTCTTCTGTCTCTTAACTTTCTTTGTCTCCCTTTTATAAGGATATGTGTGATGGCACTTTCAGACCTGTTCACATAATCTAGGATATGCTTCCCCTCCCCCAAACCCTTAATTTAAACACATTTTTTTCCTATATAAGATAATGTTCAGAGCTTCCAGGAAATATGACGTGAACATACCATTTGGGAGACCACCATTCAGCTCATTACACCTCTCTACATTTTACTTCCATTTTCAGGCATCTATAATTTTTTCCACATTTTTAAGAACTTAAAACTTTCATTCTGTTCTGAAACTACACTTAAGTTTCAATCTCTTGGTTCTGTGCTGACTCTAGAAGTTACATGCTGAAAATAAAAATAGTGTTTAGATTACTGTGACTAGATGTGTATTTCCATAATAGTATGTCTAGATAAATTTTGTTCACTGCGAAGTCAGGTAGTATGCTAGGAACACAACACCTTCTCTGTCTAATGTCATCATCCCTCTGCAGTTGAGATTCTGCCTAATGCTCAATGCAAATGAATTTTCTTTTCTTCTTTAAATTAATTCCATATTTTAGTTTCTAAACATAGGATTTTAAATTTCCTTTACTTCCAGGGGTTTTCATTGCTTTCTTCCTGTTGGTTGATAGAAGACATTATACTTTTTTCAGTGTACCTCTAAAGTTATCTAGAACCTTGATTCTTTTCTTTTTTTTTTTTTCCCTAAAATTTACTCAATTCTTCTTCCTTAAAATCTTAAGGCTCACTAACTTCTTGCCTAAGTGCTCTCTCCTATTCTTATATTCCCAGTATTTTTCCTTCTACATTTTAGCTTAATTTTCTTGAATACATTTTTAAGTGATTTCCTAAGAAATAATGTGTGGGAGGTAAGTTTATGGAACGCTGATTGCTTTAAAATGTCTTCCTATTGCCCTCAGAAACTGATTGATTCTTTGCCCAGGAATAGAATTCTATACTCATGATCATTTACCTTGAGTAACTTGAAGACTGTTTTGTTGGTAGTGGTGTTAGTGTTTTTTTGCATTCTTGTAGTGCTTCTCATAGTGAGAAGACTAATGTCAGTCTGGTTCTTGTCCCTTTAAAGGTGACTTTTCTCTGTTCTCTCTCTTCCTCTGGAGATTTTGGGACTTTCTATTTTTAAATTCACATTATGAATTTTTATGATAAAATTCTACTTAGTCCTGGAAAGCTATTTCCATCTAAAAATTTGTTTCTTTACATTGATTTGATGCTTTCAGGTAACTTTAGCTTATAATTATGTTGTTTTAAATCAAGAAATGATTTCTTCAGAAAGATATTGGGTAGGGGCGCCTGAGTGGCTCAGTGGGTTAAAGCCTCTGACTTCCGCTCAGGTCATGATCCCAGGGTCCTGGGATGGAGCCCTGTATCTGGCTCTCGGCTCAGCAGGGAAACTGCTTCCCCCCCTCTCTTTCTGCCTGCCTCTCTGCCTACTTGTGATCTCTGTCTATCAAATAAATAAATAAAATCTTTATCTCTGCAATGAATAAGTAAAGTCTTTATTTCTGCAACTAATGAAAGGTTATAGGTGATATTTATATTTTTTTTCTTCACTGACTTCATGATCTATTTGCCTTCAAAAAAATTCTCAAGTTGTCAGTATTCTTTGTCTGGAGAGATGACCCAATCCTTCATTTTTTAAAAAATATCTGAGCCCGGGGCGCCTGGGTGGCTCAGTGTGTTAAAGCCTCTGCCTCCGGCTCAGGTCATGATCCCAGGGTCCTGGGATCGAGCCCCACATCAGGCTCTCTGCTCAGCCGGGAGCCTGCTTCCCTCTCTCTCTGCCTGCCTCTCTGTCTGCTTGTAATCTCCGTCTGTCAAAAAAAAAAAAAAAAAAAAAAAAAATCTGAGCCCTTACTGCTCCCACTTGTGTGGGTTTGTCATATTTTTCCATTAATTTTACCACTGGTTACAAATTTACTAGACTCTCGTGCATGGGGGCCATTTTTGATTATTTTAGAGAGTATTTTAGGATTTAGATAAAATCCCTGAAATAATAATTCTTTGAATATTGCTTTCAGCTTCTCCAAAAACTTTGAATTATCCAATAGCAAGCTTAATCCTACTGTCTCTTCAACAATGTGAACAAAGAATTACCCAATCACACATGTTCTTTTTAGTTCCTAATTTATTCAAACCATCTACATCGCAGTGGTACTCTAGGTTCTCATTCTGTAGGTTTGATCATATTTACATTCTTTTGTCTTCCTGATCTCATTCTTTTTCTTTCCTTTAATTCTCTTTCATTTTCTTTAAGCTCTGGTGTGTGGAGTTAGGACATGTTGGGACTCCCTTCAGAAAATCATGTATTATTATCTCTACCTGACTCTCTTTCTTTTCATGGCAAATACCTCAGGATTTGATTCCCAGTATTTGTTATCTTCCATCGCCATAGTATTTCTGCTCTTTGTCATGTGTATCAACTCTAAGACTATTGAACTTCTTGGGAATAAGCACCATATTCCATTCCTACAGCATCTTCTTTTAGAACCAAGTTCTGACTGCACACAGGAAAACTTAGATAAATATTATACACACATTAAATGGCATTCACTCAAAATCAAACCAAACCAAAACAAACCCCTTACAGATTTCCTCCTATAGGCCAGACATAACTTTAAGAATTGGGGATACATGACTGAATAAGGCACAGAAGTCCTCATCCTCAACGGACTTCATTTAAATATTTCATTATGTGACATTCTATCCTATCTGAATTTGGGTTGAATTCATTTAGTGGAATCAGACCAAAATGTGTATTTATTCTATGTACATTAATATATTAGGTTCTCTGTGATATGAAAATGATGAAAACACAGGCCCAGGCCATAAAGGCCTTGACAGTTTAATGAAGTACACTATATAGAGATACAAGCAAATTGAAGGAAGACTTTTTAGGCAGGGGCTAATGCTCTGTAGGGAAAATAGTAAAGTTTTCAATCAATAAGTAACATTTAAGTTAGCTTTAACATAGAAAGAACTTGAATGTATTGAGTTGAAGCATTGAATCAAGAGTGAGCAAAGCCATGGTACTGGACTCAGCCCATGGGGATCTTTTCTTCATCTCAGAGCAACCATGGAATCCCTTTGTATTCATTACCTGGAACAGCATGCTGACTTCAAGGAATAGTCAGTGCTAATGGTTGCTGCCAAGAACTAACTGGCCCTGTCCCACTTCTGGCCCTCCAGATCTACATGCAGGTCTTGTGTAGTTCTGGTCATACAAAGAGTCTCTGGGGGATTTACTTTTAATTCACTGTCTGAGAAAAGCACTTTTTTTTTTTTTCTATTCAGTATGTTTTATTTATGTCAATTTAATTTCTTTCCATATTCGTACCGAATTCTCTCTTTCAAAGTATGATACCTGTCTTTCCAGCGCTATTTTCAAAACCATGAATCCCTCTTGCTCTTGCTTTTGTTTTAAAATAATTCACAAAGCTATTAGAGTCATAACCTAGAAAGGAATTTTTCTTTCTTTATAAAAGTCTGCCTGAGCCCCTTACAAGCCTAATGAGCAAATAAAGTCCTAGATCTGAGTTGTTTTAAGAGAGTTTAAAGGCATTTTTTTGGCTAATGTTCAAGGTCCTTTTTAAATACTTCACCATAAAGTGTCCTGACTGCCTCTTTTTGTGGAACTGAAATGGCATGTTGGGAAAATATGTATTTTCATTTAAAGTAAAAAATGGGCACAGAGTGCAAACTTTTTGTCCCAAGAAGCTTGAATTACAAGCTCCCAGATCAAGCTTCTTTTGAAGTTTTAATTCCTTTTCTTATAAAGAACACAGCACTGAGCTATATAAATATCTATAATGCAGAAATATGGCTGATTCAAGCATCAATAGCTTTTACTTGAACACTTGAGAAAACAATATGTATTATCTAAGTATACTCTCTCTTTTATACTGAGGTTAGGTCTTTATCATTTTTAAACCTTTTATAATGTAAACACAAAATAAATAAAGTGCAATAAAATAAAACAATAAATAAAGATAACACATTCTAAATTATTTAGGGGCTAATTGCTCTGTTTCAGAAATATTTGAACACTAGTATTTTACTCTCTTACTTGATTCTTACATTGCCTCTTAACATCCTCATGTGAAAAGAGAATGAAAGAGAACAAATCTAAATTTAAGCTCATTTTTTACTTGTGTGCAAGTCTGATAAGGGGCTTGGTGGGTAGGAGATTGAAACTAATTCAGCAACTTAATGTTACCTGCAGATGTGAAATAATTCATGCTCTTTTCCTCATTACCTTAGAAAACAGGAAAGCTGCGTAAATTGATCCGAGAAAGAAAATATCAGCCTGTTAGTTATATGGAATCTAACATATTTTCTGTAACCTCAAGAAAAGCATAAGTCAGGATATATAGGGACTATGTCTATGCATTCCAAATAAATTTCATTTCAAACAAAAGTAGTTATTTAGAAAGATCTTTTGAGAAATAAGACATCTATAACTCAGCATTTACCTAGAGTCTTTCTCATATTCATCTTTAAAGAGTCACTTCCTATTTTTCAATTTCTATTCCTTAAATTTAATCCCAGGTAACTTAAATTGCAGGGCAGTGGGCATTGACTGTGAGATAATAATGCAATAGATAATGTACTAGATAATAATGTAGTAGAGTACTTGAAATTTTCTAATTCAGTTTTAGATATATCATTTCATTTGATTATCTCAATAACTCTAGTTTGTATAAAATTCTTCCAAACCGAAGAAAAAGAGAAGATAATAGATTTGCCTATGGTGCCCAGCTAGTTAGAGAAGTGGTTATAAGGTATTCAGTAAGAAAACCCATCACTTCTCTTCAGCCTTCCGCCATAGTAAAAAGAGCACTTACTGGTTACTTATTCTATGACAAGCATATGCTCGGCTCATGGTGGTAATTATCTCATTTCATCCTTACAAGCCTGCAGTAGGATTATTAGTATCCTCATTTAGCAGATAAGGACACTAAGCACTGAGAAGGTAGATAACTTGTCCAAGCTGCTCAGTTGGTTCGTCTAGAACTCCCATTGGTGGAATATAAAGTCTTCCATCATATCCTCTTGGTTATACTTCCTCTGGCACCTTATTTTGAGTAATGGGGAATCCCTGAATCACTCAAGTGTGAGTTATTCTCTTAAGAAAGTGTATTCTCTTTCAGAAATTTTTTGTAGCTGTATGTCCCCAACACAGTATATACCTCTTGTTTTTAATTTTATTATTATTTTTTAAAAGATATTATTTATTCATATGACAGAGAGGGGGAGAGAGAATGTGTGCACACACACAAGTGGGGGAGCCTCAGGCAGAGGGAGAGAGAGAAGCAGGCTCCCCGCTGAGCAAAGAGCGGGACCTGGACATAGGGCTGGATCCTAGGGTCCCAGGATCATGACCAAACCAGCTGAGCCACCCAGGCACTGCTTGTTTTTCATTTCAAAGTGCATATTCTGGGAAAGGGACGGGGTGCTGACAAATAACTTACAGGAAAGATTTGGAGGCATATTAGTTTAATATAAACTAATTCCTATCATATCTTAGTTTACCAAGCTTTCATTGTTTTCAAGCCTTTACCCTTTCTTTTTTTCATTCTTTACAGATAGCTATATGTGGCAAAGATGAATTAATTCATATTTTTCTGCATTGTATTACTCTCTGCAAAAATTGTATGCTTTAAAAAAAAAAATCCCACACAGAATATTTTCTTGGTTTAAACAGAAGCCCGTTGCTGGTGAATTTATTTGCACATGGCCAAGGCATTTTATTCCTGCTAAGAATTCTTTGGTACTGGCCTACCCCCACAACTGTTCCATCCTCTTTCTTTGTTAAATATCTCATGTTTACCCCATTAAAAATATATCTCAACAGTCAGAGGTTGCTGTGATTTTACTTACAGTTGACTCCTACCAAAAAACAGAACAAAACAAAACAAATTCCAAGTCAGATTCTAATCCCATTATAAGGCCCAGGTGAAACAGCTGCAGTGGTGATAAATTAGAGTCATTTAAAATTTTTGGAATGTTGTAACACTCTAGCATAATCTATTAATGGCAAGTTATACAGAGTTGTTCCCAGCCTAAGCCAATATACTGATTTTTTATTATGTGTATGGAACTGCTAAATTTTATTTAAATTTTTGAGCATTTAATAAGAATATTACCTTTTCATAAGCTTAGGTATTGTCATCCTGTTTCGAAAGGACCCACTCCGAGGTCTTAGACAGAAGTTATCTTTTTGTAATATACTTTGGAAAACGGTGACACACATATATAGGGAGGTAAGCATATGTATATATACATGTCTGATACATACATACATATATTTACAACTAAATATATAATAGACACACACACACACATATAGATACATGCACTAAAGAGGGATACTTTATTTCAGAAATCCAGGGTTAAAAAAAGATACATAATGAACTAAAATAGAAAAAAATGAAAATATTACATTTATGATAATAATTATTTCATTTAATCTGTTTATGGCTTCCTATATATGATCTTTTCTATGGATTCCCTCTCTTAGAAGCAGAGAATAAATATCAGTAATTTAAAACACCAAACCAAATTAATCAGTAATTTAAATCACTAAACCAAAGACAAAACTTAAAGTTAAAAATATCTGGGTGGCTCAGTTGGTTGGACGACTGCCTTCGGCTCAGGTTTATGATTCCCGGGCTCGAGTCCCGCATCGGGCTCCCAGCTCCACGGGGAGTCTGCTTCTCGCTCTGCCCGTCTCCTCACTCATGCTCTCTCCCTGTCTCTCTCTCAAATAAATAAATAAAATCTTTAAAAAAAAAATCTGTCATTTTCATTACTTATAGACAGTTTTTGTTATTGACTATATTTTTAGGTAAATAATTTTTTAAAGAATTCCATGCTTTTTTATTTGGTTATACACTTACATTATGTTTCCCAGATGCATATTTTTGCTTATAACAGTGCTATATAACTTTTAAACTATTCAAAATATGGGTAAAATAATTAAATCAACACACAGGAAAAGAAAGTTGGTCACTGAATAATTTTTATCTAGTTAGGGAAAATATATATTTAATATGAATTGATTTATTTATTCACTCTTTCACTCCAAAGACATTTCATGAGAGCTTAACAGTGTCAGGGACTATGGTAGGTGCTGTGGTCTCAGTGAATGAACAGAATCATTCTCAAGATAATACAAAAGAGATTGAATTTATTTTAAAATACTAATGGGCATGTTCAGTCAGAACACTTTGCAATTCAGAATGCCATTTCTCAAATTCAAGGGAGACTTGATGTTTTGTTTTGTTTTGCTTAAGAAAATATTTTGCTTTTGATGTATGTACTTAATTTGAAACTGGATCATACTGATGAGGTATATAATGATAATGCAGAAATATCCTGAAGGTTTATCCCAGATGCAGGCTCAGAAACCTGAAGCATGATTATGCTCATAAAACTCAGAATCTATTCTGAAACTCTGACCTCATTTCCACCAAAATAGATTGACATTCTACAAAATCCGTGATTCAGTGACATCTGTTTAATCTACCGTGTCATTTGAATATGAATACGTGCACTTTCTTATACAGGTCAACAATGCCCTTTTCTTGTTTTCCTTGCAGGTTCAAGTCTCCTGTTTCTGGTGAGTTATGCCAAATCACTAAGAATGCTTTATCTTAGAAGCAGCTAGATGGCTGACATTTTGGGTCTCTAGCATTATTTTATTCAAAAAGAGTCCTCGATCAGGAGTAACTCAGTTAATTCCTTCAAAAAGCTTTTCTGACTAAAGTATCTATAGTATTAAAAAGAAAAAGAAAAGACAAAAAGTCTTCATACTTGGTATTGATAGTTCTTAAACCAGTGATGGATTTTAGACAGGACAAAAGAAATTTGCATTCCGGTTTATCTACTCTTATCCATCTCATTATAAATCTAACTTGCAAAATTCACAGCATAAACTCACTTGGTAGCTTTCTTTTGACTTAACCTCTTATCACTTACTGGTTCCTCTTTTCATTGCAAGCACTTCATTTACAGTTACTATAACTTCCATTTTTGACTTAATCTTCAAAACTTCTTTACTTTGTAGGTAGAGAATAAGGTCCCGTAAGTCAAATATCATTTACTAGCAAATCATAAAAAACTTTGTTGTGCTAAAAACATCAGGTAAATCCATATCCTCAGTCTAGTGGTTTAAACTATGCTTTGTATATTTGGGGCTTTAACATCAAGTGTATTATTTATTTGGCAAATTATAATCTTGTTTTTCTTTTTTATATTGGATTTAATTCATCTACTTGAAGGATCTGAGTTTATTATGCTTTGTTATATGATAGTTTGTCTAAATATAGTACTTTTATATGCTATTATGTGCATTGTAGGACAGTACTTTTCAAATCTGATGGCTCAGTAGTAGTGCAGTAAAATTACTTGCATTCCAAATACATATTTCAATGTTCTTTGAGTTATGTTTGAGAAAATATTGTTAATGTTCTAGGTTTATTTCTTTATTTAGTGGAAAGATAGGAAATGAAAGCTTAATGTGATTTGAAATAATAACCAACATCTTTTTTTTTTTAAGATTTTATTTATTTATTTGACAGACAGAGATCACAAGTAGGCAGAGAGGCAGGCAGAGAGAGAAGGGGAAGCAAGCTCCCTGCTGAGCAGAGAGCCCGATGTGGGGCTCGATCCCTGGACTCTGAGATCATGACCTGAGCTGAAGGCAGAGGCTTAGCCACTGAGCCACCCGGGTGCCCCAATAACCAACATCTTTTAAGAGTGACAGAAAGACCAGAAATATTAGTAATTGACTTTAGAAAACTAACAGGATTCTCAGAAATAAATATGCTATAAATGTTATTGTTTTTAATAGGTCCAATACCCTTAAGATGTCACCTCTTTGGGGTTTTTGACTCCACTCCAATATTGTGACATAGAAGGCTCCTGAATACATCTCCTCCCCTGGACATCCTAAAGCTACAACAACACATGGAATAAATCTCTCTGAGATAAATCAGAAGCTGAGTGTCTCCTACACGTTGGGTGAATAAGAAAATGTCCACATTGAAAAAGATGGGAAAGACTGAGACATGATTTCACCATGAACCCCACCCCTGGGCACAGTGACATAAAATAAGGAATGAACTTCCAACTCCTGGCTTTTCTTGGAGGAGCAAAGTGTTTGGACCCAACATCTAAACCTTAACTTATAAGACTTTCCCTTGATGGGCAGTCCTCCAAAACACCTCATTTTGAAAGCCAATGGAGCTTGTACCCTTGAGACCCACAAAACTATAACAAAGAAATATTTCTTAAAGATTTCACAACCTTGCTGTGGTTATTCCCCCAGGATTCAGCACAGAGGAAACAGAAACACCCTGCTCCCAGTCCTTCCCTAAAAGAGATCTATTTGCATATTCTAAAAGCTGCTGCCTGAGGGTTTGGCTATTAATCAGACTGTGTCTAGATGTTAACTGAGAGTCTCTCTTCTGAGACACTGACAGGTCTTGGCACACCCTCAACTACTGGAAACCACTGAAAACAAAGAAGCCATCATGGATATTCACAAAGCTTTGAAACATAACCAAGAGTTCGGTCTGGGTTGAAGGTAATATTTATTTTCTACAGGGGACCACTCTGTCAAAAGTGGAAGAGGTGACTGTTTTACCTAATTCACAGAAACCAACAGAGTGTCAAGGAAAATAAAAAAACAGAGGAATATGTTCTAAACAAAAGGATAAGATAAAAATTCAGAAGCAGATGGTAGTGAAAGACTGGATCAAGCAGAAGAAAGGATTAGCAGGTAGTGGAATTCAATCACATTAGCAGGTAGTGGAATTGAACCACATTCAATAACGTGAAAAATAAATAAATGAAGAAAAATGACAATAGCTTAAAGGATTTATACCACCAAGCAGACCAGTATGCACATGATAGGATTTGCAGAAGGAGAAGAGAGAGTGAAAAGGGCAGAAAACTTATGCAAAGAAATAATGGTTGAAAAATTTCTTAAATTGAAGAAAGAAACAGATAGTTCTTTTAAGATAGTTCCAGTTAAGATAAATAAATCCAACAGGCCCACATTGAGACACATTGTAATTAAATTGTTAAAAGTTAAAGGAAAGATACTTAAAAACAGCAAGAGAAAAACAACTTATAATTTAAAGGAAGTGAACTCCTATATTTATCAGCAAATTTTTCAGCAGAAACTTGGTAAGCCAGAAGGTTTTGCCCTATTATAGTCAAAGTGCTGAAAGAAAAAAAACCTGCCAATCAAGAATATTCTACCTAGCAAAGTTGTTGAGGACTGAAGAAGAGATGAAGGTTTTGCAGATAACCAAAAGTTGAAGGAGTTCATCACCACTAGACTGGCCATCTTAAAAATGTTAAAAAGAAGACATAATTGATACCACACAAACACAAAGCATCATAAGAGACTGCTATGAACAATTGTGCAACAACAAATTGGACAACCAAGAAGAAATGGATAAATTACTAGAAACATTCAGTCTTCTAAGACCAAGCCATGAAGAAATAGAAAATTTGAGCAGTCTGATTACTAATAATGAGACTGAATCAGTAATGAAAAACCTCACAGCAAAAAGGGTACAGGACCAGATGAGTTCACTTGTGAACTAGAAGAATTAGAAGAAGAATTAATAACATTAGAAGAAGAATTAATACTTTCCAAGAAATAGAATAAGAAGGAACCCCTTCAAAATCGTTTTATAAGGCCAGCATTATCCTGTGACCAAACCAGACAAAGACACTACAAGAAAAGACAGTTATGGCCTAATAGCTCTGATGAACATTGATGAAAGGATGCTTAACAAAACATTAGCAAATTAACTCAACAATATATTAAAAGGACCATACACCATAATCAAGTGGGATTTGTTCCAGGAATGCAAGGGTGGTTCAACATGAACAAATTTATCAATGTGATACATCATGTTAACAAAATGAGAATAAAGATTATATGATCATCTCAATAGATTCAGAATATGCATTTAACAAAATTTAACATTCATTTATGATAAAAAGTTCTCAACAAAGTGGTTATAGAGGGAATGTAACTCAACATGATTGAAGCCCATATATGACAAGCCCACAGCTAAATCATACTTAATGGCAAAAGTAGAAAGTTTTTCTCTAATATCAGGAAAAGACAAGAATGCCTACTCTCTTTACACAGAAAAAAAAAAAAAAAGGAAAGAAATCCTAGAATTTATCTGGAGCCCTAAGGCACCTCAAATAGCCAAAGCAATCTTGAGAAAGAACATGGCGGGAAGCATCACACTTTCTGATTTCAAACCATTATACAAATCTCTACTAATTAAGCCAGTATGTTATTGATATAACAGAGATACTGAAATCAATGGTACAGAATAGAGACCACACAAATAAACCCAACATGTATGACCAATTACTTTACTACAAGGAATCCATGAATGTACAATGGGGAAAGACCATCTCTCAAATAAATGGTGTTGCAGATACTGGATGGCCACATGTAGAACAATGAAACTGGACCTCTTTTTTATACCATCCATAAATGCCAACTCACAATTGACTAAAGACTTGAACATATGACCTGAAGACATAAAACTCCTAGAAGAAACATAGAGGTAAGCTATTTGGCATTAGTCCTGAAAATGATGTACTTATTTATCTTTTGTTTTGGCACCAAAAACAAAGACAACAAAAGTAAAAATGAATATGTGGGACCGTATTAAGCTAAAAGGCTTCTGTAAAGGAAAGGAAAACATCAATCCAATAAAAAGGCAACCTAAGAGAGAAGGGGAGAAAATATTTTCAAATCATTTATCTCATGAGGGGTTAATATCTAAAATATATAAATAACTCCTACAACTCAATAGCAAACAAAGCAAAACAATAATAGCAGCGATAACAAAAATCACTCAAGCCAAATAAAAAATGAGCAGAGGAACTGAATAGACATTTTTCCAAAGAAGACATGCAAAAGGCCAATAGGTCCATGAAAAGATGCTCAACAGCACTAATCATAACGGAAATGCAAATTGAAAGCACAATGAGGTATGACCTCACACCTCTTGGAATGGCTGTCATCAAAAAGATGAGAGATAAGTTTTGGTGGGTATGTGAAGAAAAGGTAATCCGTGTGCATTCTTAGTGGGAATGGAAATTAATGAAACTATGAAAAACAATGTGGATATTCCTCAAAAAATTCAATATAGAACTACCATATAACTCAGCAATCCCACTTTGGGGTGTATATGAAAAATAAAATAAGATATCAAAGAGATAATTGCACCCATGCTTATTACAGCATTATTCACAGTATCTAAAATATGAAAACAACCTAAGCATTGGTCAATGATAAATGGACAAAGAAGATGTGGTATGTGTGTGTGTGTGTGTGTGTGTGTGTGTGTGTGTGTATCTTGTATATAATCATATTATATTATGACGTTATGTTTCATATGTGTTACATATATAATACAAAAATCTGAATACAAACTACAAAAGTACCAAATAATATATATACAGTGGAATATTATTCAATCATGAGAAAGAAGGAATTCCTGACACCTACACAACAACATGAGTGGACCTTGAGGGCATGATGCTTAGCAAATTGAGTTAGATAGAGAAAGCCAAATACTCTATGGTATCACTTAATATGTAGAATCTAAGAGAGAAAAAAAAAATCATACTTACCAGATGACAGAATAGAAAGATACTTTCCAGGGACTAGAGAGTGGGGAAAATAGAGAGAGGTTGGTGAAAGGGTACAACTTAAAATTATAAAATGATTAAGTTCTGATATTCTAATGGAAAACACAATGACTATAGTGCTAACACTATACTGTATAATTGAACTTTTCCAAGAGTGTAGGTGAATGAAATGATATTTTTATTTTGTGAATTTTTTAGAATTTGTTAATTTGACAAAAATTTATGTTCTAATTCTGTTTTGCTTATCTCACATTTAAGAGTTTGAATTGTCATGGATTTCTCTTATAGTAGGTTTAAAAGTAGAGAATATAAAATATTTTAAAATCAATTTTCTGACCCTTAAATGTTTTCACACACAAAAAAGATAAATATGTGAGGTAAAATGCTAATTAACTCAGTGGGAGGAATTCCTTCATAATGTATACATATATAAAAACACCATGATATCTTACCGTTATCCAATATCACAATTAAATATCTTACAATTTTATATGTCAATTCCATCTCTTTTAAAGCTGAAATAAAAAATAAAAAGACTTTGGGAACTTAATAAAATGTAGTTTGAGGCCATTGATTGGATCTCAATTTGAATAGTCATCTATAAAATTCACATTTGGGATAACTGGCATATTTTAATATGTATTATACATTAAATAATTATAGTAACTACTATTTTGTCAAATTTGAATATGATATTGTCATTATATAAGACAAAGCCCTTATTTTTGTGGGATGTGTGCCTAAAATTCTAAAGCTCAGGCTAAGCTTGTCATATTTCTCTGTCATTTGAAACATATAAAATTAGAATAAAACAATGTACAGCTGTTTGTACTGAGAAAAAGTCAAATAATTAGACATATCTATGATGACATATGGTAAAAGTGAAGAAAACAAAACTCTTTCGTTCTAATTCTGATGTTCATTTCACCTATCAGTGACTTAGCTGGAAATATTTGGTGCTTGGTGAGGCAGGAGAGATAGTGTCAAAATTTCATGTAATTTGCCTTAATTAGTTAATTAAATATACACACACATAAGTAAAATATCTCACCAGTTGTTATCAAATGCTGAATCTAGGTATTGAACATACAGGTATTTATGTTACCATTTTTTCTACTTTACTATATGTTTAAAAATTTTCATAATAAATAGTTAAAAAAAATAAGGAACCCTACCTGTCCAAAGCTGATGTTTACTGGAAATACCTTTTTCATAGAAATAAAATGATATGTTTTTTCATTCATTTATTCATTACACTTACTTATCAAATATTGATTGACTATTTAGTGTATTTCAGGAGTTGTAGATGGTTTAGGCATGGATTAAATAATAAGCTACATTCCTACCATTGAGAAACATTTGTCTAGTGATTCATGAACTTTTTTTCCATATGCTATATGGAAAATAGTAATACTTCTATGGCATACTGGGAGTAAATTGTAGAAGATTTGGGACATCTATATGAAGTTTGGGGAAAATATTACATTTTATATAAATAATAATTTTTAAAAAGAAATCTAAAATTTGAAACTTTAGGTTATATATTAAGTACTGAATTTGTATATCAAATCTAAAACCCTTTAAAAGTTTACATGAGAAACTTGAACTTACTGTGCTATTAACTAAACATTGTCCATTCCATTTCCTTTATTTTATTTGTCCCATATTACAGTGTTGACAGTTTCCTAGCAGCCTTGTAAAATAACCATTCTGCAATTGAATGAGGCATTTTGACTTCAGATACAAATTAAGTGACCTGTATCTAACTTCTTGAGTTCATTCCAACAGTGTTATAAATAACTAAGCTCAGAAAATAATTTTGTTTCTTATTTTGCACTTTCCAACTTTCAGAAAATCTTCTCATCATTTTCTCTGTAATGTGGATATAATCTTGGGTCCAATTAATTAAGAAAATAAGATGTTTTGTCTAAGGAAGAGAATATTTACTAGGCACATAAATCCAAATTTTATCTATCTTCATTATGTGGCTTATTTAGTGAGCTTAATTTCTTTCATTTGGATTATCATGTATCATCTGTCCTCTGAATCTGATGACTTTCCACCTTTAATCAAAAAGTTGTTATTGTTGGAAAATAACTTTGTGAAATATATAGATTTAATAAAAAGTACTTAGGGAAAATGTAGGTCATTATAGTGGCAGAAAATTGATTTTAAAATATTCTTTTTTAAAAGATTTTATTTATTTATTTGTTTGTCAGAGAAAGAGCACAAGCAGGGGGAGCAGCAGGCAGAGGGGAAAGCAGGCTTCATGTTGAGCAAGGAGCCCATGGAGGACTCTATCCCAAGACCCTGAGAATACAGCCTGAGCTGAAGGCAGATGCTTAACTGACTCTGAGCCACCCAGGTGTCCCTTGATTTTTAAGTATTTTATATTTTTTAAGCCTGTTGTAAAAGAAATCTGTGAAAATTTGAACCCTTAAATATGAAGTAAGCAAAGTAGTATTAGAATGTTAACTTTTGTCGAATTAATAAATTCTAAAAAATTCACAAAAATACATTAAATGACAATGTAAAGGCTTATTATTCACTTTAGTTATTTAATTAAATTGCCTGTGTTTATTATATATTTTATATATTTATATTTATATATATTTATATATTTTTAGAAATAACTTGTTGTGTCTTTATAAAATAGTTAACATTGGACTGACACACCTGTGTGCTGCCACACACTTGTCGGTCCATAACCCAGTGGGGAAGATGAACCCAAAGGAGATAAATGCAGTGTGCAGTGTGTTAAGGACCAAAACACACCAACAGACAATGTGGCAACAGTAGCGGGGGTTTCAATGTGCTTGGCGGAGACGGACCCTCAGAGTCCAGACTAAAGATTTTGTGTTCTTTGCTTTTACCATGTAGCACCTATTTCTAGCTCTAATTTTCTTTTTTTTTAATTTTTAGTACAAACATTTGTAAACTTGTTTTATTCTGATTTTACATGTTCCAAGTGATAAGGAAGTATGGCAAACCTCACATTGAACTTCAGGACTGACTTTAAGGCCAGATTGATAAGAAAAGGTGATCAGAGGACCCTGGTCAGGAGTCTTTGTCCTCTGAGAACGATCACTTCCATGCTGCTGCATCGTGCATTGGCTCTTTATTTTTACACTTAGTTTTTAAGAACGCTTCTTAGGCTCGATTCTTTAAAATACATTATTTTGGGGACTCCTCAGTGGCGCAGTCAGTTAAGCGTCCAACTCTTGCTTTCACTGAGGTTGTGAACTCAGGGTGGTGAGACCGAGCCCAAAAGGACACCCACAATCTATGCTGTCTGCTTCAGTTTCCCTCCCCGCCCCACCCCCCGACCCTCCCTGCAGTGCTCGCCTGCTGGGTCTAAAATAAATAGATAAATCTTTAAAACACGCTATTGTACCCAACCCTGTATCTAAGAAATGTTCAGTATTGTCAATAAAAAGCTTGTAAATACTTTTGCTTTCTCACGGTTGTTTTAAGCAAGGATATTCTTACCTAGAAGCAATCGTTTTAGAGCAATACTGTAGTTTTGTTATTATAATCATTCGTTGTGGGGGGGGTAATTAAACCCAAGGTACAAAGGTAGTATATCAACAATACAGCATGCCCTTTGACCTTTCCAGTTTTTGTTCTTCTTATAAGTCTTTTTATAATACATTTTGCATAGTAAAATCTTAATGTCCAAAAATTTGTGATGTCGGGGTGCCTGGGTGGCTCAGTGAGTTAAAGCCTCTGCCTTCAGCTCAGGTCATGATCTCAGGGTTCTGGGATGGAGCCTGGGATTGGGCTCTCTGCTCAGCGGGGAGCCTGCTTCCTCCTCCCTACCTACTTGTGATCTCTGTCAAATAAATAAATAAAATCTTAAAAAAAAAAAAAAAAAGGAATTGTGATGTCAACCCTTAAAGGCAGAAGGTAAATGGGTATTTGTTGTTAACAAGCCAATGTACTAAATTTAAAAATTTAAAAATTCAGAGAGTGATGCTTTTCTCTGATTCCTGCCTAGGTGGACAAAAGGCATTTTTAGTGTACTGATGAAAGCCTAGGGGCTAAAGTAGTCTTAAGGGACAGCCGAAGGAACTACAGGCCTTACCTGTGAAGGGGATTGTGTGTGACAGTTCCTCACTGATTGTGGCAGCTGTCCAGGGGAGCCTCTGAGCTACTCAAACTCAGAGAATGCCCAGACCCCCTTCACAGACCGTGAGAGTCTGCCCCTCTCCTTCACTCAGCCAGGAGCTAGTGGCAGCCCAGTGAGTGGGAGGGAGGAGAAGCACTAAGAAGGACTTGTCACCTGTCCCCTTGCAGACTACCCGCCTGAAACCCAGCCGGGGTGGAGGAGGAAAGGGAGACGCTTTTTCTTCCTACAAGGTTGGAAACTTTCACTTTTACACGGGGTAGGGCATTCTATTACTGACCTGAGAGTAATGTGAAAAGTCATAAAACTTGCTCTAAATTTCTTCCAAGAGGCAAGAAATATCCTAGCCCACAGAAGAAACTTGATGGGACCAGGGGAGATAAAAACGAGGTGCTTTTATGATTGCACGCCAAATGTCCTTTATGGTTGACAGAGCACTTGCGTAACACCCACGGTCACATCGCTGTAGGTGGTGGTACTCTTAGAGCTCAGGACTCAGAGCTCAGGACTGTCTGACTTCTGAGCCTTTGCCTAATTCGACGCAACCACCTGGAGGAAGTTTGAATTAATATGGGACTGAGGGAAGCTAGGAAATGGGATGTTCTGATCATTGAAAACCCGGTCAATAAACGTTTTTGAGTATTTACATCTTGCTAGGTCTTGGGATGGAGATAAAGAAGAAAAGACCACTTTTCAACCACTGTTGAAAAGACCACTTCTGTCCCTAATTAAGCCTTTTAGTTTATGACCCATAGTACATAGGTCACATTTTCACTCCTTTCAGGTGAAATATCATTTTAAATTAAAGAATAGTGTTTTAGAAATCTTGGAAGTTTGTGTGAGAAGTTGTGACTTTTCCATTAGGATTCAATTCGGTTATGATCGTGAGTCCTAATCCTGTCCTCAGCTAGCTCTGCCATCTAGCTTCTGAGAGCTTTGATTTTTTTTTCAGCAGAAAAACAAAAAATACTACTGATGGTATTTGCTTTGTTTTTTTTTTTAAAGATCAAGTTGTAATAAAAATATTAACTATAGTTATAAATTGATAGAAATATACATAATTTTATGAATATGTGTGTATGTGTATGTCTTAGTCTACTCAAGCTGTCATAACAAAGTAAATGAGTTGAGTGGCTTAAACAAGCCTGGGAAGTACAAAATGAAGGTGCTAGCCGATTTGGTTCCTAATGGAACTCCCTTAGTGGCTTGCAGACATTGAACTTCTTGCTCGGTCCTCACTTGGCTTTTTTCTCTCTCAACCTCTCTTTCTTCTGATGCCACTAATTCCATTGTAAGGGTCCCACTATCATGACCTAATCTAAACCTAATCATGCCCCAAAGGCCCCCATCTCCAAATATCACCACACTGGGGGCTAAATCTTCAACATATGAATTCTAAATAACCAATACTGATATTCTAAATATCAAATACCAAATTCCAAATAGTCCGTTATCTCCCATCTCCAAATATCATCACACTGGAAGCTAGGGCTTCCACATATGAAAGCATCTTATCAACTTTGACAACCTTGTCAACTCCCAGGATCTGAGGACACCATGGACAATTACACGAAGGTATGCAAGTGCAAGGTAGGTTCAACGTGGACTGAATTTTCGGGTGTGAATACAAAACTAGAGAACATGCTGGAACATGAAGGAATTTGAAGCCAGACTGGTACAATGAAAACAGGTACTGAAGGCATTTTTTTTTTAAATTAAACAATTTGTTTTAACCATTATTTTTTAAGCAGAACCCTCCGACTTATGTTTGGAAAGAATACAAATGCCAGCTTTGATTGGGAAGAGAGATTGGAAATAGTCTGAGGAAGACATAATTTATGGCCGTAGGAATGTGTAGATGGATATGCATATAAAACATGCACAGAAGTAGAAGATGTAGAACTTGCTGAATGAATGATTGGGAAAGTAGGGCGGATGAGACAGAAAGAAGGATTAATGATGATTCAAAGTTTCTAGACTTGCTGCTTCAGAGAAAAATGGCAGCATTCACTGAGATAAAGTCGAGAATAGACAGATTGGGGATTGGGAATGAGAAGCATATACAATTTAGCAAGTTGGGGTATTTTGAATTTCAGATGCCAGTAGAATTTGGAGATGGAAATACTCAGTTCTTTAGTCTTCTGTATTTTTTGCTCAGTAATCTTCTCAGATCAGCACATCGGGATTTTAGAATGATCTATCCCAAGTAATTAACAAGAGATTTCGTAGGAATAAATAAGAATGTGATTTTTCCAAACCTACATAAAAGCAGAGCTTACAATTATTATTTCCCAGATGCTTCCCTTCACCAAGTCAGACTATCATTCATGTATTAGTAGACCTCATATAGGCTCTAACTGATTTAAACAACTATTACTTTTTTCTCTTAATTTTCTAGAATATTTGGAGGTATGTTGCATAAAATAATGTGTAAATCAAATATAGAATTTTTATATGTGTATAAAAATTAAACACTTCTTGAAGTCATCTGTCTTCAGAATGAAAAAAATATAGTAAGGAACACACACAGCATAGATCTGAAAATACTCATTTCTAAACTGCCGCTAAATAAGATCACTACTTTGGTTCTAGTTAAGAAGAAAAGTAACACAGGTTGTCAGTGCCCCTGCCGACTCCCCCAAATCAAAACAAAACAAAACAATACCAAGATTTATATAAAGTGTGAGCATCTTACTGGCCTTCAACCTATTATTTTAAAGAGGTATTTTCTATATTTTTCTAAAGAGAGTTTTGAATGTTTTAGGTTTTTTTCCCATATGTTTTGACACTGCTTCAGACTGACTTCAAAGAGATTCTCTTCCTGGAAAATTTAGGCACTTAAGCCTCAAAAGGAAAATTCCACAATAGCCCTTAAGAAGAACTGAGGAGGAAATGTTTCACATATTCTTAGGGAAAGAAAAATGATTTGTTTATATGTTTTTATGGAATCAGAAAGCTCGTAACCTCCCTCTCTATCTCTATTAAAGAATACTTTGGTTTTTCCTGTTCTCTTTTCATGGCACGTGAAGCCTCACTATCCCCATTCACAACAGGATGGTAACTCTATCATGTGGTATATAGTGTTCAGCAAAAGTGTAAGACAAATGCTGTTCTCTGTGGGTATCATTAAATTGTGCATACACTTAAACTCATACAAGGCAGGGAGACTGTCCATGATTTTTTAAAAACATGATTCCTCTCAACCATATTTACTCTTACCAAGAAAATTCATGTATCATTAGCTAAAGTGCTCTTCAAGTCGGAGGGGCATATTAAAAAAAACAAAACAAAACAAAAAACCCAAAAACTCAAGAATGCAAAGTGCTTACATTTAGGTAAATGGAGCAAACTAATACCTAAAATAAAGTTACATAGCATCACATTTTTTTTCTTTTTCTTTTCTTTTCTTTCTTTTTCTTTCTTTTTTTTTTTTTTTTTTAAATGTGTGGGAGCACTAGAAAGGGCTCTGGTTCCCAGATTCCTATTTTAAACATAAAACCACAGAAGCCCCTGTAAAAGTATGGCATCATTCTGAATGCAGTCTTTTTAACTCATTGCCACAAGACTGCTGCTTTTCAAGCATTTCTAAACCAGAGGAAGCAAAGTTTATTCTCTGCCCTACACTTACTACCTCAAGGCAAAAGTGAAGTAAGAAAGACAGGAAAAGTAGAGCTGGGATGAACGCTCACACACATGTGCCTGGCGTCTGGGAAGCCTAGTGTGCAGAGACTATAAGCTGGTAGTTAGGTCGTACCAAAGAGATAAGTGCAAAAAAAAGTTTAATCTTGACATTTAAATTAAACAAAGTTAATTCTTGTAAAAAATATTTTCACTTCAAAAATACTTACTTTTACTCCATGAAACGTATTTTAAGATTATTTGCCTTAATTCTAAAGAGTGCTTACTATGAGACCCTTTAGATAATTTCTTTTTGATGTGATATTAAAATATCATGAGCTGCACAAAACTTTTAATTCAAATGTTATTCACAATGTATTTTGCTCTGTAGTGTTTAAATTTTAAATAATACAGATCTTCAACTATAGTCTCTTGATTATTTTTTAACAATTCAGTGGTTTTTTAAGTTATATTCATAGAATTTTATGACCATCATCACAATTCAATTTTGGAATACTTTCATTATCTCCAAAAGAAACCCTTGTGCCTTGGGCACCTGGGTGGTGCAGCTGGTTAAGCATCTGCCTTTGGCTTAGGTTGTGATCCCAGGGTCCTGGGATCAAGTCCCACATTCGGCTTCCTGCTCAGAGGGGAGTCTGCTTCTTCCTCTCCCACTCTCCCTGCTTGTGCTCTCTATTTCATGCTCTCTCAAATAAATAAATAAAATCTTAAAAAAAAAAAAGAAGGAAAGTAACCCTGTGCTCACTGATATTTACCCCCCATTTCCTCAAATCATACTCTTTCTAGACTTGAGATTTGCCCATTTGGGACATTTCATATAAATGGAATCATAAAATATGCAGCGTTTTGTGGGATGATATTTTTAAAGGCCCATTCATGTTATAACCTACATCGGTACCTCATTCCTATTCCTTTTTATGGCCTCATAACTTTCAGTTGTATGAATTTACCACATCACTTACGTGTCCATTCATCAGTTGATATACATTTGGTGGTTTTACTTGTCATGAGTAATGTTGGTATGAAGAATCATGTGTATGTTTTGTGTGGACATATTTTTTTCATTTCTCATAGATATATACCCATGAGGTGATTTGTCAGGTCATATGGCCATTCTATAGTTAATATTTTGAGGAATTGCCAAACTTTTCCAAAATGGCTGCACTAGTTTACATTCCCACCAGCAATGTATGAGAGTTCCTCTTTCTTCACATCCTTGTCAACATCGTTATTGTCTGTGTTTTTTTTAATTATAGTCATCCTATTGTGTGTGAAGTGGTATCTCACTAAGATTTTGATTTGTATTTCCTTAATGTCTATCTAATGATGTTCAACAACTTTTTATGTGTTTCTTACTCATTTGCTTATTTTCTTTGGAAAAATATGTATTCAGATCCTTTGCCCAATTTTAGTTGACTTACTGCTTCTTTTATTTTTTAGTTGTAAAAATACTTTATATGTTCTGGATACAAGTTTCTTACCAGGTATATGATTTACAAATACTTTCTTCCATTCTGTGAGTTACTTTTTCACTTTCTTGATGGTATAGTTTAAAGTCAAACTTCAGTGATGAAGCTCAATTTATTCTTTTCTTTCATCAGTTGTGTGTGTGTGTGTGTGCGCGCGCGCGTGCGTGTGTTTGTGTGTGTGTTTGTCATAGCTAAGAAACCATTGCATAACCCAAGGTCACAAAAATTTATTCCTGTATTTTCTTCTAACAGTTGTAATCTCTTGATTTTACTTTAAAATCTAAGATGAAATAAATAAGGATTTCTTTGAAAGGAAAGGATGAGAAATACTAAAAGTAAAGACAAGAAATAGGAAAAGGAAGGAAAGAAAGATATTATAGGCCTTTTGAATGAAGGAAAAACTTTTTTTTTTTAAATGACTATTTTAAAGCTCTTGAACTGGTGGACTTTCCATAGAACAACTAATTTTCTTTTAAATGCTCAGGGAACTTTTGGAGAAGAAGGACCAGGCCTGGAGCATTTTTTTCTGTCTGAATCAGGGAGGGAAGCTTCTGAAACTATATAGTGCTGGCCCTTAGGGCTGGGGCCAAGCTGGAATAGGGCTGGGGTTAGAGATGATCCTGACACTGGGGCTGAATCTGAGGCTTGGCTAGAGTAGGGTTCAGACCGAGTTTATGCTTGCGGTAAGGCCAAGTAGCCAAACTTCCCTAGGCATAAATCTCTTCCTCCTCTCTCATGTTAGTTTCTTAGGGCTGCCATTACAAAGTACCACAAATATGGTAGCTTATTACAAGAGAAATTTATTCTTTCATAGTTCTTCAGTCTAGAAGTCTGAAATCAATGCATCATCAGGGTTGGTTCCTTTTGGAGCTTTGTGGCAGAATCTGTCCTATGCGTCTTCCAGCTTCTGGAAGTAGCTGGCTTTCTTCTGCATTTCTTGGCTTGTAGGTGTTTCACTCCAGTCTCTACCTCTGTCTTCACATGGTGCTTTCTCTCTGTATTTATGCATCTCTGTTTCCAAATTTCCTGCTTCTTACAAGGACAGCATTCATATCTTTAGGACTCATGATCTAATCCAGCATGATCTCATCTTAACTTGACTACATCTGCAAGGATTTTATTTCCAAATAAGGTCAAGTTTACAGGTTCCAGATGAAGGTGGATATTGGGGGAATGCTATTTGGCCCAGTATCTCTCTTTCATATGACTTTTGAGTCTTGAACTCATGAGTTCCAACACCCAGAAATGTGAAAGATATAAGAAAACAGCTAACCACAAGAAGACAATGCTCCTTATAGTGACCAAACCCAATGTATATTCTAAGCTGTATGGAATCCCATTGAAAATTATTATCATATTAAACCATATTAAAGGAACTGGGTTGTATCTTTCTTTGTTAGAGAACTACTTGAACACATTTTATGTTTCTGTTCCCAGTGCTGGCTTTCACTTTGAATGCTTTAAAAGTGTCTGACTTCACACCCTCTCTGAACAGAGCTACTTTGAGTTTTTTAGATGCTATAGAGTGACCTACTTTAGATTATCAAAACTTGAGGTGTGAGAAAAAAATTAAAATCAATTTTGGTAACTAAAAGGAGGAAGTGGAGGTAGAGAAGATCACAGAAAGCTGTTACTTGAACTATCATGCTGACAGTCTGTAGAAAGATCCAAAGAACCATCTGTTTGTAAAGTCTCTAGACATGTTTTAACAGTCATACATACAGGCAGCCATAGATATTCACCACGGAAAAAGATTCTATCACACTAAAGATTCTATATAAAGTACTATACCAAATTATTTTTAAAAGTTTCTTAGGAACATAATATTTGAATACAACTTTGATGCATTATTATGCCCTATCATCGCCATCTACTTTCATGATTTGCTTTTGTATGGTTCAATTGAATTCTATCTTCCATTAGAGCTTTTATTGGTCATGACAGATGAAGCTATACTAATGTAGCAAATAACCTCAAGAATCAATAGCAGGGACACCTGGGTGGCTCAGTCATTTAAGCGTCTGCCTTCAGCTTAGGTCATGATCTCAGGGTCCTGGGATCAAGATCTGTGTCGGGCTCTCTGCTCGGTTGGGAGTCTTCTCCCTCTCACTGTCCTTCTGTGTTCTAAAAGAATCTTAATAGCATAAAACAAACATTTTTTTCTTATTCTTGAAAAGTTTCATGTTGGTGGTTGTGTTAGTCCTTTAGGCTACTGTAGAAAAATACTGCAAATTGGGTGAGAAATAGAGAAATTTATTTCTTAACAGTTCTAGGGCCTGGGAAGTCTAAGATGGTACCAGCAGATTTGATGTCTGGTGAAACCCCTTCTTCATTGTTGGTCCATTGTTTTTTTCTGTAACTTCACTGGTCAAAAGGAGTGGGGAACCTCTTTTAGGTATATTTTATAAGAGTAATAGCCATTCATGGGGACTTCACCCAGTGTCCATATCATCTCACAGAGGCCCACCACTTAATGCCATCACCTTGGAGGTTAGGATTTCAACATCTGAATTTTGGGAGGACACAAACATTCAGACCATAGAATTGGGTATTTTCTTTCATCTGGGGTAGTAAGCAGCCTTAAAACGGCCTCCAGTGATTTTGGCCTCCTTGTATTTATCCCCTATCTCCTTGAGTTTTCTCCTATTCTTCAGTGTGGGCTGAAATTATTGACTCATTTCAAAGAATGAAAAACTGCAGAAGTTTACAGTATCACTTCTAAAATTAGGTTATTTAAAAAAACATAGTAACTTTGGGTACCATCTCTCACTTTCTCCTGAAACACTTACCTCTAGGGGAAGACACTAACATGTCTTGTAAGTAAGGCTGTGTAGAGGCCCGTGGCAAAGGACTGAGGCATGTCAGCAAATATGAAGGCCATTGGAAGTAGATCCTCCTCCACTACAGTTGAGCCTTCAGAGTAAACTACAACCCTAGAGAATAGCCTAGCAACAATCTCATGTGAGAACTTGAGAAAGAGGCATCCAGCTAAGCTACGCCTGGGTTCCTAACCCATAGGAACTGTGAGATAATAAATGTTTGCTTGGAGTAATTTGTTTTGCTCTAATAGTTAAATAATATATCCAGCACTTGGGGATCCAGGACCTTTCCATCCATATCAGTGCAAGACTTCAAAATTATCCTGGCTATAGAAAGGGGATCATGGAGAATCCACTCCCCAGCTGACACACATAATAAACTCTAAGGAGAAATTATGTGTATAAACTCTCCTTAGAGTTTATTGTCTAGAACTAGTCCTATGAACTAAACCTAACCTCAAGGGAGGCTGGGAGAAATAGGGAAGTGCATGTAATTCTCTGTGAACATTACTGTCTCCATCATGGTAACTCATGCCATCCATTCAGTAAGACATTCATTCAACAAACATTTCAAAAACCTCTGTGATAGGAAGGAAGGAAGGAAGGAAGGAAGGAAGGAAGGAAAGAAGGAAAGAAAGAAGGAGAATGGAAGAAAGAGAAAGAAAGGAAAAGAAAAGAAGAGAAGAGAAGAGAAGAGAAAAGAAAGAAAAACCTTTTCTCAACTCTGTCACCTCATTAAGTTAAAATCTCCAGGTCTTTCCTTTATTGCAGTATTGCACCTCGTAAAAGTCCAGACGTTCTGCCTCCATTTCCTCTATCCCCACTCACTGCTTAATCCTGTCTTATTCTGACTTATACCCCCAAATCTAGAGAATATAATTTTTGAGGATTTTTAGTAATTTTTAAGTTAAAAAAAAAAGGCAATCATTTATTTCCTCACACTTGACTTTGTGGCCCTCAATGCAGTATTTTTATCTATCTTATTGATATTTATGTTCTCTTTCAATTTCTGTGATATGTTTTATTTCTGTGATATATTTTTTCATTTTACTCAATGACTGGGATGTAGTGATGGTGACCATTCTAAATGTAGTTTTACCTCCTGTTCTCAATTAACATGGTTTTACTTATTTGCCATAAATATAAACAGAAGAGCGTAAAGTTACTTAACATTTCTTTAGATCATATGAGTCATTTTACTTTACTGACCACTCCCCTGTAGGATCCTAGGATAACTTTCAGAGATGGGAGAACTGTTATTTCACCACATAGTACCACTAACTAGAAATAGTAAATTAAGTTCCTCCATTTTTTCCCACTTTACCATATTTTCTGGTAATGATGATGATGGAAAGAGCTAGCTTCATATTCCTAAGAAAAGTGGGAAGAAATAACATACCGGCTTAAAACTATTGGAAAAAATCCCTATTGTTTGTCATAAAAATGTGTAGTAAATTTATATAGACACATTTTATTGTTTAACAAGAACAGGATATTTCATTGGTATGTACTTGGTATTTAACATGTCTGTTAAAAATTGGTTTGCACAATGCAGTCCAGCTTGTATAAGTCTGAGGAAAAGGCCTCTGAAGGAGTATTCTAGTATATCTTCCATAAAAATGACTCTATACTCTCTCTGTGTTTTTTAATTTTTAATTTTTTTTTTTTTTTTACTCATTTTTACTCCTTCTAGTTCCCTTAATATAGTTAGGCGCTCCCAAATGATCTGACTTTGGCTTTATCTTTCAACTCCTTCTTCCCGTAGTAATCACATCTGCTCCCACAGCTTCAAATGACACTGCACTAGGTATAACTGCCAAATGTGGATTGCTAGTTCTGACCTCACTCTCAAGCTCAGAGCCTGATTTCCAATGCCTGCTGGCTACCCTTCTGATACCTCCTACTCCACACTGCAAAACAGTGCTTAAGTCTGCTTGTCCTCCTGGTTTTTGTTTCTGCTAATGGCATGATCCTTCTCCCAATTACTTAGGTGAGAAACTCTGAGTCATCTAATTCTTCTTTCCCCCATATTTAATAGCAGTCCAGGTCCTGCTAGTTTTGCCTCAGCTGTAGCCTTCCCAGCCATGCTCTTGTTTCTTTACCAGTGACTTAATTTATCTGTCTCCTATTATATTACTTCTCATGGAGAAGACGTTAAGGAATACTTAATCTGAATCTTTTCTTATCTGTCTCCAATTCATAGTACATATTAAACAAAGTTTTAATCTTTGTACTCTCTTGTTCATGCATATTCTTCTAGCGAAGATGTTATGATCTGTAGCCTAAAAGACTCTTCTACACCAGTGAGATAGGTAGCTAACTAGCTATCTAGAGAGAGAGAGAGAGAGAGAGAGAGAAATAGAGAGATTTTGTCTATCTCTCACTGTTCCAGTGATGTGTGGAGAAGCTCTAGATGTTGTAATTGTCCCAGTGAAGAATATGAATGGGAGCCAAAATAGGGAGAAAAATGATGCTGCTGCAGAGAGCTAGAGCAGACCATACCATCCAGTCACCGAATGGCAGTCACACCATTGTCTTGGAAATTCCCATAAACTTCAAGATCCAAGAGGTCTTTTACTAATGAGACGTCCCCTACTTGTTCTTAGATTGTTAGCTGAATAGACAGAGACCACGAAGCTCCTCCTGAAGTGATTAATGTGTACTTCTCATGCTGAGAGAGAAGGTAATGAATTACTTCAAGTGCAGCTGATTCAGCAGGGTTAGTCAACATCCAAGAGTGAGCAGAGAAAGATGCCTCAACAAAGACTAGCAAGGGCTAGTGGACAGTGGGAAAACTAGAAGCCTTGATTTTATCATAAGTCTAGTTAATTCTGCAATGCCATCTGAGATTAAGGTGTAACCTTGTAGGCTGAACCAAGCAGGACTTGTGGGAAGTAAAAACGAACAATTTTATATTCCTTCCACACACACTTTCCAGTGATTATTTATTCAGGGGCTCTTTGCCCTTAAATGAAAACTTAAGGCAAGCCTATTACTGCTCTGATCATATCTAGGAAATAGGTCTTATGGTCAATTTAAATAAAAGCTCAATATTAATTGTGTCCAGTGCCATTTAATCTTCAACATTTCCAAGTTTATTTAAAATTAGAAATTCTCTTTTGTGCCACATGGAGGTTTCTTTAGGCAGGAAGCAGGAGCTAGAGATATGGAAGTAACTTACACTTCCATGCCAGCCTTATCTGGCTAACCATGGTTTCCGGAGTCCCATTGGGATCAACTCAAGATCTGGGGACAGGAGAGGCAGAGAGGAAGGTAAATTCAGTACTACCATACAATGGTGAGTCCATCTGTGTCTCGCAGGTACTTAACGCTGATCTTTTCTCTCCGGGCATTTTTATAAAGATTTAAAAAAGAACTTTTTTTTTTTTTTTCATTTAGTACTATCAGAGGTACTTCCTGTGACAGGAGATGCATTTTTCTCATTTAACCCTTGATTGTTTTTCAGTGATCCGTCCTAACAGACTTCCTTCTTTAGAATCTTGTTATTCTTCATGCAATCGAACAGAAAGAAAGAAAATGGCTGTAGGGTCAACTCTCTTTCTGGAACAGACTACATTTTGTCCTTGGGAAACACTCGTGCATACTTTGTGCTGACAGTCTCTTGGAGTTCAAGCCCAAACCACAAAAGTAGTGATTTCTCTTTACTCTTCTGTTGGAGCAAATGGCTGGCCCATCCCTGCTGGTTAATTTAGTTTTCCCAGGCTGGAATCAGATTGAAGTCTCAATTTCTCTCTAACTGCAGAATGATCTCTCTGAGTAGTTCCATTGAAGCTGGAGAACTAAATAATTTTCTTGGATCAGAAAGTTTAGGGCATGGGAGATCATGGATTAGTTCAGTGGTAGAAAGAGAGAGAGAGGAGCTTATGTTTGTGTGCCTACACTGCAAATAGAAATTTTAAATTCATTATGATGTGTTTTAAGGATCCTTGTTTTCTTCACTTATGTGTCCCAAGGACCTATGTCTGCTGAATAGTGAATTTTTAATAAATATTTGCTTAATAAATGAATTGGTTGAGGTAAAGGATATGCACTGAATTTTATTTCTAGGAATAGAGCCTTAGTAATTTGAAAAAGTCTGCTGAGACAGTAATCTTTGCTGGAGAACCAGCTCTCTTTCTCTTCATCTTTGCCTTTGCTCTCTGGACTCTAATGTGCCTAAATAACCAAAAGGCCAGGTTTTGTGCTTCTTCTCTAGAACATCCCTGGTCTGAGAAGGCCCAAGACAGACTGGCGTAAACCCTGGGTCACACTCTCCCTCTGATTGCTAAACTCTCATAATTCTATACTCCACAGTTGTATTCTGTATGTTCTTTTTCTCTCTGTCATTGAAGGACCCATGTCCTGAGCATGATCTTACTGAGGAATGGGTAAGAGTCCGCCATTTTGCATACTTTGGCCCTTGTGTTCAGGCTGCCTTTTGCCTAGGGGAACGGTTCCTCTACCTAGGTCAAGTTAGTTTACTAAGGCATTGCATTAGGGTTTGCAATAACAGCTTTATAGAAATAAAGATTATGCTTTAGTTAGTCATTGCCTCCAATTGCCTCCTATGAATACTTATCTCCTATTTTTTGTGAGAATCAGGGGTTGGTTAGCAAAGAACAAAATTCTGTGTTCCTTAGTTGCTTGATTAATAATGATCCTAATCTCCCCTCTTTCACATCCCCTAAATAAGTTTGTTTTCTTCCTTGATATCTTTGCTCATATTCTCCCTTCCTGGTGTAGCCTTGCCTGCATGCTCTCAAAAACATCTTTTCCATCACAACTCTTTTCAGCCAAATGCCCTTGGAAATTTCTTTCTTTTACTTCAATTAAAAGTGGATTTCTCCCTTCCCTGAATTCCAATTGACACCTTCTGACTTGTGTGATATTTGCTTCTGTACATTTTTTTTCCTTCTCAAGTACCTGGTTAGCTTAATTATCGTTGTATTCCCCACAGTGCATTAAAAAAGCTTAGCATGTAATAGATTTTTAAAAAATGTTTATGAATGGATGAATTCAGATGGAAAATATTAGAATTTATAATTTATTTCTGCTGGAGACTCTGTAGAATTAGATGACATAAATTTTACAGGTATCTGAAAAGTTACTCCATCCCAGATTCTCGTCTTTATATTCTATTTATGGACAACTCCTTTAAGGCTTATACTTAATTGTATAATTTTAGTGCAGTTCTGAAGCCTTTCATGTTCTTAATATTTTCTCCTTACATTATAAACTCAGGAGGGCAGGGGCCTTCTAAAGTTTTTGTATATTCCTTATGGCACTTAGCACAATATCAGGCTTATTCAAGTTGCTATTGAATTCACATAGGTTAATTGAATGAACATCTTGTGTAAGATTCTCAGCAAGTTGATGTTATAGTATTGATACTATAATAAATACTATATTGAATATATTTTTAAGATCATAAAAATATTGAACATATTTTAAAATTAGACTATATAGAGATTTAACACTTTGTAAATAATATGCTAAAGTTTATTTATTCAAACCTACATGTTCACTTTAATTTTGAACTCCTTGTAACTGAAACATATGAGTAAAAATTGAAGACCTTACTTATTCAAACTAAGATAGTATTTAAAACATATTATTAAGAGTTGGGGCGGGGCGCCTGGTTGGCTCAGTGGGTTAAAGCCTCTGCCTTCGGCTCAGGTCGTGATCCCAGGGTGGTGGGATCGAGCCCCGCATCGGGCTCTCTGCTCCGTGGAAAGCCTGCTTCCTCCTGTCTCTCTGCCTGTTTCTCTGCCTGCCTCTCTGCCTACTTGTCATCTCTGTCTATCAAATAAATAAATAAAATCTTTAAAAAAAAAAAAAAAGAGTTGGGGCACCTAGTTGGCTCAGTCGGTTAAGTGCCTGTCTTCGGCTCAGATCATGATTCCAGAGTCCTGGGATGGAGCCCCTCCTGGGTCTCCTTGCTCAGCAGGGAGCCTGCTTCTCCTTCCTCTGACTCTTGCTCCCTTGCTTGTGCTCTCTCTGTCAAACAAATAAATAAAATATAAAAAAATCAGTACAGAGAAGTACTTTTATAATCAGAATTTTAAAGACAAGAACAATAATGTATTAACTAAAACCAATGGGATATTTTGTTTTTACTACAAACAATTTGTACATTTTTCAACAAGGGACGAGATCTGATGATGTAAGCTATCTAATAACGTATTCCTGATGAAAAGATATTATACTTCTTATTTGTCTTGTTTCCTAAGTGACAGAAACAGTAATTTAGGGAAAAATTCTAGAAAAAAAAAAAAAACATTTCTAGGTGTCACAATAGTCTATTGTGTATATGAATTAATTTTTAGTTTGAAAGAAATTGAAAAGTCACTTAACCTATAATACACATATATATAGGGATGGTGATGTAGAGGGAGAAATAGATATATAGAAGTAGTATGGGATACAATTCATAAATAAAATTGAATATTTTGTCACCTGAAATTTAGCTAGAAATTATTCTAGGAATAATTTAGAAATTATTACCTCATTCAGCTAGATATTATTTTGTTGGAAGATTTTGGTGTTAACATTTGAGTGACTGGAGATCCATCACCTGTACCGAAGGGTAGAAGCAGAAGAGTAGGAAGAACAGAAGAACTGTGAACATCAGTTTCTTCATCTGCAAATGACAATCAAGGTTGTCCTGAGAAATGACCGTTTAGTAGATGTAAAGCCCTTAGTATCTGGCATATAGTAAGGGTTCAATAAGTTTTAATCATTCTTCCTGTGTCCCATTTCTATGTCCCATTTTGATTTTGTCAGTCTTAAGTGTCATAAATTAATTTGGATTTGCTTTCTATTATTTGTAAAGTGTATACCACTTTACCTCTTTTTCATACGTTACCACACTGGCATCTCATGAAAAACTAATGAGATTTTCAAGGAAGTTAAAGCTTATATGCTTGTTTTGTTCTGTGCTTAAATGGATATTTACTTATTTTCTTAGGTCGTGCAGCTAGAAAGTGGCAAACATAGGACTAAAATCTTGATCTTTCTGATTTGTCATTCACTACTATTTCTACTGTGTTATACGTTATGTATTACTTTTGATGACTGATCCTCTAAATCATTAAGGTTAGACTCATATTTATTCTGGACAATTTATTTGAAGTTAATATGTGATAACTAAACATTCCTATTTCAATTGGTGAAAGCACATTTGAACTGTTTCTGAATTTACTCATCAGAATAATAATACCAAGTGAATGCTTATTCAGATAAAAAAGAAGAAAATAAAGAACATCCTCGCTGTCACCTTACTGCCTTGCATTTTGCTTTGAAGCAAATCATCTCAGCTTTCACCTGACCTAGATAAAAATTGAAAAGAGTGTTACTTTGCTCTGAATCTCACTAGCTTAGAGTAATAGTCAACAAGTTTGTATTTTAGATTTTCACATAGACTTTTGAGTGAAGAAAGTGTTTTATGAAGCTTATGAAGATTTTTTTTTTTTATACAGAGAGATTGATAGTGAGTGGATGGGAGGGGCAGAGGGAGAGGAAGAGAGAATCCGAAGCAGGATCCACACATGGAGCCAGATGAGGGGCTCAATCTCATGACCCCGAGATCAAGACCTGAGCTGAAAAACAGGAGTTGGACATTTAACAGACTGAGCCACCCAGGTATCCAGGAAGCTTTTTCTATATAAGTACTATACTAATTATTTTACAATAATTTCCCCTATTTTTGGAAAAATATTTCTGCAGGAATCATCAGACTTAAAAGTTAAAAATGACTATGTTTGCCAGAATCAGATAAAAGTTTTCATCCTTTTGGATTCTATCTATTCTTCCTTCAAAAATATCACAATATTTCAGTCTTTTGAGTTCTGCTTGTTGTGAAACTTGGGTTGGGAGGTGGGATAAGAAGTGATAGGATAAAGGAAAGTGATGTAAAAGGGCTTTATTTAATTTTAAGCTTTGGGCATTCAGCACAGTGTTTATATGTGAGCTGGGTTTGCAGACTTATTTATTCTAGGCAGCTAGTGTATGGTACTAGAGACAGTACCACTAGGAAATTCTTTATAACATAGGTATTGTGCAAAAAAAAATATACCCAAAGGGCAGAAAGCATTTCACATTTGTTCCAGAGGACTATAGCTTTGCTGGGGATTTGTTGAAGACTTTAAACACAAATATATATATTTTCAATTGTGTTATGTTAGTTATCATACAGTATATCATTAGTTTTTGATGCAGTGTTCCATGATTGCTTGTTTGTGGATAACACCCAGTGCTCCGTGCTATACATGCCCATCTTAATACCCACCACCAGGTTTACCCATCCCTCCACCCCCTTCCTTCTAAAACTCTCTGTTTCCCAGAGTCCATAGTCTCTTATGGTTCATCTTCCACTCTGATTTCTCCCCCTTCATTTTTCCCTTCTCCTAATGTCTTCCATGCTATTCCTTATGTTTCACAAATAAGTGAAACCATATGATAATTGATTCTCTCTCTTTGACTTATTTCACTCAGCATAATCTCATCCAGTCCCATCATGTTGATGCAAAAGTTGGGTATTACTTTCTGATGGCTGAGTAATATCCCATTGTGTATATGGACCACATCTTCTTAAACATAAATATTTCTATTTGAATTTTCTGGAACCAGAAATATATGTTGTCACTTTTGACTTCATTTTGTGAAACACGAAGTCTTAAAATTAGAATTATTTTCTTTCTCCTAATTTCCTTTAAAAAGTATTACTAAAAAGATTTGCTTTAAAGTAGATGTTCAGAGATCATCAGTAAAGGGGGAAAATATAATAGGTGACAGTTAATTTGATTTATTGAACTTCACCTAAAGAAGCAAATTGAGGAGGCCTAAAGAATTTAATTCTGTGGTCAACTCTAAGAGACCACAGAGTATTTTAGGTAATCATCAATATTCTGTTGTTTCATATTGACTCATCTGACTTAGAAACCGATAGGTGGGAAGAAGCTCTATTTACTGCATTTTTAATCTTAGAACATAGAGTAGAGAGAAGACCTAAATCAGGCGAGAAACAAGCCTCTCTGTGTAGGAGGCACTCAGTCTCCTGAAAAGAGACTAAACATTCATTCACTTTGAAGAATTTGTGAGACAGGGCTTACTATTGTTTTCACAGGCGTGGAAGTTATTCCCAAATCTGGGATTTAAGTGGAGGGATGTCTTGCCTAGAGCATCATACCCACCCTTTTGAGATCCTTGACGTTTCTATAATAGATAAACTTAATTTTACAAACTCAAATGAAGCTATAAGGTTAATGTCTCTAAGAGAGGGAATATAATGATTTGATAAATAACTTGAACCAGGCTATGCCATTTTATGCCATGTGCTTGGTGACATGTAGAATTGAAGCTCAAGAGTGACATGGATCCTTCTGCTGTGTTCCTGGAATTCTTCTTCAAGTTGAATTGATTATTTCTGTCTTTGGGCAATACTTATGATATGACACACTTCTGTAACCTGAAAGAACAGTGCTTGTGCTTGTATTATTTCCTGTTTTCCCCAACAGATTACATGTTCTACACAAGAGCTGAGGCTAATTAGGTCTTATATTGGTAATGCCAAAGTATCTCAGAATCTTGGCACATAATTGGCATTTATGTTTGTTGAATAAATTAATGAGATTGAATAAGATATTAATGCTACCTTTATAATATTTGACAACTAAGACAAAAATTAAGACAAGGACACAGAACAGATTTACCAGATTAGTTGATTTAAGTTTATTGTGTGGAATGATGAGTCATTCAATGAGTCACACAAAAAATGAGATTGAGAAGCCCCCTAAAGATTTTAATTTTTCCATCCTATTTTAGCTGCGCAAATCCTATGTTCATGTTTGAAAACAGCTAGCTAGCTATTATTTTGTCATCACATGTCTAGTAGCCATATCATCTATACTCAGTTATTTACTAGAACTTGACTTAAGTTTAACTGACTTATTTGGAGAACTTCAAAGCAGCAGTATGTAACAGAAATCTTTACCTATTTATCTATTTTTCTGTAGGCTTATCCTGCCTCTTTTAAAATTAGAAAAAGTTAATTCCATTGGAAATTCCTAATTTCTCTGGAAGACAAGATTATTGACTTGAATTTCAGAAGTTCACATGCATGAAAGATTAACAAGCCAGTTCAACCCTGGCTCAGAAATTTAATAGTTGTGAGGTCTTAGGCTACACACTTAATCTCTTTGAACCTTAGTTACTTTTCTATAAAGTGGTGGTAATATTGCCTATCCTATTTATCTCTTGAGGCTATCTTGTGTAAGGAAATTCTTTGCACACCATTAGATGCTGTAGAAATGCAAGGGACTCTTGCTATTATTATGATCATGATTACTAGAGTAATCATGATAGCACAACCAAATATGGATCTGAAGGCCATATCCACGTGATTAAAGTGTCTTGCCTCTGGAGCAGCTCTAGATGTTCCCATCCATGAGGCAGCATCTGATAAGTCCTTAAACTCCTCAGACAAAGTATATACATTGATGGTCCCTGAAGAATTACTGGCATACTAATTTGCTTGTCTGAAAACATCTGGATTCTCTAAAATTAGATTCCTGATGAAAGATTTCTGAAGTGTTGCCAGATTTCTGTGTAGATCATTTTATTCAGTTGGACAAACATGAATTGAATGCCTATTATTGGCCAGGCATCATTCTGAGCAATGGAGACTCAGATAGGTGAGCTTGGTTCCTGTCTTCAGAGAGCTCACAGTTTATGGGCACAGACAAATACATAATTAGATGTTCATAGAACATAAAATGGAGTTATGTGTAATTATTACATAAATTATAGTGGTAGTGCAGGAGGTGGGCTAAAGTGAGATCAGAGACTTTTCTGATGGAAGGAATGCCTGAATTGAATGTTGAAAAAAATAAGTAGGAGTTAAACAGGCAAAGTGGGTGGATGAGTTGGGGAGGGGGATAATTCTGAACAGAGACAACCACATGAACAAAGGAACTGAAGCTAGGAGAAATAGGCGTTCATTCAATGTTTTGGAAGAGAAATCACAATGAAAGATGAAGAGGGAGGTAAGGCTAGAGAAGACTGGAGAATAGAGTCCATGGAGGGCTCTTGATTCATGTTCTTGATTCTGTGGCAAATAGAAATCACAGAGAATATGAAACAGGGGAGTAACATTGTGAGATATGGATTTTAAATAAAATGTTCTGGTTATTATATTGATTGAAGGACATTAAGACTGGATACAGTACATTGGACAAGGAGTTAGTATAGGAATTCACAGAGATGAACCTAGGAAAAATAACTAAGATAGGCAGCAACAGCCGTGAGAAATACTTAGATAAGTACACAGAAGTTGACAACTACTTTAATGTGGCATTAAGAGATAGAAAAGAGTCAAAACAGATTATTCAGGCACAGAATTGGTATAATGATACGAATCTCAGTCTGTGAAATCAAGAGCACTGACATATAACTTTACTTTTATAAACTAATTTCTGACTCCAGTCCCAAATTCCCTTAGATTGTTGGGGGAACTCAATACCTCAGCTTTAAAATCTCAATATTTATTGAGATCCACCTAATTAGGATTGTACTACAGTTTTGAGGTCTTACTTAGTGTTACAGAGTTGGGGATGGCCCAGTTGTTTGTTGGCCATCAGGCCACGCTGGGAGCTGCTGCGACACACATCAGTTTGGCTTACATGCATGGTTCATCAGCAGGAGTTTGGAGAGAGGGTTTGGCCTCTGCCTAGAAGCAGTATGAAGCCATTTTCTCTTTTTGATGTACCCTTACAGGAAATAGGAGATCAGATGCCTTCTGCCATCAAGCCCAGCTCTCTTAATGATGGGAGGATGGGAAAAATGGGTGAAGAACAGTGGGAGATACAGGCTTCCAGTTAAAGAATGAGTAAGTCATGGGAATAAAAGGCACAGCATGAAGAACATAGTCAATGATATTGTAATAGCATTATATGGTGACAGATGGTGGCTACATTTAGGGTCAGCACAGCATAATGTATGGAGTTGTCAAGTCACTGTTACACACTTGAAACTAACGGAACGATGTATGTTAACGATACTCAAATTTTTTAAAAAGCTCTTCAAATACATTAAATTTAATTTGAAAATAAACTGTGGTACAATGTAAAAAAGCTCTTTCATCAATTGTTTTTAAAAAATTTTTTTTAATTTAAATTCATTGCCTTTTAATCTTAATCTTAAGAGAGATCATTCTCAGGGGAAAAACTTTTTCTTTTTAGGTTTCTCTGTCTTCCTATGTTTATGTCCCAACTTTTCTCCTCCCTGTGGTTTAGTTTTGGTAAAGAAAATTTATCAAAGAAAAAAGAATATTTATCAAGAAAATTATCAATCCCTTATTCAGTATTCATATTTTATCATGTATCTATTTGTTTTTATTTTTACTGTCAGGTCTCTCCCTCCCCATGAAAGGGGATTTTTTTTCTCCTTGCTGTTTTTCCTTTAGCATCCAGCATCCAGAATGCTCTGGCACATAATAGGAACGTACCCACACACAAATCTGTTGATTGTATAATTAAATAAGTGTGAGGGTATGTTATGAGTTGACATGACTCTTCTAACATATTTTAGAGAGAGAAGATGCTGCCATCTTAGAATTCTCTCAGGAGTTCCATAGATTGAAGGAGTAAATGAGTGAATTAATTAAATTAAAAAAAAAAAGAATGAAGTAGTGGCAGCCTATTTTTGTTTTCTCTTTTCTACTTCATCCCTCTCCTGAGTCACTGAGCACAGAACTGACTACATGCTGAATGGGAATAAAGGAAAGGAAGAAAAAAAAACTGAGTGGAGAAAAAAATAATTAAAATATTAAATAATCCAGCCATCCTAGTTATTTCAAATTGTCATCCAATACAGTCAATATACTACACATTAGCTACCTAAATAAAATATCTCTATTCAAATATATATTTGGTTTAAAAGACCTTTAAGAGATGGAATGGGGGAAGATGGAATTTGGGAAGATGGGAATAGAGATTCTCTTAGAGATTTGCAAGTTTATTCACACTTAACCAGATTGTACTAAAAAAAAAAAAAAAGTAATATCTTTATTTTATATGACCAATTAGAGCTTACTTCCAAGCCCCTAGGCCCTCAGACCCTCGGGCCCCTTAAATTTTGCTTGAGTTCACACCAGGTCTGGGATTCTGTAGCTGCATTTTAATAACAGTAAATCGTAGCTTTCTCAAGTAGCCTCAAGCCTCAGGAAAGATGGTCTAGGCTTGGTACTGAAGCCACCCTCTGAGTTTAGCAACTGTCCTCACAGCCCAGGGCACCGAGCCAGGAGCCCTGAGCCAAGCATGCAACATTCCATCTGCTGTACTAACCAAAGGTAAATGACCCTCAAACCCCAAGGGAGTCATTCAGATTCAAGAAGGGGATCTCACCTTTTACAGGAAAGACAGGGTTGAGAAATGCTTTACTTAAGTGACTAAAGGAAGAAGAAGAAGAAGAAAAAAAAAATCCCTGAGATCTAGTTATAACTAAATGTATCGAGGTCATTTCCACCATACATCGATGGAGCTCAGAAACAAAGTGTCAGGAGGGCTATAATTAGGAGATTGAGTTAAAAATTTAACAGCACTCCAGATTTCAACTCCACCTATCACCATTTTCCCAGCGATAAAAGTTCTTCCTCCTTATTGCACTTTCTGTATTTGCAAGAAATAAGTGAAAAAAAAATGAAAAAAAGGTGATGTTTTGAAGAGTTATTTGGAAGGAACCAGAGAGTTCCTGGGATATAGGCTTCGTTCTCTGCTTTCTTTTCACCATGACTGATTCTTGACTCTCTGAAGAGTATGAAGTTACCTGGCCCTTACGTGCATGGTCCTCTGGGCGTGCCTTGAGACTGCCACCTGCTCCTTGTGAGCCCCCATAAATGGAAAGCAGACTTGGGACAACTTCTATATAGTCGGGCTAGTTTGCAATGATGCACAATAGTTATTCCTGAAGATTTCATGCTTAAATTGTCACCCATCTACATTTTTTTTTTCAGATCAACTTTATTTTTTAGAGAAGCTGTCAGTTCACAGCCAAATTGAGCAGAAAGTACAGAGTTCCCATATCCTCCCTGACCTCACATATACAGTTTTCCCCATTATCAATACGCCACACCAAAGTGATACATTTATTATGATCAATGAACCGACACTGACACATAATCACCCAAAGTCCACAGTTTATTCTGGGTTAGGTTTCACTCTGGATATTGCACTTCCTGTGGTCTGGACAAGTGTACAGTGGTATGTACCTACCATTACTATATTGTGCAGGTAGTTTGATTGCCCTAAAATTCCTCTTTGCTCTACCTACTAAGCTCTTCCTCTCTTCAGCCCCCAGGAACCACTGATCTTTTTACCATCTCCATTGTTTTGCCTTTTACAGGATATCATACAGTTGGAGTAATATAGTATTTAGGCTTTTCAAGTTGGCTTCTTTCACATAGTAGTAAGCATTTTAGTTTTCTCCCTGTCTTTTCATGGCTTGATAGCTCATTTCTTCTTAGCACTGAGTAATATTCTATTGTACAGATGTATCACAGTTTATTTATTCAGCTACTAGAGGATCTCTCGGTTGTTTCCAAGTTTGCATAATTATAAATAAAGGTAGTACAAGTATCTATGTGTGTACATAAGTTTTCAACTCCTTTGAGTAAATGCTAAGGAACCCAAATGCTGGATTATGTGGTAAAAGTATGTTTAGTTTTGTGAGAAACTACTAAACTGTTTTCCAAATTAACTGTATCATTTAGCATTTCAACCAGCAGTGAATGAGACTTCCAGTTGTTCTACCTACTTATAAGTATTTGGTGTTGTCTGTGCTCCAGATTTGGCTTTTTTAAAAGGTATCAAGTGGTATCTCATTGTTTTAATTTGAAAATTCCTAATGACATACAATGTCTTTTAATATACTTATTTTCCATCTGCATATATGGTGATGTATCTGTTCACATCTCATTTTGGTTATTTTCAAACAGGTTGTTATTTTTTTTAGATATTGAGTTTAAAATTTTTAAAAATATATTTGGATAGCAGTTCTTTATCAGATATGTCTTTTGCAAATATTTTTTTCTCAGCCTGTGGCTTGTTTTACTCTCTTGATTCCCCTACTTTTTCTGTCTGAGATGAACTGAAAAAAAAAAAAAGTGTCTACCTTCATGTGTAAGACAAATATCCAAAAGCAATAGGTACTAAAGTATTTGAGTTATTGTGGTGTTCACTTTATGATTTAGTGAAAAGAGCTTAGGAGAGTGCATGCCTCATAATTAATCATATACATGAGAACTAGTGATTATTATTAGTGTAGAAAGAGTTAAGTTACCTTCCCGTAAAATTTCTCCAACAGCCTTATTTTGGTGATAATACAAATTTTATGGAAATCCTTGAATTAAAGCCTTTGGAAAAGGCTTGGATTAAATTAGTGGTTCTCTACCAGGAGTGCTTTTGTCCACCGGGCAAAATTTGCCTGTCTCTAGAGAGATTCACACTGGGGGGACAGGGGACAGTGCTAGTGGTATTTGCAGGTAGAAGTCAAGGATGCTCTAAACATGTAGTGCACAGGTTGCCACCCCCTGCCATTGGCCAAAAAAGAATAATCAAGCCCTAAATGCCAGTAGTGCCAAGGTTGAGAAATCTAGAATAATACAAAATATATTTTATTACTGTATTTCCACTCAGGCATTAATATACTGTTGACTTAGTGAAAGATTGAGAACATGCTAATATTTTCCAGATAGACAATATTTTCCAGATGAGCAATATTTTCCAGATAGACATGTTTGACAACACGGTAGTTCCGAAATGCACATGCTACATACTCTCTTCTAGAAGAAACAGATCTGCTAACTTTATCAGTAAATTATAATCTCATTTTCTAATCCTTGGAAATCAAGGCTAATATATATTTTAATTTTCCCTAATGTTAATGATTTGCAAATAACCCAAACTAGTTTCCACAGGGAAAAGACTGCAAAAAGAGCAGCATTTGCTTAGTAAAGATAGAATATCTAAAAACAGCCTTGCTAAAAACAGGTTAATGCTTTAAATGACACCATTGAACAAGACATAATTAGAGATAACTATTTCCTTCCTCTCGTTTTAGAAACACCATGAGCCACCGGCACAGGGGTGAAAGGGGCTGATTTCATGTGGAATTTTTTTTCAATGTCACTATTAAGTTGTCCTTATGTAAAATCGTATCATTGAATAGACCAAGTTTCCTTACAGTCTATAAATCAAGTTTGCAAAGAAATTGTTTCATGGCCAAAGAAGTTTGCAATAATTCAATTACTATTTCTGATAGGATGAAGAGAAAGCATTAATTTTAAAATGGATCTTTGGACAAGATTCGAGAATGGTAAATTTTCCCATGCCCATATGAATAGTTGATAACAATACCTTTTTAATTTGAATCTACTGTTATACATTTATGAGCACTGCAATACACTGTGCTAGGGGCTAAAAGGGACAAAGAAAATGAATAAATAGTCCTTTGAGAAGCCAACAGATGCATGAAGGAGACAGGCACACATAGCACAGTATTAGCATAAAAGGCTAAGTATGATCAGGTGACTGATTCATTTGGAAGGTAGAGACTGGAAAAAGATCACACAGAGGATACCATTTGAATTGGCCCTTCATTGTGACTGGAAGTTTCAGGGGACCTGTGACCAATGGGAGGATGAGGAAACAGAATGAACCAAAGGCCTTTGGGAACAAAACTCTCTGAAATGCCCATGGATCTGGAGTGCAAAGAACATGACTAGTGCCTCACACTGTAAAGACAGTTCAAGATCACACCATGATGAGTATACAGTGTTACACTGAAGGATACCTTGCACGTCAGGATTTTGGTTGATTTGTATGAATAATTCCTTCGTTATTTTGGTTGGACGGTTATCTTCATGATCATAGTTGCCATTCAAGGAACGAGAAGGTGACCTTGGAAGAAGTTGGGTGCCCATTTATACATACGGCTAATTAAAAAAATAGAACTTGATTCCCTAGTTGCTGGTATCATTATTCCTATCTGTTTTGTGCTGTTTCATCAAAAATTTAGTGGAAATTGGATTCAACATTTAAACTTCACCTTGTTACTTGGTTTTTTTTTTTTTTTTTTGTTTACAGATTTTGAATTATATACATAATATACTCTTATTAAAAATAATAGTAGCAGGTAACCTTTACCCTAGGGACAGTTTCTTTTTTCCTTGTAAACTTGTTGAACGACTTTAAATAACAATCCATGTAATCTTTGAAATATAGATCTTTGGACACAGTAACAGTTTTGTCATTATATTTCTGTAATAGGGAACATAATGCAATATTTAGTATATACATTTAGTATATATTATAGTATAGACAAATAGAAACTATAACTTGAAAAAGTGATTTTTGTATGTTAATTTTGTATCCTGCAACTTTACTGAATTCATTGATTAGATCTAACAATTTTTTGGTGGAGTTGTTAGGATTTACTATATATAATATGTCATCTGCAAATAGAGATCACTTTACTTCTTCCTTTTCAGTTCTTTCTTTCCAGTTCTGATACCTTTTCTTTCTTTTTCCTGCTTGATTGCTCTGGCTTAGACTTCCAGTACTATGTTTTATTATAGGAGGGGTAACAGTGGGCATCCTTGTCTTGCGCCTGATCTTAGAAGAAAAGCTTTCAACCTTTCACATTGAGTATGATATTAGGTATGAGCTTGTCATATGTGGCCTTTATTATGCTGAGGTTCATTTCTTCATATCCAATTTTTTTAAAATTTTTTATCATGAGCGGATGTTGTTTCTTCAGTGCCTTCTTTTGTGTATATTGAAATAATCATATGAATTTTTTTCTTTCCATTAATATGATGTATCACAGTGATTAATTTGTTGAAACATCCTTATATCCCAAGGATAAATCCCACTAGATCACACTAATCCTTTTAATGTGCTGCAGTGTGGCTTTTTTTTTTTCCTTTATGAAACATTTTTACAAATCCACCTTTCTTTTTCTAACTCATTTTAATTTAGTAAAAAGTAGAGTGGAGAAGGAGGTACATACCAGTGGTATATAATGAATTCTTGTAACTTAGTGAACCACAGGTTCTTTCTTGTTTTAGAAATAGGAGTTCCTTAATCAATTGGTAAGGTATAATTTATAAATCAGTTTGAAAATAATTTCAACAACTTGAAAAGTATATTCATACATATGATACTTTTGTTGATATTTAGGTGGATTTGGAAAACTTCAATAATGTTCTAGAAAAGTCAAGCATGTTGGAATGTACATTGTATGATATGAATCATTGGACAGGTTAGTAACTGGCTTTGGACCTATAAATAATATGTAAATATCTCATAACATATACATTACATGATTATATGCATTATATGTAAACCCTCTAAGGATAAGAGAGACATTGGGACCAAAAGAGGTGCTATTGTCTTATATAGGTTACAAACATTTTTTTTTTTCTGAGAAATAGAAGAAGAAAAGTTTCTAAAACCATCAGTTAAGTACTCATTATAAATCATTTACTTATAAAATCTAAAAAATGCTCATTCTACTTTGAAATTTTAACTTTTTTTTTTTTAGATTTTATTTTATTTTTTGACAGACAGAAATCACAAGTAGGCAGAGAGGCAGGCGGAGGGGGGGGGGGGAGCAGGTTCCCCGCCAACCAGGGAACCTGATGTGATGTGGGCTCTATCCCAGGACCCTGGGATCATGACCTGAGCTGAAGGCAGAGGCTTTAACCCACTGAGCCACCCAGGTGCCCCTGAAATTTTAACTTTAAAGATAAGAAGTGTATGATAAATACCCAAGGAACTATAAGTAGATTTAGATTATAGAAATATTGAAGAAATTCTAAAAGGAATAAAGATTAGTTAACAGGTAAATGGGAACAAGTGATAACTTCCTTTTCTTCAACAGTAATTTTGAAATTACAGAAGTGCATAATTTGTAAATTTCCTCTTCGCACACTCTGGTTTATCCTTTCACATTATTGACTTTTGCTCATACTTAATCTCATTTTGATGAATTATTGCTATATCTTAACATCATCAGCAATCACTAGTTTTAACATTTTGAATAAAAAAGAGTAAGTGCCAATTTTATTTTTCCTGGAAAACACCTTCAGACAATTATGTTATTGGAAATTTAGTAATTATTTGTTACAAATTAAATGGTTTTAAACAGGAGAACAATCATTCTTCAAGATGTTTATTTTAAACAGCACATTTTATTTTAGTTCATATATTTCTAATAAATTACCAATGGAAATAATTCTTAGTCTTTAAAAAGGTGTTTGCAAAAAGTCTTACCACCACATTAACTTCCCAACAGTATCATTAAAAATAGTTCATAATAAATCAGAACTAACTTCTTCAGTTTTTTTTGGGGGGGGGAGTTGTTGGCTGAAATCACGGTTCAAAAGCTAAAATTACATTTGATATATTATGTAAGTACAATGTGGACTTCTTAGGTTAAGAAAACAGTCTATCGAAAAGGAGTTTCACCTTCTTTGACCTGCTGCAGTTGGAGCACTGAGCATGAACAGGCTTTGGGAAAGGCAGGAAAACTATTACTTTTCTTTCCAGCTTTTCTAGAGGCAAAGAAAGGAGAAGGTAAAATACAGAAGGTCACGCATGACAAGCAACTGCAAACCACTGTGAAAGGGAGTCTTTGGTATTTGAGATGATGGAATTAGATAAAGACAAAAGGATTGGGGGGGGGCAGAGGGAGAGCTTCTTTCAGTTAAGACAGTTCCTCCTGTTCACATCTGAGTAAATGTTCTGGTGAGAATGAGGCAAATCAATATTTTTATGTGCAATATAAAAATTTCTCAGGGTCAGAAAAAAAAGGGCTCTCTTATTTCTGGAGTATTAGTCTCAGATATTAGCAGAATTATTTTTGTTACTCGGAGTTTTATAGAGAAATTTTGTGCCTTTAGGGATATAATTTTGTAGCTACAATATTTTACTAATGGTAATTGTAGGATTTGTACGACCAGTTTACTTTCCATTTTTGCTTAATTTCAACAATTTGTTGTCATTTTCTGGTAAAACAGTAAGCCGGTAATAAAATATAAATTATATAACACAGTGCAAGGCTTGAGAATATCATACAGTTTGAACGAACCTGTAAGTACTTTAGGAAAGTGAAAATAATAACGGTGATAATTAATAACTTTATGATACAAATAAAAGCAATTCCATTGATCTTCAGCCTTCACTTAAGAAAATGATTCTGTTTAGTATACTTCATGAAGAAAAGGTCTCGAATGTGTCTCTAAGGAGAAAGTGACCAGTAAAAAGATGTGGCTGGAGAACTAAGCGTGTGGCTAGGAAATTTTGAAAATTTCAACGTAAAACTTGCATTCTCAGGATTTCAAGGATTCATAAAATAAAAGGAATGTAGCCAAGTGGAAAAAGGACAAATACATAATTCATGAAGCAGCCCTTTCTGACATACCCTGCTGCTTTTGGCTCCTAAAAATAGATCAGTTAAGAGCACCATGTAATAATTTCCTTCAGAAAAGTGGTAAAGATTATTTTATTTGAAAGTGTTCTAAATTTTTGCAGTATAAGCAATGGAGGAATCTTCAGCCTATTTTAGAGAAAGACCCAGGGTATTATGCAGAATATATTTGAAATAACTTTTTTTTTTTTTTTTCTCCCTGTGGCCTTATTAGCATCTAGCTGGAAGGCATTGCATGCTTCTTTGCTTCACTGTGTTCTATGCAAATTACCAGGGTGGAAAGTGCCTTTATTAATAGATTTAAAATACACTTTAGAGTGATGCATTTTCTTGCAGACAGCATATTTGACATGGGATCTTCAATTGGGGGCAAAGACATTTACCATCAATTTGAAATCCAGAGAATGTAGTGACACATCAAGTAACAGAGGAAGCCATTTCAGAATAATACAAAATTTAAAACTTGACCTGCATCAGTAAATCCATTATCACTCTTCTCTAAAATTCTAGCCCCCTAATACATTTTTAAATATGTTAAATTTGTAAAGCACAGAAGTATTAAAATTACATAGAAGTATATTTAAAAAAAATAAAACATTGTGTTTACACTTGCTTAGACCTATTTTTTTAATATCATTTAGATTATTCTTCTTGGATGAACTTCAGAATCTACTACAGTATTTGAAATGTTACCATTATTTTGAGGTTGTGTGTTATCAAATATCTCATCCAAAGTGTATTGCGTTAAGGTGACTGACTTGGAGAGTTACTGATTTTGAAAAGTATAAAATGAATACACAATTAGAATGATAAATTTTACTCAACTTTTTAGCAGTGCCCAGTAAAAGTCTTCAATGGTATTAGTCTTATAAAACATTTTAATTTATGCTGTAAATTAGCATAATCTTATTAATTTCCATCTATCTCCCAAGAAATGCCATCTTTACAAAAACATTCAAACCAAAAATCTATGGCCTATAGACTTCTGTAGTCCACCTGTCAGTTCTGATTATTTTCAGTAATCCAGTTATTTCGCTGACCTACTTTTTCAATGACTACTAACCTTTCTAGGCAAAATTAAAGGTATATTTTTTCTTGATGGTAGATGTTGTTCTTGCCTGGGATTATTAATAATTTAGCGAATAGATTTATAAAGTAAACTTTTACTTGTGGAATTATTTTATATCTTCATTATAAAATAATGAATGGCTCATATTTCTCTTATTGAGACTCACTGTCTATATCTATTTCCCAAGCTATTTCCATCAATTCTGTACCTCTGAAAAGCATAAAAAAATGACTGTGTATGTCAAAATATGTGTACAATGTAAAAAGTTCTGAACTAATTTATTACTAGCACTTTCTAAGGAAAGATCATTAAATATGGTTCCCATGAATATAACTTTAAATTTGGAGAGTTTGGGGGTTTGGTTTCTAATCCTTATCGTCTGATGACTTCACTGAGCTTAATTGTACAAAGTGCATCTAATCCATTTTCACACACACACACACACACACACACACAGAGACACACACACAACCATTTGCACTTGCCTTATGTGAAATGGCAAAGATGTGACACTGGATTGACATAGTTTCCTTACTAAACCTTCCTTGCTAAAATGGAACCTGCCAGCGGCAAATGACTCCTATAACATTGCTCTGAAATGTTTTTGATATTTCTGGAATCCTATTCAGTTAACCACTGAGGGGGAAAAGAAATCATCCTTCATTTTATAGCAGCAACTTAACATACCTATACTATTAATAGTTTTATTAATACATGTTGAAATGCTTTCTAGTCCATCAAATCTACCATAACACCACTGAAATGATGGGTTAATTCAGACCTTCAATCTTGTATTTGTCTTCTTAGTGTTTGTCTTTTGGTAAATTTTATAAGAAATAGGAGTAACCTCCCCCTCATGCTCGCATGGATTCCACTTTCATAAGAGTTATCTCCTGTCCTTTATGCATACCCGCAATGTACAATGTTAACATGAGATAGCTATAATTGGTAAATAGGTCAATCAGAGCACAGTTCAGAAGACAGCTGTATCATGCTGTCATTTGTTCTCATCCCTCCCATAATGACGATGTTTTGCATTGCAGGTTAAAAGTTGTTTCTGTGAAAGGAAACATTTGAATCATATACAAAGCCATTGGACCTGGATGACAGGGTTCTTAACAAGAAAGGATAGAACAAGGACTAGCCAACCCCAATGTGTCTATTATAATAAAATTCAAAGAAAAGAGCTAATCTGAGCAATGGATATGAAGTAGAAAATATATACATCTGAGAGGAAAGTGTGTGACGGGTGGTCACAGAATTATTTACAACCTCAAAACTAGTGTGGTGTTTTTGACAGAAATTAATTTTAGGCTTCACAGTAAAAATATAGGCATTAACTCCTAATTTATGCTTTTTTGTCCCCCCCATTTGTAAAATCCCTACTGAAAGTCTTCTGTAAATAGATGATATATCCAACAATAGAAAAATGTTTCTATACTATTTTTAATGAAAAAATAATAAAAGAACAATTGCTAGATATTAAACTGATTTGCCATTATATAGTAGGTCCTTAGGTAATATTCAATTAGATTTAGTTGGATGAATTAGATGCAATAAGACTCAGTTCATCTGATTTGGACTTAATGCAAAATCTTGCAATTTAATTCGCATAGGTAAAAATAAAATTCAGTAAGCCAACATTAAAACAAACCATAATAATGGTCCTCAATTTAGGGGCCTAAAAGGCCGGTACATCTAACCCTCAATAATCGTAGACATTTATTGTGTTAAAGCAGTAGGAAGGAAGCTTCATTAGAGAGGAATCCATCCACCAAAGTAAAGCAAACAAACAAACAAACAAAAATAGACTGATTTACTTGTTTGATAAAATAAGCTTTGTTCATAGTGCCGATGAATATTCTGAGGCCCAGCCTTTTTGCCAGTAAAGGAAAAGAATCTAGGCTTTATCATTTACCCTGTAGCAGTGTTGCATGCTATCAGAAAATTTCAATAGTTTTCTCTATTATCTTTCTTATTTCCCATAAATCTTTCCTTGTATGGCCATGAACAATATGATATTAATAGAATTAGGCTTTTTGTCAGCTCAAGTCTGCCAAATAAGATGTGCACACTCACCTTAAGCTAGGATGTACAATTTCATTTTCATTATTCTCTAGGCTCTGAGGATAAAATAATTCTCTCTATATCTAACAACATTTTTTCTTATATCTAACAGTATTTTTATTGACTATCATTCATGGGTATTAATTTTTTAAAAATCTAGTATAGCAGATCATTCTCTAGATTAGTGTGTTTTGTGAATATTAATTTTTACCTGACCAAATCCAAAGTATATCTAGCTAGAAAGATTACCTCATCTCTGGAATGAAACCCTGGTTAATTATTTGATTTGTAAAAATGCATATTTATTTTTTAAAGTTAACAAAGTCTGCCTCAAAATAATTTATTGCCCCCAAAGTGAAATATGTAAAATACTGTTTAGATTAAACATTAATTCTTAAATTTGTTAAAGATTATCTTGTGCTAGATAGTGAAAGAATTCTACATTTAAGACCAGCTATGCTATCTTTCATTGTGATACAAATATTGTCTCCAAATTACGGAAAAATGAAAAAAAGTTTCAATAATAGTATGATGAGTGAAATAAATGTGTTAGATCTGATTTTTTTAACTTCTTCATGGTATAAGAGTCTATAGAGTTATGAGAAGTGTTTTAAATGTAATCACTCTCACTATATTCTAGTTATATTCACATACTCTTCCAAAGCTTTTTGGCTTGATCAAAGTAATGCATGCATTTAATTTAAAAGAGTCAAATAATGCTGAAAGGCTTATAATGAAAATAGTTGCCCCTGTTCTTCTAAGCCCCAATCATTTCAATCCCCAGACATGACTATTTCCTTTAAGATCTTTATTCTCTTATCATCTCCATATTTACAAAAAAAAAATGATTTCTATTAATTTCTTTTAAAACTTTATTTTGGGGGGCACTTGGGTGGTTAAGAGTCCAACTCCTGATTTCAGCTCTGGTCGTGATCTCAGGGTCCTGGGATCAGACTTAGCATCAAGCTCCATGCTAAGCATTAAGATTAAGATTCTCTGTCCCTCTTCCCTTCTATTATTCATGTTCTCTCTCACTCTCTCTCCAAATAAAATAAAATAAAATAAAATAAAATAAAATAAAATAAATTATTTTTTTAAGAAAAGATTTATAGCAACAAGGACCTCAAAGAACAGAGATTTCCCATGTAGCCTCTGCTACATTTGTTGCACATTTGTTGCAATTGTTCAACCTACATTGATACATCATAATCATCCAAAGTCCATAGTTTACATCAGGGTTCACACTTAGTGCTGTACATTCTATGGATTTGGAAAAATATGTAATGACATGTACTCATCATTAAAGTGTCACACAGAGTATTTTCACTGCCCTAAAAATTCTTTGTATTTCATCTGTTCATCCCACCTTCCCCCCCGCTGCCAGTGCCTGGCAATCATATTTTTGTCCCCATATTTTTGTCTTTTTCAGAATTTTGTATAGTTGGAATTGTACAACATGTAGCCCTTTCTCATTGGCTTCTTTCACTTGGTAATATGCATTTTAGGTTTCTCATTTTTTGTATGGCTTGAAAGCTCATTTTTCTTTAGTGCTGAATAATATTCCATTGTCTACGTATACTACAACTTATTTCCCATTTACCTATTGAAGATCATTTGGTTTCTTCCATGTGTTGTCAATTCTGAATGAAGCTGCTATTAATATTTCTGTGTAGTATTCTGTGTGGTCATAAGTTTTCACCTCCTTTTAGTAAAATGCCAAGGAGTCCAGCTTCTGGATCATATGGTAAAAGTATGCTTAATTTTGTAAGAAACTTCCAACTGTATTCCAAAGTAGCTATAACATTTTGAATTCCCACCAGCGCTGAATGAGAGTTCTAGTTGGTCCACCTCCTCACTGGTATTTGGTGTTTTCAGTGTTTCAGAATTTGGCCATCCTTATAGGTGTGTCGCAGTATCTCATTGTTGTTTTAATTTGCAATATTTAAATGACATATGATATGGATAAACTTTCATATACTTATATTTGCCCTAATATGCACAGAATTACTTCCTGGGATTTTGACTTAAATTGCATTGAATCTATAGACTAATTTGGAAAGAATTGACCTCTTGACTACGTTGAGTTTTTCTATACATGAGCATGGACTATTTTCCACTTATTTAGCTCTTTTTAATTTTTTAAATCAAAGTTTTACAGTTTTCTTCATATAGATCTTGCATATATTAGGCTAAATATATACCTAATTATTTTCAGTTTTTTTAGATGCTCAAATAAATGATATTGTGTTTTAATTTCAAATTTAACTTTTTCATTTCTGGTATAAAGGAAATTGATTGGCTTTTGTTTTTTAACCTTGCCCCATGCAAACTTGCCATAATATTATATATATATAATATATATATTATATATATAATATAAATATATAAATTTGTGTGAGTTTTGGCAGATAATGTTTTTTAAAGAATTTTCGCATTTCATCTAGTTACCAAATTTGTGGAAATATTCATAATATTTCTTTATTATCCTTTTAATGTTCATGGAATACGTAGCAGTGTCCCTTCTTTCATTTAAAATATTATGAATTTGTCTCTTCTCTGTCCATCTCTCTTTTTTCCTGTTAGTTTGGTTAATGGCTTATCAATTTTATTGATCTTAAAAATTCAACTTTCAATTTTGTTGATTTTCTTCATTGATTTCCTGTTTAAAGTTATATTGATTTGTGCTAATTTCTTTTTTATATTTAAAAAGAATTTATTAACATACAATGTATTATTTACCCCAGGGGTACAGGTCTGTGAATCATCAGGCTTAGACATTTCACAGTACTCACCATAGCACATACCCTCTCCAATGTGTGCTAATTTCTAGTAGTATTGCTTTTTTCTGCTTTCTTCGGATTTAATTTGCTCTTTTCTCCTAGTTTTCTAAGGTAGAAACTTAAATTGTTTATTTTTTTTTTTACTTATTTTTTTTTAAAGATTTTATTTATTTATTTGACAGAGAGAGATTACAAGTAGGCAGAGAGGCAGGCAGAGAGAGAGGAGGAAGCAGGCTCCCTGCTGAGCAGAGAGCCTGATGCGGGACTCGATCCTAGGACCCTGAGATCATGACCTGAGCCGAAGGCAGCGGCTTAACCCACTGAGCCACCCAGGCGCCCTTTAAATTGTTTATTTTAATATTTCAGTTTTTCTAACTTATATATTCAATGGTATAAATTTCATTCGAAGCACTGTTTCACTGCATCCCACAAATAATAAGCTGCATTTTCATTTCCATTTACATTGAAATATTTTTCAATTTTTCTTAAGACTTCTTTTGTCCATGTATTATTTAGAAGTGTGTTGTTTAATCTCCACATTTTCAAGCGTTCCTGTTATCTTTTCTTTACTGATTTCTAGTTTAATTCCACTATGGTCTTAGAGTAGACATTGTAAAATGCCTATTCTTCTAAATTTGTTAACTAGTGTTTTATGGCCTGTGATGTGGTTTATTTTAGTAAGTGTCTCAGATGAACTTGAGAAGAATGTGCATTATTTTGTTGTTGAAGTAGTCAACAGATATCAATTATATCTAGTTGATTGGTAGTGTTGTTGAGTTCAATTTTGTCCTCGCTGATTTTCTGCCTTTTGGATCTCTCCATTTCTGATACAGGGGTGTTGAAGTCTCTAACTATAGTAGTGGATTCGTTGCTTTCTTTTTGCAAGTTTATTAGTTTTCAATTTACATAGTTTGACACTCTGTTGTTAAGCATATGGATGTTAAAGAGTTGGAGAATTGGCCCCTTTATCATTACTTAATACCCTTCTTTATTCCTGGTAATTTTCCTTGCTTTGAGGTCTTCTCTGTCTGCAATTAATAGAGCTTCTCCTGCTTTCTTTTTATTAATGTTACTGTAGTATATTTTCCTCTGTTCATTTACTTTTCATCTAAATGTGTCTTTATATTTAAAACAAGTTTTTATAGACAATGCATAGTTAGTTGGATTGTGTTTTTTGATCCACTCTGACAATGTGTCTTTTAATGGGTACATTTGGACTGTTGACATTCAAGGCGATTATTTGTAGATGCAAATAAATATTTACCATATTTGTAACTGTTTTCTATTCATTGCATTATTCTTTGTTCCTATTTTTTCTTCTTTCTGTGTTTTTAATTGGGCACTTTATATTATTCCATTTTCTCTTTTTGTTAGCATATTGATTGTACTTAAGAATTTGGGGGGAGTTACTCTAATGTTTGCAATATATATTTACAGCTAATCCAAGCTTACTTTTAAATAACAGTATAGCACTTCTATGTAGCGTGAATCCCTTATAATAACAAAACAATTTTAATTCCTCCTTCCCGTCCCTTGTATCATTGATGTCCTTCCTATCATTTATATACAGTCATACGTAAGCTATAAGCATAATACATGATATATACACAAGCATATGTGATATAACACATTTTTGGTCTTATTATTTTGAACAAATTGTTAGCTAAACATGAAGCACTGGGTAAAAGTAACTGCTATAAATAGTCCTTTAGTGTTAGATGGTAAGGTGCAGGGGAAGGGTTGCATTCTATAGTCCTATGATTAGGTCTTAATCTTATGCCGAGCCTATATCTTGATCTGTGAACCACCAAGATTTTCTGGATTTTCCTCCCCTGCCTGCCACCCACAGTTTAGGTAGAATGAGAGGGCTAGGATGGGCTGGTATTGGGTATATCTCTTTTTACATGTGGAAGGCTAGAGCTGGTTAAAGTTGACTATTTCCCATCTTGTCTGAAGGCATATTCCCTATTAAATAATGTACTCCAGCAGACCCTTGGACACTATGTGTTTCTATTGCATGGGTCCACTCATGTGCAGATTTTTCTTAATAAATATAGTATGGTGCTCTGGGGAAAAAAAAAAATTGAGTATTTCCCTTCCCAGTTTAAGCTCTGATAATATGCCAGCAGGTTAGGCTCTGATTAATTGGTTTCACCTGTGGGCAGTCCTGGTTAAGAACAGAGTATTCTGGTGCACTTCAAAATGGTTCCACTTTCCTTCCTCCTATTGGAAACATTAGGGGGTTTTTCTCCAACATTTATTGTAGGAACCTGTTTGAGCCCCTGAAGGTAAATCTCACAGTATTGTGAGGGTCCAGGTATGACTGGGTACTTCTGAAGTGGTTTTTTTTTTCTTAATTTAATTTAATTTAATTTAATTTTTTTCAGTGTTCCAAAATTCATTGTTTATGCACCACACCCAGTGTTCCATGCATTACATGCCCACCTTAATACCCACCTCACCGAAGCCCCACCCTCCTGCCCTCCAAAACCCTCAGTTTATTTCTCAGAGTCCACAATCTGTCACGATTTGTCTCCCCCTCCAGTTTCCCCTCATTTCTCTCCATCTCCCAATGTATTCCATGTTATTCCTTATTCCTTGTGCTCCACAAGTTAGTGAAACCATATGATAATTGTCTCTCTCTGCTTGACTTATTTCACTCAGCATAATCTCCTCCAGTCCTGTCCATGCTGATACAAAAGTTGGGTATTCATCCTTTCTGATGGAGGCATAGTATATATGGACCACATCTTCTTTATCCATTTGTCTGTTGAAGGGCATCTTGGTTCTTTCCACAGTTTGGTGACTGTGGCCATTGCTGCTATGAACATTGGTGTACAGATGGCTCTTCTTTACACTACATCTGTATCTTTGGGGTAAATACCCAGTAGTGCAATTGCAGGGTCATAGGGTAGCTCTATTTTTAATTTCTTAAGGAATCTCCACACTTTTCCAAAGTGGCTGCACCAACTTGCATTCCCACCAACAATGTAAAAGGGTTCCCTTTTCTCCACATAATCTCCAACACTTGTTTACTATCTTGTTAATTTTGGCCATTCTAACTGGTGTAAGGTGGTATCTCAATGTAGGAGAAGATATTCGCAAACGACACTAATGACAAAGGGCCGATATCCAAGATCTATAAAGAACTCCTTAAACCCAACACACACAAAACAGATAATCATGTCAAAAAATGGGCAGAAGACATGAATATTCACTTCTCCAAAGAAGACATACAAATGGCTAACAAACACATGAAAAAATGTTCATCATCACTAGCCATCAGGGAGATTCAAAGCAAAACTTTCTGAAGTTTTTAACTCTGAGTTGCCTGCAGTGAGCCTCCAGCAATTTTCAAATTACTGTTTCAGTTTTCCTACCTCCCACCCCCGCCGGTTCCCACAGTGGTTTCTATTCCTGTAAGAAAGCTGCTGTTCCCTGTATTTGCCTGTCATGTCTCCCCAGTCTTGGAGGTGGTGTTTTCCCATGTGCCCTCCTCTGTCTTAAAGATCCAAGGAGAGTTGCTAATATTTCGGTCTCATCAGTTTTTTACTTGTTAACACAGAGTGGACTCTTCCAGACTTCTAACATGTGCAACCAGAAATATTTCTCTTACTTTTTGATACATTGATTTTTGGCGTTGTATATGGAATTTCTATAATAGTAAGATTAAATTTTATATGCCTATAAATGCTCCTTACTGTTTTCCTCTGCAGTTTTTAAAGGGATCATTTTTTCCCATTCTGTCCATCTTATATCTTCCTAGCTCATAGCTCTAAGATTGGTAATGTTTCTCAATCTAGAGATACCATTTTTGGGGGCACCTGGGTGGCTCAGTCATTAAACATCTGCCTTCTGCTAAGGTCATAATCCCAGGGCCCTGGGGTCTATCCACTCATCTTGCTCCCTGCTCAGAAGGAAGACTACTTTTCCCTCTTCCTCCCCCCGCCCCACTGCTTGTGTTCTCTCTCTCCTTTAGTGGGGGCTAAACCCACTGTAAATATAAGCTTTCACCTTTAATTCTGAATTATGATATATTGATTGCTCTTACAACTAGGTTGCTCTTATAGGCCTTTCAGTCTTTGAAGCCATGCAGATAAACATTTAAAATGATATTCAGATCCATTAAAAAAAGTATTAGTGAGGTAATGAATTCTAATAAACACCATCCCCATTAGTCAACTTAAAAAAATTGCAGCTACATTTTTCTCCTCATGATCAAAATTTAGTATTTACTTCCTCAGCCAATTATTGACTGCTATTTAGACTCTGAATTTGGGTGTTTGCTTTTTATAGTTCATAAATTGTGTTTTATAAAATTATTGGTTACAGTTGCTACACAGTGTCAGTATATCATGAGTCAAAGAAATACTATAGGGAACAAAACTGTGTGAAAAATTGATAAGATCTGCTGCTTTTTAGAGTTTCTGTAATGAATGAAGACATGGAGGATACTATTGAATCATCTTTGATCAAGCATGTTCTTGAATTATTTACCAGGAGTGATTACTTTCACATCTTATTCTGTAAGGTGTAGATTCAAGTAATGTCATAATTGCAAAGATTTCCTAGGATGTATCCCTAGCTCATACTTGTCTCTTTCCTTGTTCCTTTATAACAATCATGAAATAAATCACGTAATTGGGAACATTATTATGTACAGTCTTGCACTTTAGCTGTAATTACTTTGATTGTCCAAATAAAGTTTTAAAGTCTTTAAATCAAACTTTATCATTTCTCTGGGGAACAAATGGAACATAACTTCAAAAACATTTAATTTTCTTGTTGTTTATTCTCAGACTCTAGTTAACATGGGATAAAATGGCAACTTTATACATCATAACCTAAACTGATTTTGGAAGCTGAAGAAAGTAGAATGTATGACACAACTCAGAAATGTTACACCTTGAAAGGATCTGAAGAGATCGAGAAATACGCAGTTTCAGTTAACACCGAGTGAAGAAAATAGACTACTGTGGAGAAATTGTTATCCATTTAAACTCCAATGAATTTAGGATATTTTTTTGGTGTGTGTCGCGTTTAAGTTTATTATATTGTTATTTATAGCAAATTCTAATTTGTCCAGACTGAGCAAAATAAATTATCTTCCCTAAGTGATCCGCTTAATTACCCAGAGTAGGGTAGGAATAAAGGGGAAAGACTGTTCGAACTTAACCCCTGGTTTTATCAGCTTCAAAGCTCACCTCCTCTAAGAACAGTCTTTGGAACATATAAATAGAGCCAGGTCACTCCAGTGATCACATTCTTTCTTTCACCTGTATCCACAGTTCTTGGTGGGGAATAAATGGAGGGGCTTTCAAGTACATCTCTTTCCCTCTAAGCCAGTGCTTTTTAACCCTTAGTGAGCATGACATCAATAAAATGGGTCACAGCAACACTTTAAAAAATGTGGATTAGAAGAGAAGAGAAATATCAGTGTGCATCACTCACTGTAAAGCTGAAGACACTTGAACAGGTACTGGTGGTTAGAGTAAATATGCATTCCAATTTGCCTAGGACAAACCTCATTTATGTCTGTGCTCCCAGCCCCATTACCTCTTGGGGTCCTGGTCACATTCTCCTAGGTTATATGAGAAATTACATGTTGACCCTAATAATGGATGGTAAAATAGAATGTTTTCTTCAGTGTGGGTCACGGTAAAAGTTTATAAAATTGATTACACCAAGGCTATCTCGGACCTTTATTCCTTAACATTTTATTAAAATTAAAATTCACTGAGCATGCCTTTTTTTTTCCTCTTTGTTTTTCTTTTCTTGTATAGGCAGATTCTTTTTTTTTTTTAAGATTTTATTTATTTATTTATTTGATAGGCAGAGATCACAAGTAGGCAGAGAGGCAGGCAGAGAGAGAGGAGGAAGCAGGCTCCCCGCTGAGCAGAGAGCCCGATGTGGGGCTCGATCCCAGAACCCTGGGATCATGACCCAAGCCGAATGCAGAGGCTTTAACCCACTGGGCCACCCAGGCGCCCCTGTATAGGCAGATTCTTCCACAAGAATGCATTCTTGAACATTTCTTTCGTGTGTGTGTGTGTGTGTTGGTAGGCATAAGCAGAGTCTTCTGCCTAGAATGGCTTTGCCTCTGTCCTCATTCTTTTCCTCTTGGAAATTCATACTTATTTGTGAAGACTTTTGGTTATTCTGGAAATAATAGAATGCAGTATCTAATAAATGTTAAACCTTTGTACATAGTTAAGTGGTGAGAAATGGGTAGGATTGGAAAAAATGAAGACATGGAAATAGAAATATTTAGAAGAATAACAAGTTTTAGATTTGGGGGAAGAAAGTAAGGAAAGAAGTTTGAATTTCATTAACTCTTTGTATTAAAATGGTCAATGGCGTTGGGTAGGTAAATGGGACCTGAATATAGAGGGTCTTCAGTACCAGGATAAGACATGTAATTTTTTTTGTGATGTCTGTAGACACACATGAACACAGACAATGTATATTTGTGCTGCCATTGTTTTGTGGGTGGGTGACATAAAGGAAATGGTCTCTGTGAAATAAGACAAAAATATAAGTATAGAGAACAGCTTGCTTCAGAGTCTCTAAAATAAGAAAAAAATATAAAAAATTATTTTACTAAATGATTCAGCCTGGGTCTACCAAGCAAGTAGAGACTGAATCAAGAGCTTGCATTCAAGTAATTTATTTTGGGAAGTGATAAGAGGAACAAGACTGAAGTGCTAGGAACAAGGGAAGGGTGAGAATCAGTATAAGGGTATGTCGTTCAAAGTTCTTGTCTGAGTTGTTCAGTAGCATGGACAACTGGTGTCCAGTCCCACTGGAGTCCTTCTGAGGAGCCAACTAGAAGATACCCACGAATTGCCAACCCAAAAGGACATAAGTGTTACCAGGTCCTGTGTCTGGCAAATTGCTGACCTTGGGATATTTACTCTCTCTCATTACCAGGTCTATTGAATGAGCAGAAGGGCTGAGGTGCTGTCAGGATTCCCACTGCTGAGCATCTCTTGGAGCAGCTGTGTCAAGCATGTGAGTATGGGCAATGTCTGATATACTAAGTTTGCCAGTAGATTTAATTAAGAACAAATATTTTATTTTATTTATTTTTAAAGATTTCATTTATTTGAGAGAGAGAGAGGGAGAGAGAGAGAGAGAGAGCACAAGCAGAAGGAGTGGCAGAGGGAGAAGCAAGCTCCCCTCTGGGCAAGGACCCGATGCGGGGCTCAATGCCAGGACCCCAGGATCATGACCTGAGCTGAAGATGGGCATTTAACTGACTTGGCCACCCAGGTGCCCCAAGAATAATTATTTTAAAGCATTTTCTATTGAATGTGATTGTTTCATACTTGTAAAAACTAGGTTTTTATGTGCAGAGACTTTAGTATTCATTTGCATAGTAACTAATTTCTGAACATAAACTCCAACTAGATTAAAGGGAGAAGTTAAGTGTAAGTGATACATTCATATGTAAACTATAAGAGAAGTTGTATTTAAAGAAGTTATGACTTACCTGCATGGGGAAGATACTTAAAAAAGCAGCTTTACACAGAGAGCCATGGCACTCCTGGAGCACAAGTTTGCCCTTTTATAGGAATCACTGCCTTGTTCTGTCTCTTGTCTGATGCTTGAATCAGTTGCTTCCCACATTTTCCCCCCAGTTTTATAGTTGCTGATGGTGGGGGCTTAGCCTCTTATAAATTACTCCATATAACCAAAAAAGGAAGTGTCTTGCATTTTTAAAAATAATTTTATTTATTTGAGAGAAAGAGAGAGAGAGAGAAAGAGGAAAGGAGAAGCAGAGGGAGAGGGAGAGAGAGAATTTCAAGCAGACTCCCCACTGAGCATGGAGCCCAGTGCAGGATTTGATCTCATGACCCTGAGATCATGACCTGAGCCTCAGTCAAGAGTCAGATACTCAGCTGACAGTCACCCAGGTGCCCCAGTGTCCTGAATGTTTATTCTCATTTCCACCATCTTAGTTTAGGCACTTCTTGCCAATATTATAATTATTTCAGTATTTTCTCACTGGCATTCCAGATACCAGTTATCCCATGCCTTACTTTTTCCAAAATTTTGCCTTCACCGTGGCAATCCTATCTAAAAATGTGTTTCTACTGCATATAAATTATAAATACCCTATTTTATATTAAAGTATCTCTGTAATTTGTTCTTATATCCATACTCATCTTTAATATCCTGCACACACTATATGCCCTAGTCAGCCTTGTCTGTTTACTGTCTTCTGAACCACACATCCCTTCTTGTTAGTTGCTTTTCTCAGTACCACATCCTCAATACTCTTCCTTTCCTTCTTCATATAAAAGGACTACCAATTTTTCAAAAATGCAATTAATATTTTATCTTCTCAAGAAATTAAACATATAGTGATATTTATCCACAGAACTTGTATTGGGCTCGTTTCTATATATTAATATCCCTTAGTTGTTAGTCAATTTGCCATGGTCATGCTTATCTTTCCAGAATATATTAAAAGCTCAATGAGGTTATAAGTTGTGTGTTTAGCTTTTCTAATTCAAGAACACCTACTTTATTACTTAAAGGTATGGGAGCTGATGTAAAAGACATACCCCCAAATTTCAGAAACTCACATAGTCTAAGCTTGTTTTCCCTTACAACTCTCTCAAAAAGGATTTAGACAACTCTGCTCCTTGTGACCATCCAGCATCCCAGTCACCCTCCATTTGTGACTCTGCTTCTTCAATATCCTCCTTAAATCAATGTGTCAGACAAACATCAAACTGGGAGGGGCTTTGTTACAAATCATGGCTCACCTTCTGCTGACTAGACCTGGTCACGTGGGCACACCTTCCTACAGGGAGGCTGAGAAATGGAATCTGGCTATGTGTCTTGTAGAAGGGAAATTGTAACAGCTTGACGTTTCTATCATATCTGCCATGATATGGATTGCTCCTTTGTCTTAAGTCTCACATCTTTCTATAACTTATCTTGGTGGTTCAATTTTTGAACTTGAGGAAAGAGCCCAGAGTTCTCTCTACCTAAGAATTATTGAAATCTCTGAATTCAGGGTAGATCAACAGTGGGATAGAGGAATGCAACTGATAGGTAAAGGAATCTCAGCAGGAAGTTGGAAAGAGTAACATCCTGCTCTGTTTGTGTTTGGTTCCATCCGTAAGAAACAGGATCCAAGTCATTTGAGAGAAGTTAGTTTTTAAGCAGAATGACAAAAAAAGGACAAGGACTCTGCTTTCATGGATTCCTCTCCCTGCTTGCTCATCTGAACTACAATCCTGGAACTACAGCCATGGTTCTCCTGACTTCCTGAAGCAATCCTAAAACTAGGGGCCCAAGTCTCACAGCAATTAAGATTTAGACGTTAGCATTGTCTTGTATTTGGCTCCCGTACATATATCCTTTTCCCTTTTTTTCTCTAAACCACACCCAGGTGCCCAAAACTCTTTTTTCCAGTTCCACAATATTTATTGAAACCTAGAACTGAGCATTGGGGATATGAATAGGAGACCAGCAAAGTTTGTGGATTTCAAAGTTTAGTAAACTGCAAACACACACACATACCCGTAGTTCAAACATCTCCCCATCTTATTATCTTTGTAACCAAGACTCTCTCCTAACTCTCGTTTTGACACAATCCTTACAGGGACGGTAGTCTTTTCTATTAATCCGGCCTGCCTCTTTGGTATCCCACTCCTACCCAGCCATGCGCAAGAAATGGATCATTTCCCAGCCTAGATTAAGGGACCTAGCCCATGTATAGTATCTAACAGTGTCTTCTTTAGAGAATGAACTTAATAAGCATTAACTGCCTTTCCTCCTGTGCTGTCCACTGAAACTACTTTCCCTCCTTAGACGTCTGATTTGAGGGATTAGCATGCCTATAGGTAATATAATTCAGATTAAAAATTTTCCAGAAAATGATGCAATAGAAATAAAAGCAGGGGTCCGTGTATAAGAACTGAGACTCAAGGATCAGGGACTCAGTCTCAATGACTCATCACAGAGGAGTGAAACAGGTAGGAGAGATAGATGTTCACACATCAGAGTCAAAGGAACTTCTGTCCTAAGGCAGGGTGGATTTGTGACATGCCCAAGAGTCACCACAGGTGAAGGGGAAAAATAGGTTAAGCTCTGGGGAATGAGAAGTAGTAAGATTGATACGAGAGACATTGCACAACACCACCAGGATTTCTGACCATCTCTCTGAAGACGTCTCAAATGGCATACAGCATGCAACCAAGTTGTGATGTCATTGATCCACATTATGGGCCATGTTTTTCCATGCTGTGTCCTGTAATGCTGCATTCTCTCTCAACATATTAAAATATTCTTCTTAGTTTTTTTCTGTATTATACCCATATGTCTTGGTTTTATGCATTTTTCCAAATTCTTTGACATTTCTGCCACAAGATATGGAGTCTAATTATTTTTTCTGTAAATGTGGTCACAAGTCAGGGACTTAATTCTAATAAATAGAATGTGGCAGAAGTCATGCTCTATGACTTCTTAGTTTAGGTTGGGAAGATGGCACAGTTTTTTGCCTACCTCTCTTCCAAAACGTGCCGTGGGAGTCCCAAGCCCATGTTTAAGTGGTGTGGCTTCCCCAAAAGTCATCAAGCTGGTGTGCTAACAGGGAACAAGACGTGCCTGAGCAACCCAGCTTTTCTAGCCTTCTGCTAGAGTCTGAGTCTTCCCCTGATCACCTGACAGATAGGTGAGTCTTCCTATGATTTCAGGTCTAGTCTTTGAGCAGCCCTCGCTGAAAATTAGTGGAGCTGATGAAGGGAAAAATCCTGTCTGAAATCCTGACGCAGAGAACCTGGACCATAACACAGGGCTGCTAAATACCACTAAGCTTTGGGGCAACTTGTTATACAGTCATAGTAATGAGACTTTTCTGTCAGAAGTAGGGTACTGAGATAACACAGCCTAAAACACACAGCTTTGTGATCAGGATGCAGGTACAAAAAAGCTGGAAGAACCTTGAAGAAAGTGTAAGAAAAATTTTAAAAGGTCATGAAAAGACTTAGTAAAAGTTTGCTCCCCCCCAAAGAAGCTGCCAGTAAGGACTGGAAAAAAAAAAATGTGAGGAAAATACTATGAGTGACTGAAGGAAAGAGAATCTTTGTTGTATAGTAGCTAAAGTTCCCAATACTGTGCCCTGTGGCTATAAGGAAAGTGAAAATAATCCTAATGGATGGGATGATCTAGTTAAGATTTTCTGGCAGAGTACTGAAGTTGCCACTAGCTGGTTCTTGCTGCTTATAGTAAAATATGGGAGAATAAAGGTAAGCTAAAAGAAGAAATTTAAATACGAAAGATCCAGCATTTGCTGGGTTTTATACAAAATAGTCTCATTATTAGTCTCTCAGAGATTTTCAAATTAAAAAGCTTCAGAGCAAAATTGTATTCCATGGTTGGGGCTATAAGATCTTTTGCTAAGACCTCAGAAATATTTAAAGTTGTTTCTCTGGATAATATTAACATGCAAGACATACAGAATATAATGGAGTATTTGGGGTTTTCCTATCTTTTTTTTATAAAAAAAAAAAAAAAAAAAAAAAAAAAAAGCTCTGCAATGCCCAGTACAGTGTCTCTGACATGATAGGTGCTAAGAGAAATTGTTCCTTTTCAAACTGCTTTATTCGGGGTACCATTTGTCTATCACAGCATTTGATCATTATGATCCATATTTAAACTACTAAAGAGAAGGGACAGGAATAAGAAATAAATCAACCAGCCATCAATAATCCATGCTCCTGCTTTAATTTGCACTCATCAAGTACACACTAATATGAAACCACTGGGCAAGAAGCCAAATGTCCATGTAATAGGCTCAAACACTGGCTCCTGAGAGTCAAGTCAATATTTAAGAAAATATTCAACCCTAAGATGATGTAGTCATGAAATCTGTAAATAACTTCGCAAGTAATTATAACAATCATGACCTTTTTTTTTTTTTTTTTGGAAAATACAAAATATTAGCATCACAGATTTTCATAGAAAAGTATCCAATGGGCATCTTGCTTTTCTGTCTTGATGATATTGACTAAAGTGGCCCAGTAAACACAAACAGTTAATAAAGACAAATGACATTTAGCTTTACTAGTCCTTAAGCAACTCACAGATTATTTGCAATGAGGAGTTAAAATTAATTTAGTTAAAATAAAATATTTAAATTGTGAAGAATTCAGCAAAAATTTATTTAGTTTCTCACATGAGTCAGACACGATATTAACATTTAAGCTAAAAAAAGAAAAATAATATGTAAATCTTGGTGTCTGGGAACACATGGAGAAGCAGGAGCAGAGATGTATTTGGGGAACAAATTCATGTTTACCAAGTACCTTACTTTTTGCCTGATTTTATTACCTATGAGACCGGATGCTTGTTGTCAGGGTGGAGAGTGAATATTGCAACTTTCTATATTTCAGAGGATAGATTATGTGTACTCTCTAACTGGGGATAATGAATGAATGAATACATAAGTGAATAATTTAGACTGAGAAATAATCCATGGAAAATATCAGTACTTAAAAGACAAACATAGTACTGTAATTAGTTGAAAGAAATGTGTAAGGAATGGTTCAAAATATTAGACTCTAGGAGATAATAATTAAAGAAAAGAAATTTGAGATGGAGGGAGAGGGTAGTAGATCAATATACCACCTATGTAATTGTTAAGTTAATTTTCTCCTATTCATTGCTACTATCTTAGGTCAATTTCTTACCACACTATTTGCATAAGCCATTGTGACAACCCCCTAACTCACCTTCATGTCATTATTTTTTAGCCCCACAAAGTAAATCCTTCCCGCTTTGAAGAAATTCTCTTTTCCCTTTTGTGTCTTTCTACTATTGCTCTGGTTCTCCCACATATCTCTCCCACATGCTGCCATGAATGCAGAAGACAGGGTTCTGAATCTGATACCCCAGTCACTTATCTGGGCAGCAGGGCAGTGTGTAGGTGAGGTTGCGCGCGTGCGCGCACGTGCGCGCAAGGGTGAGGTCTTCTTAACGAAGCAAAAGCCAACTATAAAGTTGTGAATGAGAAAACAGAAACGCTTGGAGATCTTGAAACCTGAAGACTACACTTCACTGGTCTGAGTTCCTATCATACATGAGATCCAACGCAAAAGCGAAGTCCCAGTGGCAGCCAATGTAGTCAGCAACAAGGGTATTTAAAATTGAGTGAACTAATGAATACACATTCTTGGTTCACAAACTATTAAAATAAATGTTCTATGAACTTTTGATGTTCTTGTTGAAAGAAGTACTGAATTATATACCACCTACTATTTTTTTTATGTATAGTAAAAATATGTTGTTAATGTTAACCATGAGGCATGTCTAAAGATGAAGCGTTCAGTTCCTTAATTTTTCTAATTTTTAAATAGAAGGGAAAATGCCTTTACTCAGATTTCCCCAGACTGTTCTAATGAATGTGACAAACTCTATGTGATAAAATAATTGGAAAAAGTTTTTTTGTTGTTGTTTTAACCAGTGAATATCAAATTACTACTGGATAATTTACCTGTTTTCAGTATGTATTATATTCAGGAATGTCTTATGATTTAAGATGTACTGATGTTTACAGAAGATTTATAATTTGCTATGTAGTTACCATTATTACTTTCCAACCACAACCATATTACAGAAGATAAATCACTGGAATACAGCATTCCCAGGGATCTTGTGTATATTTATAATACCATATGCCTAAGGAAAGTTAAACAGAGCATATAAATAGCAGAAACTGAGAAACTTGTGATACATAACAGCAAAAAGATTTAATTTGAGAAGAATACCAATCAGAGCACTTCCTCCCAAGGAGGCAAAGGAGAAATGTCACCTTCAATGAGTACTTAATAAGTACTATAACTCGAATCTAAATCCTAAAACCTTCCATACCAATGTTGTAGAAAATTTAATAAAAATAGAGCATCTACTGGAAAGAAATAAATCTAAATTAATATGTAGCTTAGTCAGTATTATGTCCTTCCAAATCAGTTATCTACTAGGTAAGTCTAATGCACATTTACCATGAGGTACCACAATATTTTGGAGCTCATTGTTGACTAAAACAACCTGTTGATCTGTATTGACTGAGGCAGTGGTGTATTTTATATAAAAAAGGTAAATAGTCTCTTATGAGTAGATGTGGAATAGACATTTGACAATTCAGAGTCATAGAATCTTGCTCATTGATTCACTGAAAATATTTATTAAGAGATGACTTCATGCCAAGTGCTCTTATAAAATGGCAATCAAGACAGGCGAGTTTTGGGCCATGATGGAGCAAAAGTGATCAGATATAGTGCTTGACTCTCTCTACAGTACCCTGAACAAATACATATGTATTGAGATGACTAGTTCCTGTTTTTACTAATCACTCTCATTTAAAAAGTCCTTCTCTATGTTGACCTTATATCTTCAATGCTTCTACTCCTTGTTCATAGTTCAGACTCTATAGCCACATAGAATAAATCTGTCCCTTTAGGATGGGGTAGATTTTTAAATTTAAAAAGATAGCTATCATATATCTACTAACTTCTCTTTCTCAGGTCAAACATACCCTTTGTCTTCATCTGTCCCTCATGTGATGTGGCATCACATTTACTCCCCTTTGGGAATAAATGTATTTATTCTCAAATTTATTTATTCCCCTTTTGTAGATCTTCTCAGTCTACAGAGCATTTTGTTGATGTGATTATTCAGCTTTTCCAACTGTGGTGTTCAGAATCCTCTGCCCATCTCCAGGAGCAGTCTAAATAACACAAAATTAAAGGGAGGGAAAACTATACCTTCCTTTACTTTATTAAATTTATCAGTAAAGCCTAGAATTTCATTATTTTTTTTTAATTTTGAGGGCTTTTTTCCCTCTGTTATTAAGAAGAGTCATCTTTTCCATATAGCTCTAGGCTAAACTTCATCTTCTTTCTTTTGCTCTTTTGTAGTCTGTTTTGGGGCCCTCTTTGCAGTAGATCAAATTTGTCTCTCCTACTTTTTTTCCTCCTACATTTTCTAATGCTTTCTTTGTCTAATTGTACCTCTTGTCAAAATCATTTTAATTTTGTAACCAACTCTCATTCAATATGTTTGATTATCTCTCTTAGCATAGTGCCAGCAATTAGTTTGATCAGTATGTTGTCCATATCTTCATCCAATGATTGATAAAAGTAGGGACATCCAATGTCCCTACTAACAGATTCTTTTTTTAATTAATTTTTTAATTTTTTAGTTAGCATATAATGTATTATTGGCCCCAGGGGTACAGGTCTGTGAATCGCCAGGTTTACACACTTCACAGCACTCACCAGAGCACATACCCTCCCCAATGTCCATAACCCTCTCCTTACCCTCGTACCCCAAGCAGCCCTCAGTTTGTTTTGTGAGATTAAGAATCTCTTATGGTTTGTCTCCCTCCTGATCCCATCATGTTTCATTTATTTTCCTACCCCCAAATCCCCCATGTTGCATCTCCTTTACCTCATATTAGGGAGATCATATGATAGTTGTCTTTCTCTGATTGACTTATTTCGCTAAGCTTAATACCCTCTAGTTCCATCCACATCATCGCAAATGGCAAGATTTCATTTCTTTTGATGGCTGCATACTACTAACAAATTCTTGATCTCCATCATTAGTCATTAAGAATCGACCAAAAGCTGTGAAAAAAAAAAAATCCCAGGAACATCTAATTGTCTACTGATAAATACATTTGCATTAGGGCTTAAAGAAAGGGGTGCTCCATGACTCAGAGGTTATCTCATGTGTCAAGGATATGTAAGTATCAATTGGGTGATTTTTTTTCAACTGGAATTTTTTTTTTATTGTGTTATGTCACCATAAAATACATTATTAGTTTTTGATGCAGTGTTCCAAGATTCATTGTTTATGTACAACACCCAGTGCTCCCTGCAATACATGCCTTCCTTAATACTCACCACCAGGCTCACCCATCTCCCCACACCCCTCCCCTCTAAAACCCTCAGATTTTTTCTCAGAGTCCACAGTCTCTCATGGTTCGTCTCCCCCTCCTATTTCCCCCAATTCACTTTTCCTTTCCTTCTCCTAATGTCCTCCATTTTAAGCCTTATGTTCCACAAGTAAGTGAAACCATATGATAATTGACTTTCTCTGCTTGACTTCTTTCACTCAGCATAATCTCCTCCAGGCCCGTCCATGTTGATGCAAAAATTGGGTATTCATCTTTTCTGATGGCTGAGTGATATTCCATTGTATATATGGACCACATCTTCTTTATCCATTCATCTTTTGAAGGGCATCTTTGCTCTTTCCACAGTTTAGCTATTGTTGACATTGCTGCTATGAACATTGGGGTACATACGGCTCATCTTTTCAATACATCTGTATCTTTGGGGTAAATACCCAGTAGTGCAATTGATGGGTCTTAGGATAACTCTCCACTCTGTTTTCCAAAGTGGCTGTACCAAGTTGCTTTCCCACCAACAGTGTAAGAGGGTTCCGCTTTCTCCACATCCTCTCCAACATTTGTTGTTTCCTGCCTTGTTAATTTTTGCCATCATAACTGATGTAACGTGGTATCTCAATGTGGTTTTGATTTGAATTTCCCTGATGGCTAATGATGATGAACATTTTTTCATGTGTCTGCTAGACATTTGTATGTCTTCTTTGGAGAAGTATCTATTCATGTCTTCTGCCCATTTTTTGACATGATTATATGTTTTTGAGGTGTTGAGTTTGAGTACAGATCTTGGATATCAGCCCTTTGTCAAATATCTTCTCCCATTCCGTGGGTTGCCTCTTTGTTTGGTTGAATGTTTCTTTTGCTGTACAGAAGCTTTTTATCTTGATGAAGTCCCAAAAGTTCCTTTTTGCTTTTGTTTCCTTTGCCTTTGGAGATGTGTCTTAAAAGAAGTTGCTGTGGCCAGTGTTGAAGAGGTTATTGCCTATGTTCTCTTCTAGGATTTTGATGGATTCCTGTCTCACGTTGAGGTCTTTCATCCAGTTTGAGTTTATCTTTGTTTACGGTATAAAAGAATGGTCGAGTTTCATTCTCCAATACATAGCTGGCCAATTTTCCCAGCACCATTTATTGAAAAGACTGTCTTTTTTCTACTGGATATTTTTTCCTGCTTTGTTGAAGATTATTTTACCATAAAGTTGAGGGTCCATGTCTGGGACAACTGGAATTTTCTGAGGCAATATCCTGAGACTGCTTCAATGGTTTAGACTGGTTAATTGGAATTTGTAAATTAACATGTTTCTCTAGCATTTGTGATGCAAATACTGGGGTAACCCCCATAGTGAGAAACACTGATATATTGAAAACGTCACCAGCTTCAAAGACAAATGAACTGGTTCATATTCTAGCCCCACCATTTGTAAACAAAACTTAGGACAAGCTAATTAGCCTCTCTGAACATCAGTTTCATCATCTGAAAAATTAGAATTTCAATACCTACCTCATAGTTTTAAATTAAGATTTAATCAAGATAGTGAGTATAAAACACTGGGTACATTAAAGACACTAATTAAAGTTTTGTGTGTTTTCTTCCTTCTCTCCCCTTACCAGTCACAAACCCAAGATGCAGGACTGTAGTTAGACTGATAGTCCAGCCACTAGTAGAAAGCAGTAGAATTATTGATCGCAAGCTATGTAGTTGTATCAATAAGGTTGAGTAAGTAAAGAAGAGTCTAAAAAATGTGATCTCGATTCAGACTGAAATGTTCCTTATCATTATGTCTACTTATCTCATGAAACTTTGAGTCTTGAAGATAATAAATTTAAAAACCATGAAAGTCTGTAACACTGATAGTAGACCAGGAGGACTTGCCAATTATGATGGTATTAGAATCTTATATCTGATAATACTTGAGATATTGTAGTTACTAGGTTCTAATTCATTTCTGTATATCAAATAAAAATGATAAGTTACTGAAAAAAAATTGATCACTGCTACTCTTATTTCACAATAGAATTGAAAGTTTTCTCTTAAATGTTATAAAAAATTCTCAGGTCTCAGTAATTCTCATCTTCTCAAAAGTAATTGGCAATATTTTAAAGTGAATTGTCTGGCCTTAATACTGTAACCCTTAGAGAAAGCTATAAACAGAGGAAGAGAGAAAAAACATATCAAATTATATCCCCTGAATTTTTCAATTGAATGGATTTGATGTGCTTAGAATTTAATGAAGTCTCATAATCTCAATTTGTTTTTTATAACTAAAATTTCTACAAATGGCCAAGAAGAAAAAGAAAAAAATGTACTAAAAGACAGATGATATCACTGAAGAAACAGAACACAATAAGGGAAAGTAGCAGTTACTATAATTCTCAACTCAGTGTTTAGGGAGTGACAAACACTGAATACTTCTGTTCTACCCCAAGTTTACCTTTAATGTGATGCACTACTCTGCCTGTGTTTCAAAAATTAAGGGAGATTAATAATACCTATCCTATCAGTTGTCACAGGGAAATTTCAAAGAAAAACATCAAGCAAATTTCAAAAAAAAAGAATGCAAGTTATTGTTATGAAGATGTGAATTTTCTTTCATCCAATTTTTGTTTGTACTTAATAGTTTCCTTATCTGATTACATATCAATACATGTTCATTGCAAAAAAATTCAGAAAATACAAAAACAAAGAGGAAATACATAAAGAACACCGATAACCTTACCTCCTCCCAGAAATAAATTTATTTATTTATTTATTTATATTTAATTTAATTTTTTTTATAAACATATAATGTATACCCTCCCCAATGTCCATAAACCTACCCTCCTCTCCCCGACCCCCCTTCCCCCAGCAACCCTCAGTTTGTTTTGGGAGATTAAGAGTCACTTATGGTTTGTCTCCCTCCCAATCCCATCTTGTTTCACTTATTCTTTTCCTACCCCCCAAACCCCCTATTTTGCATCTCCACTTACTCATATCAGGGAGAGCATATGATAGTTGTTTTTCTCTGATTGACTTCTTTCGTTAAGCATGATACCCTCTAGTTCCATCCACGTCTTCGCAAATGGCAAGATTTCATTTCTTTTGATGGCTGCATAATATTCCACTGTGTATATATACCCCATCTTCTTTTTTTTTTTTTAAGATTTTATTTATTTATTTGATAGAGAGAGATCACAAGTAGGCAGAGAGAAAGAAAGAGAGAGAGGAGGAAGCAGGCTCCCTGCCGAGCAGAGAGCCCGGTGCGGGACTCGATCCCAGGACCCGGGGATCATGACCTGAGCCAAAGACAGAGGCTTAACCCACTGAGCCACCCAGGTGCTCCTATACCACATCTTCTTTATCCATTCATCTGTTGATGGACATCTAGGTTCTTTCCATAATTGGGCTATTGTAGACATTGCTGCTATAAACATTCAGGTGCACGTGCCCCTTTGGATCACTACGTTTGTATCTTTAGGGTAAATACCCAGTAGTGCAATTGTTGGGTCATAGGGTAGTCCCATTTTCAACATTTTGAGGAGCCTCCATGCTGTTTTCCAGAGTGGTTGCACCAGCTTGCATTCCCACCAACAGTGTAGGAGGGTTCCCCTTTCTCCGCATCCTCGCCAGCATCTGTCATTTCCTGACTTGTTAATTTTAGTCATTCTGAGTGGTGTGAGGTAATATCTCATTGTGGTTTTGATTTGTATTTCCCTGATGCCGAGTGCTATGGAGCACTTTTTCATGTGTCTGTTGGCCATCTGGATGTTTGCAGAAATGTCTGTTCATGTCTTCTGCCCATTTCTTGATTAGATTATTTGTTCTTTGGGTGTTGAGTTTGCTAAGTTCTTTATAGATTTTGGACACTAGCCCTTTATCTGATATGTTGTTTGCAAATATCTTCTCTCATTCTGTCAGTTGTCTTTTGGTTTTGTTAACTGTTTCCTTTGCTGTGCAAAAACTTTTGATCTTGATGAAATCCCAATAGTTCATTTTTGCCTTTGCTTCCCTTGCCTTTGGCGATGTTCCTAGGAAGAAGTTGCTGCAGCTGAGGTCAAATAGGTTGCTGCCTGGGTTCTCCTCAAGGATTTTGATGGATTCCTTTCTCACATTAAGGTCCTTCATCCATTTTGAGTCTATTTTTGTGTGTGGTGTAAGGAAATGGTCCAATTTCATTTTTCTGCATGTGACTGTCCAATTTTCCCAGCACCATTTATTGAAGAGGCTGTCTTTTTTCCATTGGACATTCTTTTTTGCTTTGTTGAAGATTAGTTGACCATAGAGTTCAGAGTCTATTTCTGGTCTCTCTATTCTGTTCCACTGATCTATGTGTCTGTTTTTGTGCCAGTACCATACTGTCTTGATGATGACAGCTTTGTAATAGAGCTTGAAGTCCGGAATTGTGATGCCACCAACTTTGGCTTTCTTTTTCAATATTCCTTTGGCTTTTCGAGGTCTTTTCTGGTTCCATATAAATCTTAGGATTATTTGTTCCATTTCTTTGAAAAAGATGGATGGTACTTTGATAGGAATTGCATTAAATGTGTAGATTGCTTTAGGTAGCATAGACATTTTCACAATATTTGTTCTTCCAATCCAGGGGCATGGAACATTTTTCCATTTCTTTGTGTCTTCCTCAATTTCTTTCATGAGTACTTTATAGTTTTCTGAGTATAGATTCTTAGCCTCTTTTGTTAGGTTTATTCCTAGGTATCTTATAGTTTTGAGTGCAATTGTAAATTGGATTGACTCCTTAATTTCTCTTTCTTCTGTCTTGTTGTGGTGTAGAGAAATGCAACTGATTTCTGTGCATTGATTTTATATCCTGACACTTTACTGAATTCCTATACAAGTTCTAGCAGTTTTGGAGTGGAGTCTTTTGGGTTTTCCACATATAGTATCATATCATCTGCGAAGAGTGATAGTTTGACTTCTTCTTTACCGATTTGGATGCCTTTAATTTCTTTTTGTTGTCTGATTGCTCAGGCTAGGACTTCTAGTACTATGTTGAGTAGCAGTGGTGATAATGGATATCCCTGCCACGTTCCTGACCTTAGCAGAAAAGCTTTCAGTTTTTCTCCATTGAGAATGATATTTGCAGTGGGTTTTTCATAGATGGCTTTGATAATATTGAGGTATGTGCCCTCTATCCCTACCCTTTGAAAAGTTTTGATCAGGAAGGGATGCTGTACTTTGTTGAATGCTTTTTTGGTGTCTATTGAGAGTATCATATGGTTTTTGTTCTTTCTTTTATTAATGTGTTGTATCACATTGATTGATTTGTGGATGTTGAACCAAACTTGTAGCCCTGGAAAAAATCCCACTTGGTCGTGGTGAATAATCCTTTTAATGTAGTATTGGATCCTATTGGCTAGTATTTTGGTGAGAATTTTCGCATCTGTGTTCATCAAGGATATTGGTCTGTAATTCTCTTTTTTGATGGGATCCTTGTCTGGTTTTGGAATCAGAGTGATGCTGACCTCATAAAATGAGTTTGGAAGTTTTCCTTCCATGTCTATTTTTGGAACAGTTTCAGGAGAATAGGAATTAATTCTTCTTTAAATGTTTGGTAGAATTCCCTTGGGAAGCCATCTGGCCCTGGGCTCTTGTTTGTTTGGAGATTTTTGATGACTGTTCAATCTCCTTACTGGTTATGGGTCTGTTCAGGTTTTCTATTTCATCCTGGTTCAGTTGTGGTAGTTTATATGTTTCTAGGAATGCATCCATTTCTTTCAGATTGTCATATTTGTTGGTGTGGAGTTGCTCATAGTATGTTCTTATAGTTGTTTGTATTTCTTTGGTGTTGGTTATGATTTCTCCTCTTTCATTCATGAGTTTATTTATTTTGGTCCTTTCTCTCTCTCTCTTTTTTTTTTTTTTTTTTTGTTAAGTCTGGCCAGGGGTCCCAGAAATAAACTTTTAAACTTTAAATAATATTTTAGCGTATGTATATCTATCTAGAACTTCTTCCCTTCCCCATCATAGCAGAGAAAAAGCATCTCTTTTTAAAATACTGGCTTGAATTTTAATTGGCTACTTTAGAAGAATATTCTTAAAGAAGTGTCTTTTTATTAAGAAAAGCACTTTGATGGATTTTTGAAAAGATTTCATTTATTTATTTGACAGAGAGAGAGAGTGAACACAAGCAGGGGGAATGGGAGAGGGAAAGCAGACTCCTGGCTGAGTAGGAAGTCCAGTGAGGGGCTCCATCCCAGGACCCTGAGATCATGACCTGAGCTGAAAGTAGACACTTAACCAACTGAGCCACCCAGGAGCCCCTTGATGAATTTTTATTGCCCTTCTTTCTTTTTTTTTTTTTAATAACATTCCATTTCTGCAAAATATTATTTGGTATGTACTACCTTTGTGCTAAAATAAATAAAATTTTAAGTTAATTAATTAAACAGAAACATAAAATTCTCTCCCTTATTTTTCATCAGTTATTGTCAAATATGCTTAGAATTTAATTTAAAAAATGGTGATTTTTAAAAACTTCTGCTACAAACTTAAGGTAGAGATGGACAAATGCATTTTTAGATTTTGAAGTAACTTTTAGTTACCATGCCAAACCAGAACAATGTGAATTTGTGTCCTTAGGGTTTCTATTCAAATTCTTTTGTAAGCATTTAAAGGGAAAAAGAAAATCTTTCAGTTGTACTTTCAACCTTAACAGTCAAACTAAAGGACTAAGACTTTTATTTTTTATTCATGTGACCCAAATTTACACTAGTACTTATTGAATCAGAAGCATAATTGACTAAAAGTACATTTGAATTTTATTCTAAAGAGCCTGAGACTAGGCTTATGTGATTTCCTGGATATGTCACTTATAGATCAATAATTAAAAATAATTGATTAGCTTATAAATGGTCAAATTGAACTGGTCAAATAGACATTTTAGTCATTAAGACAAAACTTTCAGGTGAACTGTTCAACCTATATTGATGACTAAATACTTAGTGATGATATTGTTCCAAATTACTGCTTTAGTTACAAATTGATCATATCCATGCCATGCTTTAGGAAATATCTATTTGTAAGCACAGATCAATGAAGACCAGTCTAGCTATGGTAGTTTCCTGCTTAAAAATCAGCAAAAGAAAAAATACAAATATGTGCTTAATAAAAACCTTCTGATAATAAATGAAAGACTTCTCAGTTTAATGACTGCATTTTATTGTTTCTATTTCATGTTTGCTGTCAAAATGTGTGACTGTGTCTACATTCCTAGAGAATAACATTCTTGGAAAGTTAACAGTTCAATTAGTAGTGATGTAACTAGCAATGAATTAGATAGTATAAATAGTCAAAAATAAATATTTTTTTTATAAAAAAGAATAAGTGAACTAAAATACGTCATGAACTCAAGCACATTACTCATAATTTAACCATTTAAAGAAGAGAGCAAAAATACAACAGTTTTTGCTCTCTTTTCTCAATTTGGCATCATTTTCAATTCAAGAGGAACATACCTTTTCTGCTACGTAATGCAGAAAAAAATGTTTTGTTATTTGCAGAATCAACACACTACTGTTACTACCGATTCCAGTCTAGAAAACAGATAGGTGCTCATTGACTTATAATGAACACTGATGCAGATTACTTGGTGCCCACCTAGCATTGAATAAGCAGTTTCATATACAGCCTCTAGAGTGTTTTGGTTATAGTAAAGTTGGCCCTGATGGAGTTCAGCAGAACCTCACGGGAAGTGGTTCTGAGGGATAGGGATGAATCCAGTGTTTTACATCAGTTCATTGTGACTCATCATTATCTTTGTAGGCATCAATTCAGTTAGCAAGATAATCCACAAAAGGATTTTTATTTTGTCTCCATGTCCAGGTGAGATTTTAAAATTCCCAGAAAAACAAATAGAAATTTGGACTCATTATTATTACACAGTTAATTTTAATTTTTTATCATTAAATTATAAACAAGCTGTTCAAAATTTGGATACATATTTGTATACATGTTTTTTGTTTTGTGTTGTATATAGTTTTTTTGTTAAAACAATAAAATATCAGATTCTTAGAGGTTTTCCAATTGCCCAGTTGCAAGCAATCACAACTGAATAGGTGAAGATACAGTGAAAAATATTTGTGATTCTTTGTTTTCCTAAATTATGTGATCCTTGGATAAAGTGTATACTGTCAACTCAATGAAAAGTGGAAACACAGAGAGTAAGAGACTCCCACCCCAAGTGTATGAGAATGCTGGCATTTTTCAGAGGGTAGGAAAAGATTGATTATGTAAGAACCCATGTAAGAAAGAAAGTAGAAATTGGAATCTTTGGGTTTTATCTTCAGTCTTCTTCCTTTTACTTCTCACATGCTCTTGGGGAGTGTATGATCCCTTTAACATTAATGATTCCCAAATATTTAACTTCAACATAAATCTTTCCTCTGGGTCCCAGGCTCATCCATCCAACTTCGTATCAAACATCTTCACCTGCATGGGACATAGGTATTTCAAACCTACATCATAAACATCAGCTTATATGCTTTCCCACACTCTTTATCTTTTTTGTATTATCCACCCCATGGCTTGGCTTATAAACATAGGGATCATTCTGAGTACTAGAATTTATTTTTCTCTTTAGTTTTTAATTTTTCAATTCTTTCTCTGAAACTTCCATCTCCAGTCTAATCGTCTGTTCCTCCCTCTGTTCCCCTCTCTGTTGCCCCATCGTAAATTCTGGCTAAACCATCCTACTCTCTTATCCCTGGACTGAACATACTGACTTACACATATATGTATTTAAACACACCTCTATCTATTTATCCATCACCTATCTATCTATCTATCTATCATCTATCTATCTATCTATCTATCTATCATCTATCTATCTATCTATGTATCTATCATCTATCTATCATCTACAATCTTTCATTTCTCTGTCATTTGTCAAAGAACATTTACTTCATTAGATCCAGGTTTTTTTCTGAACCCAGTCATATTCCTCCATCAAAAAAATAGCAAGAAATATTATGCTATATTTTAGGTATTTCAATTAAAAATTTTTGACTACTTATAATACTGCAAGCAAAATACCTCACCTTGAATTACACAAGTAACATTTTATTTCCTCTTCAAATATTTTGAAAATAAATTAAAATAATGACTATATTGCATAATTTAAATGGGAAAAAAACTGAATAGAAAACAATAAAAATATGCTCAGAGTTTTCATGTGGTTGAGGTATATGTTTTGTCAAGCCCCTTGGTAAACAGGTTAATGTGGAATGCTCAAATAGCCATTGTTTTGACATACTTTTTATCTCAATGGAACCACTGAATCAAGGAAAGGCTTGGATATAGGCTTGATAGCAACTGTCCAGACTCTGAATCTCATCTCTAGTGGGAACAATTTCTTTTCTGGAAAATTTGGGGGCCAATAATGGCCTGTATGATTTTATTGAGAGGGTGCTATAGAACAATTCAAACATTAACTAGAAGGGTACTGTGTGTGTGTGTGTGTGTGTGTATAAATAATATACATAATTATATATATATATATATATATGCATTATGAAAGTGGTGTGCTACTAATTGGCACTTTTTGTTTGATGGTTTAACCTACCAAAACATTCCATGACAGAAAACAAAATTTTAATTACAGTATTCCATCATTTTTTCAGTTGTATACTATTCCATTATATAGATGGGTATACCTACTCTAGTAAATCACCTATTTATAGATATTGATTATTTAAATATTCTGAATGTTTTATTTGTATTATCTCATTTAATTAAAATTCAATCTTATTTGGTAGGTATTGCTATTATACCTAGATATATAAATTAGTTTTTAAAAAGGTTAGCCCATTTCCAAGTGTTACAAAGCTAGTAAGAGTTAGAACTGAGAGTTTAATTCAAATCTGTAGAATGTCCATACTTCTAGTATGGATAGAGTCCATACTTCTAGTCCAATACTTCTAGTATTTCCCAGTTTTGCTATAATAAATAATTCTGCAATAAGCATCTTAAAACATATCAAAATTACCTTGAGTATGTATGTATTTGAAAAGGAGATCTTTAGAAATAGAATTGCCAACGAGGAATTTATTGTTATAATTTCTGATACATACTGTCAAATTGTTTCTCACAAAATTGTTCCCATTAGCATCAATAGTATATGTGTACCCATTTTCTAGCATATATTCCACTATATAGTTTATTGATCTTTTAATATTTGCCAATCTCATGGATAAATTGATATTTGACTACACCTTTTTGTTAATCATAAATTTGAGCATATTATTGTGCATTCATTTTTATTTCTTTAAATTATTTATAAATAATGCTGAGTTTATTCAGTGTGCCTTGTGACTTTTGGTGTTTTGAAGGTTACAGTCACTTGACAACATAGGACCTTACTAGATTATTTATAAATTATCCAAATGTTAATTTTTCATGAACATTTTCTCTCATTTCATACTTGCATAATTGTGGTAGAATATGATGTTGTATGCATTCTCTAATTAGTATTTTATAGATTAATTTATTTTTCCAAATCCAAGAAATATGTGAGAAAATAAAGAAGGTCATAATAATTTTAAAGTTCCTTTGCATTTATCTAAAGAGGGAGGCTTTTTTTTCTAGAAAGAACAGAGTGAAAAGAGTGTGTGAGGGACAAGAGGAACCTCTGGTGGTCTTCGTCTTCATGAATCTCCTTTCTCCCTGTCGTGAGTCTTAATTTACAGGATTTAAAATTTCCCAAATTCATGTCATAACTGTAATGAAATAGGTTTACTGAGAAACATTTTTAAAGATGTATGAATAATTTAGAGTGTTCTTTGCTATAACATTTAAGTGAAATTTCATATTAAGAACAAACTTGATACTATTAAGTATCAAGTGTTTTAGAAATGTTCAAGTTGTGAGAGCACATATAAAAATTATTTCTATAAGATTAATTTTGCGACAGTTCCTCTGGAATTGGGGTTGCCTGAAGTTGAGATGTTTCTCAACACTAAATCCATTTTGAAGTGAATAATTAAGAGGCTGTTGAAGCTTAGAAGTGTTTTGTGGCTTATTTTAATCCTTAACTTTGATTTATTATATTGGTCGTGGCATCAAATACATTTTAAAACTATTAGTTCTGGGTGCCAAGAACTAATGCCAAATTCTTAACACCACTCAAGTGACAATTGGATAGATAAAATGATATTTATTGCACTTACATCTTAGTGGACACAGACAGAAATCAGAGAATTTTTTTTTTTTTTACCAGTATTATAACTTACAAATTGTAGTGAAGGTTTGATCTGTGTATAGCAATTTAGGTAGGTAAAAGATGTTTGAGTGTTTCTAGGTTATGAAAGATAAAATCTTAAAAATAAATAAATAAAGCAAAAGAGTTAGTACCTTTGTATTTTTTTTTAAAGGCAGATGGATTTTTTTTTCTTAAGATTTTATTTATTTATTTGACAGAGAGAAAGATCACAAGTAGGCAAAGAGGCAGGCAGGGGGTGGGTAGCAGACTCCCTGCTGAGCAGAGAGCCTGATGCGGGGCTCGATCCCAGGACCCTGAGATCATGACCTGAGCCGAAGGCAGAGGCTTTAACCTACTGAGCCACCCAGGTGTCCCCTTTGTAAGTATTTTTAGTTTGGAATTGAATGATGTACATATGTTTCAAGTCAAAAAGTGGGATATCTGATTTATTTGACAGTAGTTATGTCGAGCCACTTCTGGGTTCAAAGTCACATTGGGGGATGAATTCTCCAATGAAACACTGGGAGGCTTAGAACACGTTTAACCCTGAAGCAGACACTAGGGTTATGTTTAAAAGCAATTTTTCCTGGGGTGCCTGGGTGGTTCAGTGGGTTAAGCCTCTGCCTTCGGCTCAGGTCATGATCCTGGGGTCCTGGGATCGAGCCCCGCATCGGGCTCTCTGCTCAGCAGGGAGCCTGCTTCCCTTCCTCTCTCTCTGCCTGCCTCTCTGCCTGCTTGTGATCTCTCTCTCTGTCAAATAAATAAATAAAAATCTTTAATAAATAAATAAATAAATAAATAAAAGCAATTTTTCCTAGAAAAGTTTATGACACACAGTTTTTAAAACATGTAACAAAATAAAACCACCAACTTACCAAGGAATCGATATACCATTTCTTGTAAAAAATAAACTGAGTATTACAAATAAGTATTTCTAAAAGAGATATTCCAAGGATTTTTAACTTTCAAAAGTATTACAAAATATCCAGTATTTCTTTGAATGGAAATTTCCCCTCAATAATTTCACAGATGGCTTGACTGTTTACATGTGATTGCATACAGGGTCACAAACTCTGTGTGTTCAGTATTTCAGAGTGCATACACAGCTCTCTAATTTGCAGATTTCCCTTGAGGATCCTGTATTTTTGTTTTGTCACCAGGCACACTTGCAAGCAATAATGTCTTTAGAGTCATATTTCCTTAACTCCATATTTGACTGTGTTTTGGTCTTTTGAAAGTTACAGTCATTTGGCAATATAGAATCTTACTGGATTATTTATAAATTATCCAAATGTTAATTTTTTCATGAATATTTTTTCTCATTTCCTACTCACATAATATAATTGTGGTATATATGATGTTATATGCATTTTCTAATTATTATTTTATTGATTAATTTACGTATCAATCAAATGTACCCAAGATATAAGTGAGCTGTGTTTAAACTGGATATTCTCTTTAAATTCAATTGAAGAGAACTAAACACATGACATACTCTACTTTAAACTCAATACTGAACACCCACGTTCTTTTGTAAGATTCTTCAAAAAAGACACTTTACATACATTCCAGCAAATTCACTATAGATTTTTTCTTTTATCAATGATTCTGACACTATTTTAAAATTCATTTTATAAAAAATAAAAAGTCAAAATTTTATGGTTTCAAGAGAGGCCTTAAGATCAACTAGTCAAAACTCTTATGATTTGAAACTACAAAAATAAACACCAAGTGTTGATATAGAGCCTTTTTAAGTTGGCTGCTGCTGGTTCACTGCTAAGTCTCTCTCCAGAAATTAATCAAGGCTAAAGGAATCCACCTTGCTCTAGCTTGTCTTTTTTCCCGGAGGATGCTCTCATCCAATAATGTTCAACTGAGGGCAGGAGGTGCTATAAACCACCAGACCTTCACCTTCTTCTCGACATCTCAGAAAAGCCATCTTCTCTCTGAGATCCCTGTGGAAGGAATTAAGCTTATTTTGCAACATCTTTACCATTCAACCTGTCCTTCTGTTCATTCCTGCTTTACTCACTTACAAGTGTTTTCCGCACATACTCTTCACTGAACCTCCTGCATGCAACTCTGCATCTCAGAGTCTGTTTTTAGGGAATCTTTCTAAAAAATAAACAAACACCACCCCCCGCCAAAACCACTGCCATCCCCCTACATGTACATGTTAGGATCTTGTTATACAGGTCCACTCATTTAAGCATATAATCCTCCCTCAATTGTCAATGGAGATTATTCCAGGATGGATATCCAGCTTCCAAAATAGTCCCTAAATATTTAAGGCAATCTAAGGTGTTTTTTGTGTTTTTTTTTTGTTTTGTTTCTTTCTTTCTTTTTTCAAAATACAGCTTGATATTTGCAGTTCATTTAAGCAGTTAACCCATTTGATAAACTAAGTCTGGGCATATATAAAGCAGATTTTAAGAGCTCTTTGGTAGATTATAAAAATGGCCACTGATTCATCCTGTCTTCGTAGGTATGCTCTGAATGACATTTGCAATGCATCACTACAGTTTCTTTCATCAAGAGGTTGATTTGGTCATGACACTTGCTTTAGCAATTGTGATGTTAACAAAGATGATGAAGATGATGACAGCAAATTTTGAAAAGTGCTTGCATTTTGATGTTTGCCCTCACTTATTGATCTTCTGAAACATGAAACTGCTCTATTAAGAAGACTTGGCTTTCTTATTTGGGCAAAAGAGACCACATGAAGCAGAGATAAGCCATTACAAATCATCCAATCCACCAAATATCTGACAAGAGGATGAGACCATCCAGACTATCCAGCGCTAGCTGATTTGACCCAGTCCAGAAGAACTGCCTACCTAACCTATAAAATCATAACACATAATAAATATTTGTAATTTTACACCACTAAATTGTGATCAAATTTTGCAAAAGCCAATACAAACTCCTTATAAATTACATTCAAGTTTGTGATTCTGTTTTCCACAGGATATTTTCATAGTTGTACAGGCATATCTTGGAAGCATTTAATGAGTTGTATAATTAAAAATATTATTTGCTGGCTATTTTATTTTTTTGATGTTGAGAAATTTTATTTTTTGATGGCAGATTATATGAATCAGAGTAAGTTGATGATGTAGAAAACATGAAACCAAAAGTTATTTGCATGGCTTCTGTATTAGGTTAGTTCTAAATGTCAGAAGCTGGGTCTTCAGTGGCATCCTTCAAAATATGTTCTGCAGAATGGCTCAGAGATGTTAATTAATTTTGCTTGAATGATTTGTTTTATGCTAAATGCCTTTGGGAAATCACGAGTTGAAACCACTTCTTTGGGAACTTCTTGGAGATTTTAAGATATTCATCTATATCGATAACTTCTGAGATAGAAATATATTAAGAAATATTTCTAAATATTTTAAAAGTAAGCTTAACTATACATCTTGGACATTTGTTGACATCTTTCAACCAATTTTAGTAATGCACCTTGATTTATGACTGGGAAAACTCCCTCTCCCACTCTTTCTCCATTTTGTTTAGGTGATGGTCATTCTACCCGGTACCCCAGTGTGGAGAATCCAGATACAGGCTTAAAGGCTATCAAATCATGAAATTTTCTTAGCCGCAGTGATTGATCTGGAGATAGAGAGTGAACAATCAAAGATACTATGACACAACTGTATTCTTATGGGGACTTAGGGAAAAATATGTCATTCTGATGTGAGTCGGGCTGAAGATGGGAGTACCAGTGTTGCTGCCACCATCCTTCTATGGCCTGAAACTACCAAAGATAAAGGCAGGGCAATCAAACCATAGTGATATAATCTGAGAAAATTCCTAAAACCAGGGTCCAATTCCACCTCAAGCACTTAGCCTCTTGAGCTAATTTCCTTTTTGTTTCAGTATGTTTGAACTAATATTTCTGTCACTGAAAACTGAAAGTAATAAATGAGGGACCATAAATCCTATTTTTTGCACAATAATTTTGGAGAAATAGTGTTTCCCAGGCTACTTTGGAGAAACCTAGAGAAAGTACAGTAGAGTAGTTAATACACAGATTTAACTGCCTGGGTCCAAATCCCGTTTTTACCACAAATTAACTATGACTTCAGCATGATACTTAATCTCTATAGGCTTCAGATTATTTACAAAGTGGGTATCAAAATATAACTTGCCTGATAAGGATTTTGTGAGGATGTTATGACTTGATACATGTGAAATATTTAGAAAAGTGGAGTGCTCTCGGGGCACCTGGGTGGCTCAGTGGGTTAAGCCTCTCTGCCTTTGGCTGGGGACATGATCTCAGGGTCCTGGGATCGAGCCCCGCATCGGGCTCTCTGCTCCGCGGGGAGCCTGCTTCCCCTTCTCTCTGCCTGTCTCTCTGCCTGCTTGTGATCTCTCTCTCCCTCTGTCAAATAAATAAATAAAACCTTTAAAAAAAAAGAAAAAAAAAAAGAAAAGTGGAGTGCTCTAGTAAGTACTAAAAAAATTTAGGTAGAAAGTAAACTGAATAGCAAATTTTAGACTCATGGATTTCTAGTATTTTTAAGAAGTGAAAAGATTTTCTAATTCAGCGTTCCACATATTACAGTTGGAGAACCTGAGATTGGTGAAGACAAGCAATTTGCTCAAGGCCAAGTAAGCTAGGGAGTGGACAGGGAATGATTCTTATTGTTATCATCCCTATTTTAAAAAATATGTTATTCATTTATTTGAGAGAGAGAGAGAGAACATGAGTGGGGTGCAAGGAGGGGCAGAGTGAGAGGTTAGAAGCAGATTCCTAGCTGAGCAAGGAGTCCAAGGTAGGGCTCTGTCCCAGGACCGGAGGATCATGACCTGAGCTGAAGGCATATGCTTAACCCACTGAGCCAGCCAGATGCCCCCACCCATGGTGTTTCAACAGAGTTCTAAGAGTTTCAAGGCAAGGAATGATTAGAAATGAGAATCCTTGGGGGTTCCTCTTTGCTAGTAGTTTAGTTTTCATCTGAATAAGAACATTTACTTTGGAAAAAGTAGCCACCTCTATTTGGGAATGGGAATCTGCAGGAGTCAAACAACCAGGAATTGTGTCCACAATGAAACTCCAATAACTTAGGCATTTTAAGCAGTCTTTTATATGAATGGTGTAATAGAATCTAAAGAGTTTGGAATGTCCTAAGGGAATGCATTATGTTGAAAAAATAAACCAGGCTTTTACTTTTTAATCCATGCTTTTCTTTCTTTTTCTTTTTCTTTTTCTTTTTTCTTTTTGTTTGTTTTTAGTGATTTGCATAGTTCATTTTTAGTTAATTTTTATCTATATAAAGAATGCTGTAGAATTTTTTTCTGATTTTCCAATTAATTAAAAAAATAGAGTACTTGTTTCAACACATAGTTTTCATCCATTAAAAAATATTGATTAATGAGAAACAATGGGTTGACAGAGAAGGCAGCATGTGTCTGTCATCCAAGTGTAGACAAAGGAGAGTAAATCGTTTTTTATAGACCATGTAGAATGCAAAAAATTATCTTTCTCTCTTTTCTTGCTTTTTGGACAGTGGTTTTGGTTAAAGATTTTCTATGGCCACAGAGTCAAAAGTACCTCCTGTCAAAGATAGGTTGTAAGGACAGCAAAGACTTCTATGGCCATCTGGAATTACGGTATCTAAAGGAGTTGGCTCATTTTCAAATAGATTATTATATGTAACCTCTCAAAGCCACTTTGGGCATGACACAAATAAATAAATAAATGTAATTTGAACAGTAAAAGTGAAAGCAATTTACAAGGTAGCATGGGAGTACCTGGCTGGCTCTGTCAGTAGAACACGTGACTCTTGATCTCTGGGTCCTGAGTTTGAGCCCCACATTGGGCACTGAGTTTACTTCATAAAAGCAAACATATTTGAAAAATAGCATGATGTAGAGAAAGAACAATTATTTATTACAATTATTTCTTAAAAATTTGAGAAAGCTCTGGTTCCAGATTAACATGTTAATGGGCAAAGTAACTTCTTATGAAAGATTTTTAAGTAGTATAAAAACAAATAAATACTGGTGTAAACTAATCAGGAATTTATGCTTCAGTTCATCTGGTGTTTAATCGGGCTATTTGGTTGTTTTGTTTTATTTATTTTTTTAAAAACCTACTTAAAGTTGTTTGGAGTTAAGAGTAGGTTTCATTTTGCAAAACTGGGGAGCGTGATTAAAAGAGAAGGTTCAGGCTCATACTTACTGTACTTTCTGGCATGCTTTCACAGGGATGCTTTGGAATTAATAATCTACCATGATTGATCTGATTAGGGGCATTTTAAAAGAGGAAATCTATGTGGAAATATAGAAATAATTTTTATTAATTCCAAAATGAGAATTACCAACACAAATAATTTCTCTGCCAAGGTCAATTTTCAGCTACTTATGTATAACTTTCCCTTTTGTAGGTTTCACGTAAGAATCCAGATTTTGGTTTATTGCAAAAAAGCAGTCACCTGACAAATTAAAATTGTAACAGTTTGGATAATTGTATGGAACATTGCAGAGCAATAGTACCCTTCAACTACATTTTTACCATAGTTATTGCTTTCTGATTACCTTTTTACAGGCTTACCTCGGAGATATTGCAGGTTTGGATCCAGACAATTGCAATAAAGCAAATGAATTTTTTGGTTTCCCAGTGCATATAAAAGTTATGTTTACACTATCCTGGAGTCTGTTAAGTATGCAATAATGTTACTTCCCCAAAACAATGTGCATACACTCTAATTATATACTTATTGCTAAAAAATGCTAACCATCATCTGAGCTTTCAGTAAGTCATAATCTGTTTGCTGGTAGAGGATTTGCCTCTGTTGATGACTGCTGAATGATCAGGGTGGCTGTGGCAATTTCTTAAAATAAGACAGCAGTGAAGTTTGCCACACTGATTGACTCTGTAGCATGTGATGCTATTTGATAGCATGTTACCCAAAGTATAGCTTCTTTCAAAATTAGAGTCCATCTTCTCAAACTCTGCCGCTGCTTTATCAGCTAAGTTTATGTAATATTCTAAATCCTTTTTGTCATTGCACTGATCTTTAGAACATCTTTATAGTAGATTTCATCTCAAGAAACTTTTTTCTTTGCTTCTCCGTAAGAAGCAACTCCTCATCTCTTCATGCTGTATCATGAGATTACAGCAATTCAGTCCCATCTTTAGTCCTCAGTTTTAATTCTAACTCTCTTGCCATTTCTACCACATCTGTAGTTACTTCCTCCTATAGTCTTTACTACCTTACAGTCTTTTTTTTTTTTTAAGAAAGAAAACCATCTTTCAACCTATGTTTAAAAATCTTTGTTGTTGTTGTTTTTTAATTTTAATTTTTATTTTTTAAAGATTTTTTAAAAAGATTTTATTTGTTTATTTGACAGAGAAAGATCACAAGTAGGAAGAGAGAGAGAGAGAGAGAGAAGCAGGCTCCCTGCTGAGCAAAGAGCCTGATGCGGGGCTCGATCCCAGGACCCTGAGATCATGACCTGAGCTGAAGGCAGCAGCTTAACCTACTGAGCCACCCAGACACCCCCAACCTTACAGTCTTTAAAGACTACAGTCTTTAAACTCTCAAAGTCATCCATGAGGGTTGGCATCAGCTTCTTTCAAACTCTTATTAATATTGACATTTTGACCTCTTCCCATGAATCCCAAATGTTCTTACTGGCATTTAGATGGTGAATCCTTTCCAGAAGGTTTTCAATTTACTTTGCCCAGATCCATCAGAGGAATCACTATTGATGGAAGCTAGAGCCTTACAAAAGGTATTTCTTAAATAATAAGATGTGAAAGTTGAAATGACTCTTTGATCCATGGGCTACAGGATGGTGTTGTGTTAGCAGGCATGAAAACAACATTAATCTTGTTATACATCTCCATCAGAGTTCTTGGGTGACCAGGTGAATTCATTGTCAATGAGCAGTGATATTTTGAAAAGAATAATTTTTCTGAGTTGTAGGTCTCAACAGGGGCCTAAAATATTCAGTAAACCATGTTGCAAACAGATATGTTGTTTTCTAGGCTTTGTTATTCCACTTAGAGATTAGAAAAATAGGTTTAGCATAATTCTTAAGGGTCCAGAATTTTTGAAAAGGTCAATGAGCACAGACCTCAATTTAAAGTCACCAGCCACATCAACACTTTTAACAAGAGAGTCCTTTGAGGCTTTGAAGTCAGGCCTTGACTTTTCCTCTCCAGCTATGAAAGTCCTAGGGGACATTTTCTTCCAATATAAAGTTATTTTATCTACACTAAAAATCTGTTGTTTAGTGTAGCTGTGTTCATTAATTATCTTAGCTAGACCTTCTGGGTAACTTACTGCAGCTTCTACATGATCTTTTTCCTTTTTTCACCTTGCAATTTTATGTTATGGAGACAGCTTCTTTCCTTAAACCTCATGAACTAATTTCAGGCTTTTCTGTTGTAACTTCCTCATCTCTCATTCTCCATAGAATTGAAGAGAGTTGGGGCCTTGCTATAGTTAAATGTTGTGGCTAGTTTGATCTATCCAGGCCACTCAAACTTTCTCCATATCAGCAATAAAGCTGTTTTGCTTTCTTATCATTCATGTGTTCACTGAAGTAGCACTTTTAATTTCCTTCAAGAACTCTTCCTTTGCATTCACAACTTGGTTAACTGGCATAAGAGGCCTAGCTTTGGGCTTTTGACATGTTTTCCTCTCTAAACGTAATAAATTTTAACTTTTGGCTCAAAGTGAAGAATGTGTAACTCTTCCTTTTGCTTGAATACTTAGAGGGCATTGTAAGGTCATTAACTGGCCTAATTTCACTATTGTTGTGTCTCAAGGAATAGGGAGGCTGAGGAGAGGGAGAGAAATGGGAACAGCCAGGCAGAGGAACAGACTGAACACAAGTAATATTTATTGATTAAGTTTGTAGGTCCCCAAGGTGCCTGGGCAGTTTAGTTGGTTAAGCATAGGATTCTCCACTTGGCTTGGGTCATGATCTATCTCAGTAGTGTGAGATCGAGCCCCCTGTTGCGCTCCACACTTAGTGTGGAGTCTGTTTGTTCTTCATCCTCTGCCCTCCTCCTTCTTGTGCTCTTTCTCTTTCCGTTTCTAAATAAAATTTTTACAAAAAACTTTGTAGAGCCACAGAACGATTACAGTAGTAACATCAGAGATCCCTGATCACAGATCGCCATAATAGATATAATAATAAAGAGAACATCTGAAATGTGCAAGAATTACCACATTGTGACAAGGCGACATGAAGCGAGGAAATGCTGGAAAAATGGCTCCAGCAGATTTGCTCAATGAAGGTTTGCCACAAATGCTCAGCTCGTAGAGAACATAGTATCTGCAAAGCACAATAAAATGAAGTACAATAAATCAAGGTATGCCTGTACATTTGAACTTATGTAAAAGCTTCACGTTTAACATTTGCATATTACTAATGCTGATTGAAATAGTTTTTTGTTTTAATCTACTGTTGAGTAGGTACAGGCCAAAAGAAAAAAAAAAAGAAAAAAAAAAAAAGAGAAAGCTAGTATAGGTATCCCACTAGGGTGTTCTTAGCTTTTATTAGCTTCTGTTTTGAGAAGCAGAGCAGGCAATTTAGAAAAGGAAATAACATAGTTTCATTCCAGTATCTTAAGTTTGGAACCCTTTTGCAGAATTTTAGCAGTATTACCATTAAAAACATAGGTCCACAGAATCTAGGTAGCAATTAACCTAAAAAACCATGCCTCCCCCTTTAATCTCTTCCACTTAACCCATGATTTAATCCCTTTCCATGTCAGTATTAGCAACATAATGTGTTTGATCCTTTACTGTAGTAAAAATAGATGTTTTATTTAAACAAAGCAAAAACCCATATATTTTGTTTTGTATATGAATAATCCAAGTAAAAATTCCATAGCTACTATTTACACAGAACCATGAGATTTTTTTTTTAAAAGAATGAGAAGAGTACATTTCTACTTTTTTGTGTGAGTATGTTTATAATCTTATTTAGACTGGAAAGAATGGTTCCTATGAATAGCAGCTTGAGTTGGTAACAAACAGTAAAGTAAAAGCATTGGGATCCGAGATAAAGACCTATAAGGTAGGTCCATGCTGAAATCATTTTTTTTTTAAAGATTGTCTTTACTTATATGACAAAGAAAGAGAGAGAGAGATATAGCACAAGCAGGGGGAGCAGCAGAGGAGAGGGAGAAGCAGGCTCTCTCCTGAGCAGGGAGCACAATGTGGGGCTCCATCCAAGGACCCTGGGGTCAAGACCTAAGCCCAAGGCAGACACTTAACTGACGGAGCCACCCAGGGGCCTCAATGAAATCTTTTTTTTTTTTTTTTAGATTTTATTTATTTATTTGACAGACAGAAATCACAAGTAGGCAGAAAGACAGGCAGAGAGAGAGGGAGGGAAGCAGGGTCCCTGCTGAGCAGAGAGCCTGATGTGGGAATCCATCCCAGGACCCTGGATCATGACCCGAGCCGAAAGCAGAGGCTTTAACCGACTGAGCCACCCAGGTGCCCAATGAAATCATTTTTTAAAGAATAAAGAAATATGACATTTATTTTGCCCTTAATATATTCATGGTATTTTCAAATGCCTTATATAAGAATGTAACATAATGAAAAAAGTATTTGTTTTTAGAGTCAGACACACTTGGGTTGGAACTCTGCCTCTTTTAACTATCTTAGGCTGATTACTTCATCTTCTGCTTCTATACACACATGTGAATTACACACAAATGTGGTTAGTAGGTTGATTAAATGGAACAATTAAAATCTTAAAGGAAGGGAAGGAAAATAATGAAAATTATTATCCACGTCTTAATTTTAAAAGTTCCTTAGTACCTGTTTACAATAGCAGGTAGCCAGTATGCACGCTTGAATGTAATGACATTCAATCTTGATTTCTTGTCATGTTATCTTATGATCCTGGAAGAGTCATCCCTGTGAAATTGATATTGGCATTTAAGAGAAAGAAAGGACTTCACCCAGCTAAACACTCCATACCCAGAGAAGGTTTTATTCATCTGGGCTCCAAAAGTGATTGTCTTGGTATAACTCAGGTCATTGCTGGGTCTGCCCTAGACATTAACTAAAAGGATATGAACAGCATAGTACAGGCATTACTAAAACTCTTAATCATAAGCTAATAGGCCCCTAAGATACATACTCTAGCTGCAGTATTTATGATCTCAGGAATACCTCTACATCTTGCTGTGGTGCCATCACCATCTTTTTTTTACTACACATTATTCAGTTAATTCATCGTATCACAGCAAAACTCTAGTAGTGTGCAACAGCTGTGGCAATAACAGAGATTAACTCTATAACCACAGCTATAAGACACCAAGTTAAGAAGGCAACTTTAGGACACTGGGGTCTGTTCTGCAGAGAAACAACAGAAATCTGGAGTCTCCTTTAGTTTGTCCGTCCCTGGATGTTGGTTCGGACACCTCCTACCATAGGTAGCATTATTGTTTACTTTGCAGTTAAAAATCATAACCCATGGGTGAGTTTTATGTTTAAGAACAGGAGTCCTGAGACGCCATCCATTTTGAAAGTTTTCATTTATTCAAGAACGATAAAACACTGCCGAAAATTTCAAAACCTTTGAACAGATAAGTACATGTGTCTGTTTCATAAGAACACAAACAGGCTCATTAGGAAGTTAAGTGATTCCTCCATAGCTATGTGCATAGTAATTCTGCAGAAAAAAATCCGGGAGCAGAAATGGAAAATCCTAATGTTGAGAGCCTTACTCTGATTACTAAGCAATGTTTTCTTTAAGGTAACACATCACTGTTGAATCTGAAACAAAATAAAACCAGAAATTTTGTGTGAGCCAGAGGTTGAATTTACGCAAATGACTTTGCACAGTGCTTTGCACATAATAAATAAAAAAATAACTATTGAAACTACATTAGTGGTTCTCATTCTGGCTGCACATTCAGACCACCTGGGGAACTTTTTAAAAATAGCCCAAGCCCATGCCCACTCCCACCAATTAAAAAAAAAAAAATTTCCTCTGAGGGAGTAAATGCTTCTGCTCAGAACACCCAGTCTAGATCTTGATTCTTCCCCTTGCTTCTCATTTCCCACAGGTTCCTCTCTTTGCTCATTTTATTCCCAACTTCCCCATCTTTACCAAAATTTTACCCCACAGTCATAAGCACTCAATTTTCACCCGGGGGGGGGAAAAATCTTGCCCAGCATCCATCATACTTTAACTAAAATTGCCATCTCTCTCCAATACATCTCAAAAAAGAAGTCTAGTTCTATCAGAATTGTTACTTATGGCCATTTCCTCAGTTAACAAAGGTAACATCTTTATCTTAACTTGCCATGTTTTTCTTAGAATAACTGCTACTGGTTTGTGGTGTTTAGCCCCGCCCTTCTTTAATTAACACTCTGATGTATAATTAGCTAGTGCCAATCTGACTATAGTACTTTAACGTATAAATTTCCACTGTGGATACCCTATTCCTGTAAATATGGACCAAGGTCATTTGCAGGTCATAATAGGGCATTTGTGATTTGGTCTTTCCCTGTATTTTCAGGGAAAATAAGAAATTATCAGAAATACTGGACTGTTTATGACTCCCATATGCATTGTCTTTCTTCCTCTCCCAGTTCTTATGTTCTGCCATTATTTCTGCCTGTACTACCCCTTTTTCCTCAAATGGTTATATCTAGGTCACCTTTTATGTTTCAATCCAGATATTATCTCTAGGATACTTTTGCTAAAACCTTAGTTTGTTTTTTGTTTCTCTGCTGAGACTGCACAGAGAACCAAGTAGAGGTTGGCCTCATTGAGCGTTGGCTGTAATGCAGTGCTTGTCCAAGGCCAAAAAGGAAGTGTGGGCAGATAGTAAAGAATATTGAAATTAGAAGTTTTATCTGTTGGTAAATTGGGAGCTTTTGGGAGTCTCTGGACAAGAGAGTAACAAGCATGTTTCTTTCTTTCTTTCTTTCTTTCTTTCTTTCTTTCTTTCTTTCTTTCTTTCTTTTTTTTAAGAAAGCTGAGCTTCCTATTTTTTTTTTAAAGATTTTATTTATTTGACAGAGAGATCACAAGCAGGCAGAGAGGCAGACAGAGAGAGAGGAGGAAGCAGGCTCCCTGCTGAGCAGAGAGCCCGATGCGGGACTCGATCCCAGGACCCTGAGATCATGACCTGAGCCGAAGGCAGTGGCTTAACCCACTGAGCCACCCAGGCGCCCCAAGAGCTTCCTATTTTAATAGATTGTATTATTATTTAGAATTGATGAGACCAACAGATCAGGAGATAACTGCCAACAAAAAGAAACTTGTTAGTCACAATTCATCAGGGTAATGGTCATACCACATCCAGGGAGAAGAGCACACTGAAAGGCACTGGGGTTGATCAGGAGGCCAAGAGAGAAGGGGGCAAGAGCCTTATTGTGGAAAGGAATAGATGAGGCAGGGTGGGTACATTTAGAATAAGCTGTTTTGAGTAATTGCAGTGGGCAGTGGTCCATAAGAATTGCATCAAGTTGTGTGGCACCTGTCCCTGGGATGATGAGGCCAGGTAAATAATGGCTTAGAGTGTGATAAACCAATAAAGGAGGTGGTATGGGTGTTGGGTTGGTTGGCTTGCCTTTAAAAGTCATGGTCATGGGCAAGTTTTTTACTTTTTCCAGGAATTAGATAACTCTATAGAGATAGAGTCTTCTTAGAGTCATTGAGACTCCAGAAGTCAAAGCATCAGAATATCGAAAATAAGACAAGGTAATACAGTTCACTGTATGAGTAAGGAACTCTTGAAATGTTGATAGAAGAGATCTTTGGAGAGTGGCACATAAATTGCTCTACACAGCATATAAAACATTTTATTATGAGAACAGAAAGGAGGAACACAAGTAGGAGTCTAAAGAATCCGTGTAGGCTACCTCATAACTGTTTCCCATTGATAAAGCATTAGCAAAAAGAAAGAAAGAAAGAAATCCGAAATTTCTGAGATCTCTAATGACATCTTGGTGGAATTTTATAGTGTGTATGTAGATAGATAGATACCTACATATACACACACAAAATGTCTTTTTTTTTTTTAAAGATTTTATTTATTTATTTGACAGACAGAGATCACAAGTAGGCAGAGAGGCAGGCAGAGAGAGAGGAGGAAGCAGGCTCCCCGCTGAGCAGAGAGCCCCATGTGGGGCTCCATCCCAGGACCCTGGGATCATGACCCAAGCTGAAGGCAGAGGCTTTAACCCACTGAGCCACCCAGGTGCCCCATGTCTTTGTTTTTTGATGGAATTACATTGGCAGGTCCAGGTTATGTTGTTAGAGAATATAGGGTTGGTAGTTTAGTTAAGTATTCATAAAGATTAGTGATATTTGGGTATGACCAAGGGAAAGAGGTAGTTGTTGATGTTGGGCTGGAGGTTGTAGTGGAAAGCTAGAAGGGATAGTAGAACCTACTGGAGTGAGCTTTCCTCTTCTCAGGAGACTTAGGGGTTGGCTGTCAAGGAGGCAGCTGCCTCCTGGGGAAAGTAAAAAAATATTCATTAATTTTTGGAATGGCACAGATAGTAGTAATCTCTACCAGATTCCACTGAAGTTAGGATAGTGTAAGGGTATATGTTTTGGCAGGGTACAGGGAATTTATCAGGATCATGGGCCAGGCAGTGAGCTCAGGGAACATTGGAATCCTTAATATCATTGGAAGAGAAGCAATAAATGTCTGAGTTCAGCTTATCAGTGCCTTAGGAGTAGAAGTCTTTGGGTGTCACTGGGGAAGAGGTTTTAGTATCCAGAGTGATATCAGCTCTGGTTCAGAGGGCGAAGTCATCTCCAACAGCCCATCTCTCGGGCTGGGGTGATGTCGTGTGGGATGTGGAACTGGGAATCCTTTCAAGTAAATACCCACTGAGTTAATGTGGGTCCTGTTGGAGTAGCAATATGGTACTATAATGAGGCTGACCCATTTGTGTAATATTAAGGCATTGGCTTGACCTGTAAATATCTTGTAAATCGAGGGATTTGTAGCTGCATAGCTAGCAAAGACGATGTCGGCATCCATGATTGTCAGGATTGTCAGAACAATGGGTACCACTAAAGCCCTCATTAAGGATGGACGAATCTAAAAGTTCCACAGGTTTTATTTAGATGAATGATGAGAGGCTTTTTGTTGCAATTAGGTTTAAATCGTATGGCCTGATTAGGGTGTATGTAAATAGAATGTAAAGTGGTTTGTCAATTAAAATATCTGTGCTTGAGTTTGGAGCTCCAGCATTAGTCTGTAGGCAATTACTGTAGGACTTTCTCCTCAGTTGTTAATTTGGTTGGTGATGGGCAAGCTGATGACGTCTTTGGGTTATAGGGCTTGTACAAGCCAAGCCCAATGTCATGTAGGCCTCAGTATTTGCCATGTTTATTTGAAGCTATAGCGTATTTGGAGGATTTGGTCTCCTGGAGTACAGACCAATAAAAACACCCAGACCAATCATAAATAAGACCAACAGTCAACATTTGACTGCATTTGATAGGTTTGTTATTGTTGTTGTTTTAAGTTTAAAAGTTTCCTGTCTCTGTTTTCACCTGTTCAGTGGTTAGCAGATAACCTCTCAATGGCCCTAAGCTTTCCTTTCTACGGCTCTGTCCATAGAGGGCAGCCTTACTTTCTAGGATCCAGACCCCACTTCAGGAGAGTAACAGTGGCCTCATTTGTATTTATGAGGCTCTGGGTTTTGAGCAAAAGGCCCCTGGCATGCTGGTAAGCAGCAAAGCTTAATAAGATCCCCCCATGCATTATCCAGATATTTTATATTCCTGAACCAACTGAATGACTTCCTCACTCCCCCTTTCCTTTTTCATTAGCATTGTGCTACTCATCTCTAAGAATGTTATCCCTCATACCCACTGGGTCAGGGGACAAATTTAGAAAGCAGCCAGACAAGCAGCAGCACAGGAGTTTATGTCCAGAGCAACACCTTTTGTGAGGTGCTATGTCATGAAATCTGAGGTGAATGCTCTCACACTGACTCCATGTATGGCTCCCAACATACAAGTACCTCCCAAGAGCCTTCTCCCTCTACACAAAGGGGCAGGCTGAAATATATGGGAAAATAACAACTGTTTACTTCATCACTTGCCGGTTTCCTGGTCAACTGATGAAGACTGTCCCAAGGCACTTAGAGGGAAGTCAAATCTCAATCCCTTTGGAAGAGCCTATCATTAGCTAAACTAATTGCTAAGCACCATGAAGAGGTGCCCCCCAAGAGTGTCATCTAGAATCTAGGGACTAGAATGGGACTCAGGGAGCTTTCTAGTTCTGAATTTAGGATGGGAATTCATAGCAACACCTGGCAAATGCAACTAACAGTCACTGCAGCCCCAGCCCCAGTGTATGCCAGCCAGCATGCAGCAGTGGCTTCCCAGGTTGGTGGCGATGTCTGTTGGAACCAGTAAGCCAAGGACAGTCTAGAGGCATATTATTCTAGTATGAGGCCAAACCTCAGAGTACTGCAAGTTTAGTAGTTTCCAAAAATTGCCCTCAGGATTGATTAATTCACTAACAAAACTCACAGAATTAATTAAAAGCTACTACGCTCACAGTCGTGTTTATTACAGGGAAAAGGATACAAATTACAAACAGCCAAAGGAAGAGACACATAGAGTGGGGTCTAAGATGGTTCCCAATATGAAGCTTCCATTGTCTGAAGGACAAGGCACCTTCCCAGTATGGGTATGTGGCCGTACAGACAGAGGATTACCAGGGAAACTCACTTGAGCTTTATGTTCAGAATTTTTACTGGGGCTTCCTTATGCAGGTATGATTGATTGATTTTTTTTTTCAGTTTTATTGGGTAAAATTTACTTACAACAAACATTGTATAAGTTTAAGGCATATAACATAATGACTTGTCTTACATATATTGTGGTAAGATTACCACAATAAGTTTAGTTCATATCCATCATCTCATATAAATACGAAAAGAAAACATTTTTTTTTCTTGTGAGGAGTTGTCTTAGGATTTATTCTCCTAACAATTTCCAAATATACCATATCCCAATGTTAATTATGTCACATCCCCAGCACTTACTTGTCTTCTAACTGGAAGTTTCTACAATTTGACCACCTTCCTCCAGTTTCTCAAACTTCACCCCCATGTCTCATAACCATGAATCGGATAATCTGATCTCTTTTTCTATGAGTTTCATTTTGTTGTTTTTGCTTTTGGATTCCACATATAAGTAAGATCATACAGTATTTGTCTTTCTGTGACTATATCACTTGGCATGATGCCTTCCAGGTCCATTTTGTTGTTGTTGTTGTTGTAAATGGCAGTGTTTCCTTCTTTTTTATGACTAAATAATATTCTGGTATGTGCATGTATGCATACGTGTGTCTGTGTAACTTCTTTATTGATTCATCCATCAGTGGCCACTTAGGTTGTTTTCATGTGTTGGTAATTACAGGTAATGCCGCTGTAAACATGGAAGGGGTGCAGATATCTCTTTGACATTCTTTGGATATATTCCCAGAAGTGGAATTACTTGATTATATGGTGGTTCTATTTTTAAATTTTTGAGGAACTGCCATACTATTTTCCATGGTGGCTGCACCAATTTAAATTCCCACCAACAGTGCACAAGGGTTCCCTTTTTTTTTCACATTCTCACCAGCATTGGTTACTTCTTACCTTTTTGATGATAGCCATTCTAACCAATATGAGATGATATCTCATTATAGTTTTGATTTGCATTTCTTTTAACTAATTGATCAATTGCCCACATGGTTGAACTCAATCTGTAGTCATCCCCTCTCTACCTTGAGCCACCTCATTGGAATAAATTATTAGGTATAGTCCAAGGGGTCTACTATGAATAACAAAGCCTGTCTTAACACTTGGGAAATTCCAAGGTTTTAAGAGGTACCTCTTCGCAATCACCAGAAAAGGGCTCTTTTTAAGTGAGCCCAAATTCTTTATTACATACAGATGAGCTTAGGTTCTCTCTTCAAGCTTTCTCTGTAAAGTGAGGATAATTACAGTGTCTACCCCATAGGGTTGCTGTGGTGATGGAATGAAGCAATAAATATTCCTCACACATATTAATTGCACAATAAATGGTGAGCTATTACTATTACTCCCCTCTCTGCCCTTCCAGAATTACCATTAATCTATTTACCTTGTTTTCAGTTAATGGTGAGAAAAGAGTCAATTTGATCACTTCATTTACACTAGTATGGGAATACACCAGAAGCTAAGGAGGGAGGGAAGCTAATTTCAATCCCAAATATGATTACCTTGGAATGTCTAGATAATTTGAGGATCTCTTCAAGTTCTTAAAGTCCATGGTTTTCTGGTCTTTGTGGCCTTTCTTGGTGTAGAAAAAGAATTGACTCTTAAAAGAAATTCAAGCACCTCTATTTGCTAATCCTGTACGTTTAGACAAGGTATCTGTTATCTCTTCAGGTTGCTCATGCGTAAAAGGGGGAAAATAATAGCTACCTCAAAATATCATTAAATTGAGAGATGACATACTGAAAAGTACTAAGCACTGAGAATTGCACAGACTAGATGTCCAATAAAAATAAATTAAAAAATTCCTCCAACAATTAAATCTCTTCCTTAGTACCAGGCACTAGGAGTTGAGAACGGTACAAAGGTGAATGAGGTTTGATTCCTGTTCTCAAAAATGCCCATTGTTCAGTTATAGAGGTACTATAAGAAGAGTATCATATAGTTGACAGATCCAATTTAATCTCTTCGTTCTTTCAAACATAAATGACAGATAACCTCTGAACATCTAGCTTTTTCTCCTCTAATCAATGCTTGCATCTCAATAGATCTTTAGAATGTTTAATCACTTAATTCAATTAAATAATCCTTTAATAACAAAATTTCAGGAGGTAGGGCATGTAGGAAGGTATTTCTTGGACAAGAAATCTTTGATGGCTCCTTGGCAACAAATAGACCCAAGCAACAATAAATACTTCGTTATCAATCTTCTTTTTCATTACACAGGACTGCTAGACAAATTGGGAGTTAAAAAGTACCAGTTTAATGAAATGTTAATGTTTATCTTTATGACTGTCATTGTAAATAAATCATTAAAAACTGAAGGCAACATGAATTAGAAGAGATTATACCCTAGAATTGCTTCTAATTTCCAGTCTGATCTTAGTAGTGAGTCTCACCCGTATTTTTTCTCAATTTTCTTTCCTACAAAATAAGACAATGAATTTGGTGATATCTAAGGTCTCCATCAGTGCTAATTTTGTGTTATTTTGAATATTAATATAGTGGAGCATTAACAAAACATGTATAAAATATGGGTTCTAAGATGATAACACATACATTATATATTACATATAAAACTATAATTTTCACTAGCATTTGCATATTGATTGGATTTCTGAGCTATAAAAGATTTTTGGTAAGTTTATTTTTTCACATATTGCTCATCTGTTAGAAACATGGATTTTTTAATGTGGCCCAAAATATTCCCCATTCAACAGAGACATGAAAGTAAAAATTTAAGGTTTTGTCTTCATTTCTTTCACTGGTAATTACCCCAGAACTGCAAAATATGCCCAAATTAAAAACATTAATATACTTTTGCCTAAAATAAGTTATTTGAAATAGCTCCTCATCGTTCTCCTTGACTTTATTTATTTAAACCCTATGCATTTAAAAAAAAAATAAAGCAGATGATGGGGAAAAAAAAGGATGCAGTAAGATAACATGAAATTAGAATGGGAGATAACAGCTCTGTTGATGCGATTGTAGAAGCCCTCCCTGTCTTACATGACCAACCATTTGTCATTGCAAAATGTGGCAGAAGTAATACAAATAATATCCAACATCAACTGGGCATGTGTATGTGCATGTATGCTAGACACTTGGCTAAGCATTTGACACACATCACCTTATTTACTGCTCATTGTAATTGTGGGTGTTAGGTAATATTATTACCCTCATTTTTCTGATGAGAAAATTAAATTAGAGAGCTTATGTATTTTGCCTAAGGTCTAGAAGCTTCAAGAGGTATAATTTAAACTCAGATTTATCTAATGCCAGAGTTTATGTCCTTACCCTCTGTATATAATGGTTCTTCTCAAAAGTGATTTCTTATAGACAATGACAAATTTATTGTATACTTCTGTGTGCCTAGCACTGCATTAAGCATGTAGCAGGACGAGAAAGTCTAACACAGCGTATACAGCCTCGAAGATTTTATGATCTAGTTAGAAAGAGAAAACTGGCATGTATGACATATTGGATGAAAATTTATGCTACTCTGTGTAGTAATTTCTATTAAAAAAACTGAGCCTCCCATCAGCCAAATTTAGTATTTAGCAAGGCAGCTTGTAATCACCTCGGGCATGATCATATCCCTGGCAGAATTCACATTTCATTGATGCATCAAGGGCATGTCTTTTCCTTTTCCCTGTCACATTTACACTTTTATTCTCATGTCTTGTAAAATAGAAACACAGCATTCTGCAGAAAGAGATGGAATCCCCAATCTAACAACTACATCGTCATTCAAAAAAATAATGTGTCTCTACATTATTTGGCAATTATTCACCGTTATAGAAAATATGCAGTATTTGTACTCAGTTTGGAAGATTAAAACTAAAAAATAGAAAACTTGCAAAATCCTCCAGCTAAGAAGTGGCAGAAGCAGAATAGTAAGCTGTATCTTCTGATGGCATGTCCGGAGGTATCACTCCACGCTAAGCTACCTTTGGGCAAATTTATTGCAATATCTCTTGATCATAAATATGGATGACTCTATCTCATAGTATTGCTACAAGACTTTGCTTCACAGAGTACACACTATCAAAACAAATCTTTCTTCTTGAAACTCCCATCTGCTCCCTATACAAGTAGTAAGAACCCAGGCAGTCTGTGTCCACATGGAAGGTGACTCATGCCTTTCATGTGCGATGGTTTCTCTAAGGCCTTCATTGCCAGCTGCTTCAATACTTAACTGCTGTGGGAGTCCAGAAAATCTGGATCCCAGCTCCTGGAGCAAGTTACAGCCCGCACAGCAAGGATCTAGAGGCTTGCAAATTGTACACGGATGGAATCGTCCTCTGCACTGATGCATTGATCTGTGTCTGAGCAGAAGGGTATTTATCTAGAATTGATTATCCAAGTCCCACCAATTTTCTGCAGCTGAAATGTTTATGCTTTTGCTCTGGTGAATTATGGGAGCAAATCCATCAGCATCAAAACCTCTGTAGCCGTAGTCCAGGTATCCATGAAAAGACTTTCAATAAATTTCTCTTTCAGAAAAAAAAAATTTCTTGTCTTCCTTTTAAACAGAACCAGATAAAAGTTGGCATTGCCTTTATTTGACAGAGTCACAAAGTAAATTCTTCCCCACAATAGTCTTTCACAAGTCCCGATTTTTTCTTTCCTTTTGTGAACTTAATCAGGTCCATCCATTGACAAGGGATACCCTTGCTCTACCGGAATTCCAAATTTGGTTTGTTTGATTTTTTTGATTTTTTTTTTAACATCTTTTCAAAGCAGAACGCACACATATTCTTTAGAATTAGATAGAGGTCGGGTAAATCCCTGCTCTGGTACAGTCAGCAGTTGCTCAATTTCTTTAAGGCTGTTTCTTCATCTGAAGACTGGAGATAAACTGCGGACCCTGTGGCGTTATATGATGATTAAATGAGATAATATACATTATTCACTGAGCACCCTGCTTAACAAAGAACAGAACAGCTAAAAAAAGCATACCATAGCTCTTACTATTTTTCCTCTCTGTATGACCCTGGGGGATTTCTTTAACATTGCCAACTTTGTAACTTTTTAAACTGTGTTGTACAAATTAAAAGAGGTATGCAAGAAGTCATTTTTTTCTATTGTAGGTTAATTTGAGTACGTGTAATAAACAAACGTTATTCTTTCTTTATTGCTTCTTTACCCAAATGCTGCCAATATTTTTTCCCCTCCCAGGTTGAAATCCTGGATAAACGGCCTAGACTTGCAGGTGTTAAGAAAGATCCTCCTTAAAGGTTCGATCTCTCAACCAGTTGAAAGCCTTTTCTGCTGTTCTAATTCCTGCCAGCCTCAGGTTAGAGAACTGAGGAGCTGGGAACTGAGTTGCGATAGATGTCTTCACCTTCCCCAGGAAGGGTCTGCTACTCTGCCTTCTTCTCCACTAGCCGTTAGGGCAAGAAGAGACTTCACTTGAAGGTGGGGTTGTCTTCTGGCTTTTGCATCATTTTGATTGTTATGGTGTTCATGCCCGCTTGCTTTCTCTTTACAGCTGCCTTATATGAGCGGGGTATTTGGCAAAAATCAAGAAAGAAAGCAGTTTCTATTTGGGGACTAGGATTAAGGCTCAACAGTTAGGTTTCAAGAAGTAGATGGGGTTCTATAATCTCTTCATAATCTACGAAAGTTCTGGCCAAGTCGCTTCCTCCCCCTTAGACCTATAATCCAAGTGAAAATAGTACACAGGCTATGAAAAACAGCTTAAGGAAAATCTCTGGGGACCTATCCAATCAGACTGTTGTGCAGCAGCCTGTACAATACATTCTAGATCTGTGGCTGGGATCAAACTAATTTTACTTAAGACTTGTATTATTTCCTATGGTAGCTATAAGTAAATTACCACAAACTTAGTGGTTTAAAACAACACATGTTTATTCTCTTATAATTCTGGAAGGCAGACATTCCAAGTGTGTGTGTGTGTATATATATTTTTTAATTTTTATTTATTTATTTTTTTAACCAGCTAAAGCCAATATGTTGGCGGTGTCTTGCTTTCTCCGGAGGCTCTAGGAAGAATCCACTCCTTGCCTCTTCCAGTCTCTGGAGGCTGCTAACATTCTTGGGCTTGTAGCTGCATTACTCTGACCTCTGCCTTGGTGATTGTCTTCTCTTCTGTACAAACTGTCTCTCTCTGCCTCCCTCTTACAGGGATACTTACAAGGATCACAAGTTGATCACATTTTGGGTCTGCCCAGATTATCCAGGGTAACCTCCCCACCTCAAAATCTGTAAATCATCTGCAATGACCCTTTTCCCATATAAAATAACATTGACAGGTTCCAGGGATTAGGACTTCGATATCTTTGGGGACCATTTTTCATCCTGCCATGAACATCAAAGATAAGGTGAATATAGCTTATATCTAACTTTTAAACTCCCACTTCTGCTCTGAAGTTTTCTCCAAAATTAAATGTTACTTATGCTTCAGGGTCCAATTTAGAATCAATTGGTTATGAAAATACCCTACGTCATCCTGGTCCACACGGACCATGCCCTCCTGCACGATTCAGACCTCAGTTAACATTCCAAACATTCACTATCTTTTCATGTTTAAGCAGCTTACGGTATTTCCTCACCTGTAAAATAGGACAGTGTTATCATCCTCTCTGGATTGTTTCAAGGATTAAAGGAGAACACATAGATGGAGCCAAGAATTAAAACTAGAACATGATAAACACTCAGTACAGTTTAATCTTTTCCCTTCTATTGATCAAGTACTGCCACCCATTTCATAACTGTATGAGAATCAGTCTTTTTCTAGAAAGAAATTATTATTATTATTATTTTTTAAATGTTTTATTTATTTATTTGAGGGAGAGTGAGTGAGAGAGAGCATGAGAGAGGAGAAGGTCAGAGGGAGAAGCAGACTCCCCAAGAAGCTGGGAGCCCGATGTGGGACTCGATCCTGGAAGTCCGGGATCATGACCTGAGCCGAAGGCAGTTGCTCAACCAACTGAGCCACACAGGCGCCCCAGAAAGAAATTATTTTCAATGCTACACTTTTTAATAGGTACTTCTTTATTTTCCATTATGATGTCATACTGTTGGTATTAAAAATGTTGAGAACAGGGGCGCCTGGGTGGCTCAGTCGTTGAGCGTCTGCCTTTGGCTCAGATCATGATCCCAGGGTCCTGGGATTGAGTCCCACATCGCGCTCCCTGCTCAGCACGAAGCCTGCTTCTCTCTCTCCCACTCCTCCTGCTTGTGTTCCCTCTCTCACTATCTCTCTCTGTCAAATAAATAAATAGAATCTTTAAAAAAAAATGTTGAGAACCACCTGATAAATATCAAAACATTACCTCCCCCCAGAAGGCTAATTCACAGTTTGTAAATAATGACCTAAATGGGAAATGCCACCTCAATTACAACATTTTCTTACCTGCTTTTTTTTTTTTTTTTAGCATAGGCTTGTTAAGAAAAAAAATATTCAAAGTTTTAAAATCTCAAATTGCATAGGATATTACTTGGTTTAATCAAGTACATCTCTGCACAGCTTGATTGATTTATTTCATTTTGAAATATTACTTTAAAATCATGAAAATACAATAATTCTCATTGCAGTTTCTTTGATATTTTATCAAATCCAATATCCGTCATCAGTCTGTGCAATATTTGATGTTTTTTATCATGATTTAGTTTTTCTTTTTTTCAGGACACATTTATTCTATCGTCACATCACATTGTCAGAGTGTCATAAGAAATATTGTTGAGAACGGGCTGACCGAGTGCTTCCTCCAGGATATTTACTTATTCCATAGCAAGCTCTAGGCTTTAACATAAAATAGAGTTAGTAATGGTTTTGAGGTGATTTGTCTATTAAAATATAACATAATTATGTAATATATAATTATGTACATAATTATATAATATATAACATGAACATGCATGCATCTTAGATGTGTTGTTCAGAATTATAAAAAAAAAAAAAACACAAAAACTGAATGCTTGTGGGTAGCCATCACCTAAGCCAAAAAAAAAAGGACATTGCCAGCAAGTCAAAATCCCCCTGTATGTTACCTCCAGATACTGCTCTTTTCCCCAAGGATGATACCTACTGACTTCTAAAGCCATAGCTTGGTTTTGTTTGTCTTCAGACTTTATTGAATTGGAATTGTTTTTACTTTGTTATTTGTGTATTTGATGTTTAACTGTTTTTGGCTCTAGCAGTAATTTTTATTGATAGAGTTTTACTGGAATGCTGAACGTTCTAGTACAGGACTTTGCATATGCGTGTGTTACATTCCTGTTGGATACATCTCTAAATGCTGAATTGCTGCATCATAAGATATGCCTATATTCAGCTTTAGGGGACACTGACAAACACCTTTCCCAAGAAGTAGTACAACTTCATATGTCATGCCGGGAATGCACAGCACTTCAAGTTGCTACAGACAACACCCGCTATTGTTTGTCTGCCTTTTCATTTTAGCAATTCTGGTGAGGTAGTAGAGATAGCACACCGTGGTTTTAATTTGCATTTCATCAGTAAATACCAAATATGAGTACCTTTTCCTATATTTTTAGCCAATTGAATATATTTTTATGTGAATTGCTTGTTTGAGTGTTTTGCTTATTTTCCATTAGGCTTCCTGTTTTCCTTAGTGGCATGTGGTATTGTTTATATAGTCTAGGTATGATTTTTGTAGGGCAAATGTTTTATCAATTTTTTGTTGTTGTTGTAGTTTAAGGATATTTGTGTCCTATTTAGGAAAACCTGGGCTACTCTACACTCATGAAGATGGCCACCTCTGTTTTCATCTAAAGTTATTGGTTTATGGGGAGGGGATGTGCCTGGGTGGTTCAGTCAGTTAAGCATCTACCTTCAGCTCAGGTCATGATCCCATTGTCCTGGGATCAAGCCCAAAGTTGGGCTCCCTACTTAGCAAGGAGCCTGCTTCTCTCTCTCTCTCTGCCTGCTGTTCCCCCTGCTTGTGCTCTCTCTCTCTCTGTCAAATAAATAAAATCTTAAAAAAAAAAAGTTATTGGTTTACCTTTTTCACCTAAATCACAGATTGATTTTTGTGACTTTGACAGGTAAAGTTTAAGATTCCTTTTCCCCCCTTCAAATGAATAATCTACTGATACAGCATCACTTATTGGCAAAACTATACCTTTCCCACTACACAGTAGTGTTCCTTTTGTGATTATTTAGGTTGACATATACATATGTGTGTGTCTCTGTATCTGTGTGTGAGATATATATATATAATATATATTATATATATATCAGAGATATATATATATCAGAGATATCTGATATATATCAGATATAGATTATATATAAATATATAATATATATATAAGATATATATATCTTAGATTACATTCTTAGATTATAATCTTAGATTATATATAATCTAAGATTATATATAATCTAAGATATATATAATCATATAAATATCAGATTATGTATCAGAGATATATATATGTAAGTGCTTTTTAAAAACTATTTTAGTGATTATCACATCTATACAAAATACAAAGAAAATTAAAGAAACTAGTATGATAAATCCATATTACCCATCACCCAGCTTCAAAAATTACCAACTCATGACCAATCACTTTTCATAATACACTAGCACATATTTCCTCCCACAAGTCCCAGATAGTGTATCATTTTATCCATCAAAGATGGATAAAAAAGAGACCAAGATAAGGTCTCTTTTTATAACATATTATAATATTATTGTATTATTATCACATCTACAAATAACAAATCCTTAAAATATATCCAATGTCCATTCAGTGTTCAATTTCTCTGATTGTCTCATAAATGTTTAAGGAGGTTTTTGTTCAAATTAGAATTTAAACAAAATTTATACATTGACTCTGGTTGATATGTCTCCTCAGTCACTTCTAAGGCTTTCCCTCCCTCTCCTTTGTATGTGTTTTCCTTATGAGGTATTTGTGGAAGAAAATGGTTCATTTGTTCTGTAGATTTTAGATTTTATTACTTTAAGCAATGGTTATTTATTATTTGAAACAAAAGCTTGGTGTTGGGTATTAAGGAGGGCATGTATTGCATGGTGCCCTGGTTGTTATACTTAAACAGTGAACTTGGAACACTGCATCAAAATCTAAGGATGTAATGTATGGTGACTAACATAACATAATAAAAATAATGTTCTGATTTTCAGGTAGTGAAACCAAGCAAGTTGCCTTTATATCACCCAATTAAGAGTAATTTGAAATTTGTGCTAATAATACCTGATGCTTATACCTAATGTATCTACTTTTATAAACAAGTTTTCTAAATAAATATCCATAATGGATTACCGTATACCGAGATTTTCCACCATGGCACTATTGACATTTTAGCAATGCCAGCAATGGACAAAACTTCTTTTCTACTTGCTAGGCTAGACATTTTACGCTGACTGATTCTTCGTTGGGGGGGTGAGAGGGGGCGGGTTGCTGTGCTCTGCTGTGTGGGAAGATTAGCTATAGCCCTGGCCTCCTTACACTAGATGCCGGTAGCAGCCCCCTCCCCCATTGTGAATGAACATTCGAAACATTTACTTTCGTTCCTCTGCTGCCCTTGCTTGCTATTATCTTTTTTTCCTGCTCCTCTTCCTTTTCTCTCACCTTGATTTGTTTTAAGCTCCTCGAGAATAGGGCCAGTGTCTTCAATTATGGATTAAGGTTAGTTAGAATTAATCTGCTTTCTTTATGGAGTCATTATGAGGACCAAATGAAATAATCCTAAAAAAAAAAAAAAAAATCCGTTTGATGACTTTGGGAAGTCCCGGTGGAAATGTTAGCTATTTTTAGGTCTTTTGTTTATTGGTATTGCCACAACATATCCAGTAATGGCTTGTTCAGTACATTACTTTTGACTCATTTCAAACCTAGCATTTTTGTGTAGCCTTCAATATTTTCCCATGAATTCCTCCTTCCCTCCTCATTCAAAATAACCAACTTTTCCTCTTGACTTAATTCCCACAGTTTCAGGTTACAGCCTTCCCAACATTATCTCTCAGCTTCACACCCACACTGCTCTTTCTGTGTTTCCCACATTCAGCCTCCCTAGTTCGACTCCATTTACCTCCACTCCTACCCCTTCTCCCTAAACACACTCCCGCTTCATCTCTCCTAATTTATATCTTCCCCTTTCTTGCTATTCTAACACAATTTTATCCGGTCATCTCTGAAAGTCTCTCGATATTTTTCTGTATGCATCTTTTAAGCTTCGGCAATCATTTTCCCCCATATCATTTTTTGAGAAAAATTACAGAGTAAGCACAACAAATCATTTTTAAAACGATAAATAAAGTATAAGTTCTTCCCCGGAGGAGAGATAGTTGACCAAATCATTTCTGTGCCAAAGTGTCAGGTTATACAGGTACCTCTACTTAGAGACTCACCGAGGAAACAAAGTCCTTGGTTTGAGTTTGGCAAATGATATCGAAGAAGTGATGCCCCCATTCTGTCTTTGACAGGACTTCTCCTTCGCTGGAGAAGTTGGATTGTAGGCCCAGAAAAGATCATAATTCTTCCCTCGTATGGAGAGTATGACTTAAGATGGGTGCATAGAATCTATGAAGTTGAGTGCCTAGAATTTTCTCTCTGTGTGTGCTACTTGGTGGGGGCTACTTTTAAGAAATCGTGACTCTTCTATATTCTTGTGATTGGACTGAAATTTCCAAGAGTGGTTGGACTGTCTTTTGCAACTGATGTCAGTCTACCCCATCACTGATATTCTGACTGAGCATGGCACTGGCAAGGTGCCAACAGTTCTGAAAGCCATGGATGGCAGCACACGTCTTTCCCGTGTTTCTAGAAAGAGCAAAGCCCAGGCCTCTTTCCTCGCCCCCAAAATAGATTGCTGTCTTGAGCAATTTAATTTAATTAAAATAAAGAAAATTACTATGTGGAATTCTCTTTTATACTGGGACATTTTCCATGGAAAGACCTCAATGCACTGAGAGATTTGTGATGGTTTGGTTGTCATCAGAAGAGAAAATGTCCCAACTTGGTTTATGTCTTGCTTTTTTTTTTTTTTTTTAAGATTTTATTTATTTATTTGACAGAGAGAGATCACAAGTAGGCAGAGAGGCAGGCAGAGAGAGAGGAAGGGAAGCAGGCTCCCTGCTGAGCAGAGAGCCCGATGCAGGACTCGATCCCAGCACCCCGAGATCATGACCCGAGCCGAAGACAGCTGCTTAACCCACTGAGCCACCCAGGCGCCCATGTTTTGCTGTTCTTTTCCCTTCTCTTGTCACTCCTATTGTTCTTCCACTCAATTTCTCCTTCCCCTTCCTTTCTTCCTTTTCCTTTTTAATCAGAGATCCTATCTAGATGACAACTGAGTTGCTCCTGGTCAGGTTTTTTTCTGCGCTGCCCACTACAGTGTGGGAGACGGTGCTGAGAAAACATACTTGAGCCTGTTTGAAGGGACTGAAAATGCCCTCAAGTCTTTGAATTTTTTCCAGTCATTTTCTAATAAACAGGAGAAAGCCTTTTATCTATGGGTTTATGAGCCATGTAGTCACTTCAAAAAGAGGTACAGCTTATTTTCATCCATTTGTTCTCTGTGCAGTTAACAGTGCTGGGGCGCGCGGCACCGCTGCTGAGACGTCTGATGCGGACGCCCCGAGCAGCCTGACCGGTGCTCAGGACTTTCCGGGGCTCTCTTATTCTCACCATGAACACATTTATATTGTTAATCTGAGAAATATGCATCATATTTAAGAGCAGGATAAAACTTTCTGTCTAGTCAGGTTGCAAAAAAGAGCAAATCCACACTAGCCATACTGCTCCAGAGGGAGCCAATGCAAGACACAGGCTATTTTTTCTTATTATCTGTTATTGTCAGTTGTGGAAAATGAATCTATTCATTGAAATGTCACCAGGAAGATCCTTCCCACGCTCTGCATATTTCCCCCTGGACTTTCTCTACCTTCTTTCACCCCTTTTTGTTCCCACTTCTCACCTTCTTCTTGGCATCGGGGTGTTGTAGCCCATCTCTCTCTGATGTAGGGATAAGATGAGATCAGTTGCTGACGGGGGGTCATTAACCGCCATCACAGATTTGTTACTCTTCCCCGTATTAACTTGAAAAAACACTGATGAACCTCCTCACAAATTTGTAGTTGTCCATCAGGTACTCACAATAAAAACATAACTTAAATATTTCATAAGATGCTGGAAGATCACTTTATATGCTTCCACCAGCTTATTGAGAGACAAAAGTTATCAAAGGAGGAAATTCTCAGTCTCGCCAAAGATTTCTCTGTAGATAATAAATCTTTTCTTGAGTCAGAATAAAGCACTCTGTCCTTCATGGCAAACTCTGAGTTGAAATTCCAAATCCATTTTGTGTATTGTTTGACCTTCCTTGTTAATGACGTGACAGGTATCTATTGAGTGAAATGGATAGCCTGAAAAGTTCTGGATCAACATCAGGCAAACAAAAGGAGGAACAGGCTTTTGGTAAGGGCTTGAAGGACAGACTCTCACTGTCCAGCCCTTCCCTTCTGCCCCCAGCATGTCTAATCACATAGTCTAAATACATGACTACACAGTCTAAATGCGTGACCCGGTAGAAGCACATCCGTGTGAGAGCCTGTGGTCATGGGGACAGATGGCATCAGCTGCCTCCCCCGTGTCCCAGGAAAAGCCCCAACTTTCTTGCAAAACAATGTGCCATCCTCCTGCTGGACAGAAGCTGCTGGACTGCTGGAAATCGCTTTTCCTAGATGTCAATGAATCCCAAGGGCAGAAAAGGTGGACTGTCCACCCTTTTGTGCATATAATTAGCATTCCACAAGCACCACACTTTGAAAATTTGGCAGTGCCTAAAAATGTCCTAAGTTGCTTTTCAATGGTACTTCTTTTTCTCTATGTCTAAAGCAAAAGGAAAGTAGCTAGAAATAAAATATTGCATTAATTTATAACAAATATATGTAAGCTTTAGTAAATTAATATAGTCTACTCACATAGATATTATTTCTTAAGTTAAATGAGTGTTAGGTAAAATGTGTGCTGAGTGATCTTTAGAATATTTGTACTTCTATTGTTTTCACATAGCTACTAAACCAAAAGAATTTAAAATGAATTCATTTAGTCCAGTGTAAGATGAAGTATTCAGATAGTGTTTGAAGCAATGTCAAGGTCAGACGGCATAGTCCAGAGGCGTGCCATCACTTACAAAACCAAAGCCAAAATTATCTTGAAAATTACAAATTTGGTGGGTTATTTTTAGTGTCAGCCAAGAGGAAAACCCAGGGTTTGTACCATAACAGCAGTGCTTAGTTTTCATGAGTCTGGAATGTAGTCATCAACCCAGCTGAAAATAGGCAACAGCATCAGTGTGTACTAGAACAGAGACTGCATTGCAGTCAGTGTGTGTGGACAAAAGACTAATTCTTAGTATTGTTGGAAAGAGTGACTGCCACATCACAAACTGCTTCTGTTCAAACTTCTCAGAAGCTTCATGCAAACTAAAATAAATAAAACAACCATCCAGCAAAAACTTTACACAATACCACTTCATTTTCAGTGGCATCCCATCATTCAACCAGTATAAATAGGTTTCATACTTTGCAAGCATCTATATTTTTAGATTCAATCTATGAAACCAAGTATTCCTGAACTAATAGGATGAGATGGTAACTCTTGAGAGGAAAAAAAAAACAAAAAACATACTTGAGCTTTTATTCTTACTTGAAAGGAGCTTTGGAAACTATGGCACTAAACACAGGAACACAGCACATTGGTTTGCTTCTTTCTTTCTTTTTCTTTTTAAGATTTTATTTATTTATTTATTTGTCAGAGAGAGAGCACAAGCATGCAGAGGCAGAAAGAGAGAAAGCAGTCTCTCCGCTGAGCAGAGAGCCCGATGCAGGACTCGATCCCAGGACCCTGGGATCATGATCTGAGCCAAAGGCAGTAGCTTAACCAACTGAGCCACCTGGCATCCTGGTTTGCTTCTTTCTTACAAAAGTAAAAGCAAGGGCAACTGCACAACAGTGTGGCCAATACAAATTCTGATCTATTATAGAACTAAGATGTGCTAAAAATCAGAACCCAGCAGCTGGAATCAGTGACTTAGTAGCTAGGAATCCTGCTGAGGCAGGAGGAGGTAAGCTTGAGATAGCAATTTAACAAAATCAGGATTATGAAGGCCCTATAGGCCAGGTATGAGCAGTGGAGACTGAAGTTTCCTTGGACCGTGATACCACATATACACTAGACATGGCCTCACTCCCTCCCTTGCCGTGGGCAGTAGGGAGGTCAGCAACACCCAGCTGTACCAAAGGCCTTTTGAAACAGATGGAGCCAAGGCTGCAGCCACTGACCAGCCCTGGGTATGACCAAGCCTATTTTAAATATGCTGGTCTCCTGGAATTCCTATTTGTTGGAGGTAAAATAAATAAGGCCACAGGCATATAAAGAAATACGAGAAATATATAACAGGAACCCCGAGTACAGCCTGGCTGATTTGATTCCATTTTGCAACAGTGAGAAATGTCAATTTAAATTACACATTGTAAGAAAAAAAAAAAAAGAATAACCCAATTAATAAAAAATGAAAGAAAATAGGAAAGGAGATATTGAGAAAATATTGCTTGGCTTGCAAGACGCATACCCAGTGTACTACTTAGTGCTTTCTTAATGTATTATCTCACTTAACTTCTTAATTTTTATAAATCTTGTAATTTAGACACTGTATATTTAGGGATTTTTAGTAATAGAAAAAAAAGCTCAAAAAGTTTAAATAACTTGCCCAAAGTCACAGATATATGGATAAATATGAGAAATATAAAACAGGAGCTTTGAGTGTAAGAAATGAAAGATGAAAGTTGTGTTTGATTATAGAAAAGGGAATAATATCAAAATTATTATGAAGAATATCAAAGATATCTTCAAAACATTGAGTGGGAAAAGAGTGATGAGGAGAATTTACAAGTGTTTGAATTTGAAATTGGAAATAGTTGGCAGAATGTTGAAGGGAAAATAATTCAACCTATGGCATCTTAAACCAGGGCCCTTTGAAAAACTTTAACTGCTCCTGTTCCCTCCCCTGGAACATAGATGCTACATATGTGTCCTTGAAAATGTGAGTTAAACTCCCAACCTGATGGGTATCTCACAGTAAAAATCCTCCAGTGCTTTTATTGGAGACTTTGTCTAAAATCTTACACATTTAGCAAAACTGCTGTTATTATCTGTTAATACTTGTTTGTAAATGGAAGTTGGAACATTCAGTCTTGAGTTTTGTTGAGTAAAATGTGGTGAAACTGGGACCCTAATTACTTGGAAACATTTTAAAAATAGTTTGGGAATGGATCTGAAATTGTTAGGTATGCCTTGCTGAGTCCTTTCTGGTTATTTCTCCTACTAATTTGGTGCTTCTAATTGGCATGGGTTTCTATTATAGAAATGTGGCCGGTGAAAAGGGTCATGAGTTTTGTCCACAGTTTGCCTCTGAGAGGGTAGGCACTGTGAATCTCAGTAGATTATAAAGGGCAGTTTTTGTCATGTGGCTGTTCCTTAGCCATAATAAACCCATTTCTCAGGACTGGTCTACACAATATGGGTAGATTTGGTTTTTACAGAAGAAAATGCTCAAGTCCTGAATCAGTTTTATATTTTCAAAGGTTTTAGGAAGTGGTGAAAAAAGTATGATAAGAATTTGGCAGCCAGAATCTTTCTCTGGGGTCTGTACACTCACTTTACTGTTATCAAATTTTCCCCTAGTTCCTGGCTATTTTATTTTATTTGTACATATCTTATTTTCTAACTAGTGTGGCACCATTTAAAATTCTTTGCAAGCTGCCTGGTGCTTTACTCAGAAGTAGTTTCTCTTTTTTTTTTTTTTTTTTTTTTACTAAAAGAACTGTAGACATTAATGACACATTGAGAATAATTTATTCCCTTATCTGCTTAAAAGGAAATATGATGATCTATTTCAGTGTGATGCGCAAAATAATAAACTGTTTCAAAAGTCAGATTATAAAACTTGAAGATTGTAAAGGAAAGTGCTATGAAGTTTGAATCTAATGCATGTCTAAAATGATGAAAAATAATTTATTCTGGGAGATGTCCTACAAAGCATCTACTGAGAATAAGGTCAAAGTAACTATATGAAAAAAGGAAGAAAAAGAGCAATACAGTATAGTAGCTGGAGAAAAACAACCACGACCATTGTTTTTAGGAGTGCTAGTTTCATTTCCTTTTTACATATCTTAATGCCAGTCTGACTGAGAGAAGAAAGAAGAGAACTAAGTGCAAAGACTCACTTTAGCATGCAAAAGGCAAAATCTCGTTGACTTGATTTTTTAAAATTTAAATTCAATTAGCCAACATATGGTACATCATTAGTCTCAGAGGTAGAGTTCAGTAATTCATCAGTTGCATATAACACCCAGTGCTAATCGCATCATGTGCCCTCCTTAATGCCCATTACCCCCTCCTCCCACTCACCTCCCCTCCAGCAATCTTCAGTTTGTTTCCTATAATCAAGAGTCTCTCATGGTTTTTCTCCCTTTCTGGCGACTTCCTATTGAGTTTTCCCTCCCTTCCCTTATGATCCTCTGCATGGTTTCTTATACGCCACGTCGATGTAAATGGTAAGTATTCATCCTTTCTGATGGCTGAGTAATATTCCATTGTGCGCACGCACACACACACACACACACACACACACACTTACATACGTATGCATACACGTACATACATGTACACATACATGTGGTATATATATGTATACCACATCTTCTTTATCCATTCATCTGTTGGTGGACATCTTGGCTCTTTCCATGATTTGGCTATTGTGGATTTTGCTGCTATAAACATTGGGGTGCAGGTGTCCCTTTGGATCAACAGATTTGTATATTTGGAGTAAATACCTACGAGTGCAATTGCTGGGTTGTAGGTTAGCTCTAGTTTTAATTTCTTGAGGAACCTCCATACTGCTTTCCAGAGTGGTTGTACCAGCTTGCATTCCCATCAACAGTGTTAGAGGGTTTCCCTTTCTCCACATTCTCACCTATATCTGTTGTTTCTTGTCTTGTTTAATTTTAGCCATTTTGACAGGCATGAGGTGGTATCTCTTTGTGGTTTTGATTTGTATTTCCCTGATGCCAAGTGATGTGGAACACTTTTTCATGTGTCTCTTGGCCATTTGTATGTCTTATTTGGAGAAATGTTTGTTCATGTCTTCTGCTCATTTCTTGATGGGATTTTTTGTGTTTTGGGTTTTGAATTTGATAAATTCTTTACAGATCTTAGATACCAGCCCTTTATCTGATATGTCATTTGCAAATATCTTCTCCCATTCTGTAGGTTGCCTTTTAGTTTTGTTGACTATTTTCTTTGCTGTGTAGAAGCTTTTTATCTTGATAAGTTTCTGATAGTTCATGTTTGCTTTTATTTCCCTTGACTTTTAGAGATGTTTCTGGCAAGAAGTTCCTGCAGCTGAGGTTGAAGAGGTTGAAGAGGTTGCTGCCTGTGTTCTCCTTTAGGATTTTGATGGATTCCTGTGTTACATGGAGGTATTTCATCCATTATTTTTATCTTTGTGTGTGGTATAAGAAAAATGTTCCAATTTCATTCTTCTACATGTGGCTGTCCAATTTTCCCAAAACCATTTGTTGAAGAGAATGTTTTTTTTTTCTATTGGAAATTCTTTCCTGCTTTAAGATTAGTTGACCATAATGTTGACGGTCCATTTCTGGATTCTCTGTTTTGTTCCATTGATCTCTGTGTCTGTTTTTGCCAATACCATACCGTCTTGATGATTTCAGCTTTGTAATAGAGCTTGAAGTCTGGCATTGTGATGCCCAGCTTTGTTTTTCTTTTTCAACATTCTTTTAGCTATTTGGGGTATTTTCTGGTTCCATATAAATGTCTAGGATTATTTGTTCTAGTCTGTGAAGAAGTTGATGGTATTTTGATAGGGATTGCATTCAATGTATAGATTGCTCTAGTTAGTATAGACATTTTAACAATATTTGTTCTTCCAATCCATGAGAATGGAATGTTTTTCCATTTGTTTCTGTCTTCTTCAGTTTCTTTCATGAGCGTTCTGTCATTTTTAAAGTACAGAAACTTTAGCTGTTTGGTTAGGCTTATTCCTAGGTATCTTATGATTTGGGGTGCAATTGTAAATGGGATCAATTCCTTAATTTCTCTTTTTTCAAGTCTTATTGTTAGTGCATAGAAATGCATTTATGATTTCTGTGCATTTATTTCATATTCTGCCACATTGCTGAATTCCTGTATGAGTTCTAGCAATTTTGGGGTAGAATCTTTTGGTTTTCCATATAAGGTATCATGTCATCTGCAAAGAATAAGAGTTTGACTTCTCTGCCAATTTGAATACCTTTTATTTCTTTTTATTGTCTAATTGCTGAGGCTAGGACTTCTAGTACTATGTTGAACAGCAGTGGTGAGAGTGGGCATCCCTGTTGTGTTCCTGATCTTAGGGGAAAATATTTGCTGTGGGCTTTTCATAGATGGCTTTTTTTATATTGAGTTATGTTCCCTCTATCCCTACCCTGTAGAGAGTTTTAATCTAGAAAGGATGCTGTATTTTGTCAAATGCCTTTTCTACATCAACTGAAAGCATCATATGGTTCTTGTCCTTTCTTTTGTTAATGTGATGTATCACGTTGGTTTATTTGCAAATGTTTAACCATGCTTGCAGCACAGGAATAAATCCCACTTGGTTGTGGTGAATAATCTTTTTAATGTACTGTTGGGTCCTGTTGGCTAGTATCATGGTGAGAATTTTGGCATCTGTGTTCATCAGGGTTATTGGTCTGTAATTCTCCTTTTTTGGTGGGGTCTCTGTCTAGTTTGGGGGTCAAGGTAATGCTGGCCTCATAGAACAAGTTTGGAAGTTTTCCTTCCATTTCTATTTTTTGAAACGGCTTCAGAAGACTAGGTATTAGTTCTTCTTCAGATGTTTGGTAGAATTCCCCTGGGAAGCCATCCAGCCCTGTACTTTTGTTTGTTGGGAGATTTTTGATTACTGCTTCAATTTCCTTGCTGGTTATGGGTCTGTTCAAGTTTTCCTTTCTTTCCTTTTCCTTTTTTTTTTTTTTTAAGATTTTATTTATTTATTTGACAGAGAGAGAGAGTCACAAGTAGGAAGAGAGGCAGGCAGAGAGAGAGGGGGAAGCAGGCTCCCCACTGAGCAGAGAGCCTGATGTGGGGCTCAATCCCAGGATTCTAAGATCATGACCTGAACCAAAGGCAGAGGCTTAACCCACTGAGCCACCCAGGTGCCCCCTGTTCAAGTTTTCTTTTTAGGTTGACTTTAGAGACCAATGTGTACTGAGAAATGGGGATGATAAAGGACTAAGAGGGTAAATTGGGTAGCAATCCAAATGAATGGGCCATAGAGGCTCTACAAGGGAAGTTTTAATTCTGAGGAACAAAAGTTCACCAAAGCTAGTTGTATTGGTAAGGTCACAACCAGTTAACATTGACTATCCCAACACAGAATTTCCAGGTGAAGGGTCCAAATCCAACAATTCTAGAGGAAAGAAAGAATGAGTTATCATGGAGAGACAGGAGAATACTGTGTTTATGCCACTGTGTAAAGAATGACTTAATCAAGTGTCAGAATCCTCTTTAATTAAACATCAATTTTCTGTATTGAAGATTCCAGTTTTTTAAATCTTCATGAAGGAGTGTCTGCTGTTAATGCTAGAAAGGTGTGTATATGTAGAATTTCTCTTTTGCAATAAAGTGAGAGAGAGTAAGGTAAAAGTCAGTTACTGTAAATTTTTAAAATGTTAATTAAAAATTATTTGCATGAAATGTTGATGTAGGGTTTAACTATAAACTAAATATTCAAATCAAGTAGGCAATTGATCTGAAAACTCAGCGAAATTGATGATAGTTTCTTGTCATATTTCTGCAATGTAATAGAGAAATAGTATAAATGTTAAAGACAGAATATGAAGCCTTTGAATGTTTAAATGATTGGAACAGGCTGAAGAGTCTCGTTGTCTGAAAAAAAAAGGAAATTTGACAGTCAAACACTAATGAAAATCTTGTTTACATGAAGAAAGTGTGTTTGAATTTTGCTGGTTTGGTGAGTGAGAAAGGTTAAATGGGGATACATTTCATTTCAGAACTAGCTAATCCAGATGGTGATAATTTTATAAAATCACAATGGTCAGCCCTAGATCACTGGGAATATATATTTTAAAAATAGAGCTGGTGTGCCCAGGTGGCTCAGGCAGTTAAGCATCTGCCTTTGGCTCAAGTTATGATCTCAGGGTCCTGGGATGGAGTCCCACATTGGGCTCTCTGCTCAGCAGGGAATCTGCTTCGCCCACTCCCTCTGCATTTCTTTCACTCTACTTCTCAAATAAATAAGTAAATAAATCTTAAAAAAAAAAAAAAGATTGAATTCAACCCAGTATCACCATCAAAAAGTTAATAAAGTTAGAATTCAGTTTTTACATTTAAAATGGACTTAAATAAATAGTGGGATGGGAGTGAATAAGATATAACTTTAAAGTACTATGAAATTGGATGATTGGGAACTATTTCAAAGATGGGGAGACCTAAAGCTGAAATTTATATGAGAGAAGTAAACCATTACCTTATTATTAAATACATATATATACACACATATACACACACACATATATATACACATATATATGTAATATATATAATTCTAAATATTAAATTGTAAAAATCTAAATTTTAAATTTAGAAAGTCTATTTAAAAACCACAATATTTATAAAAGTGTTGGAGATTAGAACTCTAAAGACAAAGTCATAGTTTTTTTTTTAATGACACTTTTTTCAATATTAGTAACAATATTAGCATATGACACTTTCGACAGCATGGATAACTCCTCTTAAGAAAAATCTAGGAAAAGCAATTTTCTGAACAATTTTTTCACTTCAAGATTTTGCATTTCTGATTTTAGTAACCAATTTAGACAGACTAGAGTAGTAATGCTGATATCGTCACAGGTATTGACCCTATTCGTAACAGTGGAATTGTGAAATTTTTGAATATATAAAATATCTTTAAAAGTCAAGTTTATGGCAGTGTAATTTATATACAATAAAATTCATCTTTCAAAAATATACAATTCAATGAATTTTGATAAACATTTACTCCCATTAAAATATAGAACATTTTATTACCCCAACATTTCAATCCTTAGAGTTAATACTCTGTTCCCTTATCTTATACAGCTCCTTGATCTATTTTCTGTTTGTAGAGTTTTCTACGAGACATTTCCAGAATGTCATAGAAATGGAACCATACTGTATGCAGCCTTTTATGTTTGGCTTCTTCAGTTAGCAATGCTTTTGGATCCCATTCATGTTGTTGCATGTATCAGTAGTTTTTATCATATTGCTGAGTAATAGTCCATTGTATGGACGTGCCACAATTTGTTAGTCTGTTCGCCAGTTGATGGACATTTGTGTTTCCAGTTTGGGGTTATTATGAAAGAAGTTGCTCTGAAAATTTGATTATAGATTCTTGTGTGGATATATATTTTTATTCTCTTTGTTAAATATCTAAAAATGGAATTGCTGTGTTATAAGGTAAGTGAATGTTTTAATTTGTAAAACAAAAACAAAAACAAAAAACTATCAAAATTTTCCACTTTGCTTTTCTACTAAATATGAGAGTTCCACTTGCTCTGTGTTCTCCCTAGCAGTTTTTTTCCATTTTTGTCATTTTACCCACTTCACATATAAGGATTTTATAAGTTTGTTTCTATTCCTTTCTTCTTTTCCTTTGTACTGTTTTTGTCACACATTTTACTGCCACACATATTATCAACTCCTCAACACATTGTTACTAGTTTTGCCTTAAACAATTATTACTTGATGTTATTACAAATAGTGAAATCTCTTTTATATACCTACATTTTTATAATTTCCAGTGCTCTTAATTCCTTTATTGAAATCTACATTTTCAGTTGATATCATATTCTGTTTGTCTGAAAAATGCCTTTTAATATTTATTATAGTTTTTATTTGCTAGCTGTGAATTCTCTGGTTTTGTTTTTGCTATGTTTTGGTTTCCTTATTTATGAAATGTTCTTATTTTGTCCTCATTTTTGAGATTGTTTGCTGGAAATAAATTTCCATGTTGACAGAAGGACAGAGAGAATCATGTAGGATAAGATGAACAGAGAAGTCAACAATTAACTAATGCTGCAGACAAATAGAAAGAGGGAAGAAAGGGAATAAGATTTGCTAATTAAAATATTGCTTGTGCTCCTCGGGACATTGGCTCTGTATTTCTCAGAATTAAGGAGAAAATATTGATAGTGTGGCTTATTTTTGCAAGAAGCTTGGTAGTAAAATTAGGACACAATAATAGACCGATAGAACAGGGCACCAAAGTGATTTTACTGGTTTTAGTCGTTTGTTTTCAATATATCAAAATATAAGTTGTAGGAAAAAGAAGCTCATGGAGAGAGAAATAGGATTTAAACTTGCAAACACAACACAGGGATAATTGATAAAGCAAACTTCTGAATAAAGTAGAGAGAATGGAATTTTATGGTACAAATTTTCTATTGACATACAAAAAATTATCACAAACTTAGCAATTCAAATCAATGCTCATTTATTAGGCCACAGTTCTGTAGGTCAGACGTCTGCCAGGATGGGGCTGGGCGATTTGTTTCCTGCCTGGAATTTCTGCTTTGTCATGACCCCAAAGATACCCTTTACTTTCCCTTTGTACTTCCTGTATCCCATGCCTCCATCTTCATTGATGCATACCCTTGTTTTAACGAAGCACATCTGATAGCATCTTCTTGAGAAGGAGTGCAAGACAGATTATTCTGGAGATATTGCATATCTCTACCATCACCCTTGATTTATGGTTTGGCTGGGTATCAAGCCCTGGGTTTGAAATAGATTCCCCAGAGAATCCTGTAGACATTGTTCCGTTGTCTGGCTTCCAGAGTTGTTCTTCAGCAGCCTGAAGCCTTTCTAATACCAGACCTTTTTCATGTGACCCATTTACTTATTTATTTTTTTACCTCTTGGAAGCTTGAAGAACCTTATCTTTGCCCCCAGGATTCATAAATGTCATGTTAATATGTCTTGCTATAGGTAAATTTCTATCTGTTTTGCTAAGCACACAGTGGGCTGTTTTCATTCTGGTAACTAATGTCTTTCAGTTATGAGAAAAATTCATGAATTATTTAATTGATAGATTCCTCCCTTCAGTTTTTATTATGTTGTTTTTCTGGCACTTCCATTATTTGGATGTTGTACCTCCTTGACTGTTCCTCTCATTTCATTATCTTTTTCTTCTTAATTCTCCATCACTTTCTATTGTTCTTGTTTCAGTTTTTCTGCTTTGTGGGAGATCTCCTCAACTTTATCTTCAAAAGTTTCTATAGAATTTTTCAGTTTTGCTAAATCGTTTTTATAGTATCTTTGTTCTTTCTCATGAAAAATGTCTTATTTCTAAAAAAAAATTTTAAAAATAATAAAAAATTTCATCATCAAGACAGCATGGTACTGGCACAAAAACAGACAAATAGATCAATGGAACAGAATAGAGAGCCCAGAAATAGACCCTCAACTCTATGGTCAACTAATCTTCGACAAAGCAGGAAAGAATGTCCAATGGAAAAAAGACAGCCTCTTCAATAAATGGTGTTGGGAAAATTGGACGGCCACATGCAGAAAAATGAAATTGGATCATTTCCTTACACCACACACGAAAATAGACTCAAAATGGATAAAGAACCTCAATGTGAGAAAGGAATCCATCAAAATCCTTGAGGAGAACACAGGCAGCAACCTCTTCGACCTCAGCCGCAGCAACATCTTCCTAGGAACATAGCCAAAGGCAAGGGAAGCAAGGACAAAAACGAACTATTGGGATTTCATCAAGATCAAAAGCTTTTGCACAGCAAAGGAAACAGTTAACAAAACCAAAAGATAACTGACAGAATGGGAGAAGATATTTGCAAACGAAATATCAGATAAAGGGCTAGTGTCCAAAATCTATAAAGAACTTGGCAATCTCAACACCCAAAGAACAAATAATCCAATCAAGAAATAGGCAGAGGACATGAACAGACATTTCTGCAAAAAAGACATCCAGATGGCCAACAGACACATGAAAAAGTGCTCCATAGCACTCGGCATCAGGGAAATACAAATCAAAACCACAATGAGATATCACCTCACACCAGTCAGAATGGCTAAAATTAACAAGTCAGGAAATGACAGATGCTGGCAAGGATGTGGAGAAAGGGGAACCCTCCTACACTGTTGGTGGGAATGCAAGCTGGTGCAACCACTCTGGAAAACAGCTTGGAGGTTCCTCAAAATGTTGAAAATAGAACTACCCTATGACCCAGCAATTGCACTACTGGGTATTTACCCTAAAGATACAAACGTAGTGATCCGAAGGGGCACGTGCACCCGAATGTTTATAGCAGCAATGTCTACAATAGCCAAACTATGGAAAGAACCTATATGTCCATCAACAGATGAATGGATGAAGAAGATGTGGTATGTATACACAATGGAATACTATGCAGCCATCAAAAGAAATGAAATCTTGCCATTTGCAACGATGTGGATGGAACTAGAGGTAGCATGCTTAGCAAAATAAGTCAATCGGAGAAAGACAACTATCATATGATCTCCCTGATATGAGGAAGTGGAGATGCAACATGGGGGGTAAGGGGGTAGGAGAAGAATGAATGAAACAAGATGGGACTGGGAGGGAGACAAACCATAAGTGACTCTTAATCTCACAAAACAAACTGAGGGTTGCTGGGGGAGGGGGTTTGGGAGACATTGGGGAGGGTATGTGCTATGGTGAGTGCTGTGAAGCGTGTAAACCTTGCAATTCACAGACCTGTACCTCTGGGGATAAAAATACATTATATGTTTATAAAAAATAAAAAATAATAAAAATAATAAAAAATAATAAAAATAATAATTTTTAAAAAAAATTAAAAAATCTTATTTCTCTGTTAGCAATAAAATATTTCAATCTTTTTTCATGCATAGTCTTTATTTTCAGAAATTTCTGTCTTGGGACACCTGGGTGGCTCAGTCAGTTAAGCATCTGCCTTCAGCTCAGGTCATGATTCCAGGGTCCTGGGAGCAAGCCCTGCATCTGCCTCCCTGCTCAGTAGGGAGCCTGTTTCTCTCTCTCTCTGCCCTTCCCCATGCTCCTTCTCTCTCTCTTTCACTTATTCTCTCAAATAAATAAAATAAAATATTTTTTAAAAAATTATGTCTTTTCTTTGTTTATTTTGAGCTCTGTCTTTTAAGTTGGATACATTTTACAGATGACAGTGATTTTTGTTTGTATGCTAATATTAAAAGCTGATTGGAAACATTGAGTCCCTAGATAACACTTGTTACAGTGACCTTCAGTATAAGTTATGTCATTTCCTTGTAGGGGAAGGGAATGTAAGTATCCTGTAAGTTCCTGAAACAAAAAGGACAATAGTATATTCTTAGTCTAGTATAATATTGCTCCTGGCTGAGGATATTCCTCCTATATAGATCTTCTAATATGCTGCTGAAAAGATATAGTCCTGGCTGCTCTCATTCTGGAAGCTAAAATAGGAGAAAGCTAGGTAGGGTATTAGTATTCAGCATCATAAGTATTTGCTTAATCATTCTGTGTTCAAAAGGATACTCCACTCTCAAATATGCCTGGCATCTCCTAGTTCAGAGATCTTGGGTCTTTTGTTGACACAAAAGAAAACAAATTCTTTGGCAACATGCAATGATTTAGAAGATCTGAGGTTCTGATTGTTTCTTTGTCCTTTTTAAAATTACTTTTTACTTACTGATTTTATTGAGGAGTAACAGACATATGAGAAACCACATCTATCTAAAGTATATAATCCAATGAGTTTTGACAGGTGCATTCATTGCTGATCACACTGACGCAATCACAATGCATGATATGTTTGTCGCTAATGAAAGATTGCTCATGGCACTCTGCAGTCAATCCCTCTTCAGTCCTTACCCCAGACAACTATTTTAGATGATTTTGCAACCTATATGAATGAGATATAGTTTGTAGCCTTTTGTCTTTTGCTTCTTTTTTTTTTTCAGCGTAATGATTTTGAGATTCACCAATGTTCTTACATTTATAGTAGTTTTTTTCTTTTAGTGCTAAATAACATTACATAATATAAATGTACTTCTTTAAGGATATTTGCAAATGACATCTCTGATAAAGGGTTAATATCTAGTCTATAAAGAATTTATCAAACTCAACACTCAAAATAATCCAGTTCAGAAATAGGCAGAAGACACGAATAGACACTTTTCCAAAGGAGGGATCCAGATGGCTAACAGACACATGAAGAGATGCTCAACATCACTCATTAGCAAAGAAATACAAATCAAAACCACGATGAGATACCACCTCACATCTGTCAGAATGGCTAAAAGTAATGACACAAGAAACAACAGGTGTTGGTGAGGATGCAGACAAAGGGGAATCCTCTTGCACAATGAACGCAAATTAGAGCAGCCACTCTAGGGAACAATATGAAGTTCCTCAAAAAGATAAAAATAGAATTGCCCTATGATCCAACAATTACACTACTAGGTATTTACCCGAAGGATATATAAATACAGATTCAAAGGGGTACATGCAGCCTGATGTTCACAACAGCATTATCAATAATAACCAAAGTACGGAGAGAGTGCAAATGTCCATCTACAGATGAATGGATAAAAATGATGTGGTATGGGGCGCCTGGGTGGCTCAGTCGGTTAAGCCACTGCCTTCGGTTCAGGTCATGATCCCAGTGTCCTGGGATCGAGTCCCACATCAGGCTCATTGCTCAGCAGGGAGCCTGCTCTTCTCTGTCTGCCTCTGCCTACCACTCTGCCTGGCTTGTGCATACTCTATCTCTCTGACAAATAAATAAATAAAATCTTTAAAAAAATGATGTGGTATAGACATATGATGGACTATTACTTGGCCATCAAAAAGAATGAAGTTTTGCCATTTGCAGCAACATGGATGCAGCTAGAGTGTATTATGCTGAGTGAAATAAGTCAGAGGAAGAAAAATACCATATGATTCCACTCATATGTGGAATTTAAGAAACAAAACAGATGAACGTATGGGAAGGGAAAGAAAAAGAAAAAAGAGAGATGAAAACAAACCATAAGAGACTCTTAAAAACAGATAACAAACTGAGGAGTGATAGAGGGATGTGGGTGGAGGATGGGGTAGATGGGTGATGGCTATTGAGGAGAGCACTTGATATGATGAACACTGGGTGTTGTATGTAAGTGATGAATCACTGAATTCTACTCCAGAAACCAATATTGTACCATATGTTAACCAAGTAGAATTTAAATAAAAATTAGGAAAAAAAATGTACCTCCTTTCGTTTGTCCACTCTCCTACAGATGGTCACTTGAGTTATTTCTGGTTTGGGAGCACTATGAATAAAGCTTTATGCATATTCATGTACAAATCTTTGTGTGGATATAAGCTTTCATTATTCTTGGATAAATACCTAAGTATGTGCTTGCATTTCTTTTTTTTTTTTTAAAGATTTTATTTATTTATTTGACAGAGAGAGATCACAAGTAGGCAGAGAGGCAGGCAGAGAGAGAGAGAGGAGGAAGCAGGCTCCCTGCCGAGCAGAGAGCCCGATGTGGGACTCAATCCCAGGACCCTGAGATCATGACCCGAGCCGAAGGCAGCGGCTTAACCCACTGAGCCACCCAGGCGCCCCTGTGCTTGCATTTCTAAGAAACTGTCCAACAGTTTTCTGAAGTGGTTATACCATTTTATATATGCTCTACATCCATGTCAACATTTAGTGTTATCTATATTTATAATTTTAGCTATTCTAATGACTATATAGTTTTATCTCTTTCCTAAAGTTTTCAATGAATCATCCTCATTTTCATCTACCTTATCCTTCTACAGAAAACTGTTATCACAAATTCATGATTTTTAAGGGGGCTATCCTATAGTGTAGACTCTTTCTTGGCTTTTCCACCATAGATCTAGGAGTCAGTTTTCCCAAATTGCTATATTTAGTTATTATCTGTCCATTTGTCTTAAAAAATATAGTTGTGGTTGTCTCCAGTCCCATTGTCTTTGTTCTTATATGTTCCCACATTAAAATTCTCTTTATTTTTATTTTATTGAGATTTTAAAAAAGATTTTATTTATTTATTTGAGAGAGAGTAAGCACAGGAGGAGGAGCAGAAGGAGAGGGAGAGAGAATCCCACGCAGTCTCTGCACTGGTCTTGGAGCCTAAAGTAGGGCTTGATCTGTTGACCCTGAGATCATGACCTGAGCTGAAATCAAGAGTCAGACACTTAGTGGACTCAGCCACCAGACACCCTTTTAGTGGGAAAATAGAACAGATTGTTTTAAATTCATCCTCATTACTCCTCAGTTAGATATTTCATATGTATGTTTAACACCCAAAATCAGAGTCAGAAGATAGACACAGAAGGTAAAATAATCTTGAGATAGAAACAATCATGTAAGTTTGACAATATAGACTCAGAAAAATTACATTTGAAGAAGGGAGTCCTCCCCCCCTTTTTATTACCCTGGAATAATAGTTTGAAAGGAGCCTTGAGGAGAAATAGGGTGTTAACACATCCTGTGTTTCAGGGAACTAGGGGAAGTAGTAAGGAGATAAATTTCTCATAGAGAAGTACAAAAAATATATAAAAACTACCTCACTAAAATTGGGAGAAGGGCCACATATACCATTGGAATCATTTTGATTTTGTTTTAAACATTGAGTGCACTGTTTTATTTTTGAACTTATTTAAATTCAATTAGTTAAGATATAATGTATCATTAGTTTCAGATGTGGAGTTCAGTTACTCATCTGTTCCATATAACACCCAATGCTCATTGCATCATGTGCCCTCCTTAATGTTCATCACCTGATTACCCTATCCCCCACACACACTTCTTCTCTAGCAACCCTTAGTCTGTTTCCTATAGTTAAGAGTCTCTTATGGTTTGTCTACCTCTGTGATATCATTTCATTTTATTTTCCCCCTACCTTCCCCTATGATCCTCTGTTTTGTTTCTTAAATTCCACATATGAGTAAAACCATATGATAATTGTCTTTCTCTGACTGACTTACTCCACTTGGCGTAATACCCTCCAGTTCCATCCATGTCATTGCAAATGGTAAGATCTCATCCTTTTTGATGGCTGAATAATTTTCCATTATATATTTGTACAACATTTTCTTTATCCATTCAATAATACAGTCAAGAAATGGACAGAAGACATGAACAGACATATCCCCAAAGAAGACACAAATGTCCAACAGCCCCTTAAACTACTCAATGTCACTTGGCATCAGGGAACTATGGTCTCTTCTACAGGATTTTAAACTATAATTTGAACTATCATTTATCTAGAGAAGGATGACTAGAATGTTATGGAGGAAGTCTTAAATAATCAGTATTGTTCAACCCTAGATAAATATTTGGGATGGGTATAATAACTACTATTGATTATTCCCAAACTTTCTTTTTTTTTTTTTTTAAAGATTTTATTTATTTATTTGACACAGAGAGAGAGATCACAAGTAGGCAGAGAGAGAGGAAGGGAAGCAGGCTCCCTGCCTAGCAGAGAGCCCAATGTGGGGCTTGATCCTAGGACCCTGGGATCATGACCTGAGCCGAAGGCAGAGGCTTTAACCCACTGAGCCACCCAGGTGCCCAATTCCCAAACTTCTTATGTGAAAGCTGAGATAAATGTATTCAGCATATGTACAGAGAAAGCAGATAATCTTTACAGGACAAGATATTCTGAATTAGGAGGGAGGCTGATGACTGGAGTCCTTTCGAACTCTCCAAGGAGCTATTGGTTAAGCTCATAACATTATAGTCATATTTGGAACAAATGACCACGTTGACAAAATTAGTAATGCAGCATGAGTGATTGATTTTGTAAAGTTAATTTATCTGCATTTGAGAATGTCTATTCAAAGTGATGTGTTAACAAATCAATGAAGCAAAAATATTAAAAAAAATGTGTTGCAATTTCCCCCTATAGTTAATATTGCTAATTATAAATGTGTTTATTTTTCCATATATTTTCCATATATTTTTACATATCTGTGATTAGAAACTAAACTAGGGGAACCTGGGTGGCTCAGTCAGGTAAGGGTCTGACTCTTGTTTTCAATTCCAGTCATGATCTCAGAGTCATGAGATGGAACCCATGTCAGGTTCCTTGCTCAGCATGGAGTCTGCTTGAGATTCTCTCTCTGCCCCTCCTTCCACTAGTGCTAAATAAATAAATAAAATCTTAAAAAAAAAAAAGAAATTAAGCTACACAAGCTTAAATTAGTCATTACATTTCCCATTTGATATATGGGAAAGCCTAACAAATTTTGAATGAAAATTACATGGAAAAGATAAAAATTTTAAACTATTTATATAAAATATTAATTCTTACCAGATATTACTGATGTGAAGATAGTATAATATAATGACTTAATCTCACATTTAGTTACACAGTATCACAAGTTACAAAAAAATAAAGTACATTCAGTAACCACTTCTGGTAATGGTCTCCAAGGGAAGTGTACTATAGATAAACCAAACCAAGATAAGAAGAAAGCATATTTGATAAACATTGGTATTCACATTATCTACTTTATCAAAGTTGCTGTTAAAAAATACAGATTGGTTTGTGATTTTAATAAATGTCCAACTGCAGTTGAAGAAAATGGCAGGAAAGTTTTAAAGTTTATTTTTCAGATTTGTGCAAAAAGATTAGTGTGGTAAGATGTAGTCTATATATCCACCTAAGGATTATCAGGTACCATTAAATAATGTAGTTTTTGCATGGCTTTAAATATATGTTTCCAGTATCTAAGCAATAAATTCATAATTAAAATGATAATGATGTTTATGCTTAAGGTCTAGATAACAAAAGTGATCGGGAGTTGTGGAAATAAAATAAATCAGGCCATCAAAATGATATGGTGCATGTGGAAAAGTTGGGTAGGACAACACAAAATCTTTGAGTAAAGCTCAAAGGCAGGTAGGAGGTGTGGTCTGACATAAAACATAAAAGACAGGTCAAATAAACTGACTACAATCTTTCCTGTTTGTAGAAAAGAAAAAAAAAAAAAGTACACCAGCAGCAGACCAGCATTTGAGTTTCCTGTTTTTCTTTCAAACCGTTGATTGTTCAGAATGCATCTGTAATCTAACTTGTTATCACTCCATTCACACTTTGTCCACTGAACTTAATACATTAAAATTTCCCAGTCATGAATAAATGTGAAAACCCCCTTTTATTTTGAAAAGTGATTTAGGGATTGATACATATATTTATTTGCTGATTCTGTGCTTAGACCATGTAGCTATCAGATTTATGTTACTTCCATAGTGGAGACCACTCTGTATTCCAGAAATCATTTGCTTAATAAAATTCATGTAGCTACTCACCAAATACTAAAGCTATATAAGCATGCTCCGAGTCTCCCAGCAACCAGATGAATTCAATCTATGTTACACCATTACTAAAGACTAAATCACAGCTTTGTTAGTGGTCTATGAAATTCTACATTTAAGAGCATTGTCTAGCTAGAGTATGCTAGACATACCCTAGCAAGACTTAAAATATTCATATACTGAAGTATTTATTTCATAGAACAAAATGATTTATATGTTGCATGGAAATAAAGAGGTAACAGTGGGAATTTATAAAACAGACAGTGCCTAGAGATTTATTCTTTTTTAGACCAAATTAGGCTATGGGCACCCATATGACAATTTTTTTGTTGATTCACAGTAGATCAGTAGTAGTAGTTTGATTTAATTCAAGGCTACTTTTTCATTGCCAGCAGCAAATCCATTAAAGTGCTATTCTGAGTTTCATCTAGACTTGTCATCAATGTCCTGCAACATAGCAACTTAGTATAAACATATTTTCCAAGTGCAGTACAAGTGTACAAAGATCATTCATCTGATCACAGTTGGAATGGGATAATTACATAATGATTCTGCTGCAGAAATAGCCAAAGGCATATCTAAGAACACAAATAGCCTACCGCTCCTGTAAGATTTTAGAATGAAAAGAATGGAAATTGGAACTAATAACTGCAATGAAAATTTCAAGCATATTGGGGCACCTGGATAGCTCAGTCAGTTAGCATCTGACTCTTGGTTTCAGCTCAGGTCATGATCTTGGGGTTGTGAGATAGAATTCTGAGTCCAGCGCCACACTCAACGGCAAGTCTTTCCTTCTGCCCCTTCCCCTGCTCTCTGTCTCTCAAATAAATATTTTTTTAAAAAATTTCAAGCTTATATATATGTTTGTATATGTGTGTATGTGTGTGTTTGAAATAATGATAATTTTACTTTTTAAATAGCTTATAGTATCTACAATGAAATGACTTTTGTTTAAAATGTTTTTGTTTCACTCAACAAATTTTCAGGAATTATTTTTCAGGTGGTGAAACATCTTTTTTGGGAATTAATTTTGAACCATTCTCTTGTTAACCAATTTTATGATCTTGAAGAAATAATCTCACTTGCCAGAACCCTAGTTTTCTTATCCATCAAGTGAAAAGAGTGAGCAGGGGATCTATGTTTTTCCCAAGTACTATATAGACCTGGATTCACAAAGTGCCTATCATATTTTGTAAAAACAGTAGAGGTTCCTAGGAAAAATTACAAACTAAATGATGGTTAAATTTCATTTTTACTGATAGAAAAAAAAAATCATCCCTTTTTCAAATATGGAATATCAAAAAATAATCCGCGAGGACTGAATTTGAATATCTAAACTTTATAAACTGCAAACACTAGCGTAGGGAACAGAGGGTAATATGCTTCTATCCCAGAACAATTGATTATTTACAGAAAAGAAACCAATACATTGTTTAGAATAAATTTATAATGTAGCATTCTAAATAGAATGGATTATATTCTCAAATGTTCATAAATATAGCTATTACTCATTATTAGAAAACTTAAACTGCAGAAAATTAAAATTTAGAAATTGCTAAAGAAAGGAACAAGTTTATTTTAAATTATGTGAGATCTTGAAATTAAGGGCTTTACATTATGTGCCAGTATATAGTAGCCCTTAGAGAGAAACAGACAGAGATCAAAGAATGTCTAATGGTAGAAGATATCTCTGTGATCTCAGGGATGGGAAAAGAGATATATGAAATGTCAGTATTAGGAGAGATAATGCACGTTTTAAAAAGTGTGTTTTTATAAGTGTGACAAATTTAGCAAAAATGAAATTGAATTACTGTAGGATCTACCCATAATAGGGTGATAATTACCATTACAAAATTTAACTATTTTTTATTAGTTATTCAATTTAGTCATTGAAATTTCCCACCCCTCTCTGTTTGAGTTCATAATCTTCTCCACAAAAGTAATTATATGTTTAACAAGTTCATTGGGCTAACACAAACACAACTGCAGTCAAATTTCTCTTAGAAATAAATTGGTCATTTCCATCTGGAGAATTCCTGGGGAGTGTGTAACAAATAGTAAACTGATTCTATGATTTTGATTGAAAGACCTTTAGTGTAATTCATATTAAAGATTGTCTCATAAGAATTCAATATTCACAATTTCATTAGAACCATGAATCCAGCTCAGTTTTCACCACCACCCCACCGACCCCCACCGGCCCTAGCCAGTGGTAAATACAATGAAGCCAAGGTAAGTGATACAAACAATTTGAAATCAGGCACGAGTGTTTCATGTGACCTAACTAAAGTCTTTCTATTGATAAGCTACTTTGTACTAGGGATAAGTGACTTGTGATATGTATGTTCCAATAATTAGGCTTCAGGGGAAACCCCTTCTATTCCCACAGATTTACCTATTTAACTACTTAGATATCTCCTTACTAAGTTAGCTTTTGAATTACTATCTCCAAAATATTACAAAAGCATTTGGAGAAGCTCCTCTCCTCTGATCAATTTTTAGGTTAACTTTCATTTCTAGGCCGACCTGGCTTTACATAATAAAATAACTTCAAGCACACATGTGTCTAAAAAAGCCATTCTCCCTTAAGCTGCATTATCATGATCAACAGAAATTACTTTGCCAGGAAAGACAGTTTTTATCATTGTATTTTGAGTTACTCTGTTAAGGGAAAATTGCATTGGGCAAAAATTCTACTGGAATTATGTAGTTTATACTGTTATAATGAGAACTTAAAATGTTTTGCACAAAATGTTAGTGTAAGTGCTTCAAAACACAAGAAATGTCACTGGCTATTTTTTTAACTTCCAGTTTTATATGGATGACTTTCTATGTAATTTTAATATTTAAGCTGTGATGTTTACATAGATGGCCAAATATGCACCAAGTACCTACTTGTTCTTTGAAAAAAGAAGAGGTCGGGAGACTTTCTTTTCTTTCTTTTAAATAGGAAGGATAAATGCATCCCCAACAGCAAGCTCTAGGATTTATTTCCTTTCCAGGAACATTAATCATTTGCAAATGATCTATGTATTCATTTAAAAATATATTCTGAATGCCTTCTATGTATCAAGGATTTTTTTTCTTATTTCAAGTTTTCCATTTTAATATTTATGCCTATTTTATCAGAATATAAAATTGTATATCTTAAAAATTTCACTGAGCATATGTAACAAATATATTGTCCTCTATAAGCTACATGTATAATCAAAAGAATCAGAAGACTGAGCTGCTCAAATTTAATCATGTTTTCATCTTGGTCTATTATCTCTTATCCTGAAAGATTTTACCCTTGTTTTGAAATTCTCACTAGATATAATTTTTATTTTCATTGTAAGAAAAAAGAGTTTTTCTCTGCATCTACCTCAGTTACCTGTTCAAATGACTCTGATCTGGCTTTCCCACATTTCCTTTGAAACTGCTCTTAAGGTAAACAACCACCATCTTGCCAAATTCTAAGAACACTTTTCCATCTTGGCTTCACAGCAACCTTTAACAAAGCAAACCCCATTTCCTTTTTGAGGCACTTCTCTTGTCTTCCATGACACCAAAATCTCCTGTGTTTTTCCTTATCTCCCTGGCTACTCCTTCCCATCACTTTTGCTGGTCCTCTTCTACCTAAAATCTATGCGTTAGCTTGTCTCAGAGCAGTGTCCCAGTCTCTCTTCTCTTTCTGGCTATGCCATTTCCTGGATGGTCTTATCTAGTAATATGACAAACATAACATTTATATCAGTGGATCTCATTCCTACTGGACCTAATGCTTTCTATATGAGGAAGTATTGTATAACCTTGCCTTCTCTACTATCCCCTATAAAATTTATGGATAATATAAATGACCCACAGGCATGATTAGAAAAATTAAAAATCGATATACTGACTAACTCAAAGATACAGGAAAAATAAAAGGAAATCAATTTAAAATAAAATAATTCACTTTAACAAGTAAATGTTTGAAAAAGTCTTTATTAGAAGATATAACATAGTGATGCTCATGCCTATTTATAATAAATATATTTGGATTTAGAAGGACTGATAAAATCAGAACCCTTGACATACAAGAAGGAGAAGAAAATAAAAGTACAGAGAGGTAGAAATAGGCATGAGAGTAAAAACTAGTTTAGAATAAGTTATAATAAACCCATTCATTTGTATATGATAAGAAGAAGAGGGAAATGAACCCAGTGGAAGAAAGAGAACTGGCCAAGATAAATTTCAGACTGTAGAAGTGAGAGCAATAGGATAGTCTGATATTCTATAAAGGAGCTGTGCCTTTTTTCTAAGTATAGTATCAAAATAATTCCTATGTTATTGCATGAAGTGAGGTAGTGATAAAGTATTTCAAGATCTCAAATATATTTTCTATCTTGAATTTCCACCACAAATAGAGGCATACATTTTTGTCTCTAGCACTGAAAAAAAATCCAAAACAACAACAAAAAAACACCCGAGCTCTACTTCAATAGACAACAGGGACTAGAGGAAAGATTGGAAAAAAGAAGCAGTAATATAAGAGGAAATAGAGAACTTGTATGTTAGACCTCTGGGGACAGAATCACAGCGAAGCTGGAAAACAATAGACAACCAGAAACAAATATAACACTTCCATGTGTAATTTTTGCTATAGGAGATTTCTTATCCTGGCAGTGATATGAATTATCTTTAAAAAAATCTTTTATTAACTAAATACTTTAACACAGCTGCACTCAAATAATTTCCAGTCATCTGTTACATAGATGAAATTTGTCTCAATGATTTTAAATTGCTGCACTGCTGCACTGAAACCCTTTACCATCAGATGGATGCCTGAAAATTAAATAATGCATTGAGTAGACAAACAGAGTGAATAAACTTATTTTGTGATTTTCAAATACTGGGTTTATTTAAATTTTCCCCTCTCTAACAAGCTTTTCATAAATTACTGGGCCTTTTATGTAACTTCTTGTAAAAAAAAAAAATAGGATTATCATGTGCTTAATTACTACCAGTGTATCTTTTTAGGGTGTTTAGTAGAGGGGAACATTGAAAAGTTATGCAGGACATGGGATAATAATTTGTTTTGCCAAAGTGTCAGACCCATTGCAGATCATCTAGCATTCCCAGCCTTTGCCAAACAAATATGAGTAGAATATACCTCCCAATCATTGTGACATCCCAGACATGCTCCCTTAAAATTTCCCAAACAATCTAGGATGGCAGTATAATGCTTGCTGTGAACCATGGATCTATACGCTGACACTCCTGTGCCCGAGCCAGACTTACATCCTACTGCCTACTTAACAATTACTTAAGTTTATATTTGATATTTCCCTTTCCTGTAATCTGCAAAAAGGCCTCTTCACTCTGCTTTCAACAGATTTTTAAAATAAATTCATTATTTCCACTGTCTCGTTGTTAGTTAGTCCAAGCCTTGATTAGTTTTCCTTTTGACCAGCACAGTAGCTTCTTCATTGTTCTCTGGTATACCCTTGTTCTCATTTTACACACAGCAGCCAGCATGAACTTTTTTTTTTTTAAGATTTTATTTATTTATTTGACAGACAGAGATCACAAGTAGGCAGAGCAGCAGGCAGAAAGAGAGGGAAGCAGGCTCCCCACTGAGCAGAGAGCCCTATGCGGGGCTAGATCCGAGGACCCTGAGACCATGACCTGAGCCAAAGGCAGAGGTTTAAACCTCTGAGCCACCCAGGCGCCCCCAGCATGAACTTTTTTAAAGACTTTATTTTTCAGAGCACGGTTAGTTTCATAGCAAAACAGACTGAAAGGTATAGAGATTTCCCATAAACCCCCTCTCCTCACACATGCATAACCTCCCCCATAATCAATATCCCCCACCAGAGTGGTATACCGGTTATAATTTATGAACCTACACTGACACATTATAATCACCCAAAGTGCATACTTTACATTAGGGTTCATTCTTGGTATTGTAAATACTATGGGTTTGGACAAACGTGTAATGACATACAGGATCATGCAGAGTATTTTCACTGTTCTAAAAATCCTCTGTGTTCTAACCTACTCATTGCTCCCCACAACACCTTCCATACCTCTGGCATTTATTGATCTTTTACTGTCTCTGTCGTTCTGCCTTTCCAAAAAATCATATATTCGGAATCATACTGTATGTAGTCTTTTCACATTGGCTTCTTTCACTTAGTAATGGGCATTGAAGTTCCTCATGTCTTTTCATGGCTTCATAAATCTTTTTTTAATTTTTTTATTTTTTTGGTGTTGAATAATACCCCATTGCCAGGAGGTCCAGTTTATTTATCCACTCACCTACTGAAAGACATCGTGGTTGCTTCCAAGTTGGGCAATTATAAATAAAACTTGTATAAAATTCCTGAGCAGGTTTTAGTGTGGACCTAAATTTTCAGCTCTTTTGAGTAAACATCAAGGAGTATAATTGCCAGGTTTTATGGTAAAAGTATGCATAGTTTTATAAGAAACAATCAAACTGTCTTCCAAATTGGCTACACCATTTTGCATTCCCACCACCAATGAATCAGAGTCTCTCTTGCTTCACATCCTTACCAGCATTTGGCATTATCAATAATCCAGATTTTGGCCATTCTGAGAGGTGTGTAGTATTATCTCATTGTTTTAATATCTCATTATTACTGACATACGATGTACAGTATCTTTTAATATAAGTATTTGCCATCTGTGTTTCTTTTTTCATGAGATGTCTGTTTAGATCTTTTCCCCATTTAAGATGTTCATTTTCTCATTGTTGAGTTATAAATATTATTTATATATATTGAATTTATATATATTATTTGTATATATTGAATAAGAGTACTTTATTAGGGAGAGAAAATCAGTATTTCTTTTGACTATGTCCTTGCAAATATTTTCTCACTCTTTGGGACTTGTCTTCTCATTCTCTTGACAGTGTCTTTTCCAGAACAGAAGTTTTAATTTTTAATGAAGTCTGGCTTACCAATTATTTCTTTCATAGATCATGCCTTTTGTGTTGTATCTAAAAAGTATTTATCACATCCTGGGTCATCTAGGTTTTCTCTTATGTTATCTTCTAGGAGTTTTATACTTGAAGATTTTTACATTTAGATATATGATTCATCTTGAGTCAATTTTTGTGAAGGGTATAATCTCCATTTCTACACTCATTTTTTTTTGCATATGCATGTCCAATTGTTCCAAAACCATTTATTGAAAAGACTGTTTTTGCTCCATTGTATTACTGTGCTCCTTTGTTGAAGATCAGTTGACTATGTTTATGTGGATCTGTGTCTCTCTATTCTTTTCCGTTGGTTTACTTACCTATTCTTTCACCAGTCCCTCACCATCCTGATGACTATGGCTTTAAAATAAGTGTTTGTTTGGTTTTGTTTTTCAAGATTTTATTTACTAATTTGACATAGAGATACAGCAAGAGAGATACCACCAGCGGGGAGAGTGGGAGAGGGAGAACACGTGGACTCCTCACTGAGCAGGGAGCCTGATGCAGGGCTTGATCCAAGGACCCCAGGATCATGACCTGAGATGAAGGTAGATGCTTGATGATGGAGCCACCCAGGCACCCCTAAAATAAGTCTTGAAGTTGGGTGTTAATCTTCCAGCTTTGCTATTCTCCTTTATTTTTTCTTTTAAAGATTTTATTTATTTATTTGACAGAGAGAGAGAGAGAGAGAGCGAAAGAACAAGCAGGGAGAGTAGCAGAGGGAGAGGGAGAAGCATGCTCTCTGATGCTGATGAGCAGGGAGCCCCATATGGGACTTGATCCCAGGACCCCGGGATCATGACCTGAGCTGAAGGAAGACACTTAACCGACTGAGCCACCCAGGCGTCCCTGCTATTCTCCTTTAATATTGTGTTTGCTATTGAGGATTTTTTGCCTTTCCACGTAAATTTTAGAAACCGATACTCCATTTTTTTTAACCACACCTTTGAATGTAGTGACATTGGATCTATGTATGTGAAAATACACTTACATTTGTATATGATAGATATCCTCACAACATCACTATGAAGTAAGTTTTATTAATACAGAATACATTTTAAGCATCTAGGTGAAGGAATTCAGAGAGTAAGCTCTCAATAATTATTAGCTGTCACCATCACCATCATCATCATTATCATCAACAGCAAAAACCTTTTCACAGAGTTTCACAGATCATGGAAACTGGTTAAATGACTTGCTCAGTACCAATAACTGATAAGGATAGGAGAACTAAACTTAGACCACCTGATTTTAAGCTTATTATTCTTTCCACTAGTGGTGCTATGGATATTGGAACAGTAAATGAATTCTAAAACTGTTTTTCTCATCTTTTTTTTTTTTTACTTACTGAAACTTTTATAATATCATGTAGAATACAGTAGAAGATGGAGTTTGCAATTAGCTAAAACCCAACTCCTAGGGGTGGTATTATTTATCTCTACCCTTTCTCAAATCCATTAAACTTCTTATTGTTTGGGCAAGTGAAAGAAGAAAATATGACCTAAATAACACTGTCTAGCTAGAAGATTACATGTATGAAATGTTCTAGAAATTTTTGTGTTTTTAATAGAAAACATTCCATAGAAAACATAGCATTATGTGCTAGAGAAAAGAATCATAGATTTGGGTACCAGAAATTCTTTTAAAGGTAGTCAGTTGTTTTTTTCTTAGAGTCAAATAAGATACCATACATGAAAATTCTCAGAATCCTATAAAATACAACTATGCTACATGGTAATTATCAACATATCATATTCTAAATTATCACTGTATAATACTTAGAACATAATAGGCTATCAAGGTTATATTTGATGAATAAATAAATGTGATAGTCTTATAATAGTTATTTTAATAGTTTTTATATTTAATATTATGTAAATAGGTCATCCAAACTATAAAAATAAAAGGCGAGAAAGTCGTTCCTATAGGGAATTTAATAACTAACCTATAATTATTCTATATTACATAAACTATAAATTTAGTTTTTATTAGATCATATAATAGGAGGCTACTTCCATTTTATTGACTATATTTGTAAATGTTTTCAGTATTTATGATATACTTAAAGTATGTATTTTGCATTAACTTTTATAGTAAGATAATTTCAAATCAATAGGTTAATAATGAAAAGCTTTGAACTAAGAGATGTTTAGGTTTTTACTAGAGTATGTAGTATTAATAGCTTTTCTTGACTTCAACCATATGAAAACAGACCTAATAAATAAACACTTTTTAGCATAGTCCTTTTATTCTACATTGAATTTTGCTAGAATTAATCATTAAAATTTGGTATAATGGAAAGAAGAAAAAGAAAGCAAACATACTGCAAACTTATTAAAAAGGTTATTTGAATAATTTTTGATATTAAATACCTTATTGTTCACAAGTTAAATTATAATAAATCTCAAAATGATAAATCCAGAAATCTATAGGGGAAAAATAAAAGTTAAAAATAAATTATAAGGTGACGTTTTCTCAAGTGAACTGTAAAATTTTAGAATAAAAATATGCAATACATATGAGGACCTTTATAAAGATATGTATATATGTATCAGACAAATATTGAGTGGTTTTATTTGCAGATGACATGCTACCTAATTTTGTCTTAGCTGTCCAGATGCCCAGGAAACTTTTACTATAACCTGCATTTCTTAAACTCTTCCTATCACCATGGCCTGCCCAAAGCAAGGATGAGATCACTGAACCATACATAAGCAGCAAAACCTCCCTATTGACTTTGCTTGCCTTTGAGATTTCAAAGTCCTATAGAAGGCAATCTGAGAAATTCTGGCTGTTACTTTAACCCTGTGAAATGCCTCCAGGGGACATATTTTTTTCCTTCCATCATAAAAAGGGAAAATAATTCAAAGAGAAATGTTTGACTTTGGGGGAGAGTTTGCACCACGACGGAAAGGAATAAAGGATGTTTTTGAATGGAGAGTCAATGCTCTCACTCTAACTGCTGATTCTTAATCTAGAAAATACCCATTGAACTTTTATTTCTTAAGACAGGAAGTATGCAACTCCTGGGAGGAAGTGTATGGATGTGTGTGGATTCATATAGAGATTGATGTATAAATATATAGATAAACACATATAACATATATATATATGAATAATTACAAATACTTACATATTGAAAATTAATTTAGGTCATTTTCCTATAGCTATAAACCTATGGACAACTTTCTTGAGGCAGTCTAATTTCTATCTTTTTCCCAAAGACATAAGACCATTGTTTATTCTGTTGGAGAAGAGAAAAAGGAACTATGATTGGCCAATATCATTTTTCTTCTTACTTTTTCCTCCCCTTTCTTTTTTATGCTTAGTAGTGACAAATTCTTTTTAAAGATTTTATTTATTTGAGAGAGAGAGTGAGCACAAGATGGGGAGAGGGGCAGAGGGAGATACAAACTCCCGTCCAGCAGGGAGCCCAACGTGGGGCTCAATCCCAGGACCATGGGATCACGACCTAAGCCAAAGGCAGATGCTTAACCAACTGAGCCACTCAGGTGCTCCAGTAGTGACAGATATTATTAAAATAAACTCCTAAAGGTATAGCATGTATCCTATATGTACAGGTCAGCATTAAAATATTGCCAATAGTAGCAGAGAATGTTAGTACTCATGAGTAGCCATGTTTTTCCTTGTCTTCCTGGGCACACTACAAGACATATCTCAAGAGCCTTTGCAGATATGTGGGGCCTACTGCCCAATGGAGTAAGTGAAGCTGATGTACTCCATTTCCAGACCTGACCCCTCAACACTTTCATACTCTGTCCCATGTTTGTTCTCTTGGCTTGTTACCGAGCAAAGTAGAAAGGGTTCTGGTAAGAACATCAAAAGCTTTAGAGAAATATGTAGAAGTCTGGATCCAGAATAGCAGTATGCAGAGAGACTTCCACCCCAAAGACCTGCATTGGACCATGAGAGGATCAAGAAATAAATCTTTGTTGTGTTAAACTAGGATTCCTAAGTGGTACTTAAATTCAGAAAGAACAGATGCTTGTTATGGTCCTTGCAGCATGGTTTCTGTCACAACTCAGAAGAAGAAAATCCTTTTTTTTTTTTTTTTTAGATTTTATTTATTTATTTATTTGAGAGAGAGAACGTGTGCAAAATAGAAGGAAGGGTAGAGGGAGAGGCAGAGAATCTCAAGCAGACTCTACGCTGAGCACAGAGCCTGGTGTAGGGCTTGAATCTCACAACCCTGAGATTATGACCTGAGCTGAAACCAACAGTCCAGCGCTTAACTGACAAAGCCACCCAGGTGCTCCTGGCCCCCCAAATAGAAAATTCTTCTAAATGAAGAATAGAGACTTGTATACAAAGCACCGCCTCTCTCTCCATGTCATCCAGATGTGGGATGAGACGTACATGCAGCTATGCACAAGTTCTCTTAAAGTCCAAAGTCATTTATTACTAACAGTTTAGCAGCAATCATTGTCCAAATCTACAAACCAGGACATGTAATTAGGTGACTCAGAATTCAGACAACATATCTGTTCCTTCTGTCTACTTTCTTGTTTCATGTCTTATCTGTTTATATCTTTTTCAATAAACATTATTTTTCTGAGTTCTATGTGCTAGGAACTAGGTATGAAGTAGCAAAATGGGATATAGGCTCCAGCATCTGACATGGTATTGTTTAGACAGTAGGCACTCAACAAATAATTTGGTGGTATGAAACACACAAATTTACAGAAAATCAATTCATTATGATATGGGAAACAGAGGGCAGTGCTCCCCATTCCCCTTGGCATAGAAAGGGCACCCAAGCATAAGAAACACAGAAAGGTCTTCTATAAACAGTGCTCTGGGTGGATTTAATGATTCTGTTACTGTGTAGATGCTTTCCCATGTGAGACATTTTCTGTTGATTGAATGATAAGAGTGACAAACAACCAGCCAATACATTAATTGAACTGGTCCTTCCATTTCTGCTTAGCACTTAAGATACACACACACACACACACACACACACACACACACTCACATGTGTATATATGATTGACTGTAAATCAATAATCAGTTCATCGAAACCATTAATCTTTTATCATTCTGATATTAACACAGAGAATTCCTACAAACTCTTCTGGGTTTGAAAGAAGTATTTCTAAAAAGCTCTAAAAATTATGAATTTATTAGATTCTAATTTTTAATTTTATTTTTACAAAATGTGTTTTTTAGCAATCATAGGAGACTAAAATTCTCAGACTTCATTTCTATTTTCAGATGATAAGACATTTAAACAATGTTTCATTGTATTTAAATGACTTAAGAGGCAACAATTACCAAGCTTTTGAGAAGGGGACAGAAGGTGTTCTGAGCAAAGCTCAGTAATAAGAAACTGCTACCGCACTTTTTTACAGGCTAATTTCAATTCCTACTTTTTATCTTCTAAAAATAGAAATGATTCTCTGGATAAACATTTTCCACAATATAACTTCAGAATATTTATTAAGATATATATTTGGACATGCTCTTTTGACATAGATATGCATATTTACTGATGTAAATACCACAGAAAAGCCACAGTATGAAAACTGAATGTGAAGTAATACAAAATATAGAATTTATAATTTACTTATTTGTATATATCTTTTCAATATCCCCAAATATTTGAAACACATCCTACCATATAACAAATAAATACTATGTAATAATTTTTTTTGTATGGGTAAAGATGACTATGGTAAATATTATTTTAGGAATATAAACACAAAGGCCAACGTAGCTTTCTCACATTATCTCATGCCTCCTCAAGTACACAAATGCTCAACCATATTTATAGTTACTGTCATGAAGCATTTTTGTATATTTAAGAGTGCCTTTAGGTCTTTAACTGTAAGAAGTCTTTGATTGCCAAAAGTAGTTTCATCAACAGTAGAAATTAAAAGTAACCTTCAAGAACCTTTTAGACATGAATAGGCTTTCTGGGGGCAGCTCTGTAAGAAAATTAACTGAAAAAGATGGACTCTTCACCAGATACTGAACTGAATAATTTAAGTGTGGCGAGTTCAGTCTCTTTCTATGCTGCTTTCCTCTTTGAACATTGATTAAAATGTCATTGAAAATAATGAATGGCTAAATATATGAGTGTTACCCAAATTATTTCAATCTTTATTATCCTAAAAGATCAAATGATTTTCATGGCGGATGCCGTTGTGAGAGACTCGGTTTCTTTTGTTGCCTACTCATGCTGTTCCTGTTGTGATAACTCGAGGCACACTCATCAGCCTCCACGAGAACTGGTTGGAGTGACAGGTGGTGAATCAGCAGTTGGCCAAATGATGAACTAGAGCGTAGTCTGTCATTCACATGTTTCTCTAGTGAATCCTGCTATTATCCCAGACGTGATGTAAACTTTTCTAATGCTCAAAAATAATGAATACTGTTATGCTGGAAATAAAAAAAATAATAAAATAATTTTAAAAAAATAAATAAATAAATAAATAAAAAAACAAAAAAAAAAACAAAAAAAAAAAACTTTTCTAATGCTATGATCAAGTGTCGAATTGAGGGTTCAGGAAATGCCCCGTGCCTTCTGAAAGTTAGGTTTCCGAAAATTAGGTTCCAGTTTTTGTGTAATTTATCTTTAAATATTTTGGTGATGAACAAAATTTACTCTTCAAATTCTTCTCTCTTTCTCTCTCCCTCACCAGAAAACCATTCATCACACTTTCCAAACCAGAAATCCTGGAATGATTTGGCTCACCTATACTGTTTCAGTGCTTCTCTCTACAGTGGCATATTCAAATGAACTCAGCAGATTCATAGGACTTTCCATTAGTGTCCACCTCAACCATGTGGATGATCCATCAATTCTGTTTTCTAATGATGTATATGTAATGGCACTCATTTCTATGGCAAGTGTTGTGAAGTGTAGAATTTCTTCCATCTAGTTCAGTACCCTTATCCTGTTGTTAACCAAATTTTTTTATTTCAAGTGCTTTGGCTGACAAATGAAAATTGAGTTCAGCAGAGCCATCTCTTTAAAAAAAAAATTAATCATGTATTTCTTCTTGGCCATATAATTTAAAAACCTGGAATCAAGATCATCATCAAAAACAATAACAATAGCATAACCACAATTTACCCAAAAATACACAATTAGATTCAGTCATATTTTGTATTGGACCTATGTCAGAGTCCTGTCAATTGATTTCTTGATAGAGATCTACTTACAGTGTATTCATTTGTATATTCTGGGATGTAATAGATTCAAAAGCAGTTACTATAATCTCAAACCACATGGTATACTTCCTTTCAAAGGCACATTCACATTTCCTCTCTCTACCAGTAGGTGAAAATTCATTCATATCTCAGTGAGAACTGATTGGTTGTTCATAATAATTAGAAATGTGAACAAATAGTAATCTATCTTTTGAAATAAAAAGAATCTTTTTGAAAATGGTATTTTTATTCAACATATCTTTTTAAAAAGAAATATTAAAAGTTTATATAATTGATATAATAAAGTCATATGAATACTTGGCACTATTTGAAATGTAACCCCATCCCATAAGTAGCATACAAACCCAAAATAAATGTAAAAGGGAGACCAGCATTTTAAGAACATAACATCTTTTTTAAAAGATTTTATTTATTTATTTGACAGACAGAGATCACAAGTAGGCAGAGAGGCAGGCAGAGAGAGAGGAAGGGAAGCAGGTTCCCTGCTGAGCAGAGAGCCTGATGCGGGGCTCGATCCCAGGACCCTGAGATCATGACCTGAGCCGAAGGCAGAGGCTTTAACCCACTGAGCCACCCAGGCACCCCAGAACATAACATTTCAAAATACAGCAGTTTTTAAGAAATTTTAGTAATTTCAACATTGCTGTTGGGATATTTCTGTGGGAACAGAAAAACAAAATGAGGTGTTTACTTGAGTAGCTGTTATTTATCTTTTGTGATTGCTAGATGACTTGCATATACAATCTTATTTAGTTGGCCAAAATACTTCAAAGTTGGTATTATAACTTCCCTTTCAACACTAATAGGCAGGTGCTCAGTGGTGTTCATAAACTGCCTCTAATTCTGAGAGATAATAAATGGCTGAATATGGATATCAACTACAGTGTTCTGATGAGTAGGTAGATGCTTTTTCTACTAACCATAATCTGCTGTATAACTTAAAATTGGACATGATTTAATGTAGGGTTTAAAAAAAAAAACTCAACTTAAATACTTTAAAGATAACCATAGAGGGAAAAAAAGCACAGATCAAAATTTCTTTTTTGAATGTGAGCGGGTCTTGTTGAGCTGTTTACCCTTGATAGCCTATCTGTAAATTAACTTGTGAAATTAGATTATATTAAGTAAAAAATCAGTAATTAAAACCTAGGCATAACAAATTTCACAATTTTAGACAAGTGGATGAGTTTAGAGGTTATTTAGTAACTTCCTTATTTTAGAAATGAGGTCCATTATGAAGTAAGGTGACTGCTGTAGAAAATCTCCTCTTGTCTCCCACCTGCCTTTCTTTCCCCATCAACATCATCATCATCATCATCATCATCATCATCATCACTGAGATTATGAAAAAGGAGCCAGCTGGCCAAAGAAATGGAAACTAAAAATTAATTTAGATAGTTTAAACATCTGAAGTATTAAACTAAATGCTAAAAATTCTCTTCCATTCACAGAGAAGGTGTTTGTGAGGCAAAGCTGGGATTTAAAAAACAATTTGATGTGTTTCCTTTGATAAATATTCTAGGTATTTTTTGATGAGTATTCTAGGTATTTTTTGAGTAATCTTTATTTAATCCTAACATATATTACAAAAGAGTAAAAAATTCTGCACTTTTGGGGTGCCTGGGCAGCTCAGTAGGTTAAAGCCTCTGTCTTCGGCTCAGGTCATGATCTCAGGGTCCTGGGATTGAGCCCCACATCAGGCTCTCTGCTCAGCAGGGAACCTGCTTCCCCTCCTCTCTCTCTGCCTGCCTCTCTGCCTACTTGTGATCTCTGTTTGTCAAATAAATAAATAAAATCGTTAAAAAAAGAATTCTGTACTTTTAAAGATGTCTGAAATGTTCACATGATTGAGATTAATGAATGACATCATGCAGTAAGTTACAACAAAAATGTAATGTAAATGTTTTATAAAAGTGAAAGTGAGGAAAAGATGTAAAATTCAATATGAATTATTTTGATTGATACAGTAATACCATATTCGGTTTATAAGAAATGATTTGTGTTAATAAATCATTGTAATGTTAAATTATAATACGTAAAGTGTAAAATTAAATAAATGTTAATAAATAATATTACCAAAAGTAAAAGAAATAGCAATAGCAATGATGATTATTTCTCATTTTTTTGTACAATAATATTTCAGACTTGTGGTATGCTTTCTCTTTCATCATAGGTATTGGGATATACATAGAGATAATTTATTTTGTACTGCCAGAGTAGTTAACTCTACTTAACTTATCCTTTTCCCAGTATTTTTCCATTTTGCCCACAGATTTATACTTATTTATATTTTCATTTTCTTCGTACTTGTATTTTGTCCTTTCTCAACTTACTTCTCAATTTTTAACACATTTCAAATTCTTTCTCAAATTCTAAAATTTTATTTAAAAATTTCAGTAAAGTTCTTTCTGTCTCTCTCTTTTTTTAAAGATTTATTTATTTATTTATTTATTTATGAAAGAGAGAGAGAACACAAGCAGGCAGAGCAGCAGGCAGAGGCAGAGAGAGAAGCAGGCTCCCCACTGCACAAGGAGCCCAATGCGGGACTCAATCCCAGAACCCTAGGATCATGACCTGAACTGAAGGCAGTGGCTTAACTGACTGAGCCACCTAGGTGTCCCAAGTTCTTTCTCTTTGTCCTGTGCTAATTGAACCTACTCTGTCCACATGTCTACTGATCAAACTCATTCCATCACATTTTAGCTTTTATGCTCCAATGTCCCTTGTCTCAGCAGTGGTACCTATAAAACCAGTGAACAATAACATATTGAGGATAGCTTTCCACAATTCATATAGACTCCAAGAATGTATGCCTGAAAAGGTATAGTACAGAGATTATAATTTGTGCATATGAAGGAGTTTCAAATACAATCAACAACCATAAATTTGTGTGCACATGTGTGTGTTTGAGTGTGTCCCATTTTAATTTCACAAGGACTTAATTCAAATTGCCAGGAGGAGGCCAGTTATTTGTTCAGACTGAATCAAGATAAATAACATGCACACTGAAAAGCAAAACATCTACCTGTGATGCGTAATGTAGAGAAAGAACATGCAAATATAGGTATCAAAAAGTATCAAAATGAATTGTCTTTACAAATACAACTCAGATCTCTCTGCTTATGAGTTTTGGGTTTCATCCTGCTGAAAGAAAGGCATAGAAACAACTGCAGGGCAAGAGCTAGAGAGCAGACTCTTGGAAGACTCAAAGACTCTGGGCTATTATTACCTTTTGAATGAAGCGAAGACATTTGGTTGAAGGAATTTAAATATTTTTTAAAAGATATTTAAATTTATTTATTTGACAGACAGAGATCGCAAGTAGGCAGAGAGGCAGAGAGAGAGGAAGGGGAGCAGGCTCTCTGCTGAGCAGAGAGCCCCATGCAGGGCTCGATGGGAGGGGCTCAATCCCAGGACCCTGAGATCATGACCTGAGCTGAAGGCAGAGGCTTTAACCTACTGAACCACCCAGGCGCCCCTTGTTGAAGGAATTTAATACAGAGAAGAAGATTAAAGATGCTTTAAAAATCTGAAATATACAATGAAAGATTTTTTGTCAGCTCTTCTTCTAGACCAAAGAACTGCATTTTCAGGTGAGACATGAGAAATGTTTCTGATAAATGCTGTTACAGAAGTCAAGTATAAGTCCTCCGAGTCACTAATCCTAGAGTTTGCACTTACTCATTCACAACTGTGTGTGAGCAGTCCTAGTAACCTGATTCTGTTTTAGTAATTTCATGTGGTTCACTCTAAAAGAAATTGCTTTAAGGGTACACTTGGACCAAAAGAGTATGATTACCAAATGCTATTCAAGACTTGCACCTTCAAAATCTGAAAGTGTGTGAATCAGTTGCCTTGAGGACATCCAAATGTTACATCTCATTTTTTCCCTCTAAAATAGGAATGTTTGGGCATTGAAAAGGCATCCAGACTATTTTGAACACTTATTTTTAATCTGGCCAGAGCCCTTGGTCAGTGCCTTATGGGCTGAAACCAATTGATAATAATTATACTAAACTAAGTACACAGCATTGGGAATCAGACAGAACTGGATCTCTGCTCCAATCTTCAATAAACACAAAAGGCTGAATCTCACTTTCCTCAACTGTAAAATGAGAGAATTGGATTAGATTACTACAGATAGTTCCCCTCATTCAAATGCTGCAATTTCAGAATCTATTGTATTTCTAAAATCCAAAAGAGATGCATTAAAAAAAAACTAATGGTAATGTGACTGTGGACCCTGTAAAGAGGTTTAGACAAGTCTTGAATGCCTACAAGTGTAGTCATTTTCCAGCATAAAAGGTTGTGTCTCATAGGGCAATTTATAATCAATCATTCTTTGGCCTGTCTTTATTCTCAAGGTAGCCCTGAAGAAGCCTAGCTAAGCATCACCAGTGAGTAACAAACACTTATAAAACACACAAATATGTGTCATGAGAAACTAGTCATTAAGCAAAATAGAAAATCAGTGAAATAGTCTTATAATTATATTTTAGGTCGACGTAAGTTCAATTAGAGTATGATACAGAAATATATAGTGACATTGAGAAAAAGTACTAAAGAAGTCTTCTACATACTTTAATTAAGGACAGAGAGATTAACTTTTCATATGTACAAGGAGTAATCAGAAGAGGAGTGGAAATTGAAAGAGTACTTAGAAATGGGATGAACTAGGTACGTGAAACATGGATTCATGGATAAAACAAAAACAGTTGTAAAGATCAAATCTCACCTTCCTGAAGCACCTTAAATCAGGGAAAGGAAGAAAGAGGATAGTGTGCACTATTTTTGCTTAGATCTTAAATTCAAAGTGAAAAGGCAACCGGAGGTAGCTTTCTTACTAGACTAGAGCACCTATGAAAAGGAGATTCACAAAATAGTCAAGAAGACAGAATATGCACTGCAGTCTTTGTATGTGCGATGGTCTCAAATTAGAGATCACTATATCAGGGTGTTTGTCCTTGAGATTTACCCCCAATAATAGTACTGGAGTTGCTTAAACAAATCACCAACATATACGAACTATAATAAATTCACCAGATGAATAGAACATTATGAAAGACAATGGTATCAAGTTGTTAAAGAGTTTAATTTCTAGATCATTTTCTGCTTTATGCTTCTTTTCTCCATCTATATTTCATAATTATTTACATGTGAGTGATAATTTGAGTTATAGCCACAATATTATTGTTGAAGCATATTTCAAAGTGTTTGAAATATCTCTGGTGAAATGTCAAATTCTTGGGAAAGAAGAATAATTAAAAAAAAAACAAAACAGAATAATGAACAAAAGCAGCAGCCATAAAGGAAACCTTTCCAAGAAAACATTTTTAAAGGTTTCTCTAAGGATAAAATATGCGGATATATGTGGAGATATATGAAATGCTGGGAGAGAAAAAAATAACTGAAAGTAGAAGAGAGCACTAAACAAAAATGGAAAGTAATTATTTTGATTATGGTTCAAAATAGTCTGGTGGAGGTAGCACAGCATGTGTTAACAAGCTACAAGCTACAAGCTATGGAGTTCAACACACTGATGTTCAAACTCTGTGTCCTGTGATCTTGGTCAAGAGCCTCAACTACTCCGGGTCTCAATTTACTCATCTATAATATGCGGAGAGTAGTTCCAAGCTCATATACTTTTCAGAACTATTCAGTAAAATCACGACAAGCAATTCCGAAGCAGTAAGCAAATAATGGCAACCTTTGCTGTTCTTGTATTTTAAATACTTATTAGAAATATATGTTTATTTGTGTATTCAACATCTATAAACAGAAAATATAAATATTCCAATTTCAAGGCATGTAAGAATGGTATTATTGAAGTATAAAATGATTATTTGAGTTTTTGCTTTATAAACTTTTTGTTTGTCTTAACCTTTGTTGAAACTCATCTAATTTTTTTTTTTTTTCAATATGAAGACGTGAACATCTTTGAACATCTTTTCTGGGAAGATATGTAGTTATGTGATTCGTAAAATGCACAGTGAATAGGTCTTGCAACTTTGAAATATTTTCATTCCACTCCCCCGCATGCAGGCCCTCACCACCCCCTTTCTTGGTCCCCAGTTGAGTACGTAAAAGCTCTCTGGCTTTAAAATGTTATCTATGTAAATTCTTCTGCCACAGCTGGACAAGATGCTTTCAAGAGTTTTTCTGTTTCCTGTGTGGTGAAGCAGCTTTCCCCTAACGACTATTTCCCATCAGTACCCACAAAGACCTACCTTCTAAACCACTGTTTCAACGGTTTCTTACCACTTCCACCTTTCTATAGAACATTTCATTTGGAAGGAGAGGTTCACAAATATTTGTTCACTGGGCTGTTCAGACTGATAACATCTCTTGGGACTTGAACTTTGATGCACAACTCTCATCTGGAAAAAAAAAGAAAAGCAACTGTCAAACATCAGCAGATAATTCCAAAAATGACAACAAATTCTTTTCTGTTTCAGAGTCATAACGTGATAGTTATTTGTTTCTCTGTTTTAGAAAATATAAGTCTCCGTTTTTCAAAAAATCAAAATGAAGACCTTTCATTACTTATCTGTTAGCTTTTGTAAAATGTCAGTACAATTAGATTCTAAATCATTCATTCTTTTAGTAGCAACTATAGAACTAAGAAAATAGAATTAGACATGATTCATGACAGACATGAAAACATAGATTTATATGTTTTATAAAAAATGAGAAAATTCTAGTACTTTTATTCTGGTTAAATAAGTTTTCTCAAAGCATTTTTAACATGCCGCCAAATTTTCATCTATAACTAAAATTACCCCCATATTAATTATTAAATGAAAAAAAATAACATCATATTCATGTTCTTTATAAAAAGTGTTTTAATACAGTGCTTATGATCCATAATTATTTTACTTGCTCCTGCTGATTTTTAAAATGCTATATTTATTTGAATTATTTTTCATGCATCTAGCAATTATAAGTTTTGTTCCTTGTATAAAGTTGTTTTTTGTTTGATAGTCTTTCCTCTTATGGTTTTCACTCTGAGTTTCCGAGATATTTTTCAAATAGATGATTTGCACAATGAAGCTGGAGTAGAAAATCTTCTATTTCAAAATATTTGATGATTCAGAAATCTGTACGGCTGAAAATTACCTCCTCTTCCCAATATGTACACAGATAAACAGTGTAAATGATAAAAAAAAATATGTACACAGATAGTGTAAATGATAAGCAAATATGGCTTTGTCACAGCAAAAGTCAGAATTGCAAGTCGTATTCATAACTGCTATAAGAATTAGAAAGTGTGTACTAAGGAATACTTAGTTTTTAGAATATTAATCGAGGCTTCACACATAATCCCTGAAATAAAGTTAAGTGGAGCTTCTGGTGGCCTTTAATTGTTAGCACTATGAACATTCCAGAGCACCATGTAGTTCAGGCCCCTTGAAACTCCTAAAACTATGAAGCTTGCTTTGTATTCTATGGAAATGTAAAGCAACTGCAACAAATTGTGAATTAAGGGTCTGCTTATATTTATATTTGCATGCATTTAAACAACCTCAAGTTGGGTTTTTCTTTTATAATTTGCCCCTTTCCTTTCCTTTCTTAATGTTACAACCCTAATGTGGACTTTTACTTTTCTCTTCTCACCTCTCATTTTTCCTCATATTCATCTTTCGGGTGCTCCCCTAAATAAAGTCGCTTTTTTTTTTTTTTTAAATATTTGCCATGGGCTTCCTTTGCCCACCGTAAAGTGTTTTTAAGTGTAATCTGATATGCAATCCAATCCTAATCCACTTCCCAACATTCTTCCAAACCACTATTTCCCAGCCAATCTGTTTGAGGAATTGAGCCAATCACCAAACATGCCGGAGACTCATTTTCTCTGCTCTTGTCCTCACATTAGCTCCCCTGTCTGGAATACGGCTCAACTAGTCTGTTTCTTCTCAAATCCAGTATATTCTCTGGCTCTAATGTAAATAAAATCTCCAGCATGAAACTCTCAGATCCTTCTGTCAATATATAACCGTCCCCTCACATAAACAGTGTTAAAAGTTCCTTGCAAACCTTTTGAAGCACATGTCACGTTTGTGTGTTAGGATGAGGACTGCAGCATTGAGGAGAGGGTTTTGCTCATAAGCTCATAGACTGACTTCAGGCAGTCGTCAAATATGTGTGAAATGGGTGAAGGGTGAAGCTCATTACTATGATGAAATCCTCAGTGACCACAACATCAAAAATTCAGAATCACTGTTTTAGGGGAAGAATCCTAACATGCTCATGTATTTTCTTTTTTTTTTTTTTTTTATTTCCAGCATAACAGTATTCATTATTTTTGCACCACACCCCGTGCTCCATGCAATCCGTGCCCTCTATAATACCCACCACCTGGTACCCCAACCTCCCACCCCCCGTCCCTTCAAAACCCTCAGATTGTTTTTCAGAGTCCATAGTCTCTCATGGTTCACCTCCCCTTCCAATTTCCCCCAACTCCCTTCTCCACTCTAAGTCCCCATGTCCTCCATGCTATTTGTTATGCTCCACAAATAAGTGAAACCATATGATAATTGACTCTCTCTGCTTGACTTATTTCACTCAGCATAATCTCTGGAAGAGATATCTCTTCCAGAGATTATGCTGCTCATGTATTTTCTTCAGCAGAGCAGCTTATATCATTTTAACCTTTTATATTCTGTTGCGATATGCCCAATTTCAGAGTGTATGTCTTCAAATATTTTATATATCTTTATATTTCTTAAAATTTTTCTTAGATTTTCTTAAAATATTAAGATTAAAATTTTTAATAGAATAATTTTCTTAAAATTTTTAATGGAAAATAGGGGGAAAGTCCTATGCCCTAAAGGAGTACATATTCCTTTTTTTTTTCTTACATTAGTGCTAAATCTTCATAGCCCTGTATGTACCTTAATCTTCAAGACAACTTCTGAGAGACCTCTTGAATATTTTACATCTAGAAATCTCTATTTATGACCATTACATAGCACTGTGATTTTTAAAAAAAGATTTATTTATTATTTGAGAGAGAGAGAAAGAGAGAGCACAGTTGGGGTCGGGGGAGTGGACAGAGGAAGAGGGAGAAAGAGAATCCGAGAACCTCAAGCAGACTCCTTGCTGACTGGGGAGCCTGAGTTGGGGGGATCCCAGGACCCTGAGATCATGACCTGAGATGAAGCCAAGAGTCAAATGCTTAACTGACTGAGCCGCCCAGGCACCCCAATATGACTCTGATTTAAAATGCTCCCCATGATAGTGTTAATTCAAGCAAACTATGGGAAGTAAACTAGTCTACACTAATTTATCTCTAAGATCATTTAGTCATTAGAGTGGTAGAGGGAATCCATAAACATAAATCAAGATTTCCAAAACATACTTTATGGTGTGGACCAGCTCTTCAAAACGATCTATATTGTATCCAAAAGAAAAGTAGAGACCTAGATATACCAGGAACATCCCCAAATTATTCTTGAGAAACCTTTGGGAAATGCATTACACTAGGTTCCCAACAGTTAAAATCCTCTGTTGGAATGAATAATGGAAAGCAAGACTCACTTTTTAACATACCTCTCAGACTTTACCTTAGGTTAATAATGGACATGATTTTAATGGAATTAATGTGTTCATGTCCAAGGTTTTTCCTTCTTTCCTTAGTTCAAAGCAATTTTGACAAAAGTAAAGGTGAGTTAGCTATATGGATTTTGGCTCATATTAGAAGGTTGGCTTCAGAGCTATAGATTACAGTTATTAAGATTTTATTACCTCTGATACTGTTCTACTCTCCTGATATAATTGACAGGTGGTAGGTTAATGTATATACAGCATACATATATATTTGGTATACCTCCTGCTAATGTGAATACAGATTATTTAGACATCTGGAATCAATTTAACAACCTTCTGAACTTTACATAAATAGCCATTATCTGACTTAATGATTTTAGTGGTTTCGGATGCCAGGATTGTCAATGTTCCTGGCATAGGAAATTTGGATTGAGAAGATTACTTCCCTATGGGCTATTTCTCTAGGGAGAACAGTTTGAATCAAAGAGAAAAATACCTGGTCAAGCTCATTATCAAAACTAGATAATGGTAAATGGCAACCTATGAGAAACCTAAGGAGAATTTACTTCATTTTTCTAATGAAGGGGTCTGTGTTATTGTTTAAAATCAGTCCTTTCTTACTTATGCCTTGTCTTGAGGCAAATGTTTTAGGATGGATTATTAGTGATTTCTTTGTTTTTAAACCTGTTCTGTCTTTCACTATTACTGCCCTGAGTAATTCCGGCATTAAAACAATTAAAAGGTAAAATCTGGAATGAATGGTTAAGGTAGGCTCTAATTAAAAAATATATATATGTATATATATATAAATATATATTTATACATACACACAAATATATATATATATATATATATATAGCACTCTGTCCAAACAGTGTAAAGAGAAATATTGCCTCTCTGTCTATTATAGGTTTAACAGATTACAGAAGGGTGACAAGCAAGCTTGACTATTCCATTTTTGGCTAATTAAATGTCATTTAATCTCGATGTTTTATAAGGAGAGCCAGGAAGAAGAATAGTGATAAAATGAGTGAGTTAAAATCTCAAATGGAATTTTAATTTTAAAAAAATGAATAAGCATTAATTTCATTTAAAAAAAATTTTAAGCAGTAATTTCAAAATTTAGAAAATGCAAATAATTTTGGGATAAAAGACAACAATGGGTTTCAAAAGTGGTGTTTCTTTCAACCATTAGGGGTAGTGATAACTGCAAAATTTATAAATACCATTAGGCTTCTGTAAGAAAAATTATGGAGCATAAATCTATTGATTACTGAACAACTTATTCCATGTAGATCCTGGGAAAAATCCACATTATGGAATATAAGGGTGTTTTGTTTGTTTGTTTTTGTTGTGGGGGGTGATCCTGTTATACACAACTAATCCCTTAAAAGTAACACTGATAAAAGTCCTCTAGCTGCCAAAATGATTTAGATGCTTTCATTGAATGACCTTCTCTTTTTATGCCAATTTATTTACTTAATTAAAATTTTAGATAACCTCTCAGAAAGAACTCTTACCTATTCCATTTTCAAAATGGAAATCCATATGATAGCTTTCTTTTGCTATCCCTCAAATACTGTCTTTTAGCTTTCGAAATAAATTGCTGCCCAGGATTCTTAATCTAGCACCTTATGAGAGAAATGGATAATATTTTTTTGTAGAAACAAACTATTGAAATCTAAGGAAAGGAATAAGCAATGAATGTATATGTTGTTTGAAAGTCTTTATTCATCTCTCACTAATATGTAATTCCATAGTTAGGATCTGCCTTTGGCTTAAGCTACTCTTTTAATTTGAGGCTCCAGGTCATTAATATTTCTTCAAGTCAGATGTCACAACATACTGCCAAAATCAGAGTGAATAAGAACAAGTCAGAATGAACACACTTCAATTTAAATAGTATAAATTAATATTCTACCCTGAGCTTACTTTTTTCTTCTAATTTACTTGATATACCAATTAGATTAGATAAAATGGACTAAAGAATATGAATTTGCCTATACACTAACACCATTCGTTTTCAGCTTTTAGAAAGTGGCCTTAAGAAAATGATACATTTGTTGCATAATTAATATTTTAAAACAGGGAGGGATTCTTTGCTACTTAAATGAACATGTGCTTTATATCCAGTATATATAAAATGTACACAGCTTTGTTCATAATCCGCCTCTCTACATACAAGGTAATAACAAACAATATTACCGAATAGCACCTGTGTGGCAGTCAACCATGAATATGTTATACATGTAATATAATATAATATAACACGTATTTTAATTGTTTTACATACTTGGTAATCTCCTATGCTGGATGCATTGTTTTAAATACTTGGTAGTTTAGCATTTAGAGGAAACAGAATCAAAGTAGTTAGTTAACTTGAATAAAGGTCAGACTTTTTATATTAGACCCACCCCCTTCCTCTCTGTGAAGTTGCATGACAAATTGGACAAAAGGAAGGGCTGTTCTTTAGTGAAGGTGCTAGCCAAGGGGCCCCTGCCACCCTCAGCACGAAGGGGCGGAGGCCTGGCACTTACAGACCTATTTGCGGTAAACCAGTGTCCTCCAGGATATGGCTTATAGTTCCATTTAATCTCCATTCTCCCAACACAGCAGTCACATTTTAGATATTTGTAGAATTCAACCATAAAATGACTCAAGCTAACATTTCAAAGATTCAATGTAAAAATGAACCCATTTCTCATTTTGAAATTATGAAAGCTTTAGTCCTGTTTGAAGACAGAGTTGTAATCTGCTTTACTTCCAGGCCCACTATGAACCACAGTGCTGAACCTAAGGACACTTTCGGTCTAGATACAGGATACACATTCCTCCAAACACCCAAGTAGGATTTATTGAGCACCTGCTGTATACCCAGCACTTTTCTAGAGCTATACAAGTAAAGAAAACTAAGTGCCTGCCCTTATGGAACTACATTCTTGTGAGAAATGTCAGGGTTTCTCTCCACATAGGCACCTGGTTTTCTTTTATAAATCAGTAAGCACTATAGTGAACGTATAACAAACAGTATTATGAAGTATAATGCGACCTATCCATCCTCCCCCTTTACACACTCATTTTCTTTCAGTGCAGTGATGCCTCTCCCCTCTGTCCTGTGATGGGACTTGACACTCCCATTCTCAAAAGAGAGGTTTTATAATAGAACCGGAAAATAGCAGTGGCAGCAGACTTAGGCTTTATGAAAAAAAAAAAAAAAAAAGGTCAAGGTTTGGGAGAGAAAGAACTGGAAAAATACTTAGGCATTTCTTTTGCTTCAAATGGAGAAGAGATTAAAGTAAAATTTTTAAATCTTTGAACACTTGAGGAAATGAAGAATGGGAGGGGGAAGCAAGAGAGTTAGACTCTGGTGAGGATCTCTTCACTGAGCTACAGCACCAGCTTACAGACCCATTTTCAGTAAACCAGTGTCCTCCAGGATATGGCTTACAGTTCCATTTAATCTCCATTCTCCCAACACAGCAGTCACATTTTAGATATGTGAAAGACTTGACAGAAAGACTTTGACATTTTCTAGATGGGACCAGGTATGTGGGAAAAGTTCTAGACAGAACCGTAGCCACAGTTGATCTGAAATGTCAGCATGCTGAACCTAGTTAGATAGGATCTTTCCAGCTCCCCGGACTTTGGTTTTGCAGAGTGCTGAGGGAGAGCACCGCAAATTTCCTCTGCCTCTGAGAAGAATAAGAAAGGGCAGAGACAAAGAAATTAAACCGAGGAGGAGAGAGAATGTGTGTGGGATAGTAGATTGGCTAACTCAGTAGATGCAGGAAGGGAAGGGGGACTGAGGACCAGCCAAGAACACACCAATCCCACGGATACCAGCCAATGACTGGTGACTCAAGCAGGACCCAATTTCTCTTACTCATTTCTCAACAATAACCCTAAGGTCTTAGATCTCAATCCCCCTAAATTAGTTGCATCCAAGAGAGAAGGACGGTTTAAGGAAAACCTGAAATGACTGGGTTTGAACTTTACTAAATTTCCTAAAAATCGACAGTTTACTACATTTTCTGATATAAAATAGGGTCTTCGAACAGCAGTTTGGTTGAATTGTATAAATATAAGGAAATTTACTTTTTTCTTTTTTTTTTAAGATTTTATTTATTTATTTGTCAGAGAGGGAGAGAGAGAGAGAGAGAGAGAGAGCGAGCACGCACAAGCAGGAGGAGCAGCAGGCAGAGGGAGAAGCAGGCTCCCCATTGAGCAGAGATCCTGATGCGGGGCTTGATCCCAGGACCCTGGGACCCTGACCTGAGCTGAAGGCAGACATTTAACCCACTGAACCACCCAGGTGTCCCAAGAAATTTACATTTTTTATACCTAAATTCTTCATTGAATATATTGTCCATGTTGCAAATGTAAAGCACTAGGACACAGTTCCCACACATAGTATTATAGTTATTAAAGTTCAGATAGCAGAGTCAAAGGCCATCAGTGTTTATGCTGCGTTTTCTCTTTTAAAATTAATTCTTTTAACTATCTTCTCTTATTTCACTGACCAAAATCAGTATGAGTTATATTTTTTATTCCAGTCTTAGTTGTATCAGAGAAATTTGCTTTCTAGATGGTTCCTAAAAATACATCTAATTTCCCTCTTATGGAAAGGTTGATCAAAGTTTTCTTTATTAGCAAATCATATAGTCTCTGAATGTTTTAATGAATAAAATATTTTCAACTCATATTTTTCTAAAATGGGATATTTCAAGAGAATAAAGAGAAAGTTCACGTTTTATTTTCAATGTCCTTTTGAGCTACCTCCTAACACCATTTGGAAATAAGATATTACTTATCAATTAAATAAATTGTGCTTTGAAATAAAATCCTTTCACAGATTTAAAACAAGCCTGTGACTACAATGGGGCAACTCATAAGTCTATAGACTTTCAGCCTGGGTTAACTGAGAGATATTCAAATAAAATTTCTTCTGCAGATTGCTTATACAGCCTAATAACCAAAGGAATAAAAGTGCTCTAGGGTTTATATCTTTTGGCTCAGTGGGTAACATATTCAGGTACTAAACAAAAAAATGTAACTCTTTGTGGTTTCTCAAAAAAAAAAAAAAAAAAGAAAGAAAGAAAGAAAGAAGAAGAAAAAAGGCTTTGGATCATTTTAGATTAATAAAAGCAAAAAGGATTAATAGTATTTTTAATCAGAAAATTCAGCCTTACCAAAGTCTCTTTACTACAGAAAATTTGGATCATTTTGGACAGAACTGAACATGAGTAAAAGAAATCACTCAGTCATTTTGTGGCTATTTCTAAATGTCTTTTCTTTTCTTTTTTTTTAAGATTTTATTCATTTATTTGTCAGAGAGAGAGAGAGAGAGAAGGAAAGCACAAGCAGGGAAAGCAGCAGGCAGAGGAAGAAGCAGGCTCCTTGCTGAGCAAGGAGCCCAATGAGGGACTCCATCCCAGGAACCTGGGACCACAACCTGAGCCGAAGGCAGGTGCTTAACCAACTGAGCCACCCAGGTGCCCCTAAATGTTTTCTTATACCAAGAAAACAAACAAGCACATGCATAACTAAAATACCCATTTCCCCTAGGGGAAATGTGTCATTGTCTGTTTTAACAAATATTCAGTTTCTGTCATGATTTCCAGATCCTCTCTGATAAATGTTCTCTATCTTGTGAAAGTACAGCCTAACGCTGGGTAGAGTGTTTCGGAAGTGATCTGATCATGGTAGAACAGAATGCAAGAAAAAGCCACTCTTGGTCTGAATGCTTCATGTCTACTGATGGAGTCTAGAACTGAGATAGCTTTTTATGAAGTTAAATCACAATTTAGAGACTTACTGTGATAAAGAAAAAGAAAATCTTGTCTTTTTCACATCTGCTTTGTCTCTCGTATACTAATGTAAGCAATTTTTGTTTTTTTTGGACAAAATATAGGGTTTCACACTGATAAACATAGTTTCTGATATCTATTTGGAATTCAGCAATTTGGAAATCATTTTCTGAGGATAATTTTAAGGATATCTAAGAATATTAGTAAGTGAGAAAAATAAAAAAAAATATTATTAAGTGCAGATAGCACTAGGAAAACAATTCAGAATTCAAGCCTGACTCTCTGACAAGCAAGCTGAGTAACTCTGGGTAAATCACTTCCCCACTCTAGGTGTCAGTTTCCTTATCCAAAAAAATCAGCAGTTTGAACTGCGTGGTCTTCTAGCTTCATTGTAATTCTAACATAGTGTATGTCTCCAAATTCCATCTTGTTCACTTTGTACAATAATTTAAATCTATTTTTAAAACTTAATATTTTTATTCTGTCTCTGCTTTGATAAGTGTCCCTTTATTTTTATCCAAGTCATTGATTAAAATATTGAAGAAGACAGCACCCAATGCATGTCACAAGAGACCGAACTCTAGGCTGACAGTGATTCAGAGCTCAATAAACTTTGGGAATGGTTACTGAAAACCACTATGTTAAGTTTATTATTATTCATCCAACATTCACTCATTTTATCTGCAAGAATATAATGAGAAACCTATTAAATGCCTTTGTGAAATCAATATATATTCTGATAGCTCAGTTTACTGTGCAGTATCAGATTTCTGAAAGTTAACCTTGAAGGAAGCCCAGAGAGTTATGTTTTATTTGTCTCAGGCCTAGATTTATAATGAACTAGGGAGCTAGAAAGTGCTATAAAGAAGGGAAAAAAAGCCATTTGGGAGAGATTTTTCCACCATCACCTCTCCTAGTGCACCCAAAACACACACACCCATAACAATCACGGTGTACATGCATACACATTATCCTTACTTCTGGTGTGGTCACAACCTGTATCAATGAGCCAGTTTGTGGAAAGATGAAATAATTGAAAGCAAGTGGTGTGGTGTCTTACACAGTGGAATCTGAAACTGAGCAGAACCCAACAAAGTAGCAACATGCCACCTTAGAGAACAATCTAAGAGAAGAGAGACTCCCAGGCCAATGCCAGAGCAAGTCTCTAGTAGGTAAGAAGAGACAACTAGTGCTACAACTAGTTACAACTAGTGCTAGACTTCTGAGGTTCTTACTTCCAAGTGGGAAAGGTGAATTTTGATGCCTCAGACACAGGACCGCTAGCTAAATCTTAACCACTCAACAGATAAAGATACTGATGAGGTCACATATTTCCAAATTTTAAAATCTTACCTATGATATTCACCTGATATATAGTCTAACTCAATCTGTACAAACAACAAAATTCAGGGAGGAATGATCAGGAACACAAGAGCACCTGTCTCAGGGAAGAGTCCCAATCTCTTGCCTCCTCAAGATTTGAGGCAGTTTTCAAGCCTGGAATTTGCCAACTAAATGAGAAGCCAGGTCCTCTGAAGGAAATACTCTGCATTACCATGGCAAGTGGGTAGGTAATGATTCCCCAGTCCTTCTCTAAAAAGTCTGTGACCATTCCCTCAAGTAATTGTTCAGTGGGAAAAAGGGAACATCCAAATATCTCAAGGACTGGTGGACATAGGACCTGAGTTGACATAAATAAATAGAAGAAACTGAAAGCATTATCAGTTGCTTCTAACTTCTGTTAGAGTGGGAGGCCCATAAGGACTGAGTACTAAATGCAGGTTTAAGTACAGGTCTCAGCTCACAGTGTGTACTAGGCCCATGGACTCACCTTGTGACTTTACCTTGGTCTCAAATATATTAGAGTAGACACACTTTGTGATTGGAAGAAATTCCACATTGGTTCTTTGGCCTATATAATAAATATCATAAAAGGAAGACAAAATGAAAACCTTAGAGAAGTCCCACTTCCCTCCAGTTAAGATGGTATATTCAAAATAATACTCCATCCTATGAAGTGACAACAAGTATTGCCACTACTAAAGACCTAAGAACATGTAAAAGATAGTTCCATACTATCTTCATTTTTTTGCCAACCTCCAAAGATCCAGGTGGATTTTTGAGCATGACAACGAACCACTACAACTTAGTGAGGTTATGATTCACCTGCAGACAACATGCCAAGAACACAACGTGCTCTTTGCTAAAGCAGGTGAGCAAGTCCTCATGCACATAGCATATGCATTGATCATCATTGATTTGACAAGTGCAATATTTTGCTTCTCTACAGTTTGCATTCACCGGGAGAGACCACAGTGTACATTTATCTTGACTCAGAGCTATACCAATTGCTCTGCCCCACTGTCATAGCATAGTCCAAAGTTAAATCTCAGAACCTGAGTCATCTTTATAATCTTCAGAACATTATGTTGATCCACCGTGTTAATGGCATCATGTTAATGTGACAAGATGTACATGAAGGAGCAGATATGCTGGACGAATTTCTCAGATATATACATGATACTCAGAAGGTGGAGATAAAACCTACAAAGATGAAGGAGGCTTCCATATCGGTGAACTTTTTAGGGATCCAATAGCCTAAAGCATCTCAGGACATTTTTTCAAAGATAAAGGAAGAATATTGCAGGTAGCACCTTCCACCCAACTACTAAGAAGGAAGCATATTCCACGCTTGAAAGTGTTACTTAATCTGTACAACTCTGAATGACACTAAAGCCTTTGAGTAGGGCTCAGAGTAAATGACTTATAGTAGATCCAGTCTACAGTGCAATCGACTCTGCTACTAGAACGATTAGGCCTGGTAGACCTTATTATTTTGGAGGAAACTGCTCTATAAAAATATACCGTGGAGGAATTATGGCAATCCCTAACTGCGGAATCACATTGAAAATTCCTACAGTTCTATAGAAAACAAACAAGCAAACAAGCAAAATAAACAAACAATAACAACAACAAGAAAAAACCCACACTACATTTTGAGAGATAGCTCTAGGCATGTACCTGAACGTAGAACCTCAAATGACCATGGCAGAGATGCCCACCATGAACTGGTTTCTGAGAGATCTACAAATTCATAAAATCTGGCAAATCCCACTGCGCAGTATATCTTAAGATAGAAGTGGTACACTTGGGAGCAGAGTCACTAAAAAATAAAATAGAATGACTCAGCCCCTTGACTTTAGCCAGCCTTTGTCATCGGCCATGTTGGTACTAACGCATAGGCTTGTAAATAGAGTAGCTGCGTTGACAGTTAAGGCTATTCATTGGCCCAACAACATTGACTCTCACTCACTAAGGATGACCTAGCAACTGCTGCTGCCCAGTGTTCAGCCTGGCGGCAGCAGAACCAATAGCTCTAATATGATATCACCCTTAAAGGAAACCAGTTACTTGGTAGCAGATGGATTTCCTTGGACCTCTTCCACCCTGGAAGGGACAGCATATTTTCTTGGCTGGAACTGATACATATTCTGGGTATGGGTTGCCTTTCCTGCCTGCAGGGCCTCAGCCAGCACTACTAAGGGCTTATAGACTGATTCATCAGCCCAAGATCCCATATAACACTACATTATAGAAAAGGGGGTCTACCAAAAAGTGCATGCCATGAAATTCACTGTTCCTATAGTACGCTGCACCACTCAGAAGCTGATGGCCTGATGAAAAGTTGGAACAGCAGACTAAACATGCATCTGAGACATCAGCCAAATAATTGACTTCTTTAATTTCTGCAGTTATTTTATCCAGTATTTTCTTAGACTTCATCAGCAGATTTCAAGTCTCTTGAGGACAAGAATTTTATCTTACTCACATCTTTATCTCTCAAGTAACTCAGCACAATAATGTTTCCATAATTGACTGTAGTTTGTTGAACTGAATGGGAATATAATTAACTTGATTTAAAAAATAACTCTTAAAAGCCTCTTAAGTCTTTTTTTATATTTAGAATTATTTAGCATATGTTTAGCATTATTAAAATTCTTTATTAATGGTGTTTGTGCTCTGTTTTTTTATCTTAGGAAGACTATCCATTGTGTAATAATCCTTTTACTTTTTAATTAAATCTATTACAGACTTCTGAAACACAACCAGAATTCCTACCTTAAAAAGTACTAAATGATCATTCTTAAGTCTTTCACCCTCTTGGAACAAGTGGTGAATTTGAAGTCTGGGATCTTTAGGTCTAGATGCAGAATACATATACCTTTAAATATTATATCTCAACTGAAAGCTTTCAGAACTGTGGCCCCGAGATATCATTCTGAGTTGATCAGTAGTAATTCTTTTTTTTTAATTTTTTATTTTTTATAAACATATATTTTTATCCCCAGGGGTACAGGTCTGTGAATCACCAGGTTTACACACTTCACAGCACTCACCAAAGCACATACCCTCCCCAATGTCCATAATCCCACCCCCTTCTCCCAAACACCCTCCCCCCAGCAACCCTCAGTTTGTTTTGTGAGATTAAGAGTCACTTATGGTTTGTCTCCCTCCCAATCCCATCTTGTGATGCAACATGGGGGCTTAAGTGGGTAGGATCAGTAGCAATTCTACTTTGGTTACTCTTTTAACTGCTTTCTAGACTAGACTTTTCTTGGGTTATAAATTTCAAAATTACTGAAGTTTGGACCACACGTTCCTATGGGATGCTGTATTCTGGTACAAGATGATAATTTCCGAAATATTTTTTTTTCTTTCTTTTCAAAATATCTTTAAGGAATTTGTAAAACTAAGTAAAGGCAAGGGAGAATGTGAAGTGGACTGAGGCATGGCCTACATTTTAGGGTTTCTTTTATGAAATACTATCTAGGATAACTTCAGTGTGAAATTTAAATTCACGCATGACACAATGTTAATGTAGTGAGGAGAAGGAAGGGGGGTAGGTGTAATAGATGAGGAAGGAATGGTTAATGGAGAAGAGACCCATATTCTACTCTTTTTGGAAATAAGGTGGAATTTGTTGATGTCAAAAAATGGTAGGAAAAAAAAGGTAGACTCTAGGGTAGGCTTAATAGCAACCACAAAATCAATTATGTAATTTCTACTTCTATTTGTTAGGAAATAATGTTTGGTTAAGTCATGTGAGTTTTTTGTAGATGAAAATAGTCAAATTTCAATAATTTCATAATACCCAACAAAACTATATGTAAATATTTGACAAGGATAGAAGATGAAGATTTAAAAGCATGTACTCAAATGATTACAAACTTCCAACATTGAGAGTAAATTTAAGATACTTTAACAGTATTTCTGGTGCTTAAATTCCCTCTGTAATCAGAAACCCAGACCACACAGAGAACACAAATTATATCATTCAGTTACTGACTAGAACACTTTGAGTGACAAGAAATTCACTATCTTCTGAGGATATCCCATGCAAGTTTTGGATTGTTTCTATGGTTAAACCTACTGACTGGTTCTTGCCTTCCTAGGACGCTGAGTAAATCTGATTTCTCCTCTGTTTGACAGACTCCACATGAGCTGTTTGATTGAAATGGCTTAATCATGCCAGGTCTGGCAAGCATTTCTCATTTGACTTGGATTTTAGTTGGAAAACCTGAGGATATGCTTCTTTAACTGTGAGAAAAGTCATCATATCTCAGTGTACATATTTGCCTTTACCTTGAAGCCTAACAACAAATTCGGGTACTTTGTTGTCTTGCTTGTCCAATGGCCAGTGACATAATTGCTTCATTTTGAATTTCTGTATCTCCAAACTAATTTCCACCAGCACGCCCAACTCCACAAAGATTTTTGCCTCAAAGCTACACCTAAAAGTAGCCTTATGAATCATATATTAAACCACTGTTGAAAAAATTGAACTGAACAGAGCTGAAAAAAATTATATATTGTGTTTGTGATCTCATTGTGTGTTATCAAAGATGTCTTTCCAACCCCATAATAACTTGAAATCATAAAGTGTTTGAATGCTCTAACTTTGGTAGAATAGAGAACATAAAACTGGGTCACAACAGCTCTGTATTTATTAGTGACATAGCAGGTTACTAACAAGTTAAAAGAAATTGTCACAGTACAATTTACTGACTCTTAACATATTATGGTGGATAAGGGACAGAACTTGAATTTGAAAGATATATTCCATATCAAAATTTTATATTTTGAAAAAAAACTAAAAACAAACTTCAACCTCAAGAAAAAAAAAAATTGCCGTGATAAATTTTCAGTGGGTAGTGTACTGAAAGCTTTTATGAAGTTGAATATAAAATGTTAATTTTTATGATGTGTAGGTTAAAAATGTTCAGAAACACTGGAACAAGTTAGTTCTGCTTTACCTACAAATGACTGCACCATAGAAACACATTCTTATTGTTCTGGACTGTGTTACAATTGTTTTCTCTTAAATTAGTGTAGATGTGTAGAATATCCAACTCACTGGCTTCACGGTAAATCTCTGCACATGAGACAAATGCCTTTATAACAATCATGGGGCAGTTCAACTATTTGCTACTCTACCACTCAACATTTACAAAAGTACCACTTACGCTGTGATCAAAATTTAGACTCTTATACCCATCTTCCCTGAACATACACGATAGTTGAGGGAAAAAAATTCAGTGGTATGGTTTCCTGGTATCACAGCAGATAGTCAAAAAGTTTCCTGAATGAGTTAACATGGTATTTGACCAACTCACTTTATGTGTTATAGAAAATGGGTGCCATGAGCAGGGATTCTGGCAGAAAGTCTACCTGCTCTTTTCTATCAACTCTCCTTCCAAGCTATTTGACTCTTTTATCAAAAAGATATTGGAACCCATGGGCAACTGACATAACTGGTATCTGGCATCTGTTAGGATAACAGTAGGAAAAACTGGGGCAGAGTGAGTTACTAGAGAAAATGATTATTGCCTAGGGGAAAGGAGCATAAGAAGTAGGTCCTAGGATGACCCTAGCTTTCAGATATCTGTGGACCCACAGGAAGAAGGTTGACAACCTTGTAACTTCCAGACTTATCCTAAGATTCATTAATTTTTTTTCCTCAAGATTGGTATTTTTTATATATTTGGAATCCATAAGAAGAAGGTTGACATTGGATGCTTGGGTGGCTCAGTTGGTTAAGCAACCATTTTCAGCTCAGGTCATGATCCTGGAGTCCCAGGATTGAGTCCTGCATCAGGCTCCCTGCTCAGTGGGAAGTCCTTCTCCCTCTGATCCTCTCCCTTCTCATACTCTCTCTCTCATTCTCTCTCTTAAATAGATAGATAGATAGATGGATAGATAGATAAAATCTTTAAAGAAGAAGAAGATGATGATGATGATGATGATGGTGGTCGTTGACATCATTCCAGATGAATATGTAAGGTGTCCCAGAGCCACTGAAGACTGAGATGGAAATGAATAAGTCCTCCTGTTCCTAGAGGCCAAGACAGTTTTGTGAAACTAAGGAGTGAAGCAGCTTCTTCCATGTCCTTTGTCAAAGAACTGATAACTTGTACCTCTAGACTGGGTGCCAAAACTCTTCTGCTTTTCTTAATGGGATTCTAACCACTTGGGAAACCCCACCCTTCAATCCTGAGATCCATGACATGGCAAGAAACAAATAACTTATCTAACATTTCTCAACAACTAGAGAGAAGATGATTAAGCAGAATAATCAAGATATATTTATAGCAAATTAGAACTGCTGATGGGAACAGATGAAAATTTGAAATAATAAAATACTATTCAGAGCACCTGATATTAAAGAGTTTTATTGCTAAACAACAACAAAAGAAAAATAAAATAAAAATAATTTCAGAGTAAACAATATATTAGATGAACTGAAAAATAGGATGGCCAATATAGAACTCAGACTAAGTGGTCTACGAGATCAAGTACAATTAAAATTTCAAATAACAAAGCAAAAATATATAGAGAGATGGCAATCATGAGGGAAAAGATAAAGAATTTATGGCTAGATTCTGAAGATATGATATAAATAATAGAATTTCCAGAGGGAGAGAAACAACAGAAAGAGGAAAGGCAGCAATTAAATAATTTATATTAGAGAATTCTTTTGACAGGAAGAATCAAGTCTGTAGAATAAAAGATCTGTCATGGTTCTAAACCAAACTGATGAATAAAGAAACACATCTAACATGGTCTGAAAATATACACTGTCCTCCAAACAAAATGAAAGTTGCCTACAAAGAAAGGGGCATTATGTTTTGCATCATATTTACTAGTAATAGTTGAAGAAGCTAGAAAAGAAAGAAAAAGTAGTAGAACTCAAGAATCTTATAATTAGCTGTGATGTTATTTACTTAGAAATACACAAGAATTTAAAAAACGCATTACCCGAATACCTGTATAAAGAAGATACTTGAAGAAAAGATTCTAACCAGTCAAAAGACAATTCAATAGGAAAATGAAGAGGAAAGAAGGAGGTAGTAATCTCCACACCTATCCACTGATCCATCAATCTGCTCATGTATCTCTTTATCAATATATCTTTGTATCTCGGTAGATAACAGTCTAGGAGTGTGTGATTCAATGGTAATAAGAACTGTTGAAATTAAAATTACATATCTGCAGGAAGTAGTAAGACCTAGTATAAGTCTTCTAAGTTTTAATATTTTTGTTATTGTGAAGCATGCAGGAGAGTTCAGAGAAAACTGGTTGTTGTATTGATAAGGCAATGCATCTTAACCCGGAGAATAATAGCTGGCTGTCTTTTTCAAATAATAGTAGGGTCATTGATATCTAAATAGAAGAACAGGAAAAAAAATGAATGAACATGAAGAAAATAAAAAATAAGATTTAAATATAAACTAACAAAAGGAAAAATGAAATAAATAGGAATTAGGCAAAATTTTTAAAAAAGAGGAAAGAATACTTTAAGTAATAAACATGAAATTCATTGATATTTTCTCTAAATGTGGACAGAATGAATTTGTCCACTAAGTGCAAATTACCACATTGTGTAAAAATATAATACCAGAGTACATAATGTTTATAAAGGATACCTTTAATATAATTGATACAGTAAGCTTAGTATAGTAAAAGAGTAAAAAAAAAAAAATAAATGCAAACTAAAGAAAGTCAGTGACTCAATGTTAATATTGGAAAATTAACTTAGACTGAAAGAAGGATGTGATTCAAGAAGGGAAATTATATAAAAGCTACTATATGCTAAAAAGTTTCAATGGTGATCAAAGCAGTGGGCACCAGATTCTGGAATGGCGTGAACACAGAAGTAATAGCTGACATGATATGAAGCCAAGAGCAGGTCTTGGTTATAAGCAGAGCAAACTCCCTGTCTTAATGGAAGAGAAGCTCCAGCTGACTGCATGAAATGTTCAAGGCAGCAAAGTAAGTTACTTTAACTAGTCTGCTCACTGGCTGCACACAACCATGGAATAAAAACATGTCTTAGAAAAATCCTATTTACACATGTCTGGTTGAAGCATGCCCGAAGAAAATGGGTCATAAAAATCTAAGAAGAAAGACCATTCACTCATGTTAAGGGCCAGCCTTGGGCAAAATAGTAGAGCTGGTGATTTTTTTTTTTCCTGTCACTTCTGCCTCCTCTAGTTCAGTACTTCTACCCCCCACACTGATGTCCAGTAACCACCACCTCTAAAGATCGGCCCAGAGCTTTCTGAATGCCATTCTGAAAATAACCTTGTCTTCATTCCATTTATTAGAAACCTCAGGAAGAATGGGCACTAATCTGATTAAGGAAGTCATAGTTTATAGTGCTAATTTATCCTAATTCTTATGAGTAATTAGATAATATAATATAATTGCAATTGACTTTTTACCTGCACATAGAGCCAACCTATTTGAACTGAAGAGGAAACATCAATTCTCTTTTCTTCTTTGGAGTTAAGCTCTCTAAAACAAAACCATCTTCATCATTCAGTTAATTGTTTGATATAAGTGATAATTTACTAATTAGTTTTGTTCTTAAGGAAGAAAACCATGAGGATTAAAAATGGAAAAGAAAACCAAAATGATTTATTTGGAACATAACAACTGACTGGTGGGTTGGGAGGTGGGGGAGAGAGAGAAAGAAAGAGAGAATGGATGGAGAGATAATAGAACATCTTCTATTACGAGTAACTTATGAGATAGTGGGTTAATGTAAAATGGATATATTTAACTTTATGCAGTTGTTAAAAATCATATTTAAAGTATACCCAGTGGCCAAGTACCTGAGGGGAGAGATGGAAAGAAAGTAGTTCTTGCTGTATTATTCACATGATTTTAATTGTGAGTTTTATTTAAAAAATATTGAAGTGTCCCCAAAATGCAACATGGCAACAGTGCCACTTTGTAACTGTGTCTCTGAGATACCTGTTTACTATCTGCTATAACATTTACATGAAAGCAAAAAATTGTAGTGGATTTTCGGGGGGGGAATGAATTCTTACAGTCAGAGCTACGTGTAATTGAAAGCAAAAATTAGCATCATGGCTCCCTTCATTACAGTTGTTCAAAGCTATTGTCCTGAAGAAAAGAAGGAAAAAGTGAATGTTAATAACTTTTGATTCCATCATGCTGCTGCCCACTGATATGACCCCTGCTGCCCACTCCCTGCACCACTGGACCACCCTTCCTCTGAAGCCTAGGCCTGGCCTCCCTGCTCAGGGTGGCCCAGCAGCCCCCCACGACTCACCACGTGAGCAGGAGGCTGGGCCATGGGGACGGTGGGCAGCCTACATACCTCCTTTGCCCTTGCCCTCACCATCCTGCCCCTCCTCCACATGCCCCTCAACAAGTATTTATTGAATACCAAAAAAAAAAACACACACACACAAAAAAAACAAACCACAAACAAACAACAAAAAAAAAACCCATGCCATTTCACTATAAGGAGAGGTCAAGCAGTTGAGGGCAGGACATGTGGATTTCATTCCCTCTTCTGCTTCCAACTTGCCAAGTGGCCTTGGGCAAACAAATTCATCTAATTGAGCCTCAGTTTCTTCAACTGTTAAATAATAGGGTTGGACTGGGGAAAAACTATAGTTCTTTTTAGTCCTAAAATAATTATGGTTACAGTACCATAGCTAAGTAGAGACATTGTACAGTCTTTAATTATCGGTGGTGTTACTACTACTCCAGCCATACGGAACTTCTTTAGTCTTGCCATGTCCATAATGGAACAATAGCCTGTCATTTAAAAGAAAAACTCTCCAAAATATTTCTCATACTTACAATTCAAAGTTGTTTCCAAAATAGGCTGAAAGCCTATTTCCATCATTTTATTACTGATAAGCAACACATTCCCTTCTTGAATATGCAAATAAGCAAATATAGAGAATATTCTACATATTTATTGTTAAGTTAATATTTTAAAATAACATTGATGGAATGCAAGTTTGAATGTGAAAAAACTCTATATTGTACAACTTAGTTATGCTACACTCATTTAACTTGATACGTCTGAAATATCTCACTGTGATCCAAATGTTATGAACAGAACACTCTTCTTTAAACTTTGTGAAGAGAAACAGAATTATTAGAGATCATTGACAAAAATTACAACAAATTGGATTTGTTCTTCATTTTGATCTTCTTTTCGATACAACCTTTCATGTTTCATTTGGTGGGGGAGGAGAGAAGAATGCCAAAACCCATGTGGTTACCCCTTCAGTCTAACATATACTTTTCTAAAATAACAAATGTAACTAAGAGCTTTTTTCTGAGTAGTATAAAAGAGTCAGTTAATTGGTATCAGTCTTTCTTTTTATAGTTGTCACTCTATATTTTTCCCAGTTTTATTGAGAAATACTTGACTTACATCACTATATAAGATGAAGGCATACGGCATAACGATTTGATTAACATGTATTGGGAGATGATTGCAACAAGTGGTTAAGCTAATATCCATCTTCTCCTATAGATACAATTTTAAAAGAAAAGGAAAGGAAAAAATATTTCTCCTTGTGATAAGAACTCTTAAGATTTGTTGTCTTAACTTTTTATGTCTCATACAGCAGTGTTAACTACAGTCATCCTGCTGTACATTATATCCGTATACTTATCTTATGACTGGAAGTTTCTACCTTTTAACCACTTTCCTACTGTCTCCCCTCTCTCCATCCCTCACCTCTGATAACTGCAATTCTAACCTACTTTTCTGAGAATTTGGTGGCTGTTTTTTTATACTCCACATGTAAGTGAGATCATTTGGTATTTGTCTTTCTCTGTCTGACTTATTTCACTTAGCGTTTGCTTTCAGAGTCCATCCATGTTGTCACAAATGATAGGAATTCCTTGTTTTTTTATGGCTGAATAATATTTCATTGCATACATATTGTATACATCATATATACATCACAATGCTTTATCCATTCCTCCATCAGTGCACACTGAGGCATTGTTTCCATGTCTTGAGTATTGTAAATAACGCTGCTATGGACACAGAGGTGAAGATATGTTTTCAAGTTAATGCTTTCATCTTTGGATATATTTACAGAAGTAGAATTTCTGGGTCATAATGATAGTTCTATTTTTAAATTTTTGAGAATCTTCTACATTGTTTTCCATAGTGGCAGTAGCAATTTAGAATCTCACCAACACTGCACAAGGGTTCCCTTTTCTCCGCATTCACACCGGCATTTGTTAGTTCTTGTCTTTTGGTGATGGCTAGTCTAATAGTATGGGATGATACCTTATTGTGTTTTAATTTGCCTTTCCCTAATAACTAATGATGTTGAACATCTTTTCATGTGCCCATAGGTACATGATCTTCTACATAGGTAGATAGGTACATCTACATAGATGTACAGAGGTAGATCTTCTTTGCAGAAACGTCCATTCAGGTCCTTTGCCCATAGTTTAATTGTGTTATTGAGTTGTATGACTCTTTATGTGATAATTTTTTAGATATATGGTTTATAAATATATTTTCCCATTCCATCGGTTATCTTTTCACTTTGTTGCTGGTTTTGTTGTTGTTGTTGTGCAGAAGCTTTTTAGTTTGGTGTGGCTCCACTAGCTAATTTATTATTTTGTTGCTTGTGCTTTAGGTGTCATATGCAAAAAATCATTACCAAGGCCTATGTCAAGGAACTTTGTTCTTACTCTTTCTTCCAGGAGTTCATAGTTTCTGTCCTTACACTTAAGTCTTTCATCCATTTTGAGTTAATTTTTGAGTGATAAGATATGAGTCCAGTTTCATTCTTCTAAATGTGAATATTCAGTTATCCCAACACCATTTACTGAAGAGACTATCTTTTTCCTATTGTATATTCTTAGCTCCCTTGCCAAATATTAGTTGAACATACATGCTTGGGTTTATTTCTGGGCTCTCAATTCTGTTCCTTTGGCCTTATGTGTTTTCATTCCAGTACCATATTGTTTTTTGTGACTAGAGCTTTAAAGCATAGGGCTGGCAAAACCCTCATTTGAGGATTCAAATCGAGCAGATCTTCACCCTGCTGAATTCCCTCATTAAACTGTGCTCCTGACTTTCTTCTACAGATGAACAAGGCCGCTAGTTGCAAGAACTACTTGCAGGTGTTAATTTTGTCTACCAAGATCCATGTGCAGTTGTTGTAAGCAACTCCCAGCAGTGACTCTATCACAGTCAGATTCTCAGTGGACAGGCCCTAAAGATTCCCCTTTAATCCCCATGGTGTGAGATCCTGGTAGGGGCTCCCACAATGTGACCCACTATGCTGGGGAAGGCTGCTTTCCCTCCCTGGGTTTTCTTTTTCCACTGAAGAACCAGAGGCTCAGGGGGAACTTCTCCAAGTGGTGCTGTGTTGTTCTGGAAAGGGGCAATACAGTGAGCACAGGGTAGCTGCTTCTCTTACTCTTCTAGCGCAATCTGTCTTTGTTGCCAAGGTGAGCCTCACCCTATGGCCCTCACAGTGGTGACTTGTTCTTCTTGTGAGGGGGAGTTAAGTCAGACACAACCTATGCTGCCGTCTTCATGACATCACTCTCTGTCACTCTTCATTTATACTAAAGCCATATATAATTTAGAAGTGTGATGTCTTTGATTTTCAAAAAATACCCATAATCCCCACTCATCTTCTTCTAGAAGTTCAGACTGCCATGTGACTGGTTAGTTTGTAAGACACTTGCTTTCATGCTATATCTCCTAGGTCAACATTTGGACACTGACCCAAACAGATCAGCACAATTCAGGTCTTGATGAGGCAGCCTGTCATTTCCTGTCTCATAATATTATAAATTTGTTTATTCTTTTTTTTTTTTTTATTCTTATAAATTTTCTTCTCTCGACAATTCCAGGTCTTTATAAAAGCCCCACACTTTCTTTTAGATTTTGCAGTTTTAAAATTAGCATTTTATTTTCTTATTTAAAAAAAAATTTTAATTTTTAAAGAGATTTTATTTTTAAGTAATCTCTCTACCCAACATGGGGCTCAAACTTAGCAACCTCAAGGATCAAGAGTTGCATGCTCCACCAACTGAGCCAGCAGGTGCCCCTAAAATCAACATTTTTTAAAAAGATTTTATTTATTTATTTGACGGACTGTGACCACAAGTAGGCAGAGAGGCAGGCAGAGAGAGGAGGAAGCAGGCTCCCCATGGAGCAGAGAGCCCAATGGGGGGCTCGATCCCAGGATCCTGGGATCATGACCTGAGCCGAAGGCAGAGGTGTTAAACCACTGAGCCACCCAGGTGCCCCTAAAATCAACATTTTAAGTGAAGGTTTAAAGAGAATACACTTTCAATAATATTACAAACCTGAAGAGTCTTATACAAGCATAGCAAATTCTAAATTTGAAATAAATACATTTTCTGGGAAATGAAAGCGAAACATATTTTATCAAAATATAAATTCTCACTTCAGTCATATCTTAAAACATTTAAAAAATTTTCTTTTATAAAATAACATTTATTGTCTGCCACTAGTCACTTCATCTTTAAAATGGGTTATCAATACCGTGTGCGATAATAAATACAATAGAGTGTTTGATTCAGGACACTGTCATAAAAATAAGGACCATATAAGATGAAACTAATAATTATATAATTGAGCTGGTAATAAGGTAATTTTCAAAGTGTACTTTATGTAGTTCTGTATAATTTGATTTTTTTTTACATTTATAGTAAAATATATACAAAATTTAAGGAGAAAAATATATTGCCAAAATTACATTTAACTTCAAGTACAGCTTTTAATGTTTCTTCTATCAATCAAAACTTTGTTTTTATGTTATTTTATAAATCTTAACTCATCTTTTTAAAAAAATCATAAATAACATACAAAACCAACTTTAGATGACAGTTTATTATCTTGAGGACGAGTCTCTCTTTCTGGCTCTCTCTGTCTGTATATAATCCCCATATATCTATGCATATATTGTCTATAATAAATATTTACCATTATTTTACTTCTTTCTGTGTGTTAAATATTGAATATGTTATTTATTTCCCCCAAATCCTTATGAAATAGATATGATTTCATTTCTGCTAGTGAGAAATGGCTTAGAGAATTTGAGTACTTGTCTAAGGTTACTTAGCAAATGACAGAGAAAGCCAAACTTTTTAAAGTCAGGTATGACTCTATAGTGAGCCCTATTTATCCCAATGCTTCCTTCCTTCCTTCAAAACACCTGCTCTATGCCAGGTACTATGTCTATGTTGCTAATTTCTGGTTGGCTGTGACTAACAATAAATACATATACACCCACACATACAAATGGGCACAGCTAAGATGCAAATTAAACAGGATGATATTCTGGGCTGGGTGATGGTGGCTACTTTAAGATTGGTGACCCACAAGAATTTTCTGAGGAGGTGACATTTAAACTGAGATTTGCATGCCAAGGAGGAAATAAGCATAAGAAAATAAAGGGGAAGCAGCTGTGACCATAATGTAGAGGTAAATCTTGGGGTATTCAAGGACCAGAACATAGACTACTGTGACTGTTGCTCTCTGAACTGGGGAAGAATGGTGAGTGAGGACCAGTGAGGGACCAATAATACAGGGTGTTGTTAAGCAACCAAGACATTTGGATCTATCCTCAGTGTTTTGGAAGATACTGAAATATTTTAAGTAGAAGAATGGGATAATCTGGGTTTCATTTTAAATGGAATCCTCCATCTCTTCTTTAGGAAAATGGATTGTAGAAGGGGAAAGCAGATAAAATATATATTCATAAGGATTAGGTATGGATATATATTTGTGTGTGTAGGTTCACAAACAATGATAAGCATATTGACTTTAAGACGTTTATATTTTAAAGAATGTATTTGTTATAATGATAATCTTCAAATTATTGCCTTGCAGAAAAGCACAAATTAAGAGTATATACTATAAAAACCTCAATGAAAAACTGTTGAAAAATAAAATGAAGATATTTTATAAGTATTTTAGCAAGCAGCATTATGAAAAGCATATTTACAATAATGTAGGATTTAATGTGTTCTTTTAAATAACATGTTATGACTTTTTTGACAATAGTATTTCACATGCTATAGGATGCATGCTTTAAAGTAATTTTCCAAAATGACAACACAAATTCTAGCAAGTGAACATGCTTTTGATGTAGACTGATTTGATAGCAGTTACTGAATGCTAACCGTATTTTTCATGCTAGAAAAAAACATATTAAAGACTAGGGCATCAGTTTGTTGGGAGGTTTTTATTCATTTTATTTATTTTAGAGATACAGAGTACCACTTTTAAATCTCTGATTATAAAATACCATTTCCATTCTATTGTTAGCAATTTAGGGTTGTATATAAAACAAATTTTCCGTGATACTAGTCCTTTCTGGTTCATACAGTGGAGATCTAAAAATGTTCTTTTGTTAAACCACAGTTCTACAATTGAATGATTTTTAAATCAGTGAATATTTAGAAAAGTGTCCTGAATCTAAATTACATTTAAACAGTTTTTAGAACAATTTAGTATCTCTGAATATTCTGGCACTTGCTACTATTAGAGAATTAGCCAATTTGTATAGAATATAGATATTATAATCATGAATTCTCAATAAGCTAGCACATGAAGTTACATTCCCAGCAGAATACATTTCTGAATTCCCTTTTATTATAATAGCATTACCATATGTAATATTAAACATTATTACAATTTTCTTTAATGTTTAGCAATTCTTATAAAAGCATAAATCCCTTTCACATATGATGTAGCAGTTTTACAAAGCACACACACTGTCCTAGATTGTCTTCATGTTAAATAGATTATTCCTTTCATATTAGCTTCTACTTTTACATATTTTGTTTTACATAATTGAAAAAGGTTAAATTATCAATCTATGTACCTGTCTTTGCTAATCAGTCACCCTACCAATACAGACAATAGTTTTGATTAAAGCAGATAGAAAGTTCATTATCATTAGAAAACTGAAAAATCATGGACCATGAGGAAATGAAGTTAAGCTTCCTTACTTTTATTTTAATATTTAGGACCTTATGACACTTTTAGGAAAACTGTCACCATTTATGTAAAAGGTAATTTCTAAATAGTCTCATATGTTTTCTCTAATGCTGTACATTTCTATCATTCTTTTAAAAGCTGCTTATGTTTCACAGTGCAGTTAGAGCCGATCTAGAAAAAAATAATTGGAAATTTGAGTCTATTTCTCTGCAATATTTTCTAGTCTAATCAGATGCCCACTAAGCTTTGTCACTTTTTTTGAAACAAAAATATTAAGCACATATTTTAATTTTCCCAGTATCTAAATATTTAGGCTCAAATATTTTGTAAAGTTTTGTCAATTTCTTAAAAATATTTATTGAGCTATTAAAACATGCAAGGCAATGTGCTAGGTCCCTTGATATTAAAGATGAATCAAACACAAATTCTGCCTTTTAAGAGGTTATGGTCTTGCCATTTGCAGTGGTGTGGATGGAACTAGAAGGTATTATGCTAAGTGAAATAAGTCAGTTAGAGAAAGACAATCATCATATGATCTCTCTGATAGGAGGAATTTGAGAGGCAGGGCGGGGGTGCATGGGGGGTAGGGAGGGGAAAATGAAACAAGATAGGACTGGGGAGGAGACAAACCATAAGAGAATCTTAATCTCAGGAAAGAAACTGAGGGTTGCTGGTGGTGGGCGGAGGAGGGGCAGATAGTGTGACTGGGTGATGAGCACTGGGGAGGGCATGTGCTATGGTGAGTGCTGTGAATTATGTAAGACTGATGATTCACAGACTCTACCCTTGAAACAAATACTACATTATATGTTAATAAAAAATAACAACAATAACAAAAAGAGGTTATAGTCTAACAGATATACATCTACAATAAAAATTGGGGAAAAAAAAAAAAAGTTCCTTAGAGTAGGTTTGGTAAGCTGTTGGAGTAGAGAGATGGGAAGGATTGCTTTCTAAGACTTGAGGGAATTTCTCAAGATAAGTGGCATTGAGATATAAGTTATGGTATAATTAACATTCTTGGTCATGTAGAAGACCTTTTCAGGCATGAGGTAAAGTAAAGTATATGTATTAGTTTTTTTGTTGCTGTGTTAGAAATTACCACTAATTTGCCACCTAAACAATACATATTATCTCACAGATCTATAGGTCTGAAATCCTGGAATAGCTTAGCTGAGTCCTCTGCTTAGGGTCTCAGAAGACTATATCCCTGTGTTTGTTAAGGAATGCAGTCTCATTTGAGACTTGTCTGAGGATCCATTTCAGTTGGCAGAACTCAGCTTTCTGAAGGTGAAGAACAGGGTAGTTCAGTTTGTTTTTGGTATTCAGCTTACAGAGGCTACCTCTGTTCCTGGCTATCAAGGCTATCAAGCATGAAACCCACAACATGGAAGTATAGTTCTTTAAACCCAGTTAGGGAAAAATAGACTTGACCAAGATGGTCACACAATCTTCTATGTGCAATCACAGACATATAATTACAGACCTCTTGTCCCATTTGCTGTATTGTGTTAGAAGTAGATCACAGGTCATGCCCCTGCTCATGGGACAGTACTGCGCAAGACCATGAACACCAGGTGATGGGGATCATGGGAAGCCACTCTAGAGTCTGTCCACCACAGGGTAGAAAGGTGAAAGTTTTGATTTTGCTGTGACGTTTGACACATGGCAATCAATCCAATCGGCTTGGGGAAGAAGCTCGGATTCAGATCATGGATGGAATTGAATTCCCTACTCTGGAACTAGACATTTTTTTATGTACAAAAGGAGACTGTTGTAATACTTTTGAACAAAGGAGGAAAATCAATGGAGCTAGGCTTCAGAAAGTTTAATCTAGAAATGGCTTCTAAAATGGGTAGGGGTGGAAAATAATTGGTTTAGGGGAAAAGTGAATAATTTATTAACTTGTTGAAAGAATGAATTAAATAATGATGAGTATTGTTGTAGGAAAAATGATCAGATTCAGAATTTAAAACAAAACTCTTGTCCGTCAAACTGCATTACAACAAGTAATGGTGACCAGTCCCTTGACAGTTCCTTAACAGATGAAAATGACAGACTTCCTTTTATCTGTGAATACAGTGTAAGATGCTTTTTGGGACTACGTCTGCAAGAAGAAAGGTGGGGCTATGAGATACTCTGGTATGGAAGACCAGTCCTCCTGATACTCTAGAAGGAAAGGGAAGCTGAACTTGGTGCATGCAAGTTAGTATCTTCAAAAGGGTGTACATTTAAAAAGATCAACAATAGTTTGTCTAAGAAAATATTAAGTATGCATAATTTTCTGGAGATTTTAAAGAATAACACTATCAATTCAGAAAAGGCTGATTATTCATAAGCATCATACGAGAGACATGAAGATAAGATCAGCAAGAGTGACAGAGGAAACAGAGCTTGACAATAAAGAGATGTCACAGAAAGATAAAAATAATAGGTATTTTGAATCCAGGTGATTAGGAGATTAGTGGTAACTACAAGGATAAGGAATGAGGGTAAGGCACCAAGTATTAAGGACAAGAGAAAAAAATTAATTTGTACATACTGAATTTAAAGGATTTCCAGAACTGTTAGTGAAGCTGTATAGTGCACTCTTTGAGAACACACTAGAACTCATGGGTTAGCCAGGGCTGAGTGTGTAGACTCTTCATAGTCACTAAGTAAGGGTGTCAATGAATGTGTAAGATTGGGTGAGCGTGCCAAGGGAGCAGGTATGGTGAGAGAAGACCCAAGAGCTTATCTTATAAAGTGTGAATATTTCAAAGATGGAATGAGGAAGCAGAATTGGAAGAACTTGAGGGAGCAGGAACAGAGAGAGTGGTCATAAAAGTAATTCAACCAACAAACAGCAAACAAACGAAAACAAGGGTAGTGTCCAAATTGGATATATATCTCAAAGGAGAGCCTATTCCAAATAGGAGTTGCTTATTTCATTCCCTTGAAAGTCAGGCAGATATCACTGGAGCAAGCCAAATATGAAGTAATAAGAAGGGGTGGGACAGATAAATAAAAGGTGTGTGCCCCATATTAAATTTATAATTATTATTTTAATTTTAAGTAGGCTGCACACCCAGTGTGGTGCTTGAACTCACAACCCTGAGATCAAGAGTTTCATGTCTACCAACTAAGCCAGCCAGGTGCCCCTTAAAGTAATTGATTTTAAAAGAAATAGATTTTTTTAGGGGCACCTGTGTAGCTCAGTGGGTTAAGCCTCTGCCTTCGGCTCACGTCATGATTTCGGGGTCCTAGGATCGAGCCCTGCATTGGGCTCTCTGCTCAGCAGGAAGGCTGCTTCCCCTCTCTCTCTGCCTGCCTTTCTGCCTACTTGTAATCTCTCTGTCAAATAAATGGAAATAAATCTTTAAGGGAAAAAAAAAGATAAATATTTTTTTAAAACAATGTCCATGTGGAAAAACACACTTGTAATCTTAATTTGGTCTGCATATGCCAGTGTGTGATCTCTGGTCCAGAATTTTTTAAAAAATGATTCATAGAGGAGAATTATTATTATTTTTGTTATTTTAAAGAATTTATGTATTTATATGACAGAGAGAGTATAAGCAGGGAGAGCAGCAGGGAGAGGGAGAAGGAGGCTCCCGCTTAGCAGAGAGCCTGATGTGGTGCTCGATTCCAAGACCCTGGGATCATGACCTGAGCCAAAGGCAGATGCTTAACTGACTGAACCACCCAGGCACCCCAGGGAGAATTATGATTAAATTGAAGAATACCCTTGATTTTGCAAAGAAGTGGTCTTTAAAGATATTTAAGTGATGAAGATAGAATCCAAAGTATAAAATTTAAGGAGAAAGTGGGTGATCAGGAAACAAAACCCTTGTCCTATTTCATTGGCAACCTAAAACTGGGGAAAACTATCTCAGGTAGTTGTGAAGGCAGACAGAGAAGGTCATAGCTGGGCATGGACAACAAGAAAATAAAACAAGGCTAATTACCAAGTGTTCCAATTAAAGATGATTAAGAGCTGCATGAGGCAACTACAATAATCAGAATTGGGAATTGGGAATTCAGATACTGAATTGGCAGTAGTACCAAGGGAGTGGAAGTCCAGCCAAACCTAGAAGTCCAGCCTTGCTGGTTTGTAGCCTACTTCAAAATTTGCTCTTCATCCCACCTTGCCAGTCTCTGGAGAGGCTTGAAGTACATCCAGATTATCAGGGAATGACTCACCTTTGGAAGATGAAGGGGAGTTGCTACATGGGCAATAGTTTGATCAACTCTTTGGGTGCTGGGAGTTTGGGTCTTTGTTTTTAGGAGACATGAGTTGTGCATGGTTATGGACTGAATGAAAGCAACCATAGGGAACGAGCTGCATTCCAAAAGGGATGCTTGATAACCATTGGGCCCTGAAATAAGAATTTAGAGGATGGAATCAGGGTCATGGGTGGAGAGGTTAGCTTTGGAGACAGAAAATAGCACTTTCTCTAACTCTGGAGGGAAAGAGGAAAGAATACATGGGAATAAAGATACATTTGAAGGGGAGCAGACATGTACTAAATAAAATCATACTGGAAAGCTCTGGTCTCTTAAGTACCAGGGTAAGTCCATAAAATAACGGGAAGGGCAGGATCACAGATTACCTGTGCATGCCCAAGTTAGCTTTTCAATTTTATTCTGATGAAATGTGTGGTTTTCATACTGCTGAAGAGCAGTGATTCATGATTCCCAGTTTGTGTGGATGATTTCATGCTCTGTCCCTGGGTTCAGTCATTCAACAAAGATTTATGGAGGCCCTACAATCTGACATGTGGCATAGTTGTTTTTTCAATCTTTATTGTTTATTTTTATGACTAGAAAAGTAATATTTGCTCTTAGCTCTAGTGAAAAATGAATAAAATATCATTCAGTCAGTCAGTGTTTCTTGAGCCTGTACCATGTGTCAGACTATGTGTTTACTAGAAGTTAGGTATAGGGGCAAACAAACAGATAGGACTCTAGCCCTGTAAAATTGATAATTTAGTGGAAGAAACTAAATTTTCCCCAGGCATTCCCTTTTGCACTTCTCCCTGGGTAAACACTCAGTAGTTCTGTGTCTATTCTGCTCATTGCTTTTCAGATTTAATATAATTTGGATAGTTTTATCACATCCTGACATTACATTTTTTCATCTTTGCTAAGTAGAGATTAGGGCTGCTTCTTGCCATATTCAGAGACTAATTCTGACATTTTAGACAAAGATGACCCAGAAAGGATGGCAGAGAAGGAGATTGGAGCTGGGATGGATTGCCAATTTGGTCCCTCTCTTTACAATCTCTTCTGAAAATCTTCTTACTCCAAGCTGTATAACCAAAAGGTTAATTTACATGATGCAAAACACATTAATTTATCCCATCAAATTTTGAGTACCTACCTTGAGGAAGAAGATGTTCTTTTTAAAAATTTTTTGAGATTTTTATTTTTAGAGAGAGCACAGGCGGGGAGGGGCAGAGGGAGAGAGAAAGAATTCAAAGCTGGCTCCCCACTGAGCACAGAACCAGACTGGACCGGGGGCTTGATCTCACAACTCTAAGATCATGACCCTGAGATCATGACCTGGGCCAGAATTAAGAGTCAGATGCTTAACTGACTGAGCCACCCAGGCACCCCTAGGGAGATGATATTCTAATTGCTGTTTATTTATCAAAGCAAATTTCCGTGAAAGCCTAATTTTTTAGGAACAAACAAAACCGGTAGAGAGGACCTGATAATAAACACTATTGTGAAATCAGTATGTTCCAGGTTAAAAAAGGAAAATTAGGATTCAGAAAGGGAAAAGGAAGAGGAGGGGAAAGGAAATTTCAGCTCATTGGAAGGGTAGGTAGGCAACTTTCTGGATTTCCTTCTGGCTGCAGTCCTACACTAACTTCTTAGTTTCATTCTTCACTTAAATTGGGGTTGTGACTCTATCTGTCAGCTATCTTTGTGGGTAAAAGGGATTTGTGTATTGGAGCATATAAAAAAAAAGATGTAAGATGATAGAGTTTTACAGATTTGTTTATTTTTCCCATTCAAATCGCTATTACGTTTTTCAAAGTCCCGCCTATTGGAAACCGTACAGAGAATGTGACACGGGCGATTTTGCTTACTCTGCTACAGAGGAATATAAGAAAGAAAGTGTATGTCACTATAATTTATGACACGGCAGTGACAATAACTTAAAGATACAGGATAGAACCCATCTACTTAGAGTTAAATAGTGGATGAACTAGGAGTTCATCATTTTGTTGATACTTCTTATCTCTAATACTCAAAAAATTACTGCTCCTGCAATTTTCTCCATTTTTTTTTTTTTAACTTCCTAGAAAGTCATGTATAATCCAGTGTAAAATGGGGACAATTCATGCACTTCTCACTCAGGTTGTTACTACAAGAACAATGTTCCGAGGTCATCAAAGTTAAGTGCTTAAATAGTCCACGCATCTCAGCTCAACAAACATTTACTGAGTACCCAGCATTATGGCTTACACTTCAAAAAGTTCTGGTAAGTACGCCAAGAGGGAGATTAAATCAAAAAGGCTAAAGAGACGACCTCTTGCCAGGCAGGGCTGGCTGTTGTCTTGACAAAGGGCTAGCAAATCTCTTTTCTCTCCCTCATCCTTATGAAAGAAAAATAAGACTAAAAAACTAAGGCTAAAGTAACAAACAAAAATGTGATTTAGGAAATTTTATATATAAGGTTCATACTGCCATGAAATCGTAAACATAGCTAAGTGTTCTGTCTCATTTGCTGCTGATGAAATGCTCATAAGTGGTGGGGATTTTTATCTCAAAGTGTTTCCAGAAGGGATCTTAGTGACATTTCAGTTTGATGCTCTTATTTTTTCCAGGGGACCACTCTGAACTTTTTTTTTTTTCTTTTCTTTTCTTTCTTTCTTTCTTTCTTTCTTTTTTTTTTTTTTTTTTTTTTTTTGTAAGATAGGCAGAAGACACAGAGGGAAAAAAAAAAAAAAAAAGAAAACTTACTCCATCCCACTTCTCAAGTTGTTGGCTATTCTCAGCCTAAGGAGGAGTTAATCTGTCTTCAGGAGTATGCCCACAAAATAGCCTCTCACCCCTGCTTGTGTTTAAAGACTAGGATCTCAGGGACAGTGAAATGTGACTCTCTCTGCTCCAGCAATTCCTCCCTCTATTCACTCATTTATGCAACCCTAGTGTTTATTGAAATGTACTGTGTATGAAGCCTTTGGGAGTCGACAACAAGTTATATATAGGGAAATACACTAGAGAATGTTAGGACTGAGACATAAATTTCAAATGCCCGGTCCAAACTTGAGCCAGCAAGGAAAGGGAAGGGATACTGAGACCGAAAATGAAAGAAATTGGGGCACCTGGGTGGTTCGGTTGAGCATCTGCCTTGGGCTCAGGTCATGATCTCAGGGTTCTGGAACGGAGCCCCACGGCCTCCCTGCTCAGCGGGGAGTCTTCTCCTTCTGCTCGCCTCTCACACTCTCTTTCTTTCAAAAAAATAAATAAAATCTTTTTTTTTTTAAAGAAAAATCATGAATTTTAAAAGAAGAAAGAAAATGCAAGGAATCATGTGAAGTGTGTGTGTGCGTGTTCCCGGGGAAGTACCAAGCAGGTGAACAGAACATGCAAAGTTTCTGAGACAAGCAAGGTCTGCTTTGAGAACTTGCAGGGGTTTTGCCAACTCTTTAAATTACAGTTAGAATGTCAGGTGTGGTGGGATTTACATAAGCAAGTGAGCCTTAAGAATGAGTGCACAAGTTGGGAAAACAAACCTTGCTGTGTAAATACAGACTCATTTGTTTGATGAGGACACACTGCGGGGGGTGGGGGGGCGTGTCTTAAATCCCCCCAGGACTGTGGTTTTTAAACTGAGTCCCGCTCTCTGAGATACATGCATTAATTGCACAGCAGGGGTTGGTAGGATGGACTTTGGAAACAAATGGCTCTGGTTCCGATTCTGGTTCTACCTCTTATTAGCTATATGGCATTTAGAAAAGTAATTCACCACTCAGCCTCAGCCTTGTGATTTGTGAATTCCAGGTAAAAGGGTATATCTTGAAAGATGGTTATATTAGGGGTGCCTAGGTGGCTCATTTGTTTAAACGTTAGACCCTTGATTTCAGTGCAGATCATCATCTCAGGGTCGTGAGATCGAGCCCTGCATCTGGCTCCACACTGAGCATGGAGCCTGCTTAAGATTCTCTGTCTCCCATTGCCCCTCTCTGCCAGCCCGCAGCTCATGTACATGTTCTCTCTCTAAAAAAAAAAAAAAAAAAAGTTATATTAAATGAATTAATGTGTGTAAACAGCTTGGGACTTTGCCTGATATACCTCCTATGTAAGTGAGTGTTATTTTTTTTTTATTAACATTACACATAGTTGTAACAAAAATATGACAAGAGAAAAATAAACCCATCTGACTGAGACATGTACACCCTGATTATCTCATACTATGGAGAGGAGTTCATTGTTCAAGAAAAAATAGTTCAACATAGTTCTTTTTAGTAAAACCAAACAAATGGTGACCTAGTAGACAGATTTTGCTTTCACTCATGGAACCAAGTTAAAGAAAGTACATTTTAAAATAACTAAAATGTGCCTTTTTTTTTTTTTTTTTTTTTTAAGAATACCACGCCTTAGACCCAAGGGCCCAATTCTTCTTGAGAACTGTTTTAAAATATGGCCCATTTTTAAGTTTCATATTTTATTATTTATCCCCTTGGAGCTCCCAACTTTCAAATAAAAGTGAATGTATTTTTTTTAAATAAGAGGAGGTCTGTGCTGCGCACACATCTAGATCCTGATAGCACCAAGGGAATTTTTTTCAAAGCAGCAGTTCAATTTCAGCCAGTGCCAAACGGAACTTAAAGCTCAAAGGGTTTGACTAAATTTAGAAACCACAATGTTCAAGTGGTTCTAAATTTGACAAAGCAAACTAGAAGCTAACTAAAATCCTATGTAAAATGATCTTTTCCATCATGACAACAGATAGGACAAGATGTTGTGATCCTGCATTTAGGAAAACCAGACCGACAACAAAGTATGATTAAATTAAGGTCGAAAGAGAAAACAAACGTGTTGATAGTCCAGAATTCAGAACTGTCCTCATGAAAATTCTTAGTGATTTCTGTAGTAAGGCATACATTTGAAAATACTCATCAAATTCAAGGGAGAAAAAGAAAACTATTCCTTCCAATTCTCTACGATGGTGCCTCAGATCTGAGTTTCAGTATTGTCCAGAACAACGGATGTCTGAGACACTTTGTGATATAAAAATTGAGTTGTCTACCTGGCTGCCCATTTCATGGTTACGTAAGTCATAGGCCAGACGACACGGTGACATGGTATCAAAATTGATTTGGGCATTCATTTGCTCTCTTCATGTTTTAAAAATTTTGCCTGAAATTTTCAATTCTTAAAAGATAGCGTTGCTCTTTATTCCCTAGAACACATTCTTGCTGTATTCATAAAGCTGCCATGAAGGGCAGAGATGAAAATCTGCCAATTTTCCTTCCCAGGGTAAAAATTCCAGGCTAAATCAGGCAAGGTTCAGATTAACTGCTAATACTAGGGAGGCACCTTTAATAATTGGGATACAATTACCTTTAAGAAATAGTGGCCTATGCAAATGCAAATAAGCCAATTTTCAGTTTAATCACAATGGAAAATATAGAATATAGCATCCATTAAGTTTTTCCAACAGATGGGGCTTTAAAGACCATAACAATACTGGATTTTACTAATGTGGAAGCTACAAAGGCAAGTTAATTTAGAGTCAAGTCAAAGGTGAAAGTAATGTGTTTTCTGAGAGGAAGAAAGTGGCCATTTTTTAAAACTACTTTATGGTCTGCACCAACCTTTAAAAGAACCTATTTAGCTTCCCAGTATGTCCCCTCACTCTTAAACTAGCATGAAGTCCAACTACCTTATCTTCTGAAGCAATCTGTTGAATTAAGAACTTTGTCAGTTCAGAGTTCTTATGATCTGGTACAAAAATAAATATCATCAATTTTTAAACAAGGGTCCTTTCCAAAATTAGATTATTTCTGATGAGTGCAACTTTAGATTTTCATAACATGCCTACTAATGTTCAAATGTAGAGGTCAAAGGCTTAAGACTCCCCTGCTGCCTCCCTAGGAATATGTTAGACATGGAGTCCAGTGAAGTTTTAGACCAGAAAGTTTTAGTTTTATTCCACATAATGGAAAAGCTGAAACCCAAACATTTCTAATTCTGTGTCTATTTTAATTCTGAAGATAATTTGTTACAGTGTCCCTTGAACATTAATATATCAATACATTACTTTGGGATCATGAGTCTGTATTGAAAACAGGACCCAGTCTCTACATTTTCTGGTGATTATTTATCTTTAAATGTATCATGCAGTACTTGAACCTGGTACAAAGAGCTTACATTAAATCATACTGAATAAATTGGAGGTAATTGCAAATTATTATTGACTGCCTATAGGTGGGTAAAAACATTTTATTTTAGGATGAAGAAAAGTATGTTGAATATTTTTCTCACCCCAAGCATAATTCACTTTCATTATAAGAACTTAGAATGTGCAGATAAGCAAAATAATGACAATATGTCCTGAGGCAACTCACATTAATATAATTGGGGGGGATAATTTTATTCATGTTTATAATTTGATTTTTATTGGATCTAATCAAGAGAGGGAAATCATGCAGTGATTTAAACAGGAAATGTTTAAAATAAATAGATTTTAATTGTAACAGAGGATTGGAGTAATGAGAGATTTGTTAATAGGCAATAAAAGAGTTCTAAAGAATATAGGAATAACAGATACAGGGGATAACCAGTACCCCTGGGTCTGAGATAGAGCCGGGACAAGGGAACATACCATGACCACAAGCACCGTGCTCAGCTCAGGGAGGAACAAGGGGAAACTGCTGGCTTCCATTCACTAGGGGATTCAGGTATAGGAAAATCCCTGTGCTGAAGAATGAGGTTTGTTGAGTGACTAAATGAGGGAATGAATGGGTCTCATCTGACCCATATGACATTTCTTATTAGCCTCTGTTAGATGCTCTTTCCTTCTCTTGGCATTGCCCTCAGACTCTTCTTTATCCCACTCTATATTCACTCTCTGGGGATTTCTTTATCCGCCCCCGCCCCCCCACCCCAGGCATAGATCTTAAGCAAAATAGCACAGAAAATAATTGGGTGGATTTTCCAAGAATTTAAGAATACAGGTCTCTAATTTTCCCCGTATCTAAGATAGTACATAGCATGCTGAGAGGACTCAATGAATAGTCTTTGAATAAACAAATGAAAATATGTGCTGAAAAGCCAACATAATAGATTTAAAAATACTTAAGTACATTATTGTGAAATTTGAGGATATTGAATATAAAAAGGAGACAATAAAAAACTTAAAGGGAGATAAGCCGGATCACATATAGCGGGAGCTAGAATATAACAGCCTTTCACATGGTGAAACCAAATGCCCACCTCTCCTCTCTCCCTCCCCTCAGTAAAATTATACCACAATTTTTATTTAAATCACACTTCAGTGTTTCCTTTTATTTTAACCTCTGAAGCCTACAGCTTTTTGTTACAATCTGAGTTATTGATTTTTTAAAACTCAAACACATACTAGTTTTTTTTTTTTTTTAGAATTGGAAAAGGGTTTTTGTTGTCCTTATTGTTTAATTTTTAATGAAAGCAATGGGGCTAAAAGGAGAAGGTTTCTATCTGAGAAGATAACATGAACAGATACAAAGAAATGCTGAAGTGCACAATTGCTGGTTTCTGCAACTCCATCACTCAACCGAACTGTTTGAGTACGGTTTCTGCTGATTTCTCAACATCTTTCCCTTTAATCCCATCTTTCACAGAACTTCCAAAATTATCTCCTAATCACAGATCTGGTCATTCACTCCTTTGCTTCAAGAGCCCAGAGCAACTCCTGACTGACCACATTAAACTCCACTGTGTGACACGCCGTAAGTCCAGAACCAGCTTAAGTCCAGCCAAACTGCCCACGTTTATTTCTTACCAATCGATGTATTAAATCTCCATGCTAGTTATGAATGATTATTTTCTCAACTCTAGATTAGACCGTCCTTTCCCATTTCCATCAATTTCTATATTGATTTCCAGACCTGACGTGCCCGCCTTGCACTCTCCCTCTTCCGTCTACGTATTTCCCATTTTCCTAGACATGAAAATCCCGCAGCCTCGGGAAATCTCCAGTCAGCGGAATAGACACAGTCCTGTTTTTTCCTTCCACGTGCCACTACGCACTAAACCTCCATGACAGCACTTGCAACATTCTGTTTTGACCTACCGTATGCCAAACTGATCTACAAGGAAGCACGTCCTTCCTGGAGGGGAGAAGCTGTGTCTTTTTCAGAGTTTGCCCTCCTGTGAATGTTTATCACAGTGCACGAGCAGAGCAGGTACCCCACAATTGTCGGGCTATACACAGAAGTTTGAAAAGGTGCAAAAATGCACCTGCCCATTCACTGTTAATACTCGTGAAGAATCTTTCAAAGGTACACAGCGGTCTAACTATAAAAGTTTTCTTGTGCTTCTTCATTTGTTAGAAGTCAAGATGCAGCAATTAATTGTTTAAGGCTTCAAACTATTGGTAAAACTATTCCAAAAGTTCTAATAAGATTTATATTTGAGTAATTATCACTAAACAGAATTTCCAAAATTTATCAGAATGAAAAATTAAGTACATTATAAAAATGTAAGGTCTCATTGGCAATATTGCTAGCAGCCTTTTTATTGGTGAGATAATTTTCTTGATCTAGTGAGGGATACAAGAGTGAGTGATCTTTCTAATTGTAAAATGGAGATCTTTTGATTTTAAAGTTTAATTTTTTTGACCTTAACTTTATTATTATAATTATTATTATTTTGTCTTTTTAACTCTGCTGAACTTTCTATATATAGTTCAGGAAGGATAGTGACATTTTGTCACTTTTTTTTTTTGTCTTATCCACTCATTGTCTTTGTTCTCCAATTTGAATTTACCAGTTAGCTAAATAAATCAACTTTGAGGTTTGAATAAGAATATTTTTCAAAATCGTTCACTTGGCCTTTTAATGTAACACATGTCAATAAGAGAAAACTGAACGTCTGTTGCAATAAGCTTTTAAAGCATTTCCCTACCTTAGCTGTGTCAAGTACAGTCATAACACAGAAGACCAACGCATGCCATGCTATTTCCAGAAGTTCTATGTGCAAATCAAAAATGGTTATTACAGGGGAAGAGAAAATTTTCTCTTCACTTATTTTTTTTTAAGATTTTATTTATTTATTTGACAGAAATCACAAGTAGGCGGAGAGGCAGGCAGAAGGGGGGTGGGCAGGAAGCAGACTCCCCGCTGAGTAGAGAGCCAGATGTGGGGCTTGATCCCAGGACTCTGGGATCATGACCTGAGCCAAAGGCAGAGGCTTAACCCACTGAGCCACCCAGGCACCCCCTCCACTTATCTTATTTTTCCTCTCCCCTCATCTTAAAATCTTCTCCGGAAAACTGAAGGAAACCAAGCCAACTTTGACAGGTCAGTGCTGAAAAGAGAAATCAAACGTGCCGTAAGTGCTGCTTTTAAAAATTAGGAGCATCACAGATTATATGTAACTCGACATTTCTTGAAATGATTTTTTACTACTCTGCTGTGGATGGGTAAATTAGGGCAACACTTTCATATATACCAGATTGGAAACTATTTGAGAAGTAAAAACATTTGAATTACAGAAATTAAGAAATGAGTAACAAGTAAATATCAATATAAATTATTTATCAATAGACATTTTAAATATTTCTGCAACAATTTCCTATTTATAAACATCTATACTGCATACCATCTGCTGAGACTTATTTTAATTCATAAAAAGACTATATTTAAATCAAAATGTAAGTGACAGAATCAGAACAAAAGAGAAAGGGCAGGAGAATAAACTGAGAAAGTTCCAAATATGACTTCTAAAGGCAGACAATATAAAAGCTATAATCTTAGTTTAAGCCTTACACTCTTTAAACACAGTAATTATAGGACATCTGCTGGGAACACAGCTTTGCTATTGGGTAACATTAATTGCCCTGTAATATTTCCTGACACTCCCCAAAATATGCCCCATTGCTAATAATTCATTCACATTTCAGTACCATTATTAGCTACTAATTCAAACAATCAAGACAAAGACAACGAATGGATGACCTTGAACAATTACCCACTCAGTGAACAGAATTTATTTTGTGCTTTTCAAAGACGAAACTGCTTTACAGAGACTGTGAATAGCACTCCCAAATCAGGCAAAATGCAAACAAGGGGGGAAAAAAAAAAACTGTGGCATAAGCCTGAGGTTCTTAGTGTTCTTAGAATTTTGATAAAATTCACCCATATAGTATGCTTTCTATAAGGAAAAATTTAAAAAGTAGGATGAAGTTCAAGCAAAAACCAAATTCTTTTTATAATTGAGAGACAATTCAGTCATGGATAGGCAAGTATACAAATGGTTATTTATTTTTTATTTCAACCTGTGAGAACATTTAGGAATCACATAAATTTAGAGCCAGAAAAAACATTCACTTCTCACAGCAAAATGGTGGGAGTTTAATGGACAGCTCCTCAGGGGGCTCCTTGTGCAAAATATTTTAAACACAGTCTGCCAAGTTAACACTCCCTCCTCTTCACCACCTCCTTGTTTCTCAAGAAATTTGAATTTTTTAAGAAATGTTGTACTCTTGGCCTTTTCTAATATGGAATGCATTAAGAGAAAACCCATAAATAAATGCTTACATATGCTCGTGAGAAAGAAAGCAGACACCTCAAATTGATCTATTTGCCAACAAAGGGGAAAAGGAGCAGGCACAACTGAAAACTAAGGCAGAGGAAGTAATAAATGATACAGGCCAGCCGACATTCCCACTATATTTCCTTGATGTGTTGGGGACCATATTCTGGTCTGGTGTGTCCCAGTTAGAAATGCAAGAAGAATGGGGGAAAAATGGATTAGGCATGAGCAATTCCTGTTAAGAAAAGGGTGTTGGCATTTTTTCCACTGTCTGAAAATCCCGGCAAGGAAAGTGAAAATACACACTGATCTAATATAAAATCCCAAAAAGAAAAGGCAAAATTTGAATTCCTTCACTGATAAGAGACCCTAGAAAACAATTCCCACAACATTCAAAAAATGAGGAAAATATGCAACTGTCTAAAGAGCTTTCTTATATTGGAACCTCCAATTCTTTTTCTTTCTTCTCCTCTTCTTCCAAAATTTTATTCTTCTTATGAAATTTATTATCATCAAAATTGATAATACGATGATGTTATTCAAAGTTTAGAGAAAAAGCCTTAGGAGATAATTGTTTCTAATTGTGTCCTGTTCCCACCCACCCCCAGTGTAAGTTTAATGCATTGCAAAAGTTTTTTCTATTGTTTTATTTTTTCACGTATGAAAACCCAAAAATATAAATTACATAAGCACTCCTCTGTGTATCTCCCACTCGAGATTTTATCTCAACTATTTCAGCTTACTAAAAATAAGATAGAATTCATCCATACAACCCTCACCTCACCATGTATTTTTTTTTAATTCCTTTTTTCTTTGCAGATGTTTACTGCCTTCAGGGATATTTTGCATAGAGTCAGAGAAGCTTATGTTGGAACACATGTTCTACCATGGAGGAAAAACCTCCATAAGGTTGCAAAAAGACAGAGCAAAAGAACTCTACCTAAATGATATGGAAATGCAAGTGTTGGGAAGCTGAGAGTGAGAGGTTGAGGAGGAACTAGAGAACCTTTGCTCCCTAACACTTGATCAGAGGTACATAAAATAAACAGGGGGGGGGGGGAAAGCTCTAAATCATAGAACCTAAGATGATAACTTGATCACTGTGAGGTTTCTCTAAGTATTGAGATAGTTCTAAGAGCACCCTGAGTTTACTAGCCTCCAAGTAGTTATTAATAGGGTTACTGTCTATTTGTTTGCAAAAATGTAAAATTCTCAGCTTGCTCTCCTTGAGATTTCATCTTGATATTTTTAGGAAAGTCAGAGGAGAGTCTTCTTGTGTTCTTGGCACTGCCCTTACTAGTCCTTGAATTCCTCCCCTCCCTTCCTCCACATTTCGCCATCGCCTCAATGCCCCTGTAGGGTGGAGTTTCCCCATGACCATCAGCCTCTGCCCCCATGAGAAAATCCAGTGTCTCCTCCAAGGGCATGATCTCTCAGTGTTTCCCAGGTTGCTCAGCTTTGAGATTCCCAAGAGGTTCTGGGATTCCTATGCTCTTCCTGTTCTAAAGCCATAAGGGAAACAACCTGTCCTTCCCTCTCTGTAACACATTACCTCACAGAAGATTATCTCCATTTTACAGATGAGAAACTTTGGCTTAGCAAAGTTGAATGATTCGACCAAAACCACCCAGGTGGCAAATACTCATTCACTGGTCTTAAATATTATGCACATTGCATATCGTGCTGTCCATGGACAGTCCTGAAATTGTCTGGATTCCAAGAAGAGCAAAATTTGGGGTAACTCGAGACATTTGCTACACATCCAAAAGTATGGAAAGCAATGTAAAGTCTGTGCTAAGAACAGGCACCCACAGAGCAAGATGTCAGTGGGAAGGAAAGGTAACTCTCGAGGGATTCATGAGTCCCGAATTTATTGAATCCAAGCTACTTGTTTTCCCTGGAATTACTATCCACTCTTGAGTATGGCGTAGGGCAGACAAGCATCTTCACATTGCTAAGTAAAATCCATGAGCGTCCCATCGTAGCCCCTTCACTGCAGAAGCAAATGTGGTCATCACTGTCTAATCTACAAACTTGAGCCAGCAGTGGTATAGCAAAATGACTAGAAGCACAACTCCAGGAGATGGCTCTACTACTGAAGATCTATGTGCCATGAGCAAGACCTTAACACCTCCTGATCTGTGGAAGGGTCATGTAATGGTAACTCCATCACAGATTTGGTAGGAAAATTCAGTAAGATAGCATGAAGTGTTTAGAGCAGTATCTGGCCCATGGTAAAGGCTTAAGTATCATTAAAATTAATGTTATAGGAAAGACTACTCCGTGCATGATGTAATGAAAATGGGGAATGGTAATGACTTTCAGACCACAACTGTCTTTTATTTATATGCCTTTGGAACCCACAAAATCTCATTCCGAACCCATGTATCCTTATTTGGCTTCTATTTGCTCTTAGAAAAATATGCATTTTCACATATAAAGAAAAAGATCCAGAATAAGTAACTGGATATCAAGGATCCAACTTTTACAAAATAGCATTCTGATGAGAGGACGATAAATTAATCAGATTCATGTTGATTAACTCTCTTTGAAAATGCACTAAACAAAAACAAAAAGACAAAAACAAACAAACAAAAGCTGGGAAAAGTGAGCTAGGGCTTTGTAGAAACACATTCGCAGCCAAATCCTAAACATCACTCCACAAGCTCGTGAAATGTGTTGGACCTGTTTAAATGGAAGCTTTGTTGAGCTGCACAATTCTTTATCATTTTAGGGACGCTCAAATACCTTTATATGTAATTTGCTTCTGCATTTTATTATTAAAAGAAGACACCCTAAGTGAGTTTCTTTGCATAATAAAAATTAATATTTACTTAAAGGTCAAGTCTAGATATGCATTTGCTTATTTTAAATATTTGTATGCCAAGCATTTAACACCCTAATATATTTTCTGATAGAAGAACTGAAGCAGTTTCTCTACCAAATTATTCTGAACATGGCCCTTGTTTGGCAATGACCTGAAGTTCATTGTAGAGATTTTAGGATGTTACTATTTTAGGAAATAAATGAATGCATTGGTCTATAGCCCACATTCCATTTTGTCTAGAAAATTATATGCCATAGGCCAGGAGGTATATTTTTTCTTAATAAATAGTTGTGCAATGTCATGATTAACTGCGTGGAAATAAAGACAAAGGAGGGTGTTTTCCTTCCAGAAGAAGTAAAATTTCTGGAAAGATTACTTAGTAATCTTTTCTATTCTGTCTCTTTTTATTTAAAATTTTTTTATTCTTAATTTCTTTAAAGAACTATCTGTTTAAAATCGTTTAGATTAAATTACATCTGCTTACTTGCAGTTTTGATATTTCCTTCTCAGAAACCAAAACACTTTTCAGCTAAAGTTCAGGTCCTAACTTAAACGACATACTTCTGGTGTTCCCACATTTCATTTCAGATGTTGAGCCAAGCTCAAATTAGATTCATATTTTCTGTTCTTTTTTTTTTTTAAATCCCACAGACTCTATATGGTTATAGATTATGTCTGTTTAGAAAATTTTGTTGAGACTAGAAAGATAAGCCATACAATGTGAACTTCATAATTTAGCCTACAAAATTCTCTTTAAATCAGTGCCATTCAAAAAAAGTAAAAATTAAACGAATCCAGGCTAGTTTGTGAGTAAAGCAAATGTATTTATCAATAAGAACGGACTTTAAAGGAAACATGACTTCAAGCAAAATTAACATTTTGTATCACAGGCCTTACGATTGCTGAATATTCAGCATGTTTGACCAACATTCAGTAGCACTTAATGCAAAGAAAGGCTTGTGCAACTGTTTTATGAAATATTTATTTAGTAAATAAAAGCATAGTTCCATTTGCTAATTGTATTCATCAAGTAAGTCCTTTGGAAATATTCAAATTTTATTATCTTACCCAACAAGTAATGCTGTTCTTTGATCTCACATCTTCAACTATGCCATATGAGTGACATAGTGCTTTTGATACTACACCTACATGGATCTTAGAGATATCAGATTCCTGTTTCTCATATTGAACCAAAGGTCGCCAGTTACCAAATGAGTAAACTCATGCAATACTATTCACAGGAACTTGTTGCCAATAATGTAAGACAGCTGTAAACAGATCAAATGGGTCAGCTGAGAGAACAACCAGAAAAAGAAGTCTATAAAGTCAGAAAGGTATGACCTAAGTTCAAGTCCCTGCTCTACCATGGATTGCCTTTAATCACATTATGGAGTATTGGAAATTATTGTCATTTTAAGACCATACTAGAGTAAAATTGGTTAAAAGGAGTAAATCTATAAGGATCTGCATGAGGGAAGACGGGGCCAGCTGAGGCTGGGTCTCATGATAGGACTTAGGAACCATCTGGTCTGGATGCCATCAGAAAATGGGAAGGAAATGCAAGGATCCTGACCAAACAGCATAGTTGAGAGAATGGGGTTGATAGCAAGTGATGAGAAAGTAGCAAGTTTGTCTTGAAATTGAACTCAGTCAGGTTTTGACGAAATCTACAAAGAAGACAGATGGATAGAAACTTCGTTGTGGAGAAAGTGTCTAAATTAATAATGAGTTTTAACTTCTAAAATAATTTAATAATTCTCATCTAATTAAAATGTCAGGGACAAATCTTTTAAAGTATTATTGATGCATAAATAAAAAAGCAGTAAATTTTATCAGTGGAAAGGGGTGCCTGGGTGGCTCAGTGGATTAAGCCTCTGCCTTGGGCTCAGGTCATGATCCCAGGGTCCTGGGATCGAGCCCTGCATCGGGCTCTCTGCTCAGCAGGGAGCCTTCTTCTCCCCTCTCTCTCTCTGCCTGCCTCTCTGCCTACTTGTGATCTCTCTCTCTCTGTCAAATAAATAAATAAAATCTTTAAAAAATTTTTATCATTGGGGTGCCTGGGTGGCTCAGTGGGTTAAAGCCTCTGCCTTCGGCTCAGGTCGTGATTCCAGGGTCCTGGGATCGAGCCCCGCATCGGGCTCTCTGCTCAGTGGGGAGCCTGCTTTCTCCTCTCTCTCTCTGCCTGCCTCTCTGCCTACTTGTGATTTCTGTCTGTCAAATAGATAAATAAAATCTTTAAAAAAATTTTTTTATCATAGGATGAATTTTTCCCCTGTGTATTAGAGGCATATACTTATCCCAGGATATTAAAAATTTGTGTAAAAAAAAAGGGTATAATGTGTGTGCATATGGTTTTATTTTATTTTTCTAAAGTTATTTGCAATTGTGTTAATGTTTCACATACTTATTCACTATATTTACTGTAGTAAATATCTATTCAGTTGATACTCTACACCAAGCACCATATTAAGTAATAAGGATGAAAAACCCATTAGTGTCTTCTCTTGAGGAGCTCATATGTTTAACAGAGAGAGATCCTAAACATGCATAAATTTACACTATAATTTACTAAATACTCTGGTAGATTTAGAAACAAACTACTATAGGAACACAAATGATGAAATAATCCTGACTGAGCAAGAAGGGAAGGAGTTTTTGAGAAAAAAATGCAGAGAGAAGATCTTTGATGTGAACATTGAAGAGTGGAGAGTATTTTATCCATTCTAGAATCACAAAATATTATTACTAAAAAGGTTTTTGTTAATTATTTAGTTCAAGTTCCTCATTTTAAAGATGGGGACTTGGAGCTGTTAAGTGATGTACTGAAAGTCACTAAATAATAAATAAATAAATAAATAAATAAATAAATAAATAGAAGGCAAAGAGGAGTAAGAATCCAGGGTTCTTGGTTTCCAGGTTACTGGACTTTCTATTTCATATAGGATTCTTTTTCCAAATCAGTGTCTCCTTTGCAAATTCCACCCTATGTCCACATCAAGCCACTTAGCACATGTTCATTATTGAACAAGAAAATACTTAAACTAAATCTCTATTTAAAAGAAGCAGTGATTAAGCAAAAATCTGGAAGTAATATTTTTTAAAAAAGATTTTATTTATTTATTTGAGAGAAAGAGATCACAGGTAGACAGGGAGGCAGGCAGAGAGAGAGTGAGAGAGAAGCAGGCTCCCAGCTGAGCAGAGAGCCCGATGCAGGACTCGATCCCAGGACCCTGAGATCATGACCTGAGCTGAAGGCAGCAGCCCAACCCACTGAGCCACACAGGCACCCTGGAAGTAATATTTTTAATCATTGTTTCAAGATATGCCCATTTATTTACTTCGCTTGCTAGGAAATATATTGTTTAGATACTATTCCATTTGGAACAAAAAGAAATATAATACTATTTACCTTATTATTGAATGCCAGAAATCCTTAAATGATCAGTATTATTTATTATTTAAAACTTCCCTTGAAACCCATGACCATCTGACGCCCACTTGCTAGGTCTGGCAACTTTGAATTGGGCCCTTTGCGATTTTGACGGATGTTCAGAAATATAAGTAGCCAAAATACCATATATGTGCATTGATTGTGAAAGTTTTGGGTGTGATTCTAAGCTTAATCGCCCACATGGTTTTCAGTGCTGATTTACACAATCATGATTAAAGAGAGGAGCATGGTAAAAATGTCTCTTCACTTGGTGGCTATATATAGATGTTCAAAATCTCCTGCTACTTTGTAGTTCTCTTTATGGATAATCCCATTCATTTTTAAAACTACAGAAAATTGCATTTTGAATATTTGTAGACTTCTATATATTTTGAGCATATGCTTCTATTTGGATGTACCTTAATTTACCCAGAGCAGCCAGACAACAAATTTCGCACTCAAGTATGGATCGTAGCCATGCTGTGCTCTCAGATAGAATTAGCAGAACATTTACATCATTTAGATTTAATATTGTATTTTTCTTACAAGACATGAGCACTACTGCCTGCTTGAATTTGAAGTGTAAGATCCAGCTGATTGCTTTATTGATCAAATGTATACATCCGGTTTTAACAAATTAACATTATTTTGGCCATTTGAAATGATGAAATTAGTTTGGCCGTATGGTGACCAAATGGCAATTATTAACTTCTCATTAATTAGCTGTGAAAATAGCATAAATATAACCATATATGGGTCAATTTGGTTAAGCTGTTGAGACTGCTTCTTCCTAGTATCACCTATGCAGTCTTTTTAAAGAAGCCAGCAGTTGAACTCAATTTCCTCCTCACTTCCAATATAACTAATAAGAATATAGTTAGTCTATTAACTAAATGATGATATAGTTATTGATATCAGTAGATACACTTTAATGTATATTAATCATGTGATGCATACTGATATAATTTTAATACATGTAAAAATGTATATTTATATCATGAAAATTATCAGTTTTATGAATACTTCTTTTGGGTTCTATTAAGTATGATTTTTTTTCTTTAACCATTAATAAAAAATGTTTAACATTTCATAATTATCCTGACAGAGAACACAACAAAGTATCTTTTTTTCCTGCTTAATTCTAGTGCACTGATTATGATTAGATGTTAAATTTTAAAGTTAATGTTTAAAATGTTAGGGGATCTAATGGGAAAGAAAATAGTGTCTTTTATAGTTTCTTATTAAACAAGAATTATATAGTTTTATGATGAATAGTACTATGGAATCTTCTGGGATAATATGTGGTACACATTTAAACAAATGACATTAATCATTAATACTTTCTGTAAAATTACCGTACTCCAAAGAAGATAACCATACTAATGGGTCTTTCCCTTCAGGGAAATGAATTGAGAAAGATGATTGGCATGGCTATTTCCTTGTCTTCCAAATGCAAGGATAACAATAATCACTCAACTCCTCCATTCTTTCCCTAGTTTGAAAAATAGTATGTGGGTAAAGATCTGGCACATCATGTGGAATATGAGTTATATTTACTCATCTTTCTTCCCACCCACCTGCCCTTCAAAATGAGACATTTTTTAATTGGTTATTTGAGTATAGAGACAATTCAAATGCAAATAGAGACTCTCTTTTGCACTTGAACTCACAGTGACCCACGTCAGAGCTCTTAATAAATAGGTCATAATGTAAATTCTTTAGAACCAAACAAAGAAAAGCATAGTCAATCAAGATTTTCGCACACAGCTCAAGTCTTTACAAGTATATAACAGTTCAGCCTCCTGCTAGTTAGGTGGGAAACAAGACTAGAGAAAGATTATTTCATTTTTCAATATTTTTGCCTTTGGTTCAGTAGAAGCTACATTTGAAAGGAACACTGAGAAAGTAGTTCTCACATTTGTTTTGCTACTGGTGTGTTTTCCTTAGCGGACACCCTACATCTACTGTGGATTATAACATGACATATACTAAGAGTTTCAAAGACTGGTTTCTCTCGAGAGGAAGGAAATGATTCTCATAAGAGATATATATAATATTAATGTATATGTTAATATTAATTATATATATGCATCATATCAATTTATAAGAAAATATTCTCTGTAGTTTGATCATTTTACTGTTTGGGGTTATAAAATGAGGAAAATAAATAAAGAAATAATAAAATAAAATTGTAAAGGATAGGGGCTTCTGGATGGCTCAGTCAGTTAAACAGCCTTCAGCTCAGGTCATGATCTCAGGGCTCTGGGCTCCAGCCAGGATTTGGGCTCCCTGCTCAGTGGGGAGTCTGCTGTCTCAAATAAATTTAAAAAATCTTAAAAAAAAAAATTAAGGATATGGAAGTACTTGAGAAAGTTTTAAATCTGATCAAAGAAACTTTTTTTTTTTTTTTTAAGAGAGAGAACGTAAAAGAGTAAGCACGTGGAGGGGGGGAGAGGAAGAAGAAGAGGGATTGAAAATCTTCAGCAGGCTCCATGCCCAGCACAGAGCCAGATATAGGGCTCAATCTCACCACTCTGAGATCATGATTTGAGCTGAAATCAAGAATCTGGCACTTAGAGGTGCTTGGGTGGCTCAGTGGGTTAAGCCTCTGCCTTCGGCTAGGGTCATGGTCTCAGGGTCCTGGGATCGAGCACGTTGGGCTCTCTGCTCAGCGGGGAGCCTGCTTCCCCCTCTCTCTGCCTGCCTCTCTGCCTACTTGTGATCTCTCTCTTTCTCTCTGTCAAATAAATAAATTAAAATCTTAAAAAAAATAAAAAGAAAAAAGAGTCTGGCACTTAACAGATTAAGCCACCCAGGAGCCCCTGATCAAGGAAACTTAAAAAAGGATTTTTCATGATAAATTTTGGAATAGAATTAGGATAGATAATATCTTTGTGGAGAAGTTTTTAACATATAAAACATAAGATGAATGTAAAAATAATTATCATGCTAGACCAAAATAAAACAGTTTTTAAGTGAGGATCTTCATCTAGTTGCTTTCCAGACAAATGAGAAATTGAAGACCTTCTATTAGATAGTGGATAAAACAGAAAATAAAATGGCTAATATGAACATCTTCTATTGATTTTTCAGGTGATCTCTTGTGTACTAAACTTGACTCTTTTTTTTATAATGAAAAAGAATAAAGGTAGGGATTTTCAAGGGCCATGGCTTATATCAGCACAACAAATAACATAGCTTTAATAACTACATACAAATTTTTTGTCTGTGAGATGTTACCTCAGAGTAAAAAGAGAAAATGGAGTATTAATGATGGCCTTTTAAAAATCATCCTATTATAGCGTACATTCACTAGTATTACAAAAATACCAGTCTTGATAATTTTGCCAAGAAAAAAAAAAAAGTTAAGCTTAGGGTAAAAGTATTTTTCTTAGCTGATAAACTTTTTTTTTCTATTTCCCTATGCTAGGGAAAGCCTTGGATTACTAACATTAATGTATGACATAAGGTAATATTATTACGAACTTCCCAATAGCTGATCTTTGAGACAAAAGACTTATGGTATTTCCATTATATAGTCCCAAGAATGAATATAACACACACACATTTTAAGGAGACATGCTAGCAGGCTAAGTTTTTAATTTTGTTTTGTTTTAGATTATTTATTTATTTGAGAGAGCGAGAGTGAGTGAGTGAGCGAGAGAGAGAGAGAGAGAGAGAGAAGCACAAGTGGGAGAGAGAGAGAGAGAGAGGACCACAGGTTGGGAGCACAAGCAGAGGGAGAGGGAGATGCAAACTCCCTGCTGAGCAGAGAGCCTGATTTGGGGCTCAATCCCTGGGACTCCAGGATCACCGACTGAGCCACCAGGTACCCCAGCTCTCTAAGTTTTATCCCTATTTCTAGTTAACTATCAATAGAGAAACAAGTGTAGGGGAGGGAGACTACAAAAATCTTGAAAGCAAAACCACCACTGTTTTCTGATGTCACCTCATATATTTTATTTCTTGGATACTCGTGTTTTGTAACTTGACCAGCTGTCTCAATAAAAGAACAGGAAAGGAAACAAAATTTCAAAAAAAAAAAAAAATGAATGAATAAATCGAAGATTCTTAACCAACTTAAATAAAACAAAAGAAATTAACAACTTAAGTTTATCAATGTCCTATTCTATTCTCCTGAAGTCAAGAGATGCGTCATTTTTCGTGTTATTGGGTCCTACCTGATAGAGGAACACAATGTCAGGACATCTTATGGTATATTCAGCCTGTCCTTGTCTCTAACCCTCTGTATCTGTCTAATCTTGTGTTAGGTCATGCAGTTCCTTGGTCATGGCACTGTGTCTTCTATTGATGGTTAGAGCTCACTGTCGCATGTGACTGGTTGTTAACCCTCTAATAACTAACATCTCGTTGGAGTCCACTGAGGTCACTGATGGACCTTAATCTGTAGATTTTGTGAATTTGCTCCTTAGAAAGTATTTATTTTCATTTATTTGTGATCCCATCATCTTTTTCTTGCTTGGCTTATGTGTCCCCTGAGTACCAATATCACCACCCCCTGCATTTGTTTACTTAATATGTCACTTTGAGTAAAATATATTTGTGTTAGATTTTGAACATCCTCAGAATGTGAATTGTTTGAAGATTATTGTTTCTTGAATTCTCTGTGAAATTATAACTCCATTCATACTTTAGTTTATTAATTATTCACTATATTCCTTAATGAGTCGATCATTCCAAATATTTTCACATATTTATGTAGTGATAAAACTCTTTATAGACAACTAAGGTGCAATAGTACAAAGTAATTATCAACTTAGCTGTTGATTTCCCTTTTTCCAAATTTCATATATGTCAAGAATATGGGTAGTAATTGTTCCTCCTCGCTTTTAAGTAGTTAATTTAAAAAAAAAATTTTGCATCATGGTTCCTGGATGAATTTTATTTCTTCTTTCATTTGTTACTGTGTCCTGTGCCTCATACAATTATTCCATAGGCAAAATTTCTTAAGTTCACATTTAAATAGGTACTGATATTTTAAACATTTAGATGCAGGAAAAATCCCGATGTCCTTGAAAGTGTGTTGTGAGAATTGGCAGACATAATGTACACATCTAATTGATTTTTAACAAGTGCATTTTGAAAATAAGTACAAGTAAATCAGCTTCTCTCTAGTACATGCTTCCCATGTACTAGACATTTCTACTACGATGTTAGAGTTTTTGATTTGAACTCCCAGCATTAAGCTACATTTTCTTCTTTTATCATTGTCATGCTGTTCATTGGATGTTATGCTGGCAAAAAGAAACTTCCCTTCAGATTCTGGTATAATGTTTGTGTCAACCTGTAGATTTAATAAATTAAGAAATGTCTTTCATTTTACATAACATTTCAGGGATGTTTCTGCAGCTCTAAACTGGAGAGTTGGTTTTAAAATCATGTTGAACATTAGCCAAACCGCTCTGTCTCTTCCTCATTGCCAGCTTTGCCACATGTGGTGGCAAAGTTGCCACATGTGGTCCTTTCTAACTGTACTTGAGGAAAATGCACAAACAACGTCCAGTCTGGTGATATATCAGCTTTCATGGAAAACATGCATAATGCTATATGTGTATGGACAAATTTGACATGAATATTTACATGTCCACATAAAGACACACATTTATAGTTTAACCTTCATGACCACAACTGTAAAACATGAAAAATCATAGTCCTGTAAGATTGACTTTGAAGGAGAAACAGCTTCATATTTTAATACTTGTTTTTCTCTCAGAAGAACCCATGTGCAGAGAATTAAACTGCAGAAAGGATTCACATTAATACTGAATTTAATCTTTTAAAAGTAACGATGGGAGGGAAGGATGGTCATGGGGAAGAGGGAATAATGTAATAGAGCAGGAAGCATGTAGGAGCTTTATGACCCTTCCAGAAAACACTTGGCTTTCTTTCTTTTTTTTTAATTCTTATTTTTTTTAAAAGAAAGTTGTTATTTATTTATCTGAGAGAAAGAGAGAGAGAGCATGAGAGAAAAGAGGCAGAGGGGGAGGGAGAAGCCAACTCCCCACTGAGCAGGGAACCCACAAGGGGCTTGATCCCAGCACCCCGAGACCATGACCTGAGTTGAAGGCAGATCTTTTAACCAACTGAGCCACCCAGGCACCCCAGCTTTATTTATTTTAAAGAAGTAAAGGCAATAGTTAAGTTTTCTAATGCCCATGCAGTACTTACAAGTACAGGTTTTTGAGCACTTGTCATATGATCCTTATCACCACTGTACAGGGGAAATGTTGTTGCCCCCACTTCACAGACGAAAAAATGCAAGCTTGAAGACTTGTCATGATTTGGAAATGTAGTACATTACATAAGGGACATCTCCAGGAACCAAAGGCAGTTTAACGGGTTTCAAAGCACATGCTTGGCCCTCTTCATCATGATGCATGCTTAATATTGATCATGTTTCAGTCTTTCCCACTAGCCTCATTCATGATGATTTCCTTTTTTTTTTTTTTTTTAAGATTTTATTCATTTATTCGATGGAGAGAGAGAGAGCACAAGCAGGGGGAGCAGCAGACGGAGAAGCAGGCTCTCAACTGAGCAGAGAGCCCGACTTGGGACTCCATCCCAGGACCCGGGGATCATGATCTGAGCGGGAGGCACACACTTAACTGACTGAGCCACCCAGGCGTTCCCCATGATGATTTTCTAAACCACATAGTTTTTCTCCTTTAGACTCTCTTCAGGCATTACTCATTCAACAAACGATGATGGATCACCTGATGTATGATGTGCTACACCTGTTCTTCTGGCCTGGAAAATACATTCCTTATTTAATTCTCACAGAGGAAAATACTCAACTTTTTTAGGCCACAAATTCCTGTTCTTTCAATATTTTCTGAAATACAGCAGTACGAGATAATGAACATAATCTGAGAACACTCTAAGTATTTATGACAAAGTCTAAAGAGTACATTTTACATTCCTAGTTTGCCCAATTGAGAGGCCATAAATCACAATTATATCAAATATTTTAGCCATAAAAAGGGATATATTTGTGTCTATAAGAAGGTAGCTTGTTTCTTCTAATAGAACGATCCTGACAATTTTATTATAAGCTTAGTTACATAAATGACTTTTCCCTCCCTTTTTCTGCTAATAAAGTGCTTTTAGAAATAAATTACTTCAATTTCTGTGTAATGGATGAGGACATTAAGCACAATCTTGTGAACTGTTAATCATGCCCGCAAGTCACTTATTTTTACCTAGAAATTATCTCATAAATTTTGAAATTGGGCACTGGCTACTAAGTTTAGCTGTATTTCTCACTGTAAACCATAATAAATGGATGTATTATACTAAATTAAATGATGAACAATTGATGCTTCTCAGGATCTCCTCTATCAACAGTTTTATAATGTTTAATTCCAGTGGATACCCTGCTTACCCCAGAATTGAATTAGATCCTACATCTTGTTTCAGTGGAGACAGGAGTGGACATAGATATTTTTGTGTAGACAGAGGTTTAGAAAGAAGTCTCTTTCAAGTTTACGGCAAGTACCAGAGAGTGGGTTTTATGGTGGCCTTCTCAGAATGATTGACAGAACACTGTGGCACTGATTTATCAGATGAACGACCTCCAACACAGTCAGGAAGGTGGGGAATCAGGAGGCTGTGGATTGAAGCTATTGAATATGAGAACGTGTGGACTTGGCTGTGATGTGGGGATTAGATACCCAGAATCAGGCCCAACACCCACAACTGTATAGGTATTGGAAACAGAGTCTGGCCATCACTGCTAAGAGACCATTAATATCCAAAAACTAGGCACTAGATTACTATGCCAGAAATCCTGATTACAACCATGGTTTCTCAACTTCTACAAAACTGACATTGGCATCTCCGTGATTTGGCAACAGGAAAGAACCAAAACCTCAGTAAGTTGATTTCACCTTCTTTGTGCATCTAATTGGAGAGTCTTATTTTCACTGCTGCTCCTGTTTTCAAGGGAGATGGTGACTGTAGTGTTTAAAGTTAACATATTTTATAGACGAGGCGGATACACAGAGAGAATGTTGAATGCTATTTTAACCCCATCTAGTAGAGATCCTGGTAACTAGTGCATCTTTGTAAGTAGTAAATGGAATAATGTTTAAAGTAGTGATTATAAAAGTGTCCTTATTGAGAAAGAGTGTTATAAAATATTAGGTTACATCAGTGACCCAGACTCTGAAAAGTAGCCAGAAGTTTCCAAAATGTTATATATGTTTTGAAGAATGCATGCTTAAATAAGCTGGAGCATATTTAAAGACTTTAGAGTTCATTTGAAGATTTCTCTATGATACATTAATGCTAGAATAGAAATAAGATATTTTGTTTTGTTTTAACTACAAAATATGCTACTATATTGCCACCAGGTTTTCTTCTGTCTCTCTGTTCACTCCCCTTGCTTTAAATAATATTTATATATTTTGATTCCAAAATTAATATCTCCAGCCCAGATTTCTCCTTTGCACATCAAACTGACAGGCCCAAATTCCTGTTCAACATCCCCTCTTAAATGTCTCTTAGGCATGCTCTGAAAATGGAGATCTGGTGATTTCCCCAGTTTGGGGTTAGAACCAAGCCTATTTCTGTCTTGTTCTCCATCTCAGTACCTGGTACCACCTTCCATCCAATTACAAAAGAAGCAACCTGAATTTCCTCTCTTGTACACTACATTAAGCTCATCACCAATGCAAAGGGTAATCTTGATTTATTATCCTAAACATGCTTTTTCCCAAGTATACCTCATCCCAATGAATGTAGATGCCATCTACGTCTATCTGATTGCTCAGGTCAAAAGCTTAGGAGTCATCCTTGACCTCTCTCTTTCTCTTATATCACACATCTAATCATCCAAAAAACTAAAGTGTTCTGTCCACAGAATATACTTCAGATCCATCCCCTTCTTCATCACCAATTTTGTCTTAATTCAAGCATTCATCATCTCTCCTGTGATCTAAAGAAATGACTTCCAAACTTGTTTTTGATCTTCTACTTTCGACCCCTCCAAACCATTCTTCAGGTAGCTGGTATACCTGAACATTAAATTTAAAATCCATTAAATGACGGGCATTTTAATTATCTAGAGTCTCAGACTCTAGGTCTAACTTATTTAGAAACAAAAGCAAGGTTTTTTTTAGGGTTTTATTTTAATTCCAGTTAGTTAACATACAGTGTTACATACAGTTTCAGGTGTACAATGTAGTAGGGGTAGTAATTCAACACTTGCATACATGACCCTATGCTCATTAGGACAAATGCACTCCTTAATCCCCATCACCTGTTTCACCCATCCTCCATGGTTCTCCCTCCAGCAACCATCAGATTGTTCTCTATAGTTAAGAGTTGGAGAAACTAAAGCAAATTTCAGCCTTTCTGTGTCTCAGTTACCTCATCTGTAAATCAGTATAGTATTTTTTTACACTTAGAACATTATCTAATAAGGTGAAATGAGATAATGTATAGGAAAGCATCCGGAAATGGATTCAAGAACCACAAAATATAGGGGGTTTGTGTCAAGGGAGGGCAAAGAAAAAAATAACATTCATTGTGAGCCTGTGATACAAAAAAATTGTCTGGAGAAGCGTATGCTAATTTTTAATCCTCAAAACAAATCAGTTGGGTACCTTTGATTTGCTGCATTTTTATAGATGTGTACTCCAAGTTCATGGAATGCTTGATCTCTTTTGTTTAAACCTGAAAACAGCTTGTGTCTATTAAAAAGAAAACTGTTGAAGCCCTGTCTCTCTATGAAAATGGTATGATGACAAATCTAAAATTAATAATAATAATAATAATACATTTTAAAAATCACCACCAAATAACTTACATTAACATACATGCCTACCAGCTCTGCTTAGCCCCGTTCATGTATGTAAGTTATATTTTTGTTTACATATTTTTAAAGTCAAGCTAGCATATAAATCCTACATTATAAAATGTTTAAATTTTTATGGTAAAAAAGTTACTTAAACATTTGTAAGTTTAGACTTACTCCACTTCAAGGGAAAATAAAAGCAAAAATACCCAATTTTGTACAGCAGTTTCCCAGAGTTGTGAATGTCACACAAGCACCGTGATGTGCCACATATACTTGTATTTTGAAACCTTCCGGGAAGGGAACATGACTTCATTGCGAATATTTTAAAACCCTGTTTATACTTAAACAAACACAAGTATTGTGGGCTGGAATGTAAAATGACTATATATTTGAGAACTTGAGACTTTAAAGACCTTCCGGGCTTCTGACTCTCCGGTTTAAGTTAGGACCCGGGGAGGGAGGGGTACACACTCTCTTGCGTTTGTGGTCAAGGAAGTGCATTAGTCAGCTCTCACAAGCTCACGCTGCATTACAAACAACTCCAAAGCTCAGTGCTTTCCTGCCCTGACTGCTTATCCTTCACATTAGACAGTGGTTGCTGTGGGCAGGCTGCTGTGTGTTTGCTTCTGGCCAAGGGTGATGTTCAGGTTTGCTTCTCCTCACTTTTGATTTTGGTAATTAGACTGCAGGAATAGCCTTGCTTGGCATGTGGAAGAAGGCACAGGAGCAAGAGCACTGGCAGAAACCCGCTCTGCTTTTACAAGCTCCAGCAGCCACATGCCTAGGTATGCAGAGACCATCCCACCAACACCCACTCATCGGCCGACCCAAGTCACCACCACTAGTGGGAAAGGGATGCCTAATTTCCTTGTAAGGAGATGGGGGCAGTGAAAGTTTGGGAAAAACAGTTCAATCTACTTCAGGTACTTAGGAGGAAAATTCTTGGAAGTCCTAACATACATTGTTTTATATTCATGGAAGCCAGTGAGACTGCACATATCGATCCCCACTTAAAAAATCAAGGAACTGAGTCTCAAGGATGTTAAGTGGCTTGCTAAATTCCAGCATCTCCAACTAACTATCCAGAATAGTTTTTCAAGTGCACCATAGAGTAAATGGAATGCTCACTTTTGTATACCTTTTAGTATTTAGCACAGTTGCGTGTGTATGGTGTTGACTAGATTTTAGGAAATAAAGCTCATTCTTTCATTTAGCCATCAAATATTTATTGACAGTTCATCTTGAGTAAGCTACTGTGCTAGGTACTGAGGATAAATCTGTGAATAAGACAAAAACACTCTTTGCCTTTGCTGAGCTTTATGTGAAGTGGGAAATCGTTCCTTTTTAAAATACAGGATATTGTCACCATTCTTTTACTCATACTTTGAAATTTCCTGAGGAATTTATGTTAGTGTAAGTCTATTTATCAATGAAAAGGACTAGGAATGTTGTATACCATTTTATCATAGGGAATGATGAACTAAGGTAAGAGCATATTCTAGGATCCTTGGGGGTTCAATCTACAGAGACATTTCCCTAATTTACAATATTCCCCATGTTATTCTAGCCCCTTCTATGTGAACCTTTGAAGTTTTTAGTCTTTCCTGGAAAGGTGATCAGTATTTACTTCCAGATCTGTATACTTAAAATGGAAAATTAATGATCAATAAAATAGTGAGATGTTGGCTGTGGTTTGCCTAGAAATATCTTGTGTGTCCTCAGTGAGGCAGCAGGAATCAATGGCTACAATTGCAAAGTGGAAACTTAGGTACTAATCATCACCTTGTTACTAAGATCCCTCAGGGTCACTTGTTCCATTGTGGAATCCTTAAATTGGGAGGTAAGAAGAGGATGGAGCACTTGTTAAACCTTCTTAGGTATTATTACTAAGGATTATAGATAATCCTTTTCTACCTCTGTTGTACTTTCTTTGTATCACATGTTAGCTCTTTTTACATATTTTTTTTACTACACACTTGACTCCATACTTTGTGTGTGTCTCTATAGATATACACATTCCAGAAATAAATTATTCACAACTATACTTGGTTCTGATGGTCATAATTTAAACCAGTCATATTCGAAATTTTGACTAGAAATATTTCTAATCAATATACAAGTTAAGATAAAAATGTCTAAAAAACAATCACCTGAGTGGCTCCGTCGGTTAAATATCTAACTCTTGATTTCTGCTCAGGGCAGATCAAGATCTCAAGGTCCTGAGATCGAGCACCATGTCTGGCTCTGTGTTCAAAGGTATGGGAGGGCTGCTTGAGATTCTCCCCCTCTCTGTCCCTCTGCGTCTACTCCCATCTTTCCCTGTTGTATTAGAGGAAACATTTCCTCTCCCAAAGGACCTCTCAAAGCCATGTCCTGTGGTGTTCATGACTTGACACCGCCCCACAGAGACACTGTACTATTTCCTCCTCCTCGCACAGGCCATTCTCCTCCTGGATAAGAAAATAAATGTGACCAAATCACTAGCATCTTTTTAAAAGATGTCACATAAAGAGAGGGAAATGTTAATCCTGCCTATGCCTCTATTCTCACCACATTCCTCTCATAGCCAGTCTTCTTCAATCACCTGTCGTCTGGTCTCTTGCCTTGGCAGTCCTTCATAACAGATCTCACTAATGTCAACAATGATTCCTTGGTCCTGGGGCCTTCACTTCTTCCCACAGAAGTGGACAGTGGCAGGAATGAGTGTCCAAATACCGCTCCTATGAGACAGAGTACCTGAAGCTGTCTTCCTGTAAGGCAGAAAGTTTTTGCTTTATATTTTACCTGAGAAATAAAAGGAACTCATTCATTATACTTACACAGCTATCTATGTTTACTTAAATAAAAAGATGATTCATACTCATTATAGAATGGAAAAATGTTATTAACATTTATTCATCGTATCTAAAAATATATTTTTAGAACCTACTTTGAACAATCCACTGGAGATTCGATAAAGAGGAAAATCCAGCATAGGTCTTTGCCTTCGTGAAGGTTATAGTCCCTAGTGGGGGCAGAAATTAACTAGTTATACAGATATAAAGTTACAGTTTTTGTAGGTCCATAAAGTGCTGTGCACAGTGCTATAGAACATTGTGGATCAAATTTTAAGTGTCCTTGATGGAAGGTTCTGTGCACTGAAGAGTATTAATGCGATGCTTTTTTAAGACTATAATTTGATATTAGTTATTACTTAAGCTTTTTAAGTTGATCGTTCATATTTTATTCTATTTCTAAATCTATTTAATTTGAAGAGTTTTAAATAGGGTATAAATTCATGTTTGGTTTAATTTGGAAACTTAATTAAACTCATCTAAACATTTTAAGCTCCATTTATGTTTATTGTATTCTACTTCCTTTTAAAGTATTTCAATTGTGGGGCGCCTGGGTGGCTCAGTGGGTTAAAGCCTCTGCCTTCAGCTCAGGTCATGATCTCAGGGTCCTGGGATCGAGCCCCATATCGGGATCTCTGCTCAGCAGGGAGCCTGCCTCCTCCTCTCTCTCTGCTTGCCTCTCTGCCTACTTGTGATTTCTGTCTGTCAAATAAATAAATTTAAAAAAAAAACCTTTAAAGTATTTCAATTGTGTAACCAGCAAAACCACAAACAAAATCCACAAGCACTGAATAATGTCTTTAAATATAATAAGAACCTGTAAATGAAAAAGAACTTTATTTTTTCTTAAATGTTTCGATATTAAGTATGCACTTAACACAATTTAACTTTAAAATCCTATCTAAACCAATAATCAATGATACCCTTTAAATGGATACCACAAGTCTGACTTGTTATAAGAACAGGCTGAAAATTCTAAAATATTGTAAGTATATAAAAACATGCTTAGATTTTTTCTTTTATTACTTTATTGCTCCAAATTAATGCACTCAGTTATGACTATATTTAGCTCTTTGTAAGGCAGTTGCAGAGGGAAAAATATCATCTCTACAGATAACTGAATGCTTTCATGTAGCAGAACTTATAGCTTTGGTGGGTCACCAATCTTTTAGTCCTTTGTCTTTTCACCTGCCATGTAGCAAACAGACCAAAAACCTGATAACCTATCTATACTTCCTTCTTTGTCTACATTTTTATATTTTAATTAATTTATTGTGTTCTATCTTTTATAATGTTTCCTTACAAATTCTTATATTCTTTGTAATTTTCCTTATATTCTTTGTAATTTTGCTTAGCAAAATTATATTATTTTCCTGATGGTGATTGCCTTTATAATTCTGTAATTATTTTGTGGAATACTGAAACAATGTCCAATAGAATAAGAAAAGGCAAGCTATCAAGATGGATTAAGAATGCAGGGCAGGATACAAAATAGAAGAAAATTGTTCAAAGAAAGTGATCTAGAAATCTGTTTAGGAGTTTCTGATGTTTTGGTCCAGATGTTAACTGTGCATGAGCAGGTGGAAACAATGTGAGGTCTGAAAAATGGTGACGGGGCTGTGAACTGAACAAAGACCTCGCCATGTTGGGAGATGTAAGATTTCCAATGATCCTGAGTAGAGAGAACACACGGAACCACCCAAGCATTTAACTGAGTTCCCAGAATTGCTATATACTACAAACAAGACTACTCTAGTCCTAGAAGGAAGTCTACTGTAAAAAAACAACGGACATCCCTCAAGAAGATCAAGCTCATCTGCCAGTGTAGCAACTGCCTTCCAGAACTAAATTCAACACTCTGGTTGTCTTTAAAGGAGACAGTTCTTAGTCAGACTCACAACAATGTATCCATCTGTAATACCAGCACACAGTTTTAAGTTACTGGACATGAGAAGACTTAATAAAATGTTAGTCTCTAGCAGGCAATGGCATTAAAATGTCTATTAAAATGAGTTTAAAATATAAAAAAGAAGATACACATAACAAGTGAAAAGATGAGGAATAGAAGCAGAGCCATGGAGACTATAAAAATGAACCAAATGCAAATCCTAGAACTGAAAAGCACAATAACTGAAATGAAAAATTCACTAGGTGTGCTTAACAGCAGATTGACGCTACAGAAGGAAAGATCACAATAGTAATTATGCAGCGCAGTAGTAATTATTCAAATTGAAACTCAGTGAGAAAAAAAAAGGCTAAAAAAAGAAAATGAGTAGAGTCTTAATAACCTGTGGGACAATAACAAGCAGTTTAACATATATGGAATTGAATTCACAAAAGGAAAGAAAGAAGAGATTGGGACAGAAAATATTCAATATATATAAAATATTCTACTCTTGGAATAGAAGTTGCAATAAAAGTCACTTACCACCTCCTTTCTTGTTCTGTCCATTTTCTTAGAATATTACCACCCTTTCTTTCCAATAGAAAGCTCCCCCCTCTAGTCATTGTGGGTAAAGAATTGCCAGAAAATGCACTAGATTTCCCCCCGCCTTTCTCTGTTGTTTCTTATCATGTAGGTCCTCTCTGACTCACTTAATAATCCTTACTGAACTCCTGTTTTAATACATGTAAGGCCAACATCTGATATAGTAACTGCAACTGGAGTTGCCATCTCATTAAATTATAAATAGTCCATAACCCACTGCCATTTTCCAAAACACATCTGTCTTTTGTGCTGCTTAAATTGGAGAATTCAAAGTCCATGTGACAGGAATCCCCAACTGTACATTTTTCAAGTCTCTGATAGTGTCACTAATCTCTGTTATTTCCCTAGCTACACAGAATTGCTTGGGATTTAATAGTTTGGTGAAGAGTGGAAGTTCCAGAAGCTTCCCTCACCCTTGCATAACACCGTATCTCTCAATCTATTGGTTAGAGAGACAATGTGAGGATTCTGCAGTTTTGCTGAAAATACTTACTTCAACGAAACACTGGAAGCACTGAGGATGGGGTTATGAAGTGAGTTTGAGGACCCAATGAGCTTCCTATAACATGAGTTCAGATCAAAAGTCCATCATCAAAGTATCCTCAGAAGCACCACCTCCTGACCGAGAGCCCATGGAGGCATTCTAGATCCTCGGAAGTCAAAACTACCTCAAATTCAGGGTCCAGTAATACCTGAAAAATGTAATATTCTTGTTTTCCCAGTGCAGAATTGTCTGGTATCTAAAGCCAGTTTGGGGATAGTTAGTGGCAAATTAAGAATATGCATTCTGACTATTATTGGTGGATCTTCTTCCAGGGTATTTGATTCAAGGAGCTATGGCCTGTGAATTGGTCTGGAAATGGAGGGAGGGGTCCAAAATTCTTTATTTTGGTATCTCATCTCAGGCTTTTACCATGAATTTTCCCCTAGTAACTGAAACAAAGAATATTTTTGTGAATGGCCTCATTCAGCCCTAGAGACTATCTAATCCATTATTCCATCCCAATGAGACCCATCTGGTGAGGAGGCGCTGCCCGAAGCCTATCCTGGTGACCACTTTCACCTGGAATTACTGTCTCATTGCCACTACCTGGATTGACTAACTTCTTGTCTTCTTGTTGAAATCAACTCTGGAGTATGGAGTCTACCATCAACATCTTTGGTATATAAAAAATCTCCACTAAATTATTTTTCAAACATGACAATTCACCCCCCCCCCCAGTTTGTTTGTTTGTTTGTTTCTTTCTTTCTCTCTTTCCTTCTTTTAAGGGTCTGGATGAAGGGAAGGGCATCTAGGTCTTTTAAGAGGGAATATCTTCTAAAATCTTTACTCAATCAATCTCTGGCATCTCATCTGTATTGTGTGTGGTCCACTTTTGGATCAAACCAAACTAGGAAACAATTCAAACTACCCACAACGGCTTGTGCTGTCATGACTGGATTCCCTGGTAAGTACACCAAAGCTTATAAATTCAGCCTTGTTTAAAATCATTTCTCCCTTCCTCGCTCTATCAACTCAGAATTCATTCTCACATGTATTTCTTTGAGATTTGCCTGCAAAAATCAGCAAATTCTTGCATTTTTTTTCCAAGAAGAGCTAAAGATATGGCACTGTCTATAAGCTTCAGCATCAACCCAGTTTCTTTTCTGTATCTTCAAGTCATGGTGTGTCAGAACCCCCAGATGCACACAAATATGTAGCTACACATGGCAACCCTGTTTATTCACACTGTTTTATGTGCTTTGTCTTGATAGCTAAAAACTGATGCTGTAGCCACTGTGAAATACATGATCTGATGCAACGTGTATAGCTCCCACTTTATAGTTATCGATTAAATATTTGACCTGGCCTTTGTAAAGCATTTCAAGAGCCATTATTTATCACTATATAAATAATATAATCCTGGTTTTTAGTTTTTTTCCTGTTTTTATTACCTCTACAGTAAAAAAAGACAAAAACAAAAAAAACAAAAACAGTTTAATACAGAGTTATTTGTTCCAACATTTTTCTGCTCAGAAGGCAGAATCTGACCAGCAGAGCAAGCTTTCCAAGTAGCTAGTTCTCCTTTAGCTTTCACTCTTTTCTCCATCTTATTTGAAGATATAAACTCCAACATCACATATTTAAGACACATACGTTTGCAACATTTGGAGAAGCTGCCCTTCTCCAGATCTGTATTACATCACATTCTTACCCTATACTCCAGTATACAGAACTGCTTGCTGATTTAGGAAAGTACCAGGCAGCTTCCTACTTCCTTACCTTTGAACATGCTGCCTCAGCCCTCTGGGGATGGTGGTTGCCTGTTCACCTTTAATAATCTTACATAACGACATCCCCTAACCGTCTCATAATGGGAAGGCAGCATTGAACACACTCCTTTTATGTAAGGCCATACTGTATTTCAATTATTTTGTTTGTATCTTTGATCTGTCCCGGGTAAGTGCCTCTAAGGCTCTCAAAATGTAAATACATAAAGAAGTGGCTTAAATGAAGTGGGTAAATTAGGATTAAGCAAAATTAAATAGGAAAATGAGGATTACACCTTCTTGAGATTATAACATTATTACAATAAAACACATTAAAAAATGCAAGTAGAGTTTCCTAAATTTCTACGTGCTTTCAAATCCTGAGATGTGTTTTAGTCTTGCTTCTGAAGCCTAAGTCGGTGGGACACAGATATGTTGGGGAGGTCCTAGGATTTTGATGGTTATTCTGTTTGCCAAAGCCCCAAAACCAGACACCTTTCTCCCTGCAAGGCCTCAGGAAGGTGACCTCTGTGTAACGCACAGAGGCCGCTGTTGCTCTATGTTGGATACAACATACATCTTTTCCCTTTTTGGGTGCTCCTTGTGGTATTTCACCAATGCTATCCACTGGCTAGAGATTGGAAACTGGGAAGAGATCAGGGTGTTTCTTGCCCTCTCTCACTGATTCAGGCCACATTTCCAGCATGGCTGGAGCCTCTAGGACTGCAGCTCTCCTGCTGTAACTTGTATCCGTCCTCATCAGAATTCACTGCAATGTTAACAGAATGTCTTCTGCATTCTTTAGGCCAAGGGTGATGGAGGCTTCTCGCTTTTTCTAATCTCTGGCTGCTTCAACAAACCTTGTTGGTTGTTCTCATTCTGTTCACACACTTTATTAGAGTCTCTAACAATTTTAGTTATGTTCTATTTCTAGCCTACACCCTGATTGGTACAGAGAGTTTCCAGTCTGCTTATTGCTTTATGGTTCAGCTTAGGCTAATGTAAAGGCGAATATAAGCCTTTACTTGTACTTCTTTAACACTAAAATGCATTATTAATTTATCTCTTGGCTCCTAAAATGGAAATAATTAATTTATTTATGACCTGGGGAGATATGAAAAAAATGTATAACTTTTCCCCCAAAAAACCATGACATCTTTCTTGGGATAGATGAATATGTAGATGAAGCTTTTTCAAAAATAATAAATCATAACTTTAGAATATATCTCTCAGAGATTAAATTATGCTTCCTAAATTACTTTTTTTCAGTGTTCAATTATGACATATTTTCCAATTAAACATGATCGGTGAAGATACCATATGCTCTATTACCCCTGTTGATGTTGATCAGTAGCAGGTCAATTAATATTCGTGTTTAAAAGGCTATATCAGTAATTATCTTTAATTTTAGGCTGTTAATAAGTTCCAATGCTTATCAGAATTGTACTTTTTTTTAAAATTATGTAACTACAATTAGTGATCATTCGGAAACCATTCAGTACCTGTTACCTGATAAAATGTACTGAACTTGATTCTTAATCACTCAGATCAGGAAGGGAATTAGCACAGGCAGTCCTTGCTAATTCCTTTCCTGATCTGTAGTGTGGGACTGTAAACACACACAAACTGAAATTGTACAAAGGCATTTTAATAACCAATGGGAAAATTATGAGTTTTCCATGAAGTTTTAACTTTTCTTTCTAAAATATTAGAAATTCTTACTATCAGCTATAAATGTATGGAGAAATGAAAATAAATAGTAAACTTAATGTTTATTTAGGACTCTGTAATGTAAAACATGAGAAAAATTGAGAATTAAAGTATTTTATTTCCATCGTAAACATCTTATTAATAGTAGTTTGGATAGTGCTTGCCTTCTCATAATGTAATGTCTTTTCTGTGCCTTAGTGAACGGTCATATTCCTTTCTAAGTTCGAATCAACTTCCAACGTTTTATCTTTTGCATTTTCAGAGTCATGAAATACCTCCAAGAATCCCTTTAATGTAAAGTTTTCCGCTTCCTCTGGGACATCTTTTCCACCCCCGGCCCCCTCTGGAACATCTTTATTCTTTTTGTCATTCTTCTAGTCCTTTCCATTTATGTTGATACATTCATCCTATTAAGCTCCTCTGACTACGTGTGTAGAGTCTCTTCCCATAATCAGGTATTTCTCATATACTTCCGTCTACTCAGATTTCACAGCAAGCATTAATATTTTTTATTGTTTTAACTGAAATTTCGTCTTCATTATCTAATTCCCTCTTTTGATGATTTGCCTTGCAGAATGCCATGTAGGTTTATCATGACGAGGCAAGGAGTCAACACTACTGCACACTTTCCTGTGTGTGTGTGAACAGAATAACAAATGAGTGACAGACCCTGGAAGAGGCAACATGTTTGGCCACTGACCGTGATTTGCATCCATGATTTATGTAGTGATTTGTGAACTAAAGAGCCAGCAGCAAAGGGTGTACTTTATGCAATCATTCACAGTTAATATGCTGTGGTAACTGAAATTTGAACCATGTCATTCGAGGTGCGTGTTACATAACTAAACCATGGTAACTGAGACCAGTGCATATGGGAACCTCAATGAATGACTGCCTAGATCAGTTTGGATTTTAGTAGAAGACTCTTTGTCATTATTTAACATTGTTTAAGTCCCTAATACCTACTGGACACAGCTTAGTACAAAAGTCACAATGATTTGTGATTTCAAAGAGAATTTGTTTTGGAATGAAAACTAATTAATATATTTTTCCTTCTTCAAACCACATATCTTGGCAAGCTACACAATAGCTATTCCAACAAATATTACCAATACCAGAACAAAACCCTAGCCTCATTTCCTCAATCACTTGTTTTGGACATTAATATAATGTCCAAATATATAATATAATGTGAAAACTAGATTTAAAAATTGCAAGTAGTTTGGGTTCTACTTTCCAAGCCTACTTTATGCTGTTCCATAACAATAAACTCAGGCTAAAGTTGGAATCCTCAAGTCACTTGTGGGAATACAGAGAACAATGGCTTTCTGAATTCTGAATGGAGTAGAGAAATTTAGTAAGTTGTGAAATGAGAACCACATTCAGTCTAGAGTAAACAAATTAGTTATTCTTTATTGGTTGGACATAAATTGTGAAAAATAAAAGCAGATTTCTAAACCAATTAAAGTATAAATGTATTAATTATACTCCCAAACATAATTTAAAACCTAGAACAACACAAAAAAATAACTAAATCAAGTATCAAAAACATTAAAATCCAAGAACAGATGTTGTAATGACATTTTACTTATTGGAGTAGGACATTTACATTTTGTAGTTTCACACACTGCAGAGAGAAGCTGATTGCCTGAACCCTACTATTGATGCTGGTGGCTTGTGTTCATGCCCTAAAAAGCCAGATGTTAATGAGAACATTTCTTCCTTCATTTATTCATTCACTCACTTGCTCACTCATTCATTCATTTTATTCATGTATTTATTCATTCCTTTATTAAATATTGCTAATGTTAATGTTCCATATGCTCAATACTGGGGATTCAGTAATTTATTAAAAATCCACAATTCTTGCCCTTAATGCAGTGACTAGTCTACAGAACAGGCAGACATCTAGCCAGCAAATACACAGTAGTAAATATATAATTTCTAGTTCATGTGGGAAAAGGAAAGAATGAAATGAGCTGAGAGAATAAAAGAGGGGAACTCTTTTAAATAGGATATTCAGGAAGACCCCTGTGAGAGACATGCTGAAACCTGAGGGAGGAAGGGGACCTGCCTTAACAGTAGGGTGAGGTGCATTCTGTGCAAGGAGAACTAAGTAAGATTACTGAGGTGAGACTTCAGCGCATCTAAGAGTCGGAAAGGCCAGTTGGCCAGAAGGTAATCAGTGAGGGTAGACGGCGGTAATAGGGGGAGGGAAAGTGGGTCAGGAATCTGAACATTAAGAACTCTTGGAGTCACGGATTTAATTATATGATCAGAAGGAAGCCCTTGGAGGGGTCTCACGAGGAGAATTATATGAACTGATTTACATTTCAGTTACTAACTCGAGTGCTTTGTAGGGGTGATCGAGAAGTAAAACGAGCATGTCCACGGTGAGGAAAGAGGGGACAATGGGGCACAGGGGGACATGACGTTCACTTTGGCAAACATTGAGCTTCCTGCCAGTGTGATTTTAGTAGGGAGAGCAGTAGTATTTATGATCATTGAATTCAAAACTGGTGACAGTGACCCTCTGCTGAGTTTCTGGGTACAGCTCACATTCTCGCTAGTAGGGAGGCTCCCTCAAGGTTTGGTTCCTCCTCTTCATCTCTGGGTGTGCATGGACCATCAAATGTAACATTTTCTCACTGTGCTGTACTACTGACAAGCTATTACTGACTTCTGTCTCTGACGTCCCTGACCCTGATTTGTTGGTCAGTTCTTGTTTGTGTGCATGGATGTGTGTGGCTCTTGGACTACAATTCTTGCTTCCTGCAGCTGAGCCATAACTCCCAATGCACTGGGAGTCCACTCCATGGACTATATTGCATTCCAGCCTAGTCTTCTTAAGTCTTCAATCTGTCAGTCTTGCCAAGCTATGTCCTTAATATTAGAATTTACTTATTTTCCTGGATCCATTCAGAAGTGTCTGGGTAGGGAGTTCAGCTCTTGCCATTGAATGCCTGGGCATATATGATTAAGTGCCTTTAGGAAAAACGTATCTTAACCTTGTCTATCTACCTCTTTATAGGTCAGCCTCCATTTCTCTCTCGTTCTCTCTAAATCTCCTTGATGATCCTATACTTCTCTGTAGCTTTAAATAACATAAAAATACAGACTTTTCAATTTGTTACCTCCAGCTGAGATCATTCTTCTAAGTGCCAGACTCATGTATCTCACTTGACATACACCATCATAAATGCCTCACAAGCATCTACAACTTCACATGTTTATATTCGATCTTGCTCTTCCTCCAGTCTCCCACTCAAAAACCCACCTTGTTCCCTCCTGAATTTTCTGTTTTAGAAAATGACATCAGCATAAGCTGATAACATAACAGAAGTCAATTCTGACTCTTCCTCGCCTTCAGATCCATCAAAGAAAGATCTGAAAAGTCTTTTGATAGCATCATCAGAAATTATCTAATATTGATCTATTTTTCTCCTTCTCATACTAGTGTCTTCATAATCTTCCATGGCATCTTACTTTGTCACTACAATAACTTACTGATTGACTTACCCAGTGGTTCCCTCCACTATATGCCAAAGAAGAGAGGGTACCTGTGGTGCCTGATCTCCAGAGGTTCCAGCTATCAAACACAGCAGGATTTCTATTTACATGTAACGCTTTCTGGTGGTCGATTCAAAATGTATTCGATGCTACAATTAATTCAGAGAGGAAAGAGCCACAAGGAGCCAAATCTGAAATTTCAACCATGTGGCCAGACATCCTGTGAGCCCATGAACATATAAACATTTTTACTTTTTTTTTTTTTTACTCTTGAGTCTATCCAATACTGGCTGAAAGAGCTTCAAGCTCAAGCATAAAAATATTCTTATAATTATTGCATTTCAATTCTCACATCTCTTACATTTTTGTGCGCTTTCAGAGAAGAAAGTGATAAAGTTGAGTATTTTTATTTCTTCTGTTCATAGTTTGAGAGTTTGAGTGAAGCAACATGAATCCCTACATAAATAGCCAATGACCAAAAAAAAAAAAAAAGAAAAAGAAAAAAAGAAAGAAAAAAGAGGTATCTCTTTTTTGGAGGCATTATTTGTGAAGATATAAAAATCCAATTATTTATTCTTTACCTACTAAGTCACAATCTAAACTGAATAAACTTAAAACCCTGCCATCGAAGCCACAATACTATAAACAAGATTTTAAGGAACAAATTATAGTTGATTAAAAAGTGGGATAGAAGTATTTTAAGAAGGTAGAAGAAACTGACATGAGTTCAAATAACAATGACTAGACGTTATCTCCCTCATCTGACACAATACAGGAAGTTGTTTTTTGTTTGTTTTTTTTTCTGGGGGAGGAGGTTGTTTTATTATTTTAAAACATAAGCAGTAATTCTCCAACTTCTGCTTAACTTCAAGTGACTGGGTAATCATTACTCTCATAGCCCATTACATTTACATATAGCTCCAATTACTGGAGAATCTCTCATTCTTTCTCCCTTGCCAAAAATTCGGCCAGTGATCCTCCCTCTGGAGCCATGTTGCAATCTGAGTCCTCTTCCACAAGATCTCTTTCAGGGAAAGCTCTTACTCTGTGTCTTATTGGACAGCTTATCTATTTCAACTTAAATTTTTGAACTTCTTTTTGATCATCCCTTGTATGATTCTTCATTGCTCTGTTCAACTTTTGTTGGGTATTTACTCTTGGCTACTATCAGGAGTTCACACCAAATTTGCAAGTCTATAGTTTCCAGAATCATTTCATTATTTACCCTTCAAAAAATCTGTACAATCACATTTCTTCATTTGTATGGAAACATTCCACTTTCTCTAAATTCTTCTAAAGTCCATGTTTGAAAGTTATTTCAAAGCTTTTGTGTATAATTCTTTTTTTTATTTATAATTATTTTGATCATAACAATTTGAACTCATTTAAAGCAAAAAATTCCTTATTTTGTCTTAATGCAATGTGAGTTCCAATTCTCCTTTAATGATACTCATCGGCCCTTTCCAGATTAAAAGCGAATTTAGATGGATGAAAATCTGCAAGCACACCAAAACAAAACACATACACACAAATCCCAAACCTTTCAACAAGATCACTCTCCTTGTGCCTCTTGCCCAGCTGAAATTTAAAATATCTGGGCAATCTTTTTTTTTTTTTCTATTTGTTTATAAGATGTTTTGCTCATTGGTCCCACATAAAAATTATACAAGAATGCTGGAGTATTCCAGATAAAGCCGATCCCATTATAATACATTGTTTTCTCTCCAGAAACAAGTGTATGATTTCATAAAATGCATAACCAGATTTTCAAGTAGTTTAAATTAATCCATATTTGCATGGCCTCAACTGTATCCCATTAACAGAGGAAAAGGGGAAAGGCTATGAAATACATATTAATCTGTAATTTATGACCCTTTCCCATCCTCCATATAATGAAAACCTGAGATTTATTTTCTTACATAGTTGCACGAGGTAAGGAAAGTGCCACCCCCCCCCAATGCAGGCTCCTAGTGAATGTTTCATATCACTGGTTAGTAATGCTACATATTAAATTTAACCACCTCATCTTCTTGGTACAGTTACTACGTGATAGTTTCAACAGTTTCTTTTTTCTTCCCTGGGCTCATTATGGAACAGATATTACAAGGGCTAAAAGGGGTCATACATTAACTGGATGAGATCCAATTATGGGAAAAACCAGAGCAGTACTCTTGGGCAAACTGAAAGCAGTACTAAAGTGATCACATGACCACACATTAAAAAGCATGAAAATGTTCACTTTTTTTCAAGATAATTTAATATATGTATGTCAGTAAAATTATGATTAAAGAATCCACTCATTCAGCCATAGATACCAGGTGACTAGAATTCCTAGAAAAAGGAATTCTTGCAATTAAAAAGAAAAACCCTTTTCATATTCACTATTTGCTAAGAAATATACATTTGGGAAATATGTAATTATTTGAAAATAATTGAAGGATGGTTTTTGGCTTTCTACCTATATTTAAAATATTTTAAAATTGAAGTTATTATTGCTTGCTTTATAGGAGAACCACATTCTCATACAAACTGTTAGACAGTCTGAATCCATACAATTTGAGTTTTAAAAAATCATATATTATTCTGGACAATTACCAATAGCTGAATAGCGTAGGAGATGCCCCAAAGTGTACTGATGTAAAGATCTATCCACTTTAGATAGCAGAAAGCAAACATTGATTATATTTTAGCTTGGAAGATAATATATGTAGAATATATTATTTCAAGTATATCATTTCTGAAGTAAAATATTATTTGAAAAAAATCCCAACAAAAGGTGAGTTATGCTTTATAAACACTGTTGGAATCCTTTATCTTTGACATTTCAGAATTTTTTTCCAGAGTTTTATATTGAAATAAATAAAACAAGTAGACATTTTCTGGCAGCTAAAAAATAACACCTTTATTTTCAGTACTGATTTTGTTATATATCAGAGTACTATAAATAATACCAAAAAGTGTCATAAAATTTACCTCCAAATTATTTCATTATGCAAGGAAATGAGAAAGTATTAAGTTGCAACTCCCAAACTGTTGGAAATCCTGCCTGATGTGATAAGTGAACACCCATAGCCAGGTGCACCAAAGCACTTGAAGAAAACATCTTCTCAGAAGATGGACCTGGAAAATAGCCAAATAACAAGTTGAATTCTCAGGCAACAAAAAGGAAATGGACACTGAACTAAACATGGGAAACTAAACAAGTCTGGATAGACTCGGTAACCACAAATTCATCCAACGCTAGCCAGAGAAATGAAGATATTTTATTGCAAATGAAAATTAGGTTGGATAGATCAGTGTACTCAGCTCAGCTAGGGATTCCGGCAGAGCCACACTAACTTGATGGTAGCATCTCTATTCTTGAAGAATGCAAAACCTGGTTCTGAGACTGCTGGTTAACCTGAATCACTTTGCATGAAGAAGAGCTCTGCTGGGTCTGAAGGGTTTGTCATATTCTTCAGTGGGATGGACATGGGGTGGGGGAGGACACCTGCTTAGCCATTCAGTTTTAGTGAAAGCACCTGTGACAACATATAGTGCCATTTCCCCCACACCTGTCCTTTTAGCTCAAATGAAACACGAGTACCTGGAGAACATTGCAATATGCTTCAAATTAGAGCAATATCATGATTTCTAGATAAGAGCGGTCCCAGTTGGGCAGTATCCTCACCTGGGTCATTGGCTTCCTCCCCAGGGGCCATTGTCATCACCTTTTAAAGTTTAGATTTAAGATCCAATGATGGGGATGGGGTGATGAGGCCGTAGATCCTGATTTTTCCCCGCTTCCTTGTCTCTTGGTTTCTCCTAATGGGGATGTCTGTGGGTTTAAGGTTAATTTCAGCTTTTTGAATTCATGTTTTAAAAGCCAGATAATTCTAAACCCTTCCTCTTGTGCTTTGTTATATTCTCACTATTCTTTTCTGGTGATGAATGAGCTTGAGTCCCTGGGGTCTCCCCTGTGTTCCTCCTTCAAGTATCTTTGTTTTGTTACAGTGATAAATTAAATCTACCAAATCTTTTTAGATGTTATTCAGAGTTTTCAAGAACACCTTTACATGGGGGGTCTGGAATACAGGAACCCCAACAGTTTCTCATTTACACTAGTGCCTGTCACAACAAAGTGGAGCAAAGGGACTGTTGGGGCCATCATATTTACCTCCTCTATAAATTCTGTACCACTGAGCCCCTCGCCACTGTTTTGTGTGGCCTTCTGGTTTCTGGTGCTCCATGTGAGGATCTTGGGAGTCACCACTCTGTCCAAGCAAAGAGTAAAAAACTCAAGAGACCGAAAAATCAATAACTCTTCTTAGCTCCATAAGAGCAGGGTGACCCACTGCCTCAGAGTTGGAAAAGACAGGTGAACACAGGGAGTTACGCTCCTGGAAGCAGCTGCTCACCCCACAGAAACCACCCAGGAACTAGAGCTGGGGTAGGAACCCCTGAACTGTAATTGATGAATTGCTGGAGGCTTAGTGCATACAACTATGAGAATCAAAAACTCCAGGGGGATCTAGTCATGGGCAGAGTCCTCATCATATTATGTGATTTAACTCCTAGAGTTCTGCCAGGTTCCCACAGTGAATCTGGAACTGAGATCCCCTTGGACCTCTGGCAGAGGAACGGAAGAGGGAACTATTTGAAGTATACATCAGCATGCCCTGTTCTCAACAAGGGCTGCCTTAGGGGAGACTACTTAACTAGAGTTTAACCTTCTGGGGATTGTAAGTGCCTAACCTACCTGGGAAGTGAAATAAACAACTCCAGTCCACTCTACCCATCCTGTTTTGCCTAAGGTGTGGGCAGGGAGCACGAGGAATATGAGAAACTCTTGTGAAGCTCAGTCCAGAAGTACAGGTTCACTAAAAGGCTGAGACCTAATCATAGGGCTATAGAAAGCTTTCTCTCCTCTCATACCTCACCACCACATTACTGTGGGCCTATTTACAGTGGTTCTTTTTGCCCTGTATATTATGGCTGGCTATTAAGAAAAAAGAAATTACAAGGCATACCAAAGGCTAAAGGCACAATTTGAAGAGACAGAGCAAGCAACAGAAAAAGGCATGGTGGGGTTGATAAAATCAAAGAAAACAACTATGATTAACATGCCAAGGGTTCTAATGGATAAGGTAGACTGCATGCAAAAACCTATGGCTGATGTAGGCAGAGAGGTGGGAATCCCAAGAAAGCCAAAAAGAAATGCAAGAGACACAAACACTGTCACACAAATGAAGAATGCTTCTGATGGGCTTAGTAGTACATTGGATGCAGGTGAGGAAAGAATCGCTGTGCTTGAAGATGTATCAATCTTCAAAATTAAGAAACAAAGAGAACAATTGAGGAAAACAGAACAGAATACTCAAGGACTGTGAGACTACCGCAAAACGTATAACATATGCATAAGGGGGACACCAGGAGGTGGAGAAAGACAAAAAAGAAAAGAAGAAATATTTGAAACAATAACAACTGAGAATTTTCCCAAATTAATTGCAGACACCAAATCACAGATGTAGAAAGCTCACGGAGCATGAAGCCCGATTATTGCAAAAACCAAACCAAAACAAAACCAAACTCTACCTCAACATATTAAGAGTTACAGAATATCAAAGATGCAGAAAAAATAAAACCTGAAAGAAAGCAGAGGGGGAAAAAAACCACCTCACTTCTAGAGGAATGAAGACGAGAATTACATCTAATGTCTACTCAGAAATCTTGCAGTCAAGAAAAGAGTACAGTGAAATATTTAAAGCTTTGAGAAAACAAACTCATCCAATTAGAATTCTGTATGCTGCAAAATTATCTTTCAAAAGTGAAGGAAAAATAAAGACTTACTCAGAATAACAAAAATAGAGAGAATTTGTTGCCAGTAGATCTGCTGTATGAGAAATGGTAAAAGAAGTTCTTTGGACAAAGGAAAATAAAATGAGCCCAGAGACTTAGATCTACAAAAAGAAAAGAAGAAGGAACAAGTGAAAGTAAAATAAACCTTCATTTTTCTTATTTTTAAGTAACCTAACATATAACAATGTGTTCAGAATATTGCAACAATGTGTTCAATTATGTATGCTTATGTATATATCTTCTATATCTGTATATGTCCATGCTTATGTATACTTAACATATGAGTGAAATGGATGAAGGCAATGGCACAAGGGGAAAGGAATAAGGCACTAGGATTGCTTTGTTGTTACGAGGTACTCACACTATCCGGTAAAGTAGTACAGTGTTATTTGGAAGTGGATTTGGATTAGTTGTAAATGCATATCGAAAGCACTAAGGTAACTACTAAAAAAAAAAAAAAAAAAAAAAAAAAAAAAGTTTAAAAAAAGTATTACAGATATGCTAAGAAAGGAGAACAAAAAAAGAAACATACAAAATGCCCAATTAAAGCCACAAAAGACAGAGTTGAGAGAAGTGATAATGCTGGCAGTGTTTGGTTATTCCTCAGCCATCAGAAATACACAGATTTTGTGGGCTCAGGTGACTATCAAATGTATCTGGAAGTAATGAGTGTAAGGGGGAACCCAACTTATGAAACTCTCGTGGGTGTACCTCTTCTGCCTTTCCTGTCTCTATCCTCCGTAGCCCAATGGCGAGGGGTACTTCTGCTTGTTGGAAGTACTGCTCCTAAAACTGGCCCAACCACTTTCCTTAGTGAATCTGCAACTTCTGTCTCTACTGCAAGATGACTGGACTGTCTGTGTGGGTGGACTTCTGCTTCACTGTGGGATGGACCCCCTCCCCCCACCTCCTCCCTTACATGAGGAGGGTTGGGCCCCCTACCTGGATGGAAGAGGGTCATGTGACTCCTTCCCCTTAGCTACTTGTGACTAGGACTTTACCTTAGAAAGAGGGAGCAGCTTCACAAGTAGCCTCATCCTTCTTGTTTGTATAGTTTTCTTTCCCAATTTTTCCCTAGACTGACTCACATATCTCTCTACTCAGGGACTTGGGCCTTCCTCCCATCATCTTTAGGAGCCTTGAGAGCGTCTCCAGTGCCTTTCTCACTCTGGTTCTATAACCATCACCTTCTTCCTCAGGCAAAGAATTTCCTCTGCTACCTTCTTGATGGGAGTAAACAAAAGTCAGACTTCTATCATTCCCTCCCGTTCTCTGCTCTCCTAATTCGCCTTTGATTCTCTTGATAATCCCGCTTTATTTGATGTATTCCTAAATCTCCTACATCCCTATAAACCCCAGAGCAGAAAATAACAGTTCCTATCTTTGCTTTTTCCTTACCCAGCCACTTTAACCTGGACTTTTTGCTCTACCAGTTCAAAGGACAGTCTGTAATATCACACCCTCACACTCACACTCTGTATTTGACTTCACAGAAAAGAGATGAATTCAACCAGTTGAGGCAATATATTCATCACACAAAAGCAAAGTTTCATGTGGGTTTATGCAAGCATGGGGGGGTGGTGTCTACCAGCTTAGAAGATCTCCAGATTTCCTTAAAATTTTTATTTTAAACCAATTCCAGGGGCCATTTAGTCAACATTTAATATATGAAATGTATACCATGTCACAATACATAAAAACTCTCTAATTTAAGTCTTCTCATCAGAAATAGAGTTTTCCAAGGAGAAGAGACCAGTGCTTTTCAAACTAAGCCTAACAATGTCTATAACGCTTTCTCAAGAACTCAGCCTAACACAAAGCTTCTCCCTACCCCAGTTTAATCCCCACAATGCCACCAGGGCTAACTCCCTAAATATAATTCAGTAAATTTTGTTTGTCTCAAAGCTCCATACCCTTCATGCTCTTTATAAACCTTTTATAACTTGTTATCACCTTTTCTCTCTTCTTCTCTTGCAGTTTTTTTATTCTATAGACCCAACTCAAAGGTACCACTTACACGAAGCCTTTTTCATGTAAGCCTGCCTGGAAACTAGTCATTTCTCCCTCTGTGGTGCTTTTTTCAGAAAAAAAAAATTTAAAAGAATACAAAGTTTAGTTATTGAGTTGTTTTGACATTTAACTCTCTCTGCAAAGCTATATTTGGTCATATGCATTGCTGGAAATTTTTATAGCACATAGATAATTACTCATAAAAACAGATAACTTGTATGAAAATAAACCTTGAATGTAAGCAACCACAGTAAGCACATTTGCAGAAATCTGTTTTGAAAGTCTAGTGTAAAAGTGAAAAATATCTCGTGGTTGGAAATGAAATCCAGCTGCATAGGCTTGCAAGACCCAATTGTGCACATCTTTTCCCCACGTGTTCAGTGATGTCACATCAGCCACGTTAGGTGTATTTACATCATGGAAATCAGCGAATGTTCCAAATCAGGACTCTCTCCTACTTCCTCTTCACTGTCTCCTAAAGTCAAACATTTACCAGCACTCCACTAAAAACTTTTTTTTTAACCAACCTGCATCTGTGGTTTGTAATTAAACCTTCTTTACTATCCTTATTTTAAAATTCTTAGTCTTATCATCAGATTTTGTTTTCAAAGCATGTTTTTGCTTAGGAATACCTTTCAAGGCAGTATTAATTTATCTTTTGGTGTTACTTCCACAAATATTTGATGAGTTAAGCCCTATACTTGATTCAGTCTGATTGGCAAAATAATTCTGAACTTGAAAATCAATATTTTATATCTTTATGATGTGGGAATATTATGTAAAAAATTACAAATGGTGTTGTCACCAAACCTAAAAATTATTTCTAAGAATGAATGAATGATTTAAGTAAACTAAGAAATATAATGTAATTCTTCTATTATTTTTGACTTGTTTTAATTTTTCCTTGATACTTACATTCTGTTTCCTTGTCTTTTCCTGACTCTGGTGTCTGCTGGCATTCCTTGGTTTGTGGCCACATCAATCCTACTCTACCTCCATCTTTATCTTGCCTTCTTTTCTCTCTCCCTCTCTCTCTCTATTTGTCTTCTCCTCTTCTGTCTGTGTTGAATCTCCCTGCACCTCTGTCTTACCAGGTGACTCATTTATGTGATAACATTTCACCCACTGGATAATCTCAAGAGATTCACCATCTCCAAATATTTAATTACATTTTTACCAGTTAAGGTAGTATTTACAGGTTCCAGAGATTAGAACTCAATATCAGCCCACTATTTCACTTATCATATTTTTAAAAGAGCTACTAAATATTGGCAAAAACATATTCCAAGGGAGTCTAGGTGTTTCAACCATTTTTCAAATGCTTGAACAAAGTTGTCTAGTATTGCTAAGCATTCACTGAACACTCAGGAGTGGCTAAAATAAAGATACAAATTATCTACCTTATTTATATATGGATTATTTTGACTGTTTTTGAACTTCATCTTATGCATCTGTCATCGTAAAGTTTGTTATACGTGAAATACCTTGTCCTTTTCCTTTCAGTGGTATGGTATAACCCCATATTCATTTTTAAAGTTTGGTTATTTATTCATGAAGAAATATTTTTCAGTACTCATCTTGTATTAAGTAATTCTTATTTCTTACCTGAAGATTCTATGACAGGTGTTACCAATTATGTATTTTTTCATAAGTTCCAGTATACATAAATCAAATTGATTTGCCAAAATTCCTTATAATCATGATTTGAATTATAACATTCTCACTGAAAATGTTTTCACTGAATGCCAAGTATGTCTTCACTGTTTTATCATCTTCTCAGAAAAATAAAGAACCACAAACTACTGTTAAGGAATTATAGAGTTTTAAGGAAACAGAGAGAAGTGATCACCTTCAGAAAGATTCAGAACCTCAGCCAGCCCAACGGGTTTAAAACCAGATATGAGCTTATTGGTTCATACTATTTTACTCCTCCAGTGTATTTCACGCTTACTACCTCATTAAATACGTGGAATTTAACAATGGAGAATCTATTCGTGTGATATAGACAGCTTCGTAGGGTGAGGAGGAGTGCTGTTGGATCCAGACATAGGTTGATTTCTTGATTCTGGCTCATATGTAAGAGTGGAAAAATCATTACCTTGCTGTACTCATTTATTCTGAATGATTAGACCTAGTGAAACTCACAGTATATGATAATAGCTATTAGACTACATAAGATAGAAAATGACCTATATTGGGTGGTTAGTGTGCTTGTATGTTCAGGAATTTTTTTTAAAGTGACAATTATTTTTAAGGGAGTAAGAGAAGGCTTAAGAAGGAGGGTTTTCAGCCTTTAAAGACTGAAGAAAGGGATGGGAGAAAACACATTACACACACACACACACACACACACACACACACACACACACAGACTCACCCACACACAAAGGAGGAAGAGGAGGATCAGGAGGAAGAAGATAAAGTTATGGTTGATGAAACTAGCATGATGTGTTTATATGACACTAAGAAGCAGCCTGGGTGCATTAGAAAGAATGTGGGTAATACTAGAAAATAATGTTGCACAGTGAGAAGGCACAGATACTGTAGATCTTGAAAATCAGGAAAAAATGATTACATGTGATGAGACAAGAGATAGAGAACTATTGAAGGTTTTTGAGCAGAAGAGTGACATAATGGAAATAGTTGATAATTTGCATATATAGTGAAAGAGTTTAAAGAATACTAATCAAATGAAATTGGGAACTGAGAAAAATATTTCTTCTGAAATAGACAATTTAATGGAAAATAGTGACAGTATCCAAGTAAATAACATAACAAGAAAAAGACTTTGCAGAATATTGATTTAATGCATCACTTAAGCAAGAGAATATCTCAAACGTGCATTATCTATGCTCTATTTCCTTGTACCTTGGACAGCTTATCTATTTACCTCCCTCCAAAAAACAGGCAGATTTTTCTACATGAATTGTTTGCTTGTGATGTATAGTATTTAACAGTATGATAAACTGCATCTCAAAGAGAATTCAGCACTTTTAGAAGTTATGTATTTGTTAATATGCCATGGGTTAGACTATCATAATAAAAATGACTAAAATTAAATTCAGACCAGCAGAGGATAACTGCCATCATCATCATCATCTGTTGAAAACATATCACTGCCAAAGAAATCACTTTCAACATGCACAAAAGTTTGTAAATTGCAATTTGACCCCATTGTATAAATTTCAATAGTCATCTGAAACATCAAAAGAACCCATTTAAAATAATTATGTTGATTCTAAATTGTACATTCAAATGATATGTTCAGTTCACAGATTGGGGATATGACAAGAACATATGCCATAAAACCAAGATGAAAAGTTGAAGTTAGTTATCAAGCCTTTTGTTAATTTTTAGATGCAGGTATGGAAAAAATCTACCTCTTTAAATTAAGAGGACTGATCTGGAGAAAAAAACCAACAAACAGAAATTGTGTGCTTATGTCTATGTAGTTACCATATTAGAGATAAAATTAGCCTTTATTACAAGGAAAGCTCTTTGGAATTCTTTTAGGATAGGAAAATAAATGTCATTTCCCATTAAAATGAAGTGAATGCCTTATTTGGTCAAGGCAGCATGCATAATTTAATTAGATGCCTTAATATTCTGGAAAAATAGCATGAAAGGGCAGCTCAAATATATTTAGCAGTTATGAATTTTAGAGATACTATAGCTAAAAGATGTGTATCCTTACGAATACTTTATGATAGCATCACTTCTGCTTATGACTACAAAGGGGTCTTAGCAAATTTCTATTTCCCTGAAACAGCAGAGCACAGTAAGAAGAGGAATGGATGGATGTGAAAGTTGAGAGGCAGAGAGCTTCATGAATTTCATAACAAGGATCTGAAGAGATCAAGGTTTGCAGCAATCTGGAACTGGTAAGAGCTGCAAAGGATGTGGCTTTAGGGAGGAGAGGGTAGAGGGCAAAAGGCCCTTGTAATTGAAATTCTTTGGGGGGGGGATGAGAAGTTTGATCTCACTTTTGTTTTCATGAATATAAGCAAATAAGAAAAGTGATATCTTATTATTTATAAAACCCTGAATATTTTGACAAACCCCTAATTTGGGGTTGGAAGTCAAAAATCAAATGAAATACACCAGCGTCATTTGAGTTTCCCTTCCCAGGGAGTTGATTTGACTCTAGTTCAAGGAGAGAATTAGTAAATGTGAAGTGATGGAGATGAACTCAAAACATTGATAAAAAGCTCCCGCAAAGAACTTAATGAAAATCATACCCTTCACAGGCATCAGAGAACATCAAAAACCAAAAGGAAACAGTTGTAAGAGAGATTTGCAGAGCAATGTTCTCGACAACTCGAGAACATCAGTGTTAGTGTTGACTGGACTTTTATATCCTCAAAGTTGAGATTATTTTCTTTTCAATGGTTCTCATTTTTAGATTATATATAGCATACATTATATGTAATTCAATACATCAAAGGAAGCCTAAAATTCAATGTCATCTTTATTATTTTTGATGCATTTCAATGATTCTGTATCTTATTAGCTCTCCCTGTGAGGTAATGTTCCTCACTTTCATTTTCTCAACTGATGACTATGCTGGAAAATAGTACATTCTCAGTAAATTTTTATTGGCCAGTGGAGTCAATCTTACTATACAGATTATAAATGAAGAAAACATTTAGGCCTCATAGGGTTCTTGAGGCAAACTTAAGGACCACTTTGCTGTTGCTCCATGAGGCTGGAAGTGACTCTAATATTGACACATTATTTGAGGGTTATGCTCAGAAGTTGCACAAAACCCGTCTAGAGTGGATATCTGTTTCTGTGACCCACCCATGTCTGATCTGAGTCAAAGGAACATAGGTCCGCGGGAATTGAAGGAAAGATGTCAGGAAACCCAAGGGCCAGAATATAACCAATGGTTAAGACTGAGACCAGACTCTGGCATTGTAGAAAATTCAAGAAGTGTACCATCCACATGTGTAGGCTCTTCTGCATTACTCTTCATTCTTGCTGAGGACTTTCCTTACTTTCTAGTCTACAGTCTTGCTGAAAATGGACTGCCAGTCCTCATCATTCTATTGACTGGAGCTAAAAGCTTTCAGTCACAAGTTCAAATTCCTAAGAAAAAGGACTGAAATTAACTGGGCTTAGTGAAGTCCCATATCTGGGCCAACACAGAGTGGGCTAGGTAATAGGACACAACTGCTCCGGTTGCAGTGTGTAGATAGAAAGCCTCAATGGGACTTCTTAGAATTCTGGGGAAACTATGCACTAGGCATCCATGCTATTCCTGTCTACCTGTAGCTGCTGGCAAGTGTTCTGAGCTTGACAAGAAATACTTTAAATGCTTTTCCTCCCAGCCACATCTCCATATCCTCTCAGGTGCACTTGGCTAGATTTAGCCAGCAGATTTTTATTTGATCTAGTAATTGTCAACCTAAGAACCAGTCTACCATCATCTTTGTATGCTCCATCCATTCGTGCTTTTTTTGCCCTACCCAGACCTGTTTCCCTGTGATTGGAACTCAGATTCTAGCATACTTCACAGGTGATCACACCCACTAGTTGGTCCTGTTAGTCCCCACTGACTAAGAAGCATATTTTTGTCATTTGCTTTTCATTCCCTGAGCCCATCTCTAAGTGCTAAAGCTTAACCTGGAAATTTCCAATATGGCAGTCATCTCTTAAGACAGCCCACTGATGTTACTATTGCCCTCACTCTCAAACCCGTATGAGTGGAGAAAAATAATCTGTTTTGGGGGAGGAAGCAGAATGATTTCATTTTCTTTTTAACCTTTCTTTGCATTATTTTATTGCTCCCATCATAGACAAGTCCATTAGAAGGATTTTTTGCCTATTTTTTAATGTCCTTTAAAACAATATTTAAAAGAGTATGTCCAACAACCCATTTTTCTAGCTGATATTTTCACTGCTTATTCTGAAACTTTAAAATTTTAAGCTTCACTGGTAAAACTTTCAGCGTAAATTATTAATCCAATTTAATTTAAATTTTCATAAGTTATTAAAGAAGATTGCATGTGAGTAACTAGTTTTCAGATTTGGTAAGTTCTAATTCAAGACAGCACTAATGCGCAGCCTTTGGGTATTAACTTTCCTTAAGTAAAGCATGAAATAATTTCTTTCATCCAAGACAAAATGTGGATGGCAGATGCTTTTCAAAGGGTTTAATTAATTATCTCAATTTTAGACCACCCAAGAGTTGGAAGTAGACTTGGAATTGAATATATAGATACAGTGCAAAAGTAATGCGATGTCTGGTAGGCCTAACAATTTTCATAATTGAAGATCTTAATAGATAATTTGGTGTGCCTGTGAAAGCCGTGTACTTTCCTCTGTTAAGAAACTAGAGTTGTGGAGTGAATTATTCTTCCTTCTGCCTTCTTCTTCTTCTTCTTTTTTTAAATTTTCTAAGGTCTATAAGGTAATTTCTTAAAGTTATTTGACTATAAGATACTTGCTTTCATTAAAGTACCAACTCAGTCATTACCATGGTGTGAGAATTATTTTTGAAGACAAGTAAAAAATAACAGAAAAGAAACCTCCATAAAAGAGTCCTGAAAGAACATTCCGCAGAAGTTTCCATAAATATTTACAGCTCCCTAAATAGGAGTAAAAGTACTTCAACCTTGACATTTCACTGTGTTACAACCATATGGACACTCAATTTATACCAAGGAAGCTAGAACGGCTTAATTTAAGTTAATCATATGTGTGGTATTAGAAAAAAATGCCAAACCAAGAATGCAGTAGATAACACATCAATTAATGTGGTTATTTGAGGATCATGAAATAATCTCACTTTTTACCAAAATGTTTCCTCTCCAAGTAGTCATTGCCTAAAATTTTCACCACTGGACTCCCAAATGGATAAATGTGTTCCCTAAATCTACTCATTCACACTCGTGCTGTCTAGCAGAGCAATGCCGTTGCGGAAGGCTCTTTAACAAAATCAGTCTCACAAAATGCTGAGCAAAGATTTCAGAAAAACAGAAGATTATTTTCACACTTACTTTGTCATAAAAACAGCAAACACTAGGCAAAAATTAGTTATCATATTTTTAAGCCAAAAAAAAAAAAAATCCAATTGCTAAGTGAAATCGTACCAAAGTTCAAGTTGTGGATGAAAGATGAATGTAGTAGCTTGAGTGGATAAATGAGGTAGCGGGACTTTGAGTAGGAGCTGTGGCATGGTTCAACAGACTTTTTATAAATTCTGCTTTGCTGGCATGTGGCTGAGGATCAGAGAAGGATTGCCGTGCCCCTTTGTAAAGGTATCACGTGCAATTCCGTAACTGCCCAAGACATCATATGCCAACATAGCAAGGTATGATGAAATGTGGAGAGTTAGGGAGAGAATGGACAATAAAGGGGGAAAAGGGGGAAAAGGAAATGAGGATAATCAGTAAGTTCTACTGAGTGGCTGGTCTCTAGGGCTATGTTCTAATATAATGCTACTACGTGGTTTCCAGAGCCTTGCTACTAAAAATGTCCTCAGCCAACCAGCACCAACAGCATCACAAGGGAGATTGTTAGAGGGACAGGTTGAATCTAGAACCATGCCTCCCACCCAGAACCAGCTCTGTATTTGAACCAAGTCTCAGATAATTCATATTCCTACTAATGTTAGAAAAACATCGTTGTTTGGTAGGTCGATAGAGAGTTTCCAAAGATGTACTGATAAGTGAAATCAAAACTCTAATGAAATCATCGTTCTTCTACATAAATGTAATTGTGTTATTTTAATCTGAGACAAGTAATAATGGTACCCTGTTTTGGTGAATTTCATTTTAAAAATTAGTCTCCATGCACAGGTTGTATGACGTCTGTGTAGCTTGTTTCCCTGTGATTGGAAGAAACAGAAAATACACTGCCTTTTATCATCGAAAGCATTAGACATGGGGAGACTTAAGAAAACCGTAGGTCAGCCTACTTCTCCCACTATGATGCCAAAACAACCACATGAAAAATGACAAACCGAAATAGTGGGGTTTTTACTTTGTTCCACATTAATCACGTGCGTATTTGGGAAATCCTCGATGTCTGAGTGTTAGTTTTTACTTACTTGTAGGAAATGCAAACATCGCACTCAAAAGAGGATAATAAACTGAGACAAATCAAAAGCCTTTCAGTCACTTAAAGGTAAACATCTAAAGTTCACAAAAGGTTTGTCTTTTACAGAGTTCAAAAAAGGAAAAGAATAAAAGTAAGAAGCAACCTCTTCAGCATGTTTGTTTGGCCCAACTCCCTAAGATCTGACCACACATCCCAATATGTGCTTATTATAAATTCAGAACAGTTGAGAAACTTCCTACTCAGATATCATTTTCATCTGATCCCAATTTTCCCACCCAAGTCTCAGACCACCCATGACAAACAAAATTATGACCAAGAGTTAATTTTATAACAAAAACAGTTTGTATGTAAATGTGTGAGGAGCAGAAATTTCTATGTATCCATTCTTTTAGAATATAAGTTTGAGGCCAAATTAAAAGTCTTAACATAATCCAGTAATTCAGTACTTGCATGTCTGAGCTAGAACTCTTAACATTTTCCCTGTCAGCGTAGCTCTAAGTGTTGGGAGTGGAAAGACGTGGTGCTTTTTTTATGTTATGCTGTTTCTACAAATCAAGTAATTTCCCATATCTCAGTTTCTCTGTCTCTAGTAAAGGAGATAACAATACTGTAGTACCTGCCTCATTGAGTTATGGTAAATACCAAATATAACAGTGGACCTTTGAGATAAAAGATAGGAGATGTGTCAAGTATTGTATAAATATGAAAGAGTTACTGGTAAGTGTGTTTCTTAAAGACATTATAGGATTTATAATATGGTATGTATTCTGAGCTTACTTAATAATATTCAATTTAGAAGGTCTAATTCTGCCATCAATGATATTCATTGATGATGATGATATTCATTCTTCAATAGATTTTCCTTCAGAAAGTTGAAAGTAGAAATTGACCTTTCTGATATAGACTATGTCTATGTGATAAAAACTTTATTGACTGGACTTGAACAATTATAAGAGCACATATATGCAAATTTGAAAGAAGGAGCAAAATACATAACAAAACTAATTTATTGGTGTTATTTTTGTTTGATTTTCATCACCACTGCATTTGAGCATTTTATTCAATTACATTTTCTCAATAAATGCTTTAGAATATACTGAATTTATCCTGTTTATACTATATTTAGAATTTTTATACTATACACTATGTATACTAAGAATTTTTTTAGTTCAAATTTTGAACAATAAGCACAGCAAATTTCAGAAAATGAAGCTTGTATTCAGGCAGGAAGAGACATATAACAGACAAGTACATTTGAAAAATGAGATATTTTCTGATAGTAATAAGTTCAATGGGCAAAACTCCAAACCAGACAACAAATTAGATAGGATAATAGGTGGATGTCTTCCTAGAAGAAAAGATGATGGAAAGGAGCCAGCAGGTGAAGATCTAGGACAAGGGTATTCTCAACAATGGGCAAAATTAATCAAAGAGTTTGAGGAAAGTCTGAGCCAAGGCAAGTGTGAAAGGCAATGAAAGAGGGCGGATACAAGATGAGATCCAGGTGTTAAGTAGGGACCACAATAAGATGACATTGGGTCTTATAGTCATAGTAATGGAGGAGGAGGCTATTTTGAGTGTAGTGGGAAGCAATTACAGAAGTCTAAGCAAGAATGTGGCAGGGTGTATTTTATATTTTAAAAGCTAGCTGCTCTGTGGAGAACATACTGTAGTGTGAGTCCATGTGTAGAGGCAGACGGACCAGATACAAGATGATTAGAATAATGCACGTGAGAGATAATAGTGGTTTGGATGCACATAGCAGCAGAAGGCAACTTGAGAGGTAATTGCATTTACAGTCTATTTCCAAGATAAGGCCCACAATATTCACTTATCTGTGGGCACATAAAAAAGAAAAAGGGGACTCAAGAATGGTAGCTAGGTTTCAGACTCAGCAGTTTTTTTGATAGATGTGTTGCTAGCTGATTTAGAGAAAGCTGGAGAAGGAGCAGCATGTCAAAAAAAAAGGAGGAGGCTTCAAGAAAATTACAAAGCATGTGACTTGCCCAACCTCATAATTGCTATTAGTTCTTTTATGTTTAGGAAGCCCTTGCTTTTACAGACCCCCAGAAGAGGAGAGAGATGTGTGATAGTACTTCAGATTTACTAAAACTCTGCTGGAGTTTCAAGACAGATTGTAGGCCAGGGGAAAGAAAAACAAGTCCGTCTGAGAGTGGGTTTTGAATCTCCTCTAAGAGGAAAGGTATTGAATCCACTCTGTCTTCATAATTTAGGACTGGAATGTTAGTTTCCCCTGGGAATGCTCCAAATTACTAAATAAATGTGGTACTTTGCTGATTGCATCAATTTTACTTGAAGATTTCAAGGGCTTGGGAGGCCAAGTTTAAGAGGCTTAATTCCATGTAACATATAATACCATTTATAAATTATGAAATAGAATAAACATTTCCATGTATTTTTCTAGATAAGACATGAGATTATAAAAGCAGGAACCTAAGTGCCTTTTAGGTTTTGCCTTACGGACAATAGAGGTCACTCAAGGGTTTTAAGCGGAGGAGTGAAAGAATCAGCTTCCCTTTAGAAGACCCGTTTGGCTGCAGGTTTGAGAGAGGATTATTGCAGCAGTGAAGGTGGTAGAGTAGGGGTCAGCAAGACTGGAGATAAAGGAGACCCCTAACTTGAACTGTCGTGCACACTGAGGCATATACACCAAGAATGAGATGGAGTGAAATGGACAGATTCATGATCTCCATGGGCATGACAATGAATTGGGTATGAAAGCCCAGTAAAGGGAAGGAAGATTTAAGTATCAGGTCCAAGTGTTCTGTCTTTGGTCCCTGGTGTACTCTTCTGTGAGACAGGCAACAATGAAAGATGCACAGATTAGAGGACGAGATGATGACTTTAGTGTTGTATGTATTGGGTTGAGGTATCAGTGAGTCATCCAATGGGAAAGGTACAGTGGGATCTACAGTTCCGGTGCTCAGGAAGAAGACCAGGGTTTCAGAGGGAAATCATCTGTGTTAAGTTGTCATTGAACTCAAAAAAGGTGACTTGCAATCTGTTGAGTGAGAAGAGAATAGGGTCTGAGAAGGAATCTGAAAAATACAAGTATATTAGAAACAAGAAGAGAAAAACCAGTTTAAAAAAGAAAAATGAGAGGCATAAGAAAGAGAAAGAAACCCAGGAATAAATGAAGCCATAAGGAAAGAACACTCCAAGAATGAGAAAGTGATCAAATACCTAAATGTTTTAGAGAACACAAGTATTAAAAGGACTGAAAATTGTTCATGAGATTAAGCAACACAAAGGCATTTGGTGGTCTTGCTAAAAATAAATTAATTAATTTAAAAAAGAATGGCAAGGACACAAGCCAGATTATAACAGGCAGAGAAATGAGAGAAAAGAAAGTAGAAATAGTGAATGTCACAAAATTATCAAAGGCAGGAATTTTTAAATATTGAAGAAACTTGAGATTCTTAAAATGCTAATAAAAAGACTTTGTAGGCAAGGAGCTGCTGACAATTTGAGAAAGATAGAAACATCTAAGCAGAATTTTCTGAAAAGGCAAAAGTTATCATCTATGCACTCTGTGATGCATTTACCTTAGACGGGTTGAAAAACTTTTCCATTGTAATGGGAAGGAATTAGAAAAGGACGAATCTACATTTTGGCAAGTTTGTTGGTTTGCCGCTGAGAATGGGAAGGCGATTCAGTCTAGAGAGAACAATAGATTAGAGAGGGAAAAAAATGGATAATGTGAAAAATGAAAAAAAAACTAAGTGGGCAAAGAGTTTTATACACCATTGAGTAACTAGTCAAATTTGGAGACTATGAGCTTATAGTAACATCTTTTATAGACAGATTCAATGTTTATCTACTCACTCTTAGAAGCCCAAAATACCCTAGAGGAGATTATCAGTTGGATGAATCCCAAATTGGGTTTTGCCTGGTGGGACTGATGGGACATCAGAAAGAAAACAGGACAAAAAAGGTAAGAGCCTATATGACATCCTGAAATATGGGCTCTAATAGGGCAGGAAGTATGAAAGGAAATTGAACGGAACATGAATGAGGAGACAATGGAGGAGCCAAAGAACTGAAGTATCAAAAAGGTTGAAAAAGAGGTATGATAATAGAGGTGGAAGGGTTGAAAATGGTAGATGGAGAGTAGGTGACCTGACTTTACAATATTCACAGTAAACTTTTCCAATGTACATTTTGGGTGCAAGTGATTATGGTAGGACTGGAGGTGGCCACATCATCAGAACTGATACCAGTAAAGAGTGTTGAGTGAATTGCCCATGTGAGCATTGAACTAAACCAGGGTGATGGCAGAACTAGAGATGAAGGGGAAATCTGAGACCCAGATGCCTGCTGTCCAATGGATGAAAAGAACTGAAGAAAAAGTTGGTAGGTGACAACAGGGAGGAGTTACATAAATGTGTTCCAATCCTGTGACCATTAGTTTGGTCAGTGTACAGGTCCTATATGATTAACTTACACCAATATTGTGGGGAATCTGTGGTCTCACAGTAATTTCCCCACTTGTCCTCCAGTGTTTGAATCATTTGTTTGGATTCTATTTTAAAATATTCTTTCTAATATGCTGGCATTATCTACCAGATTTTTTGTGATCTGTTGGCTACTAGTGAATAGGTCTCTGCAAGATGGGAAAAAAATTCAGCAAAAATTAATCTCATCTTTTCTTATGAAAGGCATTATGAAGGATTAAAAATAGTGAAATACAATTCAGCCCTTGAAATATTGACACTCTAGTACAGAAATTTAATGAGAATAGGATAACATAATATCATCACATGGGTATTGTATGAGAAGGCAAAACTAGAAAATTCTGGACAGCATGGGGTGATGACAATTTAGGGGAAACTAAGCACCACTCAATGAAGGAGAAATATTCAAAAAAGGAGAGGACTAAAAAGTATTTTCTAATTCTACTTTGGATCTGTTTAACCTATCCTAGCTACAACATACTCTAAGAGATAGCAATGTGTACTTTATTTATTTTTTTTTTTTAGATTTTATTTATTTATTTGTCAGAGAGAGAGTGAGAGAGAGTGAGAACAGGCAGACCGAGTGGCAGGCAGAGACAGAGGGAGAAGCAGGCTCCCTGCTGATCTGGGAGCCCAATGTGGTACTCGATCCCAGGACGCTGGGATCATGACCTGAACCGAAGGCAGCCGCTTAACCAACTGAGCCACCCAGGCGTCCCAGCAGTGTGTACCTTAGATTGGATCGGTGATGAAGATGCATTCGTATTTCCTTCAGAATTACCTCTAGTCTACAAAAAGACCACACAGAGGTAGGAGGAGTGAATGGGAGTTCCCTTTAATTTGTATGATTTAGGCTGCGGGAAGGACACATCCAAGAAACTCCATGAGGGCTCTTGATATTTCCCCAACAGAAATGGAATTTTTGATGCCATTTTGGAAAGGATCCATGACTTGTCTGATCCTATTATTCCATGGGCTTCAAGCTCTGAACCAGTCATAGGGCTCCTTAAGCCCCAGACTAATGTTCTGGGAAAAGTGCATTCCTTCAACAAATTTGGAAGCTTCTATTGTTTCAAGATTCTATGCAAGGGCTCTTGTGGGGCCCAGAAAAAAATATGGCTCCATGCCTGTTACTCTAATGCCTGTTTATAGTCACATGTGGGTCACTTTTAATGCTATGGTCTGGGTCTGAACCAAACACACTGACATGACTGAAGTGGATATTCTTTATTTATGCTGAAATATTCAAATATATTGTACTGGAAAGAAAGAAAGAAAGAAAGAAAGAAAGAAAGAAAGAAAGAAAGAAAAAAGAAAGAAAGAAAGAAAGAAAGATCGATCTTATTCGGCACCATGATGAGAATGTATATGGTGTATAAAATGGGTGAGTGCTGGCTTGAATCAAGTACCATCAACTACCAACTCCATGAACTGGGTAGTATCAGCCCCATTTTCTCATCTATAAAACAGGGATAATAGAATAACTAATTTATTAGTAGTTGTAAAGATTAAACAAGATGATGTGAAGTGCACATTTCTTGGCATCCACCATAAGAAGGTACCTGTATTAGTGATAACCATTATTATTTTAGAAGGTAACATATCTGGTTGAAAAAGATGGACATGCGCTCAGTCATGTATGGGTTAAAACCACGGTAGTAAATTATCCGTTTTGCCCACAAGAAATGAAAGTAGTACAGTGGACTCTACGGGTTGTTACGATTAAATTACACAAGACTGACGAGGTGTTAGCAGGTACACAACAAGAAAGAGCAAACTACTACTCAGAAATCCCTTCATTTATTTTTGCATAACTCTGTGGATCAGTATAAATGAATAGAGTTCTTATTTTTTTTTTAAGATTTTATTTATTTATTTGACAGATCACAAGTAGGCAGAGAGATAGAAGGAAGCAGGCTCCCTGCCGAGCAAAGAACCCGATATGGGGCTCGATCCTAGAACTCTGGGAGTCATGACCTGAGCCGAATGCAATGGCTTTAACCCACTGAGCCACCCAGGTGCCCGAATAGAGTTCTTATTTACCAGAGTCTACCTTCCCCATCTTCAATGCTGGAAACATGGGATTTGATGATCTCTAAGATAACTTGTACATCTAAATCATACGTCTTCACCAGAGATTTTTAGGAATCAGGCGAATGAAATCATCCTGAAATAGCTGAACGATAACTTCTGGCTGCCAGTTTTATGAAATTTTTGCATTTACCAGAGGAGGCAAATTAAAAAGGGACTTTGAAGAAATTATACTTCCTCTTCATCCTTGCTTCACCAAAGCCCTTTCTTTGATTTCCTTGACATTGTTGCCTTTTCATGTTTTCCAGCGTTATTCCCCCCTCTGCTTTCTCCAAAACCGAATAGCTACTCAAAAAAAGTTAATTCTATTTCCGTGTCACGATGGACTAATTTAGCCTGCTAGTTGAGAACTGCAATAAAGCTTCTTTTTCAAAATAAAATCTGTGAATTCATCACTGGGAAAAAAAAAAAAAAAAAAAAAAACAAAAAAACCAAAAACCAAAAAACGATTTTGTGCTTCTAAACATGATTGAGTTCCACAATGGAATGAGATGATAATTTACTTTCCGCCACCTCCAAAGTTAACCGGGAACACAAACAAATAAACAAACACGTTTTTCTGACAGGCAAACCAGGCAAATCACAGACAAAACTGCAGGGCAGGGGGATCAAAAGGGAAAAAAAAAAAAAAAAATCTTGAAAAAGCCGAGCTTCCAATCTCCTCCCACTGGTCTCCGTGAAGGATGACTTCAGTCCCTTTCTTAACTAATTCTGTCACTGTAAAATCCTACAGTCATTCTTCCACACATAAAGGACAAATAAGCTCAAGAGGAGGCTCTCGATGCTTTCAGTTTTAACTATTCACCAATGGAGGAAAAGGCAGAATGTCTGAGCTCTGGCCCGGCGGCCAATCGGAGGGCGGGGTATCTCCCACATGACTCGCTGCCCCTGTCTTTCACATGGGCTGTAATTTAGTTCAATTCAGAACTGCAGATAGTACAGCTTTCACAGGAGCAAGGGATGCCTGAGCACAAGTGGCTGAGTTCCGCGTGACTTTATGAAGCCCTTTCCCATCTCCCTCCTTCAGGAAAACGGGGGATTCTGCACCTGCGTCAGGGACAGTCTGGCCAAAGCCTCTGCTCTGCCTCCGGGGACGAGGAGCTAGCACAAATAGCCGTTTTGAAATTGTGAGTATGCATTTCTTTCCGTCAAGTGTGCCGATGAAAATAGTTTTATGTCATAAGCATCAACGATTTGGAGATTTTTTTTTTTAAATTTTTTTTTTTTTTTTTTTAAGGCACTTCTTTTAAATGTGTAGGAAAAGGTCTCCGGCAGGCAGGAAGATGGTTCGGGGACAATTGTTGCATGCTTTGTTATGTTAAAGAATTAAAAATAAAAGTCAGGCATTCCAAAGAGTAGCTGCAGGAGGGTTGCACCCCGGAACCTTGCTCCTGTAGGCTGCTTTGTTCATAAGAAAAAAATGAAGGCACACTCATAGGTACTTAGTTCACTTCTTCTCGTTCTTTATGTCTAATCAGATCTGATCTGTCCCCAAGAAAAATAAAAGACAAACTTTGCTGACTCCACTGACCAGGGTACCATACACTTTCCAGACATCTGACAGTTATTATAATTAGCTATGAAAGACTGCTAAGACACTTGGGGGCAAATAGCTCTTAAATTCTGAACAATGGCTTCAAGCCAGAGCTTTCTTTTTATTTATTTTTTAAACCACCACTTTTCATTTCATCATAATGATAGAAACGGGGCTGGTTTCGGTGTTTTCGTCCACAAAATGTGAAATAAAGTCCCAGCAGAAGTGCAAGGTGACTGGGTGTAAAGTGGTCAGTGTAAAGATAGAAGGAAAAGACAGCTTTCTGTATCAGGATCCAGCCTTCCATGTATAAAGATTTTTTTTTTTTTTTTTAATTCCTAATAGGGTGGAGTGAGGATGTGGGGGTGGGGAGGAAGCATGCGGAAGCTTCTTTATAGAATGCTTGAAGAATAAAAGAATTTGGGATTTCTTCTTACTAGAAGGCAAAAGATACACTGAGCATCTAACTTACATGCTTGGTAAGGTTTTTTGATGGAGTTTTAAACAGAAGCGACATACAAGCCAGTTTTTTATTTTTTTTTTAATTTATAAAATAATTGGAAACAAATGGGGGAAGAATGATCCTGTATTATTGCTTTCTTTTTACATTGAGCTAGGCTAACCTAGCAATGCATTATGCCTTTACTTCTAGAATCATCCAAATTCTTAAAAAGTTATAGACTAAGTCTCATAAGAAATTAAAAGGCAAATCAAATCGATGTGATTGTGACTGATGAAGATTTTGAACGACAAAGCCTCCAACAAAAAGAGAGTTTGTAAGAAAACATTGCCCTCCTTATTTTTAAAAGAGAGTATCAACTCCATCAATTATTGAAAGGAATTATTCAAAGGCTCCAGACATAACTAATTATGGCTTAAAGAGATCTGCCAGAGCAGGGCTTGTGTTCTAATTATAAAAGTCCAAGACGGTAGGATTCATTTTTTAAAGAGGACTTGGACACACATTTTCGCATAATCTTTTTTAAAATACACCATTTTTTTTTCTTTGTCTGCTCTCATGTTATCTACACCTCCCCCACCGCCGCCCACTGTGTGCTGAGACACCTGAAGGCTAGACATAATGATCAACAGAGCTCCAGCCTGTCTGGACTCCAGCCAGGTTTTTTTCCCCCCTCTACAATCAAGGAGCTTGCACGCAATGCATGCCCAGCCTATTCCACTGCTATGTGCAGATCCGGGATGGAAGTCTTACACATACTGCGGAAAGATTAAAGACAACAATATCCCCTTTCTTTTACCCCAGACAGCCTCAATTTTTAACCCTTTCATTACCTTTCAAACCAAGACGTCTTCTCCGTTCAAAAGCAGGGCTCAAGGGACCCTGCAACTCCTCACCATCTCATACAGCTACACATGCCTCATTGGGTATAGAAATCTCATCTCGACAGACCCATCGGGGGCATATTTTAGGATGAACAGTGTGCTAACGAAACAAAACACAATTTACTCGTGCGGGAAATGCGTTTTTGAATGAACTTAAGCTGTGTGAAATCTGGAAAAAGTCAAAGGTCTGTGGAAAGATTCTTGCAAAGCTTGCAGAAGGTTATAGCGTTTCTGATGAAGCTGTTCTTTAACCGTCTCTCTCTCTCTCTCTCTCTCTCTCACACACACACACACACACACACTCAAGAGACACATTCAGCCGGGCAATTATATCATTATATCACAGAGAAACCCTGGTTTGGTGGTGATGTCATCACATATAAAATTTTGCCTTTGTGGGCAACATTTGCAATCACCTAATCTCCAACGTCTGTTGGGTGTGTGCCCATAGGAAGTTCACATGTTTGTGGGATTAACCAACACCCACAGGAAAGGACTATTTTATTTGTAGCTATCTCTCTCTTGAAGATGTGTTTATGGGGCAGTATGGACATGTTTATCAAGGTATCTGTAGTCAGGCAGAGTTTCTGGTTCTAGGAAGCCTTACTAAGATGCTGGTTGAACATTTTAGAGGTGGCTGTATTTCTACACTATGAATAGGATTTAGAAACAGTGAACATTTTGCAATCATGTGGATAAAAATGCTACAGTACTAAAATGTGTTATGACTTGGTGATTCTTATTTGGCACTTACATTTTTGCAAACATTAAATAATTTCACTCTTAACTTACTGGTTAAAGAAAGAATGTATATAAATGACTTAAAAGTAATGCTCATTTCATGTGCTCTGGGTTAGAGGATAATTGGGTTAAAATTTTATGGGCTGGTGCAGTGTTTGTATTTATTTTCAAGTTTATTTTGTGGGTGTTACACTAAACAGTTGTCCACCAATCAAGTTGTCTAGATTTTTAATAATGTGTGTATTTAAGTGTACTGTTTTATTTTACTTAACTCAAATAGAACAAAGTTTAATAATTTTATGGAAACAGATTGCCATATCTGAGACATAAATATAGAGCAACCGTACATACATAATGTCTCTTCATTACTAAGTTTTGATTTGTAATTTACTCTTCATTAATATAGAACGGCCAGGTATACTTACCGGTTCTTATATACCAAGTATTTGATACATTATTTTTTTGAATTTTGCAATTTGCTCTGAATACTTCTTTCTTGCATACTTAGAAAAGGATTAATTCTGAAAGGATTTGCAACACATATGTATGTGAACAGCACGATTTATACACCAACATACAAAATAATGAGATTAATTTTACTGAGGCATTTATTGTATGATTGTTTTAAAATGAGAAAAAATGTTTTGTTCTGTTTTGCTTTCATGTTACTTTTGTTGAGAAAAGCATATAGCTCAAAGAACAGATACATTTTGTACTTAGAAAAAACAAGCTACACAAGTTAGGTGACATTCTGTGGGGTAAGACTCTAGTGTGAACTAATAAATAACTTTTTTGAGAAATTTTTGGGCTTGACTCCATAATTTTTACATAAATAGTTCTTCTCCAGCATATACTGGAGTTTTTGCCTGAGGATGAATTATATAATTGTTTTGTCAAACATAAAAAAAAATGAACAAGTAGTTGTTGGATTTAAATTTCACCTACTTTCTAAAAACAAAACATGACATTGCCCACTGGGGATACAGGTTACTAAAAAGGCATCTTTCAAAGAATAGAAGATAATGGACTTGATTGAAATAGTTGAACTACGTAACGCCAATTCAAGAACAAATGGTTTTTCAGAGCATAAAGGAGAAAGAACAATTTACTATAGTACAGTTTATTCTTCTTACACAATAGTAATGATTTATTTGAAATGGCAGAACAAACAGTAAATATACAAAAACAACCAACGATTTCTCATGTCAGAGATATGTCAAGATTCTTGTTTCATAGATTAAAATATCCTTAATTCAATTATTTATCTGAAGACTTTAGTGAAAACCTATACTCCTGCTTGCTTAGTTGATATAGTAATCATGTGTTCTTGCACATGTGTGTAGATTGGGTATATGTAAAATAAAATATATTTGAATGTAGTTTTATGACGAAAAGTAAGTGTTGGTATTTTACTATAACCAAAGGTTTTTTTGTTTTTTTAATGATCTTGAGTTAGAATAGTAACATATTTTAACACAATGTAATTTCGATGGGGAGGTCCACATAGCTATGTCTATGCTAGTAGGGGGACATACTCAGATAATGGCTAAATTGATGTATTGATGATGTAATTATTGCAAATGCCTCATATCAAAACATATTTCAATCATTTCAAAAGATATGACTCTAATGTGGCAAACAGTGTAAAACGCTATTTTTTAGAAAAACTTTGTTTCTTGACATTAGGAATATGACTGCTAAAAGTCGGCTGACACTCCTAATTTCTCTTCATGAAAGGACAAATTGGGTTTAAAAAAAAAAAAAACTTGCCTTGAGACCTGAAATTATTTTTAGTAGATGCCCTGGCACTGCACAGAGAATGCACAGGAACCTCAAGTCACAATGAGAAAAGAAGGAAAATTGGTTTGGTTACTTGATGTCTCAGCTTTTATTCTTTCAAGCCTACATGCAGACAGAACTCAAAATTAACTTGAGTGAAAACTATCCGAGTTATTTTCACAATTTTCAAAAGACCCACGGTCCTGTTGATAAACCATTAAGGAGTAGTGTTCTAAGAGTGATTGAATGTTCCCCTGCCTGAAACTCAGTCAAGCTCAGTGAGGCGCTGGGGTCAGATGGGCTCATGAATCACAGATAGGAAATGAACTGTGTATTGCATATTTGGAGGTTGAAAAAGAAACATTTGGGATATTTTACCGTAAACAGATTTTGGGTTGAGTTTTGGCACATCTTTTTAAACATCCAGCCTGCAGTTCAGCTGAAATAACTTTTTATATGTATAGCTAAGACCAGATGGCCACGTGCTCCTTTCTTATTTAGATGAGACTTTTCCTTTCAATAACATCTTTCTTCCTGACCTGCTTAAAAATTCCAGCGAATGAAATCAGCACAGGATTTTCAATTCTAATTGACCATGTGCAGAGGAAGGGCCAGTGGAGAAATCAGTGGAGGCATTGTAAGGCTTTACTGCCTCAGTTTTGTCTTTGTGTTTTTCCCTTACTAGCCAACCTAAACTAATTGAAAACATTTAATTTTTATTAAAATTAATGTAGCTGCAAGATTAATCCTCTATACAAATTATGTGAGTTGGCTGTTTCTACCATTTCATCTTAAGTTATCCAAAGAAAGTTATCATGTACTTGCATAGTCTCTTGACTAACTGGTAAGCAAGTGATTGGTTTAAAAAAAAAAAAAGCATTAAAATACTGGCATAATGATTGAGTTAAGATGAAAAAATGACGATATGAAATGTATTTGGAATAAATCATCATTATTGGAACATACATGTATTTTAAAATTTACCTTGAAAATATCTGCTATATAAAGTTCTTGGTCCATTATGTGTGTAGTCATTATATAAAAAAGAAAAAAAAATCTGGAGTTTTCATTTGGATTTAGGTTACTAAAAGATAACAAACATTGAAGATGATCTGTGTAGTCAGTGGCTCACTTAGCAAATCATACACGCGGTGAAAGTGGGCATGTGAGTTTTCACATTCTGTTTCTTCTGGAAAAGTTCATGACTCAAATAATTTTCTTCATAGTTGATTTATTACTTCGAAGAGTCAAAGATGTTCACTTTTTAAAAATTTAATTCTCAAATGGTAAAAGTGTTCGATGAAAACAAGTTATCCCTCTGATCCTGACATTATTTTGGCCAAGAAAGATAGAAACATGCACCACAGGTGCATATTTTTAAAACATATAATTGAGTTTAGAAAAACCCTGAATTAAACATCAGTGTCATTGAAAAATATGAGCCTCACAGTAACATTGTCTCTGATTTGGAATTCTTTGCTCATTCTTCTGCAGGCAACTTTTTACCTCCAGCAAATCTACTAGTTGTCAAAAGTGGGATGCCTCATCAAAAGCCACACCAGTGAAATTGTTTGAAAAATATCTCTTATGACTGATCAGATCAGTTAGGATTTTTTTACATCAAAATTTCACAAAAATTGAAATGTGATTACCATGGGATTCACACCTATGATGGCACGTTCTAAGTCACCAACATATAAAGTCAATTCTTTATGAACCTTGCAAATAGTCAATTTGTATGACCAAAATATTTAAACTCTCATTATATCATTAAGTATATGCATTAATTACAATATCTCATATTTGACCATTTTCCTCCTGATTCATGTATTTAAAAAATGCATTATAAAAAATATGTATGGCAATGATTTAGCCCAATTTTGTTCTATTACCCTAAAGGCATAAAATATAGTTAGAAAGTTGAGACATCAAAATATAAACAGAAAACCTAAGCTAAAACAAAGTCTAAAAAATTATACACATTTTAAGCTAAATTTTACTTTTAAAATAAAAAATTCTAATTGACAGGGAATCTAGCCATTTGTGTAGGAGATAATGGACAACAGGATCTTGGGAAAAATAATTAAAATTATATTGGTGCTGTAATTTCAGATGATTGAAGCTAAGATGTTCAAAATAGAGTGGTGTAAACAAGGAATACAGCTCCTAGTTACTCCCACTTTCTTTTCTTCCATGTTCTTCTGAAAAATAGATGGGTCTGGATTCTGTTGGATCCCAGATAATCACAGATACTAAGGGAATTTTAGTCTTTATATTTATATGGGGTCATGGTTGAGATTTGCTAGTCTGTTTTCCTGTATATCCTAATTCTTTCGATGCACAACACAGGAGAAATTGTGATCAGTTTGGCGAGCTCTGCAGCTGTGTAAAATGTCTGCCTCTCACTCTATCCCCTTTCCTGTTCTGTAAGACTGGGATCATCAGTCAGAGACAGGGCTGGCTCCTCGAGAAACCCGGGCCCCCTTTAACTCTCCACGGAAACCATTTGTGTCTGTGTTCACGTTCCTGCTAAAGAACCTTTCCCCAGACTAGAGCACACTTCTGAACATCAGAGGCTTCTCCCCCAGTTTGCTGTGTTCTCAGCCATTCCTGCTTAAGTAAGACTTTGCCTCACCCAGTTGTGGTTCACACTCAGAGCTGGTTTTTTCTGTTTTTGTTTTTGTTTTTTTTTTTTAATTTTATATTTTTAAAGGGGGCAAACAGGGTATACGTGACCTCAAAAGAATAAGTGTAGGGACAGTTGCAGATGTCTTTGGCATTCTGAAAATCTGCAGGGTTGTAAACAGAATAACAGGGTGACGCGGAGTGTGACTGGACAGCTCTCACTTCCCGCACGTGGACTATACCCAGGCTGCAGTGGAAGTTTTCTCTCAAGTAATGCCCTTGAGGTGGGCTCTTCATTCCTGTAGTTCATACTTGATTTGGTATATTTCCTGCAGAGAAATTTGCTTTTTTAACTTAAAAGGCCTAACCTCTCCTTCAGCAAATGTGGACTAGAACAAAAGTATGAGAAGAGATTTATGTTCATAAGAATATGAGAATGGTACCAGAGAATCCAAAATGAGGCGAATATGTCAAAAAGTTGATTCTAGTTGATTATGTTTTTATCATCCATACGGATTGTCTAGAAATCTGTATGGAGAGGTCACCTCTGTGTGATGGGAAACCAGCACTAAACCAAAATTCTATGTACGGTTTTAAGTATCCTGTTGATTGCTTAGAAACATTCATGAAAGAGACATATTTCACGGAATTGTGGAGTCGTCTGATCCTTGTTGCCATTAGCCATCGCTGGGATATCCGTCAACATTTAAGGGGAGAAAATGAAACACTCACCACTGCCCTGGTTGTTGTAAGCACTTCACAGAGCGCCCCCCCGCCCCAAGCCCTGAAAGGACGGAAAGATTTAAGCTGACAACAGTGACCAGGAAGAAATTCATTCTTTGGTTAGTCCGAGGACAGAAAAGGGTTAATTTTTCCAATCTTTGTGAAGGGAAGGGGGGGACCCCTGGAAGATAAAAACCAAACCAAAGCCTAAGCTGCTAGTGATTTGGTTGTATTTATGGATTATGCTACATCTTGAAAAGAAGAAAATCAGAGCTGTAAGATGACGCTACAGGGGTCGTCTGGACTTTTCGCCGAGTCTAAAGTCTGTTTAGTCAATGCTTATTAAGGCCTGGATTTGACCTTTGCTCTACTCACTCCTCCCTGTTCCAGGTGCAACATTTTTGCAAGTGCTTGACCATTATTGGACACTATGTACAAGCTTCGAATTGTGAATGAATAGAGTATCCTTAGCATAAAAAGCAATCTAGTAGTTATGACGCCCGCATTAAAAGAGAGAGAGAGAGAGAAAGGTTAAAAAGATCTGTTAACTTACATACACTCACTTTCCTTTATAATTAATACACGGTGACTATAGGTGTTCTTCAAGATATAATTACCTGAAGCTCTTATGTTATAGGTTTTGTTTTTGTTTTCTAGAGGATTAATCTCCTAAAAATTGTATCCACTGAGAGAAAAAACCACAAAATTCCCTTGTATTTGCTGCTGGAATATAGTCACACTTGTTTATGTCAACAAATCTGCAAAGTATATTTCTTATTTACAGAGTGTTTGGTAACTCTAAGAGAAAGTCCATTTATACATATGCATTAATTGATATTTTGAACAAAATAGCCATGTTTGTGCCTCTGAAATGTTAGATAACATGCATAAAGCATATATTATGACTTAAAAGTAATTATATAAACGTAAAAGGGGATAATAAATCTATTATGTATAGAATACATTAAAAGCTTTAAAAATTTATCTTTCTGCTGAAAGTTTTGTTCAATTGACAGTTCTCTAAGTTACATAAATTTACTCATTTTAAATATATAGTTTTGAACTTCGAAGAAAAGGAAATCTCTAACCTATAAAGGTTTTAGAATTTCACAAATGAAGTCATATATAAACATCTTTGTAAGCTAGAATACAAAAAGTAGGAAAAAAATCATTTTTAATTTAGAAATATTTCAAACTACACAAAAGGTATAAGCAATGTAAATATATATATTTATTTAAATTTTATTTATTTATTTGACAGAGAGAGATCACAAGCAGGCAGAGAGGCAGGCAGAGAGAGAGAAGGAAGTAGGCTCCCCGCTGAGCAGAGAGCCCGATGCGGGGCTTGGTCCCAGGACCCTGAGATCATGACCTGAGCCGAAGGCAGAGGCTTTAACCCACTGAGCCACCCAGGCGCCCCACAATGTAAATATATTTTCATGCTTCTACACCAAGATTGACAATTTTTAATATTTTTCTTCATTTACTCCAAGCCATTAAGAAACAAACTATATCTGGTTGAAGAGCCCAACCCCCTTTTCTATTTCCTGATATCCCTTTGACTTTAGGAGTAATCACTACCTTTTACTTGCTAGATCATCCTTCGTATCTTCATTTTTAATCACCTAGTTATGTATCACAAACAGTAAAAAATGAACAAAGTATCAAGTATGAAGTCTTATCTTCACTGCTTCTTAATTTACCTTAAAATTGTTGAAAAATTTTCAAGTGAGCATATTCATTGGAAACTGTATTTATTCATTTCAAGTTAAAATACCATAATGATGATTTAATATAAAGATTTAGGTTAAAAGATCTCTTTGCCCTACCTCCACTAACTCCTTTGGTTGCAGAAATTGAGAAAATGTCTCCTGTCTCCCTTTTATTCAAATTTTTAGAATTGAGCCTTTTACATTTTACTGTTTTCATGTTACATAAGGGATTGGTAATATGATTAAATCTTTATACTTTAACATGATCTCCATTGCCCTCATTTTATTGTTTTTATAAAGGAGCAAGTATTATAGGTAGCTTCAGGGATATTAGTTTTCATATTTTTACTCTCATAGTATCTCATATGAACCCTTATTTTAAAATATTCTAAGGAGCCATAGAGTTATGTTTGGTTTGGTTTGATGAGAAAATGCCAACAATATCATAGTTAAAGAAACAAACATTGACTTCAGGACTGTTTTTTGCCACTTCATGTGGAATCAGATTTCCGTTTAAAGAGGACCAAATGCATTTCTGAAAAAATGTATTGAAACCAAGATCCTTATTTGAACACAGTATTGCCACGGATTTACATAAGCTATGTGCTAATTCATTGCCAATAGACCTCTTAATGCTACGTATCCTCTGTGAATGCATCAGAGTAGAAATCTGCATCAGAACATTTACTGTTATAGGTTATCTTTAACATCTTCAGAGAGAAAATTTTAGAATTACCTGAAGGTGAGTTTGAATTTATTTTTCCCTATAAATCCCTTAAAAATTATTTGGGTAGCAATCTATCAAGAGATACCTAAAGTCAGTTTAAAACTTAAGATCTTAATGCCTCAGAAAAGACGTTAACTAAAATACCTAGGTCAGATACTTGAGCTCACTCCCCAACAAAACTGAACTTTCAGCTTTCATTTATGAACTACATGTTATTTCCAGACTGGACAATAGTAACCACTAGTAAATATTTACTCCAGGCAATATGTATGCTGACATAGTTTAAAGATGATAATAGATAAGTATGCAAGACTCCATCTTTTTTTTCAGGTTCAAACCAGGGTATGTTGTAGCCTTCAATAAATGTGACCCCTGATTTTTTAGGCTAGGTGAAAATAATAATAATAATAATAATAATAATAATAATACAATGGTCTTGACTGTACCATTCTTAAAAGAATAAATTGCTATACAACATATTTAAAATTGATATCCTCTATAATTTTTGTATACCAAATCATTTATTCAATATCACCTTTTTACTATAAAATGAATTCAAGAGTATGGAAAACTGGTTTTTAAAGGCTCTTCTCTTGTAACATGGCCAAAAGAACTGCAAACATATTTACTAAATATTTATGGAATCTTTTCTTTCTTTTTCTCAGCCACCTATCATCTTCCTTACCCTTTAAGCTACCAATAGGCTTCCCCTCCAGATAATTTCATAGTCAGTGCCACTCATTAGGGGTTTTTAAATACTTGTTTCTCCAAAACTCTGGTCAATTCATTAACATCTCTCAGTATTTTTATGTCTGTTTCTCATTATAGTCACATAGCAAATAAGAAGAAACCTGGGTAAAGAATAAGAAGATACGTTACTAAGTAACTGGCTGACTCCTTTGGGACCTCAATTTCCCTGTCAGTAGTTTAGGGAATTAGGGCTCCTGGATCTTCAAGGTCCCGGGATATAGCTCTGCATGATTAGCTGAAATTGAGACTATTAACAGATTAATGAATTCTGTGCTTTCAGAATAATCTCAATATGTTACACATGTGCCAAGTGGTCCAGCCTATTGGAAATCTAGTCATATTTATAATTTTTCGAAACAATTCCTTTTAAATGTCTAATTTTCACTGGTTAAATCCCTTTGTCCATAAACTTTGATTCCTAGATGTGCCTTCTGAAGGATGTTCTTCATCTGAATCTGATTTCCTGCATGAAATACCATATGTAAAACCGTTAGTTTAAGGAGAAGTTAGATAATTCAGACAATTCATTTTACTGATGAACTAAGTCAAATCAGGAAGCAACATGGTCACTTATTTGTAAGGATTGTGTGTGTGTGCGTGTGTGTGCGCACGTGTCTTTGTGTGTGTGTGTGTGTGTGTGTGTGTGTGTTAAGTATATTCTTTGCGAACTCCATAATAATCTGGAACCACTGGGTTGTGCAATAGAAGAAGGGGTTCACTAAATCTTAACTCTTATTATTGCAATGATATGATATGACTGCGGGGGTTTCCCAGGTGCTGATCTGGACATTAATACTAAGAGTACAAAATAGACATCTTCAAGGTATTACCAAAGTTGTATTTCAAGTTAGCACTACCCCTATTTTTATTATTGGGAAGTTGATCATTGAAACACTGTTGAGGAACTCTGAGAACGTTTTTTACCCTGAATTTTAGCAGTGCAAATTTACTCAGATTTCTTGTTTATGAGCAACTTAGGAAAGTTATAAATTCTCTTGCTAATTCAGGCTATGCTTTAGGTTTAAACTAGTTTATAACTGCGGTATATAGCTTCCACAGGGAAGAAATGCAAGGAGTGGAATTTTTCAGTTTCAGATGTCAGAAGCAGGGCTCTTAGTCCAAATGGGAGTGCAGCAAGAGTGATGGGAATCCATGGAGGAAACGATCATGTCAAGTGAGTTAAATAATAAATGTAAAATGAATTATAAAAATATACTTGAAATATGAAGAGTTAAAACTATGCTGAGATTTTTTTTCTACTAAAGTCGATTTAAGATATTTAATTTATCCTTTAAGAAAATTGTGATCCACAATTTTCACAGCTATTCAGATTATGTCATAAATCAGACAATTGAAGTGATTTCTTATGCTGTTCGTCCACCAAGATTATCTTTGCCTCCAAAATATGACAGAAACACAGAATAGATCCAAATTAAATTGCCTTTGTAGATATTCACAGCATACCAAAATCAAGTGTTATAAAATTATCTATAATATGAAATTGTGGAAATGTCTATGATTTTCTTTATCCATCTTTTTTTAAAAAAGTCACTTTATTCAAATAATTATATAAACCCAATCTTTAGAAGGGAGAATGAAGAAGAAAAATAAAATATCATATGTGGTCTAGAAAGTGTTTTCTTAACTGAAAATATGAATTATTCAATGAAATCATGTAGCCTTTCAGAAATATTTACCTATATCAGATTTTAATTTTGTCTGTCATTCTATAAAGCTGTGATACATTATACCATAAGCCACAGAGTAACAAACAATAGATTATTAATGGTCACATTTGAACTTGGTAGGGAAAACTTTAATTCCATAATTGCTGTTAATGCTAAGTTGAATTTATGCATCTGAATTTCCATTATAACTTTTTTTTTTAATGGGATGCAAACCAGAGGAAGTCCTGAGCTAGAAAATATCAGTGCCTAAATAATATGCATAAAATGAAATGCAACATTTTTCATGGTCACAATGTGGATTTCTTTTCTTTTAATTTAGGAAACTTATTTCTTTGAGTCAAACTTCAGTGTTCAAGAGTTTGATGATCTACTTTGTGAAATAATATAATTTTCACACAGAAAAGGGCCTTAGAGGTTACTTGTAGACAAAGAACCTGAGCCGTGAAAAGAGAAGTGAGCCATCCAAATTCATGGAGTAAATTATCTAGCATGATAAGAGAGAATTCTTTCCATTTCTCAGGTGTCTCTCTAAAAATGACTGGATAAAAGAAAACATAGAGATGAAAGCACAACATTTCCATTTGCTTAATAACATTTGTTCTGATAAAAGCCTTGCTACAGATAAAGCTGAGTCAATTTGTTTTAATAAGAAGCATCAAACCTCCTACAGAAGCACTTAACCCCTTTGTTATGCAGCTTCTCATTTGTGAACTGTCTCACACATAGCCTGTATACTCCATGACACTAGGGATGTTTTATTAAGTGTTTACTGCCAGTAAATCATAGTGCTATGTACAATGCATCTAATTCTCATTAAAACTTTTATGATGTAAGTCCCATTATTCCTTCTTTGGAAACGAAGAAATTTTTCTAAAAAAGGGTGGCTAAGTGTTAAGTCCATGCTGCCACAATGCCTGTATGGTAGACTAGCATTTGGACCCAAAGACTAGACACTTCACCTGTGCATCTAACTGCTTTTCTTCATGGCTTTTCTTCCATTACTGTCCTAAAATATGGGATAATAGGTGGTGGGGGGGGCATCAGTGTAATAAAGCCTTTTATAAATGCAAGATGGTATTAATTCGAGAAAGGATGCCTGCCCAATCTCACATTATCATGGGTAATCAATTCTTAGATGTGCAGGTCAAATCTTTCTAATGAGTTCCATTACAAGGAAGATGGAGACAGAACATACATAAGCACCATGGAAAAGCCCATTTATTTTACTTGTTTATTTAAAATTCCTATCTATTGAGTTCTCTTGAAAATCACTATAGTAGGGTTTGACCTGTGTGGATAATACACTTTTTATTGTCACGCCAATTATATTTGTTTTATGAAATCGATTTGTTCTCAGTCATATTTCCCTATGGCTCATCAGTTTCCTGTTTTTATCTCCTTTACCTCATCAACATATTATATTGTGCTATTCCATCTAAATAGCAGTAATGGTGCAAAAAAGTATATATTAGTATTGGTTGCAAATTTAAAAAATTAATCCCATAGCATTTTAGTAAATGCACTGAACTCAGCTTTAAGATAATTTACAGTAACACCGAAGTCCACCTGTAATGACCTCTATCCAATTGAATGCAGCCACCAGTGATCCTTATGAAAGGACAAAATTATACCCACAGATGTGCTATCAAGTTGTTACAATGTGGCCATTTCATAATCAATCTATAATGTTTACTGAATGTTAGCTTTAGAGAAGATATTGGACATCAACATAGTTAATGTTCTCATGGTTTTTAAAAGAAAATCTGTAAACAATCTCAATCTTGGACCAGGGTTAATGGAGTCTGTCGAGAAATAAAAATGTACATAGAAATTCTAAAACCTCACACCTCAATTTTTTTCTGGCATTTTCTAAAATTTATATAAACAACTAAAATCTGATTTGGTTGGAGGTTTGGTTGGACTCACAAGACTTTCTGTCTTGTGATTTCTTAAGTGTTATTCAACTGGATGTTTCTAGATGTGAAACTCTGACTCAAATCAACTTCTCTTCTTGGAGAAGAAATGTCAGTCACTGCCCGAAAATTTTTTTTTTGCTTCTCAGCTTTCTTTAAAAAAAACAAAACAAAACACAGTTCTTGATTTCATGGCAGGTAGTGAAACTCATTACAGAAACTCATTTATTCCACAAACAACAGTAAAACATTTTTTTAAATATACTATATCTAAAAGAATTCTTACACTATGTATTTTTCATCCACTGAAAATATCTTTGAAGGTATTCACTATTTTAAAACATGTATCTAGTGTGTCTATGTACAATCTCAGCTACTGGGGTAAAACTTGTTAGAGGTCAAGCGTAATAGCAAGGGACCGGAAGCTAGTTTGGCAGTTTTCTATCTGCAGTGTTGCTCTTAAGTCTGAGAAATTCTATTATAAATTTGACATTGTCTTCTAAATCTATGCTGACCATTCTAAAGAAGTTCCATTTTTTATCTCTGAAAAGCAACCACTCAAACCAGTCTTTCAAATGTTATTGCAAAAGTCATTTTAAAAAACCCTTATTAGAAAGCTTTATATTTAAATACTTGTTCATAATTTGCATCTAGTTTTCTCTTAAACCGTTGTAAGTGATCTTGAAATCATTCAATAGGACATTCATGTATTATCGTGAATTTGTTACCATATACATGAAGAGTAAAGTTAAACTCACATGGTGTCCCTAAAGAGACAAAAGAAATGTTCACCAAATTACATAGATTCTGGTCAGAGGGTTAAAAAGGTAGAGACTGGATCTTGTGCTACTTTAATTCAATGCCTATTTATGGAGCACTTGTTTATTCTCAATACTGGCCTATGCAGGTGGGAAGCTATAAAAAACATGAGAAAAATTTATTCTCCATCCTCAAAGTGTTCATAACCATGTTGATTGAAAATAAAATAAAAGCAATCAAAGTAATTAACTTTTACTCAAAATACAGGGTGAAGTTAAAAGACAACCCTCTTTCTACCTGGTTGTAGAAGAATTTATGACAAAAATCTTAGATTTGAGGATAGCAACTCCTAAGTATGCAGAATCCAAAGTAAGCAGAAATGTCAAGGAATTATATTTTCAAAATTATCTTAATTTCAATAATTTTCAAATAATTGATCCTCATAATAAAGACCAGCAGAAATATAAGCTCAGAATTATAAAAGTAAACATTGGATTATATATAATATAATTTTTGGATAGTCTGTTCTTTGATTCTTATAATATCTTAAAATGGGAATTCATGGATTAATCAAATGTGTCAGTTCATTTTAAGAAAAAAATAGATCTGTATTAATGTTTCTTGTTTCATGTAATTTAAAGGAGTATTTTTAATCAGATAATTGCCACTTACTTCAATACTGCACAAAAAAGTGCTCTCATGTAATTTATTGGTTGACTACAATCACATTCTCCCCAATCTGAGAGCATGTACATGAAGGAAACACCAAGCATGATACCTTCAGTGTGATCAAACAAGTAGCTACTGCTGTAGGACATTTGTTCCAATAAGTCTACAGGCATTTGGAAGAACTCAGATACGTTTCAGAAAACACTTGGGATCTTAACATTCATTCCTGTCATTCTCTTTGTTCCAGGGTTCATATCCATGAAACCAATGATATCATTGAGAATGTAGATGGAACGCATTAGCACAGTTAGCATAAGCATTGACCACACGTTCTGGGTCAACTCAGTCCTACCAGTCACTGCCTCAAGAATCTTCAGAATTAAAGCTGCCCTGTTCTTGGGTCTTCAATGTGTGATTCCAAGATAATCTTTTCAGCAGACCTGGGAACTAAAAAGGTTAATCATTTCAAAGCAGTAGAATTGATGGAATACCATCATGCTTGTGGAGTTAGATAGAAACAAAATACTCCAATTAAACTGCAATTTCTGGAATAATTTGGTGAGAGTAGCTCATGGGATCATTGATTTTACAGCCATAGGTCCAATTGACAGGTGAGTTCTTGCCACCTGTCACCTTGAAATTTGGGCCTATATTTCTTAGATCCTTTATCTTACCAGTGAATTCTCATTTAATTCTGTCCCATTCATCAATGTCACCATGATGATCTTTCTACTCCTTTCTTTGCTCAGGGCAAATGAAAAGAGGCTTATTTTGACTTTGACTCACTCACAATTAACCTTAAGGATATTTGAACCAGATGACAGAAGCATACTTCCTAGAAATTGCCGTAACTTCATCAGGGATTTCATTCATTCTGGAGATGATCTGGAGGGACACGTTCCACATGGAACTTCTAAAAAGAGTTTCAAAGTTATGATAATTTGCAAGACAACCTAGAACAGTTTTAGGAAGAACACAAAATTTCAGGGAGATCATATGGGAGCATACCGTGAAGACTAAATGGGGGCCAAGGGACACCATGACCAGCTGGTCAATCAAGATGAACCTTGCGAGGCATTCAGAAACAATAGCCATGTTTCTGGTTTGGTCATAGAGACTCAAGTGTGCAGTGCCACCTCCAAAGAGACTTCAGGTGTCCTAAATGGTAGCCCCTGGCATTCTGTTCCTCTCATTTTTGTGGAAGCCACACCTCCTTGTAGGAGTCCCAGCAGCAATGAAAACAGCTACCATGGTGCTCCCTCAGGAGTGCCCTTTCTTTCTGCTGACTCAGCTCGTTGTCTGAGTGAGCCTGTCCTCATGAACATTCTTCGTTATAAGCCACCCTTGAAGTGTTGACTATAACATACATACAGTCTCAGATTATGTCCTTTAGAATACTACTGTATCTCTTTGTCCCCAATACAGCCAGTTTCAAGAGTTTTGACTAATTTGTCATAGTTTTTGGTTAAACATTATGATGCTAGAGTAGCATCCAACTGCTATTGAAACCCCTATGGTTCCAGTTGCCAAGAAAGTAACTGAAAAGAGAGATTTTACTTAGCTCTTGGTTTTAATAGGTTTTCTCATTGGGGAGAAATGCCACCTCTAAATTAATAGGAACACCCAAGGAAAGAATAAAGAAATCATAATACAGTAGCAGGGCAGTCATCAACCTCTATGTTGGGTCCTTGTAATGTCTAAAAGGAATAAAGAATTAAAAGGTTTGTAATGGCAGTGCATGTCAGTTCTACAAAATAGCACAATCTGTGGTAAAACATTAAAAAAAAGAAAATTATTAAAGCTATTGCTTTGTTTTGGGTCAAATTTATATACTCTAATAGAGTGAAGGAAGTTATAATACAGGTGTTTGCCATCACAAGTCTTCATCTGTTTTCATTTCCTTTGACTTATTCTAATATAGGTACAAAATATCATTTCACCTCAGAGAAAATTAAGTGTCAGAAAGACACTTTTTTCTCTTTTGAAGAGAAAAATAAGAATATCAAATTGGGTTCTATTACCCACACACAATTTTGAGTCACAATTAAAAACACAAAGGAGTTAAAGTAACAGTATGAAATATAGGTAAGTGTATGTTGGTGCTGCTTCATTTTCATGCAGAAGACAAGGATTTGTTTGTTTCAAACAATGTTTTCATCATCTGGATTCTGGAGACACTCAATAAATAGCACCCATCTTCCTTGCTCAAGTTCTGAAATAAAAAATAAGACAAATGGAGACAGGATATCACCTTTATTTCTGCTGCAGCTTATCATTTTGAAATATATGGCTTACACTTTTGAGTGTGCAGGCTGAAAATTATGGTTTAGAGAAGGTCATCCAGGAGTATACCCATTCCGCAGGCGGGCCAGTTCTTCAAGGATAGGAACAGAGAGAATGAGAGAAACACACACACACACACACACACACACACACACACACACACACGGGTATATGCTAACTCACACGCACAGTTTTTCCTTCCAAACTTTCCAATTAAATGCCTGTCTGGAGTAGAATGAGTAAGTGTGAAGAGTATTTTGCTAGTTTGCCAGTGGCGTCATGTCACATGAAAAGTCAGGAGCAGGAGAAGGGACTTTTCCCCGTAGAGATATGCATAAAAGGAATAAAAGGCAGTAGAATATACAGTAGAAAAAATAGTAGGGGCACCTGGGTGGCTCCGTGGGTTAAAGCCTCTGCCTTCAGCTCAGGTCATGATCCCAGGGTCCTGGGATCGAGCCCCACGTCGGGCTCTCTGCTCAGCGGGGAGCCTGCTTCCTCCTCTCTCTGCCTGCCTCTCTGCCTACTTGTGATCTCTGTCAAATAAATAAATAAAATCTTTAAAAAAAAAAAAAAAAAGAAAAAAGAAGAAATAGTAAAATACAGCTTTAGAGTGGAAAAAAAATCCCATCTTTGATTCTTTATCTAAGTTAATATTCTTAAAGGCCACTAAAAAATTATATACATATATATATATATATATATAGAGAGAGAGAGAGAGAGAGAGTTCTCCACAAGTAACAGTCATGACCAAAGGTTGTAGTGATTGCCAGAAGTTTCCATTTAGAGCCTTGGGTAGAGAGCCCTTGGAGATTTGCACCAGAGGCAAATTCCCTTTATTCTCCCCAAGGCTGAGATACAGGTTCCAAATTGTAAAGAGTAAAGCAAAGTGGTCCTTCACCCAAGCCATCCCCCCAAAAATTGCTTCTCAACCTCTGCCTACCCTTCTACCAACCATTCAACTCTGGTTTCACCGTCAAATTAAACATGTCCTTTTAAATGAAGGATTCCAGTCAGTGTTTCTAAAATGGCTCCTTCTAAAACCACCTCACTACTTAATACTTAAAATAACAGGGCATAGCAAACTAGAAAAAAAAATTCATCGTATGAAAAGTTTCGTTATCTGAGATTCATATTTGATGAAATTCTTCCACAAATACTTAAAATTGTAATGGGGAAGAAGACATCTCTAGACAAGTCATTTCACCATATAGTATTGATTAATTTTTGCAGATATTGGAAACAATTTTGCCCAAAATGTTGATGGAGGTGTGGAATTCTCTCCTATTTCTCCCCTACTGTCTTCTATTCTCAGCCCTTCCACTGATATCAACCCTTTGCCTCCTGGGGCAGCTAACAGCAGGATGTGGCATAGCAGAAATAACCTTCAAAGTTGCTTCTTTTCATCACAGACATTCTAGAGATGTAATAGTGACTACTGGGGTAGTCAGTCCTGCGTGTGGGAATAATTCGAGTACAAAGGTGAAGCCAGTGCACCCAACAGATCTCTACTGACCTAGTTCTAAAATAATTCTAAGAGGGAGTCTGTGACAGGATTTGACAAGGAATTATATGGCAAAACCTACCTGAAGAGGCTGGTTGGTATTCAGATAGCCATCTTTAAGACATCCAACCTCCCTGTAGCGGTTGATATTTTCCGTAAAAACAGAACCACTGGATGTGTCTGTGCACTTGCGTTCGTGCGTATGAGTATACACATATGAGTATATGTGTAGACACTAAAAGAGAGAGAGAGAGATTGTTTTTAACAAGTTGCTCATGCAACTGAGGAGGCTGACAAGTCCGAACTCTAACACAGGCCAGGAGGCTGGAGGCCCAGGGAAGAGTTGCAGTTTGGGTCTGAAGGCAGTCCGCTCTAGCATTCCCACAGAACACCTTGGGTTTACAGAAGCATTTACTCAGTATATCCATTGGGAGTACTCTATTCTGGGAATCCCATGTAGCTTATTCGTAAACACATGGTTCCTTCCCACAGCCATGCTTGCTATGCATCAGGTAATCAGGGGTCATTTGGTCATTGGAGGATTACAAACAGTAAGAATGGCAGGTTCAGATTTGCATTTTAGAAGGATAACTCAGGCATCCGTTCAGATGAGGTAACATTGGATTTGCCAAAAAATTAAATCATGATCCAAGCATGAACTATAACGTGTGTTTTTTCCCAGACGGTTTACTCTCAAAACAAAACACTAAAACGTGGAGCCTTTTATTTCCCCCTTATATTGTCCTCATTTACACATTTAAGTCAGTGTAGGTAGTTTCAGGCTAAATATAATTTTATTCTTGAAAGTGTAAAAAGCGAATGCAACCCCATAAAGAAGAACTCTAGGTGGTTAATCCTAAGAACACGTGCCTGGACACTAAGGGTCTGATGGTGGCTTGGCTCTGCCTTGCTCAATACCCACTTTGTAAGGGAACAGTAACATTTTTCATTTGAAAATGATGCTATATAAAGTGTAAGACGCTTTCAGATGTGGAAAATGCACAATGCTGACATTCTACCTGAAAGTAATATTCCCTTCCTTTGCCACATATTTGCTGGTAATGCAATGGATCGTGAAAGCTATAGTGAAATTATAAATTGCACATAGAAGATAAAACGTTCACTCTCACTAGAAGTACAAAAATGGAAGAATAGTATTACCCTAAGATTTCTCAGGAGGTTTGGCATGTTTATATTCACTGCTTGCACAAAACATGAAAACCGTCTCAATGTGCATATGTAGGCATGCATCGTGCCACATAAGCAAAGATCTGATCATGTTAACACACTTACAATGTGACCTAACGTTTATGGCACATTTCCCAATTATACTGCGTATAAAGAATGGTTTAAAAATTTATGTAATTTTTTTCAAGTGCTCAAAGCTAGGTATGGGTACATTACCTGTGATAATATGGGATTATGATTTATGAATATTCTAATCCATTGAGGTCATTGAAAATTTCTTTTTGTTTCAAAATACAAAGCTAGGGAAAACAATGGAAATTTTTAGTTTTTTTAAATGCGTATTTTCAAATGTATACACAAGTGCATTTAAATGTAGGCCTTACTATGTTTTAGAGTTAGTATATTCTTATACAGAGAAGTTAAGTGTATAAACAGTCATAGCCCAAGGTTTCCCATTATTATGTGAACCTATTGTTTTGTTTTCCATATACCTCCCTAGTTTGCCTATGCTATTTCCTCCTATTGAAATGATTTTTCCCCTGCTCTTCTCCAAATGCCCAAATGTAGCCCCCAACTCACCACCTTCTCCAATACACCTCCCTATCACTGCTGGGCTTAATCTCTTCTTTAAACCCTCATAGCCTTTCAGCTCTATCCCTTTCAGGGTATGTAACACTTTGTTCCTTGTGTTATTGTCTTTGCATCCTTAGAAGACCAGTCCTTGAAGGCAGGATCCCAATCACTCAGCAGAGTGCCCTTAATGTAGTGCGTGCAAAGTGAGTATTTGTTGAAATACTGAATGGATGGGTGAGGACTTAGAAAAACCCCTGCAAAAATACAAACATTGGCTGTAAGAATGCAGTAGCTCTAGTCATTTTAAGAGTCCTAAATGTTCTCTGTCCAAATTGTAATAAGCAGATGGTCCCAATTTTCCTTATAAGTTGAATACAAAAACCTTGGGAATTGAGGGAATCAGATAGGAGTTGTAGAATTTTATCATATAAATCACATTTCCTTTAATGTGACTTTATGAATCTGTGACCAATAAATGGCCAGAACTGAGGCAATGGTTACTTTTACAGATTTTAATAAGACTAAGTATTAATCATTATAAATACGGATAAAGAGCTCATCAAAGAATAAACCTGGAGAAATAAATGAACCACATGGAGAGATACCATTGTTAAGATTAGAAGAGGTGACTGGAATACAAGAAAAGGATGGAATCTTAAGAGATTTAATGGCTTATATACCTCTAAGACTGATTCCTATCCATTCATTCTGTTACTCAACGCATATTTATTGAGAACCTATATCTTTTTAAAAAAACGTTTTATTTATTTTATTTATTTATTTGACAGAGATCACAAGAGAGGCAGAGAGAGAGAGAGAGGAGGAAGCAGATTCCTCGCAGAGCAGAGAGGCTGATGCAGGGCTCGATCCCAGGGCCCTGGGATCATAACTTGAGCCAAAGGCAGAGGCTTTAATCCACTGAGCCACCCAGGCGCCCCGAGTACCTATATCTTAAGGCTGACACTCTTCTAATTACTGAAAAGACCAGAGTAAACACATTCTCTGCTTACAGTAAATACATCTATACAATCAGTAAGGTGGCAGGAAGTAAGTGGGATATGAAATTTTATATAAGGCTGTCCAGGAAGACCGCTATGACCAGGTAGTACTTGAGCTAACTTTTGAATGAAAGGGTGGTGGGAGCAAAATGAATATTCAAAGAAATCTTTGCAAACGGGGGCACTGCAGGCGTGAATGCCCTGGGGAAAGAATGTGATTAAGGTGCTTCAGGAAGGATAAGGAGACCATTAGAGTTACAACAGAGTGAACAAGGAAACAGTTGCAGGAGATACTGTGTGGGTTTGGGATGGGGAGACCTCATAGGGCTCTTGCAGGACATGGTTACCATTTGGGATTTTACTCTGAGCGAAAACGGAATTTATTGGAGAGTATAAGCTTAATCACTTAACGTGATTTGGCTCTAACCCTAAAAGGACCACTCTGTCTTCTATTGTGATGAGCGTGTTAGGCTAGGTTGGTGGTAATGTATAAGGGTGAAGCATGGAGACCAGTTAGGACATGATGGCCATAATCCAGGCAAGAGAGGCAGATGCCTTGTATTAGGGTGGTAGCAGTGAAGGTAATGAGGATTTTGGATGTATTTTAAGATAGCACCTGTATCAAATTATTCATTCAGATTTATACTGAATAGGGTTCTACCACATCTCAATCAAAGAAAAGTCTCTATTCCAAGAGACCCCATGGTATCATTATTATTGTGGCCATTATTTTCCCGCTTACTCTTTGGGGAGAGCTCTGTTAACCCTAATGGTCCAGTAAAAAGTATTGTCTAGTACAATACTATCATTACAATAAAACCTATTATCTGATTAGCTAATATTTTAAAGTAAATGCAGAAATGAAGTCAAAGAAGTCCCAGTCCTCAAAGAAGCCTGGATGACATGCTTTGTGTCAGAAATGAAGCCAGGGGCACCTAGGTGGCTCGGTGGATTAAGCCTCTGCCTTCGGCTCAGGTCATGATCTCAGTGTCCTGGAATCGAGTCCCGCATCGGGTCTCTGCTGGACAGGGAGCCTACTTCCTCCTCCTCTCTCTTCATCTGCTTCTCTGCCTCCTTGTGATCTCTCTCTGTCAAACAAATAAATAAATTCTTAAAAAAAAAAAAGAAAAGTAAAGAAGTGAAGCCAGATCCCAGCGCTCCAAAGCTACTATTCCCTCTGACTGTATTTCTGATTTTCCCAGTTTTCTTCTCCATACCCAAGAAGAGTTTTGATCTAAAGGGCCATGTGTAAAGTATTTTTAGCAGTAGGAAATATTCTGAATATTGACTGCGTGGTTCATTTCATAAAAAAAAAAAAGTAGCATTTTCTTTTCAAAAGATTATTGTATTGGATTTTTTTATCAGCACTTTGCATTTTGTAGGCTCAAAACCATGATTCAATAATTCATATTTGAGTGATTTTTAACAGGCACTCAATGTGGAGGAATGCTTATATTTGATTAGTGATATATTCTTTGTTGTCTTGTTTTCAGATATGTGTGTTTAAAATTTAAATGTTATTGAAAGCAGACCTGAAGATATCACAGAGCAAACTATTTTTTAAATAAAGGAAAAGTATAAGTTTCTTTCTGGTCTTGACTATTGACGTAGCTTTTATTGTGTAATGTTAGCCAATGACCTATTTATTTTAATTCTGAGAAATTTCTCAATCATTTCTGCATTTACTTTAAAATATTAACTAATCAGATAACAGGTTTTATTGTAATGATAGTATTGTGCTATACAATACTTTTTACTGGACCATTAGGGTTCTACCTCATTCTTTTTTTCCTGTTCTTGAATAGGAGTTGAAGTATTCTTAGAGAGTCTAAGCTGTTATTATATTTAGACTCCCAGAGCATGATGCAAATGTCCATATTTTAATCAGGAAATATGGACATTGACATTTTTAAAAAAGTCTTCCCCCTCACATTCTTGTGAGTCATTTTTCCTCCACAAGATTCTTTTCTGCATATTTCTACTAGACCTACACCTGACTCAAATAAACTCTCAGCCTCTTGAGTCAAGCATTCATTTCTCTCTTTTCTTCATCCTCCTCCTCTGAAAACTCAAATAGAATTTAATGCATTGTGTATCTATTGATGGTCCCTAAAACACTTGATATTCGGGCCAAAAGATGAGAAGAATAACAGAGAATTGGACACAGCACTTGCTTTCTGAAGACTTGACTCCCAAATAATCATTTTAAATGATCTAAGGAAAATCTTGCTATTTGCCTTCAGAAGCTACATAATTGATATCTGGTGACTCCTACTAGTTGCTTATTCCTAAAGAAAAAAAAAAAAAAGAGCATTTTGTCCAGTGAACCAAGAGAATTTTTAACGTTTTTCTGTCCCATCAAAGATAAGTTTCATCATCTCTTTTAAGATATTTTCCCTTTGGATCCCTCTTTTTATTTTATTCCTTGTCAATGTTGTGAACCCTTGATCATAGGAGAATTTGCAGATGTAAGATAGCTGAAGAGCTTAAGAAACAGGAAACATCAACCATCTTCTACCAAGGTTATTCATTCCATACAGACTTACTGGACTAAGGATATATTAAAATACAGAAAGAAACAGAGTTTTTTTAAGCATGGAGAGCCACCAAGGGCATTCAAGATGGCACTCTATATTGGTTACGTAGAGTATCTTGGTCAGATGGTGTCTAAAGCCCCTTTCAATGAAAATCTTTCACGTTCACATACAGATCTCAAGGGGAACAAGTGATTTTTTCCTGGCTTAGAAGATGCTATAATGATTGCATGTGGATACACTCTAAGTAGGATAGAATAATTTATCTTCTCAGAGTCACTGATGCTCAGCCCTATCTTTCTAAAAATTGGATTGATTGAAAGCAAGGCATGCTTAAACCCTGATTGCATATTTTAGATATTTTCAAAAGATTATGTAAGAGTAGAAATTGGAGTGTATTATCCTCTGTGCCTTCTATTTAATGTTCTGTTCTGCTTTCAATGAGTATACTAAATATGATGAAAGAGTATAATGAAATAGCTATTTGGTAGTTTTGTTGGGTTCCAGGGCCCCAAATTTTTTAATCCCATTAACATAAAAATACATTGCCCCTCAAAGCCACAAATATCTCAAATATTTAAGTTTATGAAACTAATAATTAGCATTAGAAATATTTTCTCATAGAGACTTACAACATAACCAAGTCATTTTTCTTGAAATTGTGCATGGAAATTTAGTAACATAATATAAAAAATAAAGAAGTTCTCTTTTTATACTATGTTGACAATAAATTTCATAATCTACACTGTTAACTTTGCAAGAGCTAATTATAAAAAATATTGTTGTATTATATATAACTAACTGTGTTTTGCTGAAAGAAAAACAAAAGTTGAATGGTTTTGCTTAAAAAACATTGTTAAAGGAAGAATTTTTATTATCTGAAATTATAATTTAAAGTCATGTAGCAAGTTTGGCTTGATTGGTATATGCTGTCATAGAATTTACAAGAGAACGTGCAAGACTTACCAAAAAGCAAAGAAAATCTGTGGTTTTCCTGTTCAATGCATTTTTTCCTGAGACGTGTAAATGGCTTGATTCTTTTCCCACCTTGTGAAATGGGGAAACCAATGAAAAAAATAGGGGCTGCCAAATAAAAGGGCGCACACCCTGTTTATATGAGCAATAAATACTTATTTAGGGAATGAAAAAAAAAAAACCCAGAAACAAGCAGAGCTGATTTGTGTCCCATTCTCTATGTACAATTTGATATGCCTATTTATCACACTTCAATAAAAGTGACCTGAAAACTTAAGGGATATTGTATCCTATGCAGAATGGAAATGTAGACTTGAACAACATCAGTCCCTAAAAGTTGCGCACACATTGTTCTAGTTCCCTTTCATGGAGTATTTATGTACCGTGTTTTAAAAGTTTCAATAAACCTTTTATCTGGAAGCAAATAAAATTCAACAAAATTCATGATGCATACTTAGCCTTCCTAAGTAATCTATAAGAAAATTCACAGGTTTCTTAAAACATCAGGAACTCACTTTAAGCAGTATCAGTCGAATTTTTTATTTACATTTTTTAAATGCAAATTACATTTTAAAGTTATTTTTGTTCTTAAATATCCACAGATGTTGTAAAGCAGAACTAAATCAGTTTCTGAATGTATTATGGACGAAATATATTCTACCTGTTAAGCTACCAAGATAAACTTTTTTTTTTACTTTTTACCTTTTATTTTTTTACTCTAAATTAAAATTGATACACATAATTTCCTCTCTAGCAAAACAAATTTGGTTTTCCTTGAAGGAGTACTATGTGTAACGGAAAGGAAAAGAAAAAGAAAAAGAAAAAGAAAAAGAAAAAGAAAGAGGAAGAATATCAATTAAATGGCACAATAGTTTGCCATTTGCTCTTATCATAAAGCAAAAAATGAAAAAGCTTGATTTTATATTTTAAGCATGTTCTATTGTTTATTACAGAAGAATCAGCATTCTTGGTATTTATAGACCATGTACACGTCCAGTCCTGATCTGTATTTATACTACAAATAAAATTTTAATTGTTGTTTCAATGTAAGTGCCATCACAACCATCATTTTGTTCATGCTCTGACTTTTAAAAACAGCTCTTCATCTTAATAGTTTCTGCTGCTAGCACATTATTAACAAAATAACATGTTTCCCTTCCATAGGTTTGGCGTATATTGCAGGGTGCATGTTTAGAAAGACAACAGCAATAGGAAATATGTCGAGGTGTGCTACCTCAAGCACACAAAAATGCAAGACAAAAAGAGATCCAGAAATCTGGCTGAAGCTTGGAAGAATTTTCTTGTTTGAGAAGTATGAAATAGTTTGAGAGTTTTGTTTGATGATAACAATGAGGCTAAAGAGGGAACAGTGAGGGGGGTGTTGAAACTGCTAAATCCTCTGTTAGAGAACTGTACCAACACCCCAACTGTTCCCTATCTCTTCCAACAGTGTGAATGGAAATTGCCCAGCTCACACCTGACAGTCACAGCAGAAATTTCCTAGCTCCTATTGGAAACTTGCTGGGTACCGGGTGGACCACAGGAGATACTAAAGCTGTTAGAAGGCCAGAGTCACCAAGCAGTCAAGAAATATTTTTGACACCTTCCATCATATCCATGTTTTATCTCTTTGAAATACCTTTTAGAGAAAGTTTACAAAGGACTACATATATAAACAAATACATACATAAGTAAAAAGAAAAGGGGGAAAGACTGAAGTCAGGAGGTACATTATCAGTGTTTCCTGAGGCAGCTTCCTAAAAAGCAAATAAAAGCTAGAAAACAGTGTGACAGAGAAGCCATCAAACATGCATTTATACGATGAACAAACAGAAGAGGAAAATTCACATACCATGCACAAGCCACTTGAGCCAAAAGATGTTACTATTAGAACATTTACACAAGTCTATCTTTGCTTTATCTACTTTAGCTCTTTGATCAAAATATTGCTCGAAGCCCAGTATAATATTGAGGTTCATATCCTTAATATTATTTTTTCCCCTCTAAATCGCCATTTCCAGGAAATGAAATTTTAGTTAGTCCTTTTCTATATAAACAAGATGATTTACTGACTGTGGCAATTATGTGCTGAGCTCATTCTTGTTCTCTTATTAAATACAAATTTTCCCCATCAGCTTCATCTAAAAACTAGGACATAGTACTCTGATGGAATCAAAGAAAGGAAGGGAAAGTTATTCTTGTCAGGCACTGGTAATTCTATAACCTCACCAACCTGAGAAATAGGTGTAACCAAATCTTGGTGGCTCTGTGATCATTTCTTTGAACAATGTAACTCATATCATCTATATGATCTTTAGGAAGAACCATTTCCAAGAACAACTTCAAATGTTGTGACATGAATGGGTACAATAATAAATTTGCCTGTGAACATGATTATTTTTATCTTCATTGTTTCCACAAAAATTTATGGTTAATAATTAGGATTTTGTAGTTCATACTTAAAAGTCTTCCATGATGATCCTTACCTAAGAATTTTGGGAAAATATTTTTTATTTTTCAAAGCATCAATTTGCAAATGGCGTAACCTAGTACTAAACCTGCTCGGCTTTACTTTTCTTTCTCTAAGGATCTAACAAAAGAGAACTGCAATGGCATGTCTTGTAATTTAGGATTTTTTAAATTTAGGGTTTTTTTTTTTAACAAAAAATATCCTAATGGCTGGCATACTTCTAATAATTAACGTGTGTAGTCCACACTATACGTAACAAAAATCCAAATAAATATGCTTTAAATTTAATCATTTTAAATTTGTACCCACTTTTCTTGCTCCTCTACAAACTGACTATATTTTATAGCTTAGAAATATCTTACTTGCCCTTGCAATGAACAGTGCTTTACACTGATAACTTTGTCAATTCATTTTTTTCTTTAAATTCAAGATATTCATTTTGCGGGTTTCAAATTCCACAATGAATATAAGATTGTGGAGACAGAATGTGGCATACTTACTTTTCGTCATCCTTGTATTTACAAAATATGAAAATTCACGTTTATTTTTCATCGACCCAATCAACTCTGAGTATAACACCTCTGATTTAAACTTATATTTACTGCAGATTTTGCTAAGAAAAAATTAACTTTAGATCCTAGTTCAGTTACAGGGGTGTGTATTACACATGGGGAAACACCTCTGACCCTGGTACTCAGGGCACTTTCCATTCTCATTTTTCTAGTGTTAAAATGTCACTCACTGGATGCTTACCAGGAAAGCTCATAACTCTGGCTTTGTAACACAGTTTAGGTTTCTTTTTATTACACTTAGAAGAGTCAAAATGCAACCTTTAATTTGCATTATCGTAATTATAAAAACACTTTTGCCATCATTCTTTATTTTCCTATTTATCTTGCAAAATCAGATAATAAACATTTAATAAAGCTAAATTTTGCATTCAACAGCTCTTGGATGGATAATTCCGTTTAAAATGTGATAAAACATTGCCACTTAAAGGATCACCATCTATACCTAAAAATTAACTGCAAATTAAGTGGCTAATCCTGTTAAAAAAAGAAAAAAAGAAACTCAACGTGATTTCAATGTTTCTAAGAAGCAGGGAAAGCACATATCACATCAGTTTGCTGCTCTCAAGGTCAGTACTAAGATCAGAGAGTCCCCACTGTATGATACAATTGGAAGATAAAGACACATTACTTCCCTGGGAAGCTTTGTCTGAAGCTTCAAGCACAAGTGGGTCAAGTTCCCAGTGATCCTTTGCGCCTGTCTAATTAATGACTGTTGCATTTAGTTTGCCTGGGACTTTATGATGATATCCTCCCTCCCACCCATAAAACAACCTTGCACACACCAAAATTATCCTGTTAGGTGTTCTCATTTCCAGAAGTTTGCAGGCAGAAGAGCCTTTAAAAAAATCTCATAACAGGTTTTTTTTTTTTTTAATTATCTTTCTTCACATGTACTTGATCGTCTAGAAAATCTGTATTCCAAGAAATGATGTTTTTTCTGCCTAAATGTTAAACATACAAATAACGTGAGATCACTTCAAATGCTAATGAGTGGGAGAAATGATTACACTCTACAAGCATGAGTTTAAATGGTCAGAATTTGCCTTGAAATGTAAAATTAATGATCATTTACTCTGGAGTTTTATGTGAGTATTGCATAAGTATGTGGAAATGGAGCCACTCAACTGTACAATGCTGCATTGTTTCATTTCCCATGTTTCTGTGTATATGTTACTGTTTCAGTTTCATTTGTCAGCAAGTGTCTGTTTACCCTGCTTCCTGTTATTAATTATGGGAAACAGGTTTTCTTGAAATATATTAGAGACTCTTTTAACTCTTGTCCAGACACTTCAAGGCAAGATATTGATGATTCCTTTAATGTCTGTACAAAGCCGGAAACTGAGTTAAAATACATTGTTGTCTCACACAGCTTACAAGTTCTTATCTCTCACAGGAAAAAAAAAAGGGGGGGGGCAGAAATAATTAAAATAAAAAATCACAGCAGCTTCTATTCCTATTACTAGACAACGAAATAATAGAGTTGGATATGTTCTTCATCGGCCACAGCAATTGACTAACATATGACAATGTGAATTCTGAGCTCAAAAATGTTTCAAAGATCAACTCAAATAGTAAAGTGCTAGAAGACAATGAGATATATTCTAACGTAAGTGTATCCACAAAGACACAAAAATACCAACCTTATTATTGGTGCATTACAAAGCTTTTTATATAGAAACATATGGTCAGTGCATCCAGCTCTCTGTCTTTGAAATAGGAGGAAATATACTTGCATGCATTAAAATCATAAAGGAGCCAAAACATCTGGAAGTTTTAGAAGAAAAGCAAAATAGTTATGGGAGGAAAGTCCAGATTAAAAAATGCAGATGTTTAATTGGGCTGTCAGTTATGTTATGAGGAAATAAGGGCAGAAATAACCAGAAGCCACTGGTGGAAAATTAAAATAGTTTCGTGAACCCTTGCCAAGCTAAAAGCAATGAAATCGGTAACATAATATGGACAGGGGCATTCTCAACTGAGATCTGAAAATGTTACCATGTGCAATTTTATAAATTAGCCATTTCCAAAAAAATCTTTTTCATTAAAGCACAATAAAAAGTTTTTCAGCCTCTCCTCTCTCTCTCTTCGGTCATTAACATCGGGCAGTTATTCGGAGTTTGGCTTTCATCAATGACAAGCTCTCCCCGCACCTTCCTCACCCGGTTTCTAAGACCCTCTAATACTGCTGAGTGGCCAGAAATTACAGATGCAAGGAAAGCTGACAAATGCCTGCCAGGCCCCTCCCCCATTGCCTCGATAGTCAAAGCCCCCGCCAGAACATGCCTGAGAGCAGCGCACCGAGAGACAAAGGCACAAAGATTCCATTTTCTCAGGGAAAATAGATTTCATGTGTAAAACACTAGTGAGAAAAAATTGAAAGCTGACACATATGTGCAATTTTAGAGAGGCAGGACTGAATATTTCAAGAAGATTGAAATTGCATTTGATTGCATCAAAGCCTAACAAATGTTGTTTAACCTAAAAGTCTTTTCAGTCTGTAAAAAGACATTCAGTGGCAAGATATTTTATTTTTTTTTTTTAAGCACATGGTTAAAAAGAAAAAAGAATCTTGAGCTCAGTGGAGGGATGTTGATTACATACTACTGTTGCATAAAGAATTAACACTGGCTCACATCACAGGGTCTACAAAATAAAGGGGGAAAGTTAAAAAAAAAAAAAAACAACCCTATTGAATCAAAGGGTTCAGAAAGATAATATTAAATCCTTATGAGTATGTTTCCTATAAAAAGAATCCCCTCCCCGCAGCCCCAGGGCATCGTTACTGGAGAGGCAGCGAGTGGTTTATTAGAGATTCAAACCTTGGCATCTGAGCCTTGCCAAGCATGCAAGTTTTAGCTTGTGAGCTCAGGGCCCTTGGCTTGCACAGTCCCTTCTGGCATCTAACAGAGAGGGCCGTCTGGTTGGTCTCCACACGCCAGGCAGTGTGTGGGTGCAAAGGCTCAGACTAGAGACAAAGGAAGATCATCATTTGCTATGGAAGGTCATGCTTCATGCTTTTCTTCCTACCTAAATTCTTATATGCCAGCAAAACATTTAGGGACGATAGGAGGAATATGCGAAAAAAGAAGACAGAACAAAATGAATCAGGGAATTAATCTATAACTTATCTTCAAGTGATATAAATAAATATACAGAGAGAAAGAGGGCGAAAGAAAGAAGGAGAGAGAGAGAGAAAGTTAGAAATTTTGACTTAAAGTGATCTTTCCATTGAAGGGAAGGAAGAAGCTTTCCCCCACCTGCCTTCTTAGATTTTTAACTAAAATCTAAGTGGGTGGTTTTTTTGGTTTGTTTTTTTGTTTTTTAATTTTTAATTTTAAGTATTTATTTGACAGAGACAGACACAGCGAGAGAAGGAACACAAGCAGGGGGAGTGGGAGAGGGAGAGGCAGGCTTCCTGCTGAGCAAGGAGCCTGATGCAGGGCTCTATCCCAGGGCCCTGGGATCATGACCTGAGCCGAGGGCAGATGCTGCACAACGGAGCCACCCAGGAATCCCATTTGGTGGGTGTTTGTGTTTCTTGAACTTCATATTCCATGCAAAGCTAATTCAGTTGTATATGAAAAGAAACCGGGAGGTCACTTTTATTTATTAAAAAAAATTATTTAAGTATAATTAACATACAATACCCTATTAGTTTCAGGTGTACATCATAGTGGTTTGATATTTTTATGCATTATGAAATGATCCCCACAATAAGTTTAGTTACCATCTGTCACCACAGACGATCATTACAATATTATTGACTATGTTCCTTATGCTGTACATCACATCACCATGACTTATTTATTTTCTAACTGTAAATTTGTATCTCTTAATCCTAGTCACCTATTTTGCAAACCTCCTAAACCCTCCTTACTCTGCTAACCAACAGCTTATTTCCTGTATTAATGAGTCTATTTCTGTTTTACTTTGTTTTGTTTTGTTTTTTAGATTCCACATGTAAGTGAAATCATACAATATTTGTCTTTTTCTATCTGACTTATTTCACCTAGCATAATATCCTGAAGGTCTATCCATGTTGTCTCAAGTGCAAGATTTCATTTGTGTTCATGGCCAAGTAATATTTCTTTGTCGATCTATTGCCCATCTTTATCTGTTCATCTGTGGATGGGCACAGACTGCTTCCATATCTTGACTATTGTAAATAATGTTGTGATGAACAAAGGGGTACATCTCTTCAATTGGTGCTTTTATTTCCGTCAATACTTACCCAGGAAGGAATTGCTGGATCATATATAATTCTGTTTTCCATTTTTTGAGGCACCTCCATTGGCTCCACCAATTGACATTCTCACAGGTGTGGATTTCCTTTACTCCACTCCTCGTCAATACTTGCTATCTGTTTCTTCTTCATGATAGCCATACGGACAGGTGTGAGATGGTATCTCATTGTGGTTTTGATTTGCATTTCCCTGATAATTAGTGATGGTGAGCATTTTGAGCATTTTTTTTTCATGTTTTTTCATTTTGTGCATCTGTATGTCTTCTTTGGAAAAATGTCTATTCAGGTCCTCTGGACCTTTTAAAATCAAGTTGTAGAGGTTTTTTTTTTTTAATATTAAATTGTACACATTCTTTATAAATTTGATATTAACCTTTTATCAGATGTATGTTTTTCTCCCATTCGGTAGGTTGCCTTTTTTTTTTTTTTATGTTTTCCTTAGATTTGCAAAAAACCATTTTAGTTTGATGTAATCTCATCTGTTTACTTTAGGTTTTGTTACCCTTTCCTGAGGAGACTACCCCCTCTCAAATATTTCTGTGACCAAAGAGCTCACTGACTATGTTTTCTTCTTTCTCAAATTGAGCCTGCTTACATTCTCTCCGAATCCTTTCAGTAGGATGCTGTTCTTAATAGATGGGTTCAATATTTGCAGAATATTTGGAACAGGCTTAATATATGTTGAAATGTGTTGGACCATTAACAGGTTAAACTGTAATTAATAGTAGCTGTCAGGGGTTAGAGTCCAAGAAAATGCACTGGGGAATATTTTAATTAAAAAAATTACAATAAAATTTTTAAAAATTGAGAACACATTCTGTATTGTGCCACTCCCTTTCAAGTTCCTGCAGTTCTTAAATTCCTTTAGTCAATAGGAATATCAGAGAGAGAAAGAAAAGAAACTAACAAAGTACTTCACAACCTTATAAGAGATGACTGAGAGGAAAAACGAGAATCTTTTAGGTAATCTTTTAGGTAATCTTTTACTCATAGGTAAATCCTATGACCACTCAAATGTTTTACACAAACTCTATTTCCACAACAATATTCATGTCAGGAAACATTCTAGCTGTCCCTCCCAATCTAATGAAAATATTATACAGCATTTTGAAC